>NC_060186.1:44533347-45157276 GCF_021184085.1 Oncorhynchus gorbuscha
ATAGTATTTCTAACGCAGCACAGAAATGTCCTTACCCAGATGGTGTGACAAAATCATTTCCTAACCTGCTAACTTTATTTTACGTTACTTTTAATGTTGGAGCCAACATGCCGTACATCCACCAGGAAGAGGAGCAAGAACCATTTGTCCACCAGCTCAGAACAAGCTACACTAATCACAGCCTTGTCTACATGTTCAATGTAATTGCATTGCTGGACTTTTTAATTCATTTTTTTACATAAAAAAATAAAAATACAATATGTTTTTTAATGTTTATTTGTTTTAGCTGTTATTAATAATTATAGAAGTGCTGATACATTTGTGTTTACATCATTAAACCTTTATGTATGTGTTTTGAATGACCAAAGGTGTCTGACTTTATAGTAAGTACAGCGTCATACGATATAGAGTCTTTATGGATGTGTTACGAATGACAGAAGGTGTCTCACTTCCAATGAAGTATTACAGGACACTACACTAGGTTATTAACAGTCTACTGATTTATGACGGCTCTCATGATCCATAGGTTACTCTAGGGTGTGAGAGGTATTTAATTTGATTGATGGACCTGCAAAGGTTGTGTGTGTGTGTGTGTGTGTGTGTGTGTGTGTGTGTGTGTGTGTGTGTGTGTGTGTGTGTGTGTGTGTGTGTGTGTGTGTGTGTGTGTGTGTGTGTGTGTGTGTGTGTGTGTGTGTGTGTGTGTGTGTGTGTGTGTGTGTCAGAGCCAAGATGATTTGTAGTAGTCCAACCTGAGACTACTGCATTAGATATTCCTCTTCTGTTCCCATGCTGGAGTCCAGGGCTTGATTACTACCGGTTACAATGGTGCCAGCATTTTGTGGCTAATCTTTCAATAGGGGAGTCGGTGAATGTGTCAAAGACCTGACTGTGCCCAGCACCATTGTAACGCCTATTGTTGTGTGCATGTTTGTTTACTGAGGAACATGTAACTTGGTTCCAGAAGAAGGCCACTTCCAATTTCCTTATGTTGGGGGCTGTCATCAAGGTAAGTGTTTCTTGGTGTTACGTCGTCCCCAGGCTATTGTGCACACATCACATATAAACCTGGGATATCAACCATTCAAAGTGTGCCTTAGTGAGAGTGACCATCTAATTATATGGGAGTGACCTTACTGAGTAGTGTTTGTCATCAGGCTAAGTCTTTAGCTAGCAAACCCCCCCAGTTAACACAGCCACATAATCATAATTATGGCTAAACACTGCCCATTCCACAATTTATCTTCTTAAAATGTGTATTTAAACATAAACCTACTTAATGAAGGCAAAGTTTGATGTGTCCATCCACCAGACTTTCCACGCACTTTGGAAGAAGTGTCTGTGAACGGGTTTCGGTGTAATGTGACTAATATGACTTCAGCACAACATGCCACTCTTTATAAAACACATGTTTATATCATACTTGACATAGTGAGTTATGCCACATAGTTATCTCATATAAAGCATGACATGTGGTTATAAAAGCTTTGTAAATAATTTATGTAGTGCTTATGAAGGCCTTATCAAGCCTTTATAAGCTGAACATCATTTAAAGTAGGACACAGCTGGTCTTTTTAAAATTAATTTGTAATCATTTTTAAAACATAATTCCACTTTGAGATTATGGGGTATTGTGTGCAGGCCAGTGACACAATCACAACTGTGGGGAGAGAATTAGACCACTCACAGTAGGTGGCTCAGCTGAAAGCTATGAGTTATTTAGCGTGAGCTTTCTAATGACAAAGGAATTGTCCGGTTGGAATATTATTGAAGATTTATGATGAAAACATCCTAAAGATTGATTATATACATCGTTTGACATGTTTCTATGAACTGTAATGGAACTTTTTTGGACTTTTCGTCTGGATTTTGTGCTCGCGTGTGAACTAAACGTGCAAACAGTGAACTAAACGTGCAAACAAAACGGAGGTATTTGGACATAAATATGGACTTTATCGAACAAAACAAACATTTATTGTGGAACTTGGATTCCTGGAAGTGCATTCCGGTGAAGATCAAAGGTAATTGAATATTTATAATGATATTTCTGACTTGTGTTGACTCCACAACATGGCAGGTATCAGTATGGCTTGTTTTGGTGGCTGAACGCTGTACTCAGATTATCGCATGGTGTGCTTTTGCTGTAAAGCTTTTTTGAAATCTGACACAGGGATTTCATTAACCTTTTGGGATAGGGGGCAGCATTTTCACTTTTGAATGAATAGCGTGCCCAGAGTGAACTGCCTCCTACTCTGTCACAGATGCTAATATATGCTAATTATTATTAGTATTGGATAAAAAACACTCTGAAGTTTGAATAATGTCTGTAATGTCTATAACAGAACTCATATGGCAGGTGAAAACCTGAGAAAAATCCAACCAGGAAGTGGGACATCTGAGGTTTGTAGTTTTTCAAAGCTTGGCCTACACATTGAGATTTGGATAAAGTTGCACTTCCTACGGCTTCCACTAGATGTCAACCGTCTTTAGGAACTTGAATGAGGATTCTACTATAAAGGAGAGGCTCATGAGACCTCTTTGAGTCAGTGGTCTGGCAGAGAGCCTTGGTCTCATAAGGCGCTCCCGACAGACTTACCTCTCGTTCCAATGCTTTTCTGAAGACAAAGCAATTCTTCGGTTGGAACATTATTGATGTTTTATGTTAATAAACCCGGACAAAACAGAGATGCTTGTTCTAGATCCCAAGTAACAAATAGATATTCTGTTGAATCTGACAATTATTCTTAATGGTTGTACAGTCGTCTCAAATAAAACTGTGAAGGACCTCGGCGTTACTCTGGACCCTGATCTCTCTTTTGAAGAACATCAAGACTGTTTCAAGGACAGCTTTTTTTGCCATCTACGTAACATTGCAAAAATCTGAAACTGTCTGTCCAAAAATGATGCAGAAAAATTCATCCATGCTTTTGTCACTTCTAGATTAGACTACTGCAATGCTCTACTTTCCGGCTACCTGGATAAAGCACTAAATAAACTTCAGTTAGTGCTAAATACGGCTGCTAGAATCCTGACTAGATCCCCAAAATTTGATCATATTACTCCAGTGCTAGCCTCCCTACACTGGCTTCCTGTCAAAGGCAAGGGCTGATTTCAAGGTTTTACTGCTAACCTACAAAGCATTACATGGGCTTGCTCCTACCTATCTCTCTGATTTGGTCCTGCCGTACATACCTACACGTACGCTACGGTCACAAGACGCAGGCCTCCTAATTGTCCCTAGAATTTCTAAGCAAACAGCTGGAGGCAGGGCTTTCTCCTATAGAGCTCAATTTTTATGGAATGGTCTGCCTACCCATGTGAGAGACGCAAACTGGGTCTCAACCTTTAAGTCCTTACTGAAGACTAATCTCTTCAGTGGGTCATATGATTGAGTGTAGTCTGGCCCAGGAGTGTGAAGGTGAATGGAAAGGCTTTGGAGCAACGAACCACCCTTGCTGTCTCTGCCTGGCCGGTTCCCCTCTATCCACTGGTATTCTTTGCCTCTAACCCTGTTACAGGGGCTGAGTAACTGGCTTACTAGGGCTCTTTCATACCGTCCCTAGGAGGGGTGCGTCACTTGAGTGGGTTGAGTCACTGATGTGATCTTCCTGTCTGGGTTGGCGCCCCCCCTTGGGTTGTGCCGTGGAGTAGAACTATGTGGGCTATACTCGGCCTTGTCTCAGTATGGTAAGTTGGTGGTTGAAGATATCCCTCTAGTGGTGTGGGGGCTGTGCTTTGGCAAAGTGGGTGGGGTTATATCCTTCCTGTTTGGCCATGTCCGGGGGTGTCCTCGGATGGAGCCACAGTGTCTCCTGACCCCTCCTGTCTCAGCCTCCAGTATTTATGCTGCAGTAGTTTATGTGTAGGGGGGCTAGGGTCAGTTTGTTATATCTGGAGTACTTCTCATGTCCTATCCGGTGTCCTGTGTGAATTTAAGTATGCTCTCTCTAATTCTCTCTTTCTCTCTT
The DNA here is from genome assembly GCF_021184085.1 of Oncorhynchus gorbuscha. Taxonomy (NCBI): domain Eukaryota; kingdom Metazoa; phylum Chordata; class Actinopteri; order Salmoniformes; family Salmonidae; genus Oncorhynchus; species Oncorhynchus gorbuscha. The sequence continues at coordinate 44,537,313 of NC_060186.1, forward strand.
TCTTTCTGTCTCTCTGAGGACCTGAGCCCTAGGACCATGCCTCAGGACTACCTGACATGATGACTCCTTGCTGTCCCCAGTTTCCAAATGAGCACCATAATATCGACAGAAACATGGCAAACATTGTTTAGAATCAATCCTCAAGGTGTTTTCCACATATCTATTTGATAAAATATCTGTCGGGACATTCGTTTCTCATAAGAAGCGATTGGAAAAATGGCTACTTGTGTACTTTACGCAAGATTTTCTGCCGGAGCCATGATGTGACCATTTGCTAAATGTGGTCTCTTACGGCTATTCTTCAACATAAATGCGTAAAAAGACGTCACAAAGCTGTATACACCTTGGTGAATACGTAGAAAACATAAGCTCATTCGTAGCTCATTCACAGCCATATAAGGAGTCATTGGCATGAGGCGGTTTCAAAAAATGTGGCACTTCCTAATTGGATTTTTATCTGGGTTTCGCCTGTAACATCAGTTCTGTTGCACTCACAGACAATATCTTTGCAGTTTTGGAAACGTTAGAGTGTTTTTATGCATAGTCGAGCATCTTGCCATGAGAAAATATCCCGTTTAAAACGGGAACCTTTTTTATCCAAAAATGAAAATACTGCTCCCTAGTTATAAATTGTTATTAACAAAATCTAAATAAATGTGTTCGGAACTTTTAAAGAACATAAACGTTTTCTGGGAACGTTCTTGTAACATCAGGTGATTTCTTTTTTCCACCCTAAAATAAACATTGTATTGCGTGAAACTGAAAGCGCGAACCACTGCTTTTAATCAGGGCAAGGTGTCTGGCAACATGACTGAATACAAACAGTGCAGCTATTCCCTCCGTAAGGCTATCAAACAAGCTAAGCGTCAGTACAGAGACAAAGTGGAATCTCAATTCAATGGCTCAGACACAAGAGGCATGTGGCAGGGTCTACAGTCAATCACGGACTACAAGATGAAATCCAGCCCAGTCACGGACCAGGATGTCTTGCTCCCAGGCAGACTAAATAACTTTTTTGCCCGCTTTGAGGACAATACAGTGCCACTGACACGGCCTGCAACGGAAACATGCAGTCTCTCCTTCACTGCAGCCGAGGTGAGTAAGACATTTAAACGTGTTAACCCTCGCAAGGCTGCAGGCCCAGACGGCATCCCCAGCCGCGCCCTCAGAGCATGCGCAGACCAGCTGGCCGGTGTGTTTACGGACATATTCAATCAATCCCTATACCAGTCTGCTGTTCCCACATGCTTCAAGAGGGCCACCATTGTTCCTGTTCCCAAGAAAGCTAAGGTAACTGAGCTAAACGACTACCGCCCCGTAGCACTCACTTCCGTCATCATGAAGTGCTTTGAGAGACTAGTCAAGGACCATATCACCTCCACCCTACCTGACACCCTAGACCCACTCCAATTTGCTTACCGCCCAAATAGATCCACAGACGATGCAATCTCAACCACACTGCACACTGCCTAACCCACCTGGACAAGAGGAATACCTATGTGAGAATGCTGTTCATCGACTACAGCTCGGCATTCAACACCATAGTACCCTCCAAGCTCGTCATCAAGCTCGAGACCCTGGGTCTCGACCCCGCCCTGTGCAACTGGGTACTGGACTTCCTGACGGGCCGCCCCCAGGTGGTGAGGGTAGGTAACAACATCTCCTCCCCGCTGATCCTCAACACGGGGCCCCACAAGGGTGCGTTCTGAGCCCTCTCCTATACTCCCTGTTCACCCACGACTGCGTGGCCACGCACGCCTCCAACTCAATCATCAAGTTTGCGGACGACACAACAGTGGTAGGCTTGATTACCAACAACGACGAGACGGCCTACAGGGAGGAGGTGAGGGCCCTCGGAGTGTGGTGTCAGGAAAATAACCTCACACTCAACGTCAACAAAACTAAGGAGATGATTGTGGACTTCAGGAAACAGCAGAGGGAACACCCCCTATCCACATCGATGGAACAGTAGTGGAGAGGGTAGCTAGTTTTAAGTTCCTCGGCATACACATCACAGACAAACTGAATTGGTCCACTCACACTGACAGCGTCGTGAAGAAGGCGCAGCAGCGCCTATTCAACCTCAGGAGGCTGAAGAAATTTGGCTTGTCACCAAAAGCACTCACAAACTTCTACAGATGCACAATCGAGAGCATCCTGGCGGGCTGTATCACCGCCTGGTACGGCAACTGCTCCGCCCTCAACCGTAAGGCTCTCCAGAGGGTAGTGAGGACTGCACAACGCATCACCGGGGGCAAACTACCTGCCCTCCAGGACACCTACACCACCCGTTGTTACAGGAAGGCCATAAAGATCATCAAGGACATCAACCACCCGAACCACTGCCTGTTCACCCCGCTATCATCCAGAAGGCGAGGTCAGTACAGGTGCATCAAAGCTGGGACCGAGAGACTGAAAAACAGCTTCTATCTCAAGGCCATCAGACTGTTAAACAGCCACCACTAACAACACACTGTCATTGACACTGACCCAACTCCAGCCATTTTAATAATGGGAATTGATGGGAAATGATGTCAATATATCACTAGCCACTTTAAACAATGCTACCTTATATAATGTTACTTACCCTACATTATTCATCTCATATGCATATGTATATACTGTACTCTACATCATCGACTGCATCCTTATGTAACACATGTATCACTAGCCACTTTAACTATGCCACTTTGTTTACTTTGTCTACACACTCATCTCATATGTATATACTGTACTCGATACCATCTACTGTATGCTGCTCTGTACCATCACTCATTCATATATCCTTATGTACATGTTCCTTATCCCCTTACACTGTGTATAAGACAGTAGTTTTGGAATTGTTAGTTAGATTACTTGTTGGTTATCACTGCATTGTCGGAACTAGAAGCACAAGCATTTCGCTACACTCGCATTAACATCTGCTAACCATGTGTATGTGACAAATAAAATTTGATTGGATTTGATTTGATTTGTTATGAGAACATTTGCTGTGATCTAACAAAAGTTTGGAGAATGTTCTGTGGTGGTTGTTACAGATGTTGTGCACAACATTTTAGTGTTAGAAGAACATTCCAAGGATATTTAATTTAAAATATTTAAAAATATAATTTGTTATCAAAAACATTATTTTAGCATTTGTGGGATGTTATCATGCTAATTTTAGATAACTAACTAGAACTTATTGGGGATCTTAGAAAATGTTCTGGGAAATGTTCTGGGTTTGCTGGGTGCCAATATACTCTTGGAGACAGCAACAAGCTGTGAAATGTCTCAGTTGACAGTGACCAATTGTCACAATTAATAAAGCAATGTCACTAAGTGTCTAGTGGAAAGCGGAAAAAAGACTAAACAAAATAGCAAAGCAAATATATTGTTTCACTTCACGCTGACAAAACATTTTGATTGACTTACTTTGAATAATTCCCTCCTTTTAAGAACAAATGCATTACATAAAATCTAAGTCTGTAATGCAAGCAACATGCAGCTTTGATGGAGTAGTTGCAACCATATCAGGGAAAAAGAGAGACAAGGTGAAAAAAACGTGTGTGAACATTTACAGTATGCATGCTTTGAATATATGAACTAAAGTTGCTCTCACAATAAACCAACAGAGTAAGAATATGTTACAACTGTAATAACAATGCATCATATAACAGTATCAATTAACCTTAGAGTTTTCCATAAATATTTCCTCCTGCACAATTATGAGCAATCTTCCTGCACTTCTCGTTGTTCTTTGCTTTAGAAATGCTTAATTTCCAACTGAGAATCACTCCCCATTATCAACAATCAAATTGCTACAGTTCCATACAATGGGCTCAAGCGTGAATGCACATGGCTCAGTGTTTCAAACATCAAGCTAATGGGCCAAATTGCTTCAGATATAAAATAAACAATAGAGAATTCTCTCACAGGGCCACAATGCAAAACACAACCGGATAAGTCATTGCAATGATCGAGATGTGTGGTTTTAACAGGTCAGCAAACAATAGACTGTTTGCATAGACACAGCATAGCTCCTCCTCCATAATATCCACTGTTTTTTAATTATTTCTACCACAGGAATTCCTGCTATCTTGAGTTAAATATGTCACTCTTCGTTCTTCCCTGTCAGGCACAATCACACCATCGCATAGGTCACCCGAGACACTCATATTGTAGCAGCTGATTCTAGCCACAACTAGTGGGCACATTGTAAGCCAAGGGAAATAATTCAACCTCTCAGCTCGACAGATGAAGACATTTGATGTGGTCCTGATGTGTAGGACTGTTCTTTGGAGGTAATCCACTGAGAGGAGCTTCTGGAGGTGGAACAGCACCATAGGCAGACAGTGGATTATATATTTCCCTTATTGCCAAAGATGTCCCAGGAAAAAATAAGTTGTCAAATGTAATAGAGATAGTGTTCGCTTATTCTGAGAGCGAGACGGAGAGAGAGAGAATAACAAATAGAAAATGGAGGCAGGATCACGCCTCTTTGAGGGACTCTTTTGCAGAGAGCCTCCTGGAGCTTGAGAAGACGATCAACACTAAAGTGTCGTCCTCGAGAACAAATTGGATTCTTATAAACCAAATCTTACAGATGGTTGTTCAAGAGCAAATGGTTTCAGTCTAATGATCGTTCTTTATATAGTTCCCTTTTCCACACATGATGGTAACTAATTTGTGAGAACTGGAAAACCGGGAAAACTATGGTGACATCCTTTGTTGTGTACAACCGCAATCCTTAAACAGCTTTTGTTTTAAGGGTTGAGGGACATTGCTGGCTTTTTTGTCTCTAATGCATTTTCCATTGCCTTTGTGACATAACAAGCATCTGTGGCCAATTAGATTTCGAAAAGCAGAGTAGTGGTTCTCTATTATAGGCCTATGTTTAGAAAAGGAACAAAATGTGCCACACTGGCCATTTGTATGGTTAACTCAGAAAATGCCTAATATAGTTGTCACGCCCTGACGTGACTAGGGGGGTGTTTTAGTCTTGAATTTCTATGTTGGTGTGAGTATGGATCCTAATTGGAGGCAGCTGATGATCTTTCTATTCCCACCTGCATTTGTGGGATATTGTTTCATTTTGGTTTAGTGCTATGTGCGCTACGAACTTCACGTTAGTTTATTCTTTGTTGTTTTTGAAGGTTCTCTTTAATATGTATGTGGAACTCTACTCACGCTGTGCCTTGGTCCACTCATCACTATAGGACCAAGCAGCGTACCATGGAGGTAAAGGAGAGCTGGATATGGGAGGAAATAATGGGTGGATGCGAGACCCTTCCTTGGCTGGAGTCGCAAAGGAGTATAAGAGGACAGCGACAACACTGGGGTCCGCGGCCACAGAAATCTCAAGATTTTTTTAGGGGGGGGTCCACAAGGGGCTGCCGTTCGAGCCGAGGAGAGAGTCAGAGAGTCGATGGAGCTATTGGAGGAGGGAGATCGCAGAGAGATGTTGGTTAGGTGTATTCTGCAGTGCAATCGCCCTGAAGAGCGCCTTCCCAGCCCGGTACGTCCTGTGCCGGTTTCTCGCACTCGCCCTGAAAAGGGTGTCATCAGTCTGGTGAAACCTATGCCGGCTTCACGCACCAGGCCTCCAGTGCACCTTCGCAGCCTGGTATGTCCTGTGCCGGCTCCCCGCACTCGCCCTGAAGAGCGTGTCCTCAGTCCGGTGCCACCTGTGCCGGCTCCACGTACCAGGACTACAGTGCGCCTCCCCAGCCCGGTACGTCCTATGCCGGCTCCCTGCACTCGCCCACCAGTGCGTGTGTACAGTCCGGAGTCTCCAGCAATGGTCTACAGCCCGGAACCTCTAGCAATGGTTCACAGTCCAGAGCTTCCAGCGACAGTCCATGGTCCTGCGCACGGTCCGGAGCTTCCAGCGGCGGTGCCATGGCTGGATACTTCCTCTGTGCCGGTGCCCAGTCCAGGCACGGTGCCCGTTCCAGGCACGGCGTCCAGTCCCGCTCCATGGACGGAGCCTTCCTGTGCGCCGGTACTCAGTCCGGGCATGGCGTTCAGCCCTGCTATGTGCGCTACGAACTTCACATTTGATTATTCTTTGTTTTTGAAGGTTCACTTTAATAAACATGTGGAACTCTACTCACGCTGCGCCTTGATCCGCTTATTATGTATATGACGAACATGACAATAGTCCTGAACAGTAATCAAAATAGTTGTACTTACACTATATATACACTATATATGCAAAACTATGTGGACACCCCTTAAAATTAATGGATTCTGCAATTTCAACCACACCCGTTGCTGATAGGTGTAAAAGATCAAGTACACAGCCATGCATTCTCCATAAACATTGGCAGTGGAATGCCCTTACTGAAGAACTCAGTGATATTTAACAAGGCACCGTTATAGGATGACCCCATTCCAACAAGTCAGTTCGTCAAATTTCTGCACTGTTACAGCTGCTCCAGGCAACTCTAAGTGCTAATATTGTGAAGAGGAAACATCTAGGAGCAACAACGACTCAGACGTGAAGTGGTAGGCCACACAAACTCACATAAATCAAATTTTATTTGTCACATACACATGGTTAGCAGATGTTAATCCGAGTGTAGCGAAATGCTTGTGCAACTAGTTCTGACAATGCAGTAATATCTAACATGTAATCTAACTTAACAATTTCACAACTACCTTATGCACACAAGTGTAAAGGAATGAATAAGAATATGTACATGAAAATATATGAATGAGCGATTGCCGAATGGCATAGGCAAGACCTAACGGGACAGCTGAGTGCATTGCCCGTAAAAATCTAAACTGCCTCTGGAAGCAACATCAGCACAATAACTGTTCATCTGGTGCTTCATGAAATGGGTTTCCATGGCTGAGCAACCACACACAAGCCTAAGATCACCATGCGCAATGTCAAGTGTTGTCTGGAGTGGTGTAAAGCTCGCTGCCATTGGACTCTGGAGCAGTGGAAACACGTTCACTGGAGTGATGAATCACGCTTCACCATATGGCAGTCCGACTGACAGGTCTGGGTTTGGTGAATTCCAGGAAAATGCTACCTGCCCCAATGAATAGTACCAACTGTAAAGTTTGGTGGAGGAAGCATAATGGTCTGAGTTATTTTTCCTGCTTGGCCCCATAGTTCCAGTGAAGGGAAATCTTAATGCTACAGAAGGCAAGGACATTCTAGACCATTCCTGGCTTTCAACTTTGTGGCAAGAGTATGGGGAAGGCCCTTTCCTGTTTCAACATGACAATGAATCCGTGCACAAAGCCAGGTCCATACAGAAGAGTAGAGGCAGTTATAGCATCAAAGGGGGGACCAACTCCATATTAATGCCCATGATTTTGGAATGAGATGTTCGACGAGCAGGTATCCACATACTTTTGGTCATGTAGTGTACAGGAGGGACTCAAACAATCACATTTGTACAGCAGGAGACCTGCCATGACATATCACATAGCTGCAGTATTGCAGACATGCAATCACATTGACATCAAAATGCTTTTTATTTCGTTGCATCACACACATAGCCCAGCTCATCTCTATACTCTAAATAACATGTGGAAACCATGTGTTTTTTGCAGTACTGATCAGATTCTTTTTGAGTCTTCTTTTTAAAGAACATAAAAAAGTGTACTGTTTATTCAGTTGGGTTTGTACACCTGAATAAGTCTCTATTATTAAAACTACATAATGTGTTTGTATTTGTATTTATTATGGATTCCCATTAGCTGCTGCCTTCTTCCTGGTTTCCAGCTAAATTAAGGCAGTTATACATTTTTTTAAACATTATAATACAACATATTAAGTGTGTGCCCTGAGGTCCCTACTCTACTACCACATATCCACAACACAAACTCCATGTGTACGCGTGTGTATAATGCGTTTGTTATCGTGTGTTTGTAGGAATGTGTCTGTGCCTATGTTTGTGTTGCTTCACAGTCCTCGCTGGGAGGAGCATGTTTGTAGAGTGCAAGCACTGTTCGAAAGACTGGTGTGGGCCAGGTTGACTATTCATTTGGGAAAATGTGAGTTTGCCAAAGCTACAGTTACATACCTAGGCAAGGTTGTTGGTCAGGTTTTTGTCTGTCCCATGGAAGCCAAGGTCCAGGCTGTGAAGCAGTTCCCACAGCCCTCCACAAAGAAAACTGATGCACTTCCTGGGAATGGCGGGGGACTACCGTGATTTCTGTAAAAACGTTTTGGTAGTAGTGTCCCCACTGACCAATCTGTTGAAGGCCAAGGCTGAATGTATCTGGTCCACCCAGTGTCAAGAGGCATTTGATGCAATTAAGTCTCTTTTGTGTTTGACACGTGTTGGCAGCACCAAATTTTGGGAAACCTTTCAAATTGCAGGTAGACGCCAGTCAAATCGGTGCTGGGGCTGTGCTTCTCCAGAAGAATGATGTTGAGTGTCCAGTCAGTTTCTTCTCCCGGAAATGTAATAAGTATCAGCAAAACTATGCTGTAATTGAAAAGGAGGCTTTAGGTCTCATTTGGCCTTTACAGTACTTCGAGGTCTATGTTGGTTCTGGTTTGACCCCTTTAACTGTGTTCACTGACCACAACCCACTTATTTTTCTGAGGTCCCTGCAAAATCCCAACCAGCGCCTGATGCGTTGGGCTTTGTTCTTGCAAACATTCAACCTTGATATTAGACATATTAGTGGTAAGGATAATATCATTGCTGATGCTCTGTCCCGTGCTCCTTTAACCTAGTTTGTATCTTCTCTCTGCTGACCCCTACGGGCTCTCTGCGCCTCTTTCCTCTTAAATTGCTCCCCAGGTACCAGGGCTGCTGAGTTTGAGAGGCGGACAGTCAGTTGGGGGGCACGGGGCCACTACTTGGAGCCGGGACTTGTATCCTTTTTTTGTTGTTGGATTGTTTTGAATATGTTGGGCTGAAATTTGGGTTGAGGGTGGGACCCTCATTTTAAGGAGGGGGTGTCACGGCCTCCTCTGCAGTGCAGGGATGGTTCCTCCTGCAGGCAGAGGAGGGTCGTTAGTAATTGGAGTCACCTGGGCTCAGAGTATTTAAACTGCTGTTTCACTAATCTTTTTGATTGGCCTATACCTGTTGTCCTTGGCTCCTCATTTTTGCCACAGGCTATGAGCCGGCCTGTGACATAATGCAGCGATTCCCCACATTGAACCCAAAATGCATTATATTTATTTTGCCGCACTTTTCCAGTGCTCAGCTCAACCCATACGTGTGGAGTTTATGATTATAAATGATTCTGCCTATTATAAGAACGTTTGAAAGCCCTCTAACCTGTAAACACAAGCCTCCTTATAGACATTCAATGTATGAAAAGGTGAAGTCCTGACTTACTGTGTTTTATTCAAGCAATACATACCTTTATACATTCACCAGAGATGTGGGGAACAGAGGTGCATAACCTTTAGAAAGCCTTTAGAACGCCTACCTCTAGGTAGAAACCCACATTCTAGTGTCTTTTGTAACATTCAGGGAAAAATAGGAGAAGAAAATTGTAAGAGTTTAAAGCGATAATCCACACTAGAAATGAAACTCTTGTCAATTAAGTGGAAGTCTTTGTTCTATGAGTGGGTAAAATAACAATTTTCACCATGATGTAACTTCCTAGTGGTCTGTCTGTGTAATCACGACAAGGTTCTCATTACGGGATAGAGTTTGCTATTTCATAATGCTTTTAAAACCATTACCTTCACTCCAGATCTCCAAATCAGCATACAGTTGGTATGGGCATACTTGTCTAGAACACATCCATCCATCTATATCGTTATGACAAAGTATATACAGTGCCAGTCAAAAGTTTGGACACATCTACTCATTCAAGGGTTTTTCTTTATTTTTACTATTCTGTACATTGTAGAATAATAGTGAAGACATGAAAACTATGAAATAATACATATGGAATCATGTAGAAACAAAAAAAGTTAACAAATTAAAATACATTTTAGATTCTTCAAAGTAGCCACCCTTTGCCTTGATGACAGTATTGCACACTCTTGGCATTCTCTCAACCAGCTTCATGAGGTAGTCACCTGGAATATATTTCAATTAACAGGTGTGACTTGTTAAAAGTTCATATGTGGAATTTCCTTCCTTTTTAATGCATCTGAGCAAATCAGTTGTGTTTGGACAAGGTAGGGTTGGTATACAGAAGATAGCCCTATTTGGTAAAAGACCAAGTCCATATTATGGCAAGAACAGCTCAAATAAGAAAAGAGAAACAACAGTCCATCATTACTTTTTAAGACATGAAGGTCAGTCAATGCAGAACATTTCAAGAACTTTGAAAGTTTCTTCAAGTGCAGTTGCAAAAACCATCAAGTGCTATGATGAAACTGGCTCTCATGAGGACCACCATAGGAAAGGAAGATCCAGAGTTACCCCTGCTGCAGACAATACGTTAATTTGAGTTAACTGCACATTAGATTGCAGCCCAAATAAATGCTTCACAGAGTTCAAGTAAAACAAACACATCTCCACATCAACTTTTCAGAGGATACTGCGTGAATCAGGCCTTTATTTTTTATTTATTTTTATTTTATTTCACCTTTATTTAACCAGGTAGGCAATTTGAGAAGAAGTTCTCATTTACAATTGCGACCTGGCCAAGATAAAGCAAAGCAGTTCGACAGATACAACGACACAGAGTTACACATGGAGTAAAACAAACATACAGTCAGTAATACAGTATAAACAAGTCTATATACAATGTGAGCAAATTAGGTGAGAAGGGAGGTAAAGGCAAAAAAGGCCATGGTGGCAAAGTAAATACAATATAGCAAGTAAAACACTGGAATGGTAATTTTGCAATGGAAGAATGTGCAAAGTAGAAATAAAAATAATGGGGTGCAAAGGAGCAAAATAAATAAATAAATTAAATACAGTTGGGAAAGAGGTAGTTGTTTGGGCTAAATTATAGGTGGGCTATGTACAGGTGCAGTAATCTGTAAGATGCTCTGACAGTTGGTGCTTAAAGCTAGTGAGGGAGATAAGTGTTTCCAGTTTCAGAAATTTTTGTAGTTCGTTCCAGTCATTGGCAGCAGAGAACTGGAAGGAGAGGCGGCCAAAGAAAGAATTGGTTTTGGGGGTGACTAGAGAGATATACCTGCTGGAGCGTGTGCTACAGGTGGGAGATGCTTTGGTGACAAAACGGATGGCACTGTGATAGACTGCATCCAATTTGTTGAGTAGGGTATTGGAGGCTATTTTGTAAATGACATCGCCAAAGTTGAGGATTGGTAGGATGGTCAGTTTTACAAGGGTATGTTTGGCAGCATGAGTGAAGGATGCTTTGTTGCGAAATAGGAAGCCAATTCTAGATTTAACTTTGGATTGGAGATGTTTGATATGGGTCAGGAAGGAGAGTTTACAGTCTAACCAGACACCTAAGTATTTGTAGTTGTCCACGTATTCTAAGTCAGAGCCGTCCAGAGTAGTGATGTTGGACAGGCGGGTAGGTGCAGGTAGCGATCGGTTGAAGAGCATGCATTTAGTTTTACTTGTATTTAAGAGCAATTGGAGGGCACGGACGGAGAGTTGTATGGCATTGAAGCTTGCCTGGAGGGTTGTTAACACAGTGTCCAAAGAAGAGCCGGAAGTATACAGAATGGTGTCATCTGTGTAGAGGTGGATCAGAGACTCACCAGCAGCAAGAGCGACCTCATTGATGTATACAGAGAAGAGAGTCGGTCCAAGAATTGAACACTGTGGCACCCCCATAGAGACTGCCAGAGGTCCGGACAGCAGACCCTCCGATTTGACACACTGAACTCTATCAGAGAAGTAGTTGGTGAACCAGGCGAGGCAATCATTTGAGAAACCAAGGCTGTCGAGTCTGCCGATGAGGATGTGGTGGTTGACAGAGTCGAAAGCCTTGGCCAGATCAATGAATACGGCTGCACAGTAATGTTTCTTATCGATGGCGGTTAAGATATCGTTTAGGACCTTGAGCGTTGCTGAGGTGCACACATGACCAGCTCTGAAACCAGATTGCATAGCAGAGAAGGTATGGTGAGATTCGAAATGGTCGGTAATCTGTTTGTTGACTTGGCTTTCGAAGACCTTGGAAAGGCATGGTAGGATAGATATAGGTCTGTAGCAGTTTGGGTCAAGAGTGTCCCCCCCTTTGAAGAGGGGGATGACCGCAGCTGCTTTCCAATCTTTGGCAATCTCAGACGACACGAAAGAGAGGTTGAACAGGCTAGTAATAGGGGTGGCAACAATTTCGGCAGATCATTTTAGAAAGAAAGGGTCCAGATTGTCTAGCCCGGCTAATTTGTAGGGGTCCAGATTTTTCAGCTCTTTCAGAACATCAGCTGAATGGATTTGGGAGAAGGAGAAATGGGGAAGGCTTGGGCGAGTTGCTGTTGGGGGTGCAGTGCTGTTGACCGGGTTAGGAGTAGCCAGGTGGAAAGCATGGCCAGCCGTAGAAAAATGCTTATTGAAATTCTCAATTATGGTGGATTTATCAGTGGTGACAGTGTTTATGGTCAAATTGCTGCAAGGAAACCACCACTAAAGGTCACAAATACGAAGAAAAGACTTGCTTGTGCCAAGAAACACGATCAATGGACATTAGACCGGTGGAAATATGTACTTTGGTATGAGTCCACATTTGAGATTTTTTGTTCGAACCGCCGTGTCTTGTAGTTAGGTGTCTTTGCAGAGTAGGTGAATGGATGATCTCTGCATGTGTGGTTCCCACTGTGAAGCATAGAGGAGGAGGTATGAGGTTTTGGGGGTGCTTTGCTGGTGACACTGTCTGTGATTTATTTAGAATACAAGGCACACTTAACCAGCATGGCTACCACTGCATTCTTCAGTGATATGCCATCCCATCTGGTATGCGCTTAGTGGGACGATCATTTGTTTTTCAACAGAACAGTGACCCAAAACACATCTCCAGGCTGTGTAAGGGCTATTTGACCAAGAAGGAGATTGATTGAGTGCTGCATCAAATGACCTGGCCTCCACAATCACCAATTCTCAACCCAATTGAGATGGTTTGGGATGAGTTGGACCACAGAGTGAAGGAAAAGAAGCCAACAAGTGCTCAGTGTATGTGGGAAATCCTTCAAGACTGTTGGAAAAGCATTCCTCAAGAAAATGGATGAGAGTGCCAAGAGTGTGCAAAGCTGTCATCAAGGCAATGGGTGGCACCTTTGAATAATCTAAAATATAACAAATATTTTGATTTGTTTAACACTTTTTTGGTTACAACATCATTCCATATGTGTTATTTCATAGTTCTATAATTTAGAAAATAGTAAAAATAGAGAAAAACCCTTGAATGAGTAGCTGTGTCCAAACTTTTGACTGGTGCTGTATTTTGCTTAGAAACTCAGTTTTTCCATCGCGCAACACGATTTGTTCCTTTCCTCACTCACCCTGTATGTGTGTGTGTGTTGGCAACGGCAGAGACTCCACTTTGCGTGGCAGACGATCTGCAGGTTGAACATGGTGAGATTGTAGAATCATACATTTAGAGTGCAGTTTTTTTAGGCGATTTTACAGCTAGATAGCTACTTCACATGCTGATATTGTGAAGTAGCTCCTCCGCTCTCTCCACTGGCTTCCAGTTGAAGCTCGCATCCGCTACAAGACCATGGTGCTTGCCTACGGAGCTGTGAGGGGAACGGCACCTCAGTACCTCCAGGCTCTGATCAGGCCCTACACCCAAATAAGGGCACTGCGTTCATCCACCTCTGGCCTGCTCGCCTCCCTACCACTGAGGAAGTACAGTTCCCGCTCAGCTCAGTCAAAACTGTTCGCTGCTCTGGCTCCCCAATGGTGGAACAAACTCCCTCACGACGCCAGGACAGCGGAGTCAATCACCACCTTCCGGAGACACCTGAAACCCCACCTCTTTAAGGAATACCTAGGATAGGATAAAGTAATCCTTCTCACCCCCTCCCCCCTTAAAATATTTAGATGCACTATTGTAAAGTGGTTGTTCCACTGGATGTCATAAGGTGAATGCACCAATTTGTAAGTCGCTCTGGATAAGAGCGTCTGCTAAATGACTTAAATGTAAATGTAAATGTAATATTGAATTTGGTATTATTGTGTGTAGCTATGTTTGCTAGCTAGCTACCTATTCAGCCCAGAGAGAGAGAGAGAAAGCGTGGCATTGTGGGTTTTGTAGTCAACTTTGCCTGCAACAGATTTCCGCAATGATTACCCACCTTATTATCAAGCATGCTATTGCGGCAGAGTCGATTTCCGCGCTTATAAACCCAGGATCGTTACTCTATGAAATTAAACATATGTTCACAATTTTTTCGTGTTATTTAACACTGTAAATCAGGAATGAGTGGTTTTGGGTGGATAATTCCTTTAAGAATGGAATACTGTGTTAAATATCTCAAAATGTAATTCACTTGTCAATAGTCCTATGTGTCTGAATTGGTAATCACTCACCTTAAGTTAACCTTATACCTATCAATAGGTGTGTAAGAGTACTGGTATTTCTACCAAACCGTTTGGTACGGGGACCTCGTTCGGTCTGCACTGTGAACCCAAATAAATACATTAAAAAATAAAAACACTAGGTCTATAGCCTATGCCTACACTGCGTTGTGTGCCTGTTGAGTTAATCTGAGGTGAAAAAAAAACATTTCAGGGTATTCCGTGAAAACAACAAGAGCCTATGCACACCTTGTAATCAGAATTCTAGTCCTATTTGGCGCGTTTCAAACTGTCCTTTTAAGATAGTTCTGTAACCGTCCAGGAGGATTCTCCATCATAGGTTAAATCCCCAGTTTGCATTTTTGCTTCTCAGTAGATTATAACGGCGATGGACAGAGAGAGTATGTTGCCACTGCTCAACGAGGATAGGGCTCCCGAGTCACTGCAGTCCCTGGTTTGAATCCAGGCTGCATCACATGCGGCCGTGATTGGGCGTCCCATAGGGCGGTGCAAAATTGGCCCAGCATCGTTGTAACTAAGAATTTGTTCTTAACTGACTTGCCTATTTAAATAAGGGTTAAATAAAAAAATGTAATAATAATAAATAGCCTATGCAGCTGCCTACACCGGTTGTCACTAGTTACCACAGGCACAAAGTCATAAACACCACCTATTTCTACAATTTATCTTCTTAAAATGTCATTTAAAACATAACCCTAACCTTAGCCATCACACAAACCTTATGCCTAAATCTTAAATTAAGACCAAAAAGCAAATGTTTTTTTTTTAATGAATTTGTACGATTACAGTCAATTCTTACTTTGTGGCTGTGGTAACTAGTGGAAGCCATGTTGAAACATTTTTACTGACACCACGCCAGTATTCCTACGACTAGAGCAAGACAGACACGCAAGAAAAACAACAACACAAGAAGAATATGGGGTTTCAGCACCTCATGAAAGTGCTCAAGCCACTTTATGAACTCCGCCCTCTCGCACCCATTTTAGCAAACTCTACATAACTCTAATAAGCTCTACATAAGCACGCTAAGACCGAAGTTGTCAATGAATTGGCCAATGCACGCTGTGTTGCGCTTACTACAGATGGATGGACCTCCAGGGCTCCAGAGAGCTATTTAACAGTGACAGGCCATCACACTACCCTGGAGTGGGAAATTAGAAGTACCGTGAGAGTCAAATGAGCAGATATAAAAATAAAAAAATAAAAATATCATAGCATGTCTGAGCCATGTTTACATATTGATTTCACACGCATATTACACATTACTTTAGTGTTGTTGTTGATGAGAAATCGTGTTTTTTCATTTAAGAAAATACAAAGCGTAGGTTTTCCTGATTGTCTTCTCATCAGGCATTATATGACTCATGATCTTATTTGGAATCAGAAATAGCAACAAAAAACACATTTTAAATGAACTCAAATTAACTACAGTAACTGTTGGCATTTCATTTTCCCACTGTACCGAAACCGAACCGTGACCACAAAACTGCAATATTTACCGAGCTATTAGACCCTTAGTTAACATAATGTGTATTGATGAGTATTAATATGTTTATACAATGTTGTTACTAGAGCTATGTAATTACACAGGTATAAGGGCAAGTCAGAGTAAAGTGTTACCTCAGAATCATAGAGACAAGCAGACAGACATGCAGGACAGCAATGATGATGATGCATGGTGAAAGGACCACAGCAGCTCTGTGAGTCATAGCTGAAAAACAGCACTATATGAAGGCCCTTAATTCACTGCTGTGTCAGCACTCACTCAGCATCTCCGAGGGGGTGTTGATACACAAAGCAATTTAAGGCAGACAAAATGGTGGCCACTGAGGTAACTGCCACCAGGCTAACTTTGTTTACAGAGGAAGCAAACCGATTTGGGGCAACGGGAAAGACGAGACAAATATTAGTTTTTGAGAGATTCCTGGTTGCTTCTGAAAATGTTCCCCCTCGAGCTGTAACTCTAAACTTAAAGTGTCCTGAGGAGATAGTGTGGTAATAAACAGATGGGATACGGGAGAGGTGCTGGTACATTGTAAACTGTAAATCTTTCGATTCAGAGAGACAAGTTCAGTTGTCTCTTACCAGATCCTTTTGTGCCAGCGTGCTTTGACCCATGACACCCGAGTTAGCAATGAGCACTCGGGGGCCAGCGTCCCTCCCGTGGTCGACTGGTGTTCAATAGTTTTTTGACGGGGCACTCGTGAGTCACGCAGAAGGTCCGCTAGGGTCACACGGAAGTCGTGCCGTTTTCCTCACACAACCCAGGTGCCCTTCCCACGCCCTTCTCCTGACCAGTGACACTACAGCTGATAGTAGGAGGCAAGAGACTTTTTCAGCATCAAGCCAGCGCCATGCCTACTCCCTGTCGACACTTATTTTTATATACAGTGCCTTGGAAAGTATTCGGCCCCCTTGAACTTTGCGACCTTTTGCCACACTTCAAACATAAATATATAAAACTGTATTATTTTGTGAAGAATCAACAAGTGGGTCACAATCATGAAGTGGAACGACATTTATTGGATATTTCAAACTTTTTTAACAAATCAAAAACTGAAAAATTGGGCGTGCAAAATTATTCAGCCCCCTTAAGTTAATATTTTGTAGCGCCACCTTTTGCTGCGATTACAGCTGTAAGTCGGTTGGGGTATGTCTCTATCAGTTTTGCCCATTGAGAGACTGAAATCTTTTCCGATTCCTCCTTGCAATACAGCTCGAGCTCAGTGAGGTTGGATGGAGAGCATTTGTGAACAGCAGTTTTTAGTTCTTTCCACAGATTCTCGATTGGATTCAGGTCTGGACTTTGACTTGGCCATTCTAACACCTGGATATGTTTATTTTTTAACCATTCCATTGTAGATTTTGCTTTATGTTTTGGATCATTGTCTTGTTGGAAGACAAATCTCCGTCCCAGTCTCAGGTCTTTTGCAGACTCCATCAGGTTTTCTTCCAGAATGGTCCTGTATTTGGCTCCATCCATCTTCCCATCAATTTTAACCATCTTCCCTGTCCCTGTGGAAGAAAAGCAGGCCCAAACCATGATGCTGCCACCACCATGTTTGACAGTGGGGATGGTGTGTTCAGGGTGATGAGCTGTGTTGCTTTTATGCCAAACGTAACATTTTGCATTGTTGCCAAAAAGTTCAATTTTGGTTTCATCTGACCAGAGCACCTTCTTCCACATGTTTGGTGTGTCTCCCAGGTGGTCTTGTGGCAAACTTTAAACAACACTTTTTATGGATATCTTTAAGAAATGGCTTTCTTCTTGCCACTCTTCCATAAAGGCCAGATTTGTGCAATATACGACTGATTGTTGTCCTATGGACAGAGTCTCCCACCTCAGCTGTAGATCTCTGCAGTTCATACAGAGTGATCATGGGCCTCTTGGCTGCATCTCTGATCAGTCTTCTCCTTGTATGAGCTGAAAGTTTAGAGGGACGGCAA
Source organism: Oncorhynchus gorbuscha (assembly GCF_021184085.1). Taxonomy (NCBI): domain Eukaryota; kingdom Metazoa; phylum Chordata; class Actinopteri; order Salmoniformes; family Salmonidae; genus Oncorhynchus; species Oncorhynchus gorbuscha. Next base: position 44,555,150 of record NC_060186.1, read on the forward strand.
GGTCTTGGTAGATTTGCAGTGGTCTGATACTCCTTCCATTTCAATATTATCGCTTGCACAGTGCTCCTTGGGATGTTTAAAGCTTGGGAAATCTGTTTGTATCCAAATCTGGCTTTAAACTTCTTCACAACAGTATCTCGGACCTGCCTGGTGTGTACCTTGTTCTTCAAGATGCTCTCTGCGCTTTTAACGGACCTCTGAGACTATCACAGTGCAGGTGCATTTATTTGGAGACTTGATTACACACAGGTGGATTGTATTTATCATCATTAGTCATTTAGGTCAACATTGCATCATTCAGAGATCCTCACTGAACTTCTGGAGAGAGTTTGCTGCACTGAAAGTAAAGGGGCTGAATAATTTTGCACGCCCAATTTTTCAGTTTTTGATTTGTTAAAAAAGTTTGAAATATCAAATAAATGTCATTCCACTTCATGATTGAGTCCCACTTGTTGTTGATTCTTCACAAAGAAATACAGTTTAATATCTTTATGTTTGAAGCCTGAAACGTGGCAAAAGGTCGCAAAGTTCAAGGGGTCCGAATACTTTCGCAAGGCACTGTATCTATAGATTGTTAATATTTAAGATACATTGGAGGCCAAATTCATTTCAAAAAGGTTTGCTGTAATTAATTAGGTGTGGGTAAAATATATGAGATAACAAGGGGTAATCCTGGTCACCTGAATCCACTGGTGACGACAAATCCAATCAATCAAAAGTTTTATTGTCATGTACTTGCAAGCTTCTCACACTGTGCAATGGTGACAAAAGTGACATAGTAAATATATAACCTACAAAAAATAATAAAACGACTAAATAAACTCCTCCCAGCTGCCCGTTGCACTGAGACTAGGAAACACTGTCACCACTGATAAATCCATGATAATCAAGAATTTTAATAAGCATTTCTCTACGGCTGGTCATGCTTTCCACCTGGCTACCCCAACCCCTGCCAACAGCTCTGCAGCCCCCACAGCAACTGGCCCAAGTCCCCCCCGCTTCTCCTTCACCCAAATCCAGACAGCTGATGTTCTGAAAGAGCTGCAAAATCTGGATCCCTACAAATCAGCTGAACTAGACAATCTGGACCCTTTCTTCCTAAAATTATCCGCTGCCATTGTTGCAACCCCTATTACTAGTCTGTTCACCCTCTCTTTCGTATCGTCTGAGATTCCTAAAGATTGAAAGCGGCCGCAGTCATCCCGCAGTCATCCCCCCTCTTCAAAGGGGAGACACTCTAGACCCAAACTGTTACAGACCTATATCCATCCTGCCTAAAGTCTTCGAAAGCCAAGTGAACAAACAGATCACCGACCATTTCGAATCCCACCGTACGTTCTCCACTATGCAATCTGGTTTCCAAGCTGGTCACAGGTGCACCTCAGCCACGCTCAAGGTCCTAAGCGATATTATAACCACCATCGATAAAATACAATACTGTGCAGCTGGCTTCATCGACCTGGCCAAGGCTTTCGACTGTCAATCTCCGCATTCTTATAGGTACATTCACAGCCTTGGCTTATCAACTGACTGCCTTCCCTGGTTCACTAACTACTTCTCAGATAGATTTCAGTGTGTCAAATCGGAGGGCTTGTTGTCCGGACCTCTGGCAGTCTCTATGGGGGTGCCACAGGGTTCAATTCTCGGGCTGACCCTTTTCTCTGTATATATCAGTGATGTCGCTCTTGCTGCGGGTGATTCTTTGATCCAGCTCTACGCAGACGACACCATTCTGTATACATCTGGCACCTCTTTGGACATTGTTTTAACAAACCTCCAAACGAGTTTCAACGCCATACAACACTCCTTCCGTTGCCTCCAAATGCTCTTCAATACTAGTTAAACTAAATCCATGCTCTTCAACCGATTGCTGCCCGCACCCTCCCGCCCGACTAGCATCACTACTCTGGACAGTTGTAACCTAGAAGATGTGGACAACTACAAATATATAGGTGTCTGGTTAGACTGTAAACTCTCCTTCCAGACTCACGTTAAGCATCTCCAATCCAAAATTAAATCCAGTATCTGCTTCCTATTTCACAACAAAGCCTCGTTCACTCATACCGCCAAACATACCCTCATAATACTGACTATCCTACCGATCCTTGACTTCGGCAATGTAATTTACAAAGCAACCTCCAACACTCTACTTAGCAAATTGGATGCAGTCTATCACAGTTTCATCCATTTTGTCACCAAAGCCCCATGTACTACCTACCACTGCGACCTTGTGTGCTCTCGTTGGCTGGTCCTCGCTTCATATTCGTCGCCAAACCCACTGGCTCCAGATCATCTAGAAGTCTTTGCTAGGTAAAGCCCCTCCTTATCTCAGCTCACTGTTTACCATACCATTCCATATTTGTTATTTCATATTTCATAGTTGTCTTCACTGATGTCTTCACTGTTATTATATAGTGTAGAAAATAGTAAAAAATAAAGAAAAACCCTTGAATGAGTAGGTGTGTTCAAACTTCTGACTGGTACCATATACATAACGTTAGTCAATGTTGTTAGCTAGCTATCTATCGTTATAAAACCATTGAATGTTAGCAAGCTAGCTGGCTATGTAGCTCGGCTAGCAATGACACAATTAGATAGCAAATTAAGCAAAATATAATGATTTACCATCAGTTACCAAGATCATGTTTTTAGCTAGTTAACATTAGCAAGTTAGCCGAGTAACCGTTGACTAGGCTAGATAGCTAGCTAAGCTAGCGTTATTGTCCTCATCAAGTTACACACAAATGAAGCAAGGTCAATTATTTGACCATACACATTTTCTGGTGCATGAACTGATGAGAACTAAGAACGAGAAAAAAATGGTTTGGTTTGAAAAAATATGTAACTGGCTAGCTCACTATCTTAACAAAGTCTTCGGCATGTGATCCACTCATCTGGTGCTTCATCTATCTATATCAAATGAATGGTGCCGCTAGTGTATTTACTCAGTATTTCTAAATATTCACTGGTAATAAAAACAAACAATTAAACTGTTCTTTAATTCCAAAACCTTTGACATTTACTTTCCAAAATTTTCCATTCTTCTTGTTACTAGCTAGGAATGGAAAATAATTTTTTAAGGTGGGATTTTTTGGCATCTTCTGTGGGGTTTGGACCTACTGCACATCTATTGGCAGTATTGAGAGTATGAATCATAGACTGTAGCCTATATCAAAAAACCCTAATGCAAATAACATTACTTTGGCAAAGGAGGGTAAAAAGTGGGTAGATCTAGTTTACAGTTCAGAAGGTTAACCTCCCAATGAAATGACTCTGGATTCCATGTCACATCCTGACCATAGAAAGCCTATATTTTCTATGGTAGAGTAGGTCAGGGCGTGACTAGGTGTTTTAGTCTAGTTTATTATTTCTATGTGGGGTTCTAGGTCTATTTTCTATGTTGGGGTTTGTGTATGATTCCCAATTAGAGTCAGCTGGAAATCGTTGTCTCTAATTGGGGATCATACTTAAGTTGCATTTTTCCACCTGTGGGTTATGGGATATTGTTTGAATGTATGTGGTTTGAGTTATTGCAAGTAGCATCTCGGTAGTCACGGTTCGTTGTTAGTTTATTGTTTATTTGTTTTGTCTTTAATAAGTTACACTTTATCATTAAAATATGTGGAAACCATATCGCGCTGCAGCTTGGTCCGACATTCATTATAACGATCGTAACATTCCAACAGTTTAGCAATACAGGCTTCATTGAAAAACTAGCAATGTAAATTATTTACAGTGGAATTTACAACACTGTATGTGGCTTCGATTTGAGCTTTGTTTGAAGTAATGCAACTTGCTAATGACATTTGCATGTAGGCTATGAATTAATGGCCTAATAGGCTGGAATTGGTTTTATGATCATAGACAATTTTGCCCTTAACCTTTTAGGGATAGGGCTGTCTACTGCCCCCGCTGGAGTAATTGCGTGCCCATAGTAAACATAATTATTTTTTGTCAAAAGTTGCTAATATATGCAAATAAAAAATATTATTGAATAGAAAACACTCTAAAGCTTTTAAAACCGTTTAAATTTTGTCTCTATGTAAAGCAGAACTCTCAAAATATGCATTCTCCCAAACTATCTCTTCTCATCTGAAAAGTTGGGCCACCTTTGACGTCATCGCAAACACCCTCCCCAAACAGTTACAGCTCCAGGAACAGTCTCCACGTGTTCAGCGTGATCTCAGCTTTCAATGGGGCTTGTCATTGTGAGAATCACCCGCTCGCGAGAGTTTGAGCACGTGGTAAGCTCCCAGTCACTCAAAAACACCTGTCACTTTTCTGTGCGCAGTGGTCAAGTCCTCTCTTTCTTCCAAGATCAATTGAACGGTGCCTATGTTTCTGTTTGTTCTCAAAATTGCTGTACACCTTTATAACATGTTAAAGCTTGATTATGAAGTTAGTTTGACAAGTTAACTCGACATATAATATATAATTTCAAAGTTTTGCTGCGCACCCACTTCAAATTTGCGTACATTTCGACCGAAATGTGGGTATTTTGAGAACCGAAAGACGCAGACTTGAAAACTAAACGCTGGTTTGGTAAGTATAATCCCTTCCAGGTCGTTTGATGGAAGAACAACAAAGGTAAGGGAATATTTAATGTATTAATTTTGGGTTTCTGTCGACTCCAAGATAGAGGAGTCATTATGCTAATGTGGGAGCGCCGACTCGCTATTATAGCCTAGTGAACCCAAAATGTAACGTTAAAATTAAATGTAACACAGCAATTGCATTTAGAAGAAGTGTATCTTTCTATACATATGTAAAACATGCATATTTAGTCAAAGTTTATGATGTGTATTCCTTGTTAGCTGACGTTATCTGCCGGAGCTATTTCATTTCTCAGGACATTTTAGTAGCATTTTTTGAACGATGCGTCATTGTAAACAGAGATTTATGGATATATATAGCATATTATTGAAAAAAAAATGAATGTACTGTGTAACATGTTATATTACTGTCATCTGATGAAGATTTCAAAAGGTTAGTGAAATGATTTTTTTTTTAATCCTGCGTTTGTTGTTTGCATATTTTTGCCTACTTGGCTATGCTAATGAGCTATGTCTGCGGTGGTGGTTTGACATAAATATGTGCTATGTTTTCGCCGTAAAACATTTTAGAAATCTGACTTGCTGGCTAGATAAACAACTTGTTTATCTTTCATTTGAGCTATTTTACTTGTTAATGTGTGGAGGTTAAATATTTTTAGGAATATTTCTTGCGTTCCCTGCGCCACATTCCAGCTGGGGGGGGGGTAGGGGGGCGTTCCCAAATGGGAACGGGTGTCTCTAACAGGTTTTAAAGTGAAATTTCACTGCTGCTCTATTTCAATATACATGTCCATTAAAATGTTATTAACATATTGTATGTCATAACATTTGGAATTTCCTCACTACACTCAAAATCCAGTGTTTCTGCATCTCACCAGTAAATATGGGCAAGCAACATTTTCTGGTTGTGAGCAAACCACAATATCCAGAATTCATAGTGGTGTAACATTATCCAATTGATGTGAGAAATATAAAAATGTCTGTGTTTGAAGCTATGCAAAGTAGGTTATCTAGCGAGCTAGCGAACTACATTTGTTTATCTAAAACAAAATCTAGCTAGCTAGCTTTCATAATATGCTGGCCAGACATTCTGAAGCATATCAATGTGATTTGTAACTTTGCAAGCTAACATTAGCTTCGTTAAGATATGTTAGCTAACCGTTAGCTAGCCAGCTAACTACCACAGAGGCTAACATGTGTTCTATTTAGAGTCCGGTCCCATCAACATCTGCAGAGGCATCAAGATCTAGACCGGGACCTAGTGCAAGTCACCTTCTAAAATCTTACTAAACTCTACTAATATTTTCCTTGGGCTAGGCATTAACATGGCCTGTGTCTTGTTGTCATAGTTAGTGTGTTTATAAGTAGGCTACAGCTTCTACTGTAGTTCTCTCTGTATCATGGAGGCTTAGGTGATTGTTCATGCAAGGCATGAAGTCTAAATTGGAGAAAATAGGTATTAGTAAGGGTAGGACAGTGTGAGTCTGTCTGGTGTCTGTTGGGGTGGGTATTGTGTGTGAAGGTTAGTATGCATGATCTATTGACATGAGGGTGGATATAGTACCTTGTTTGAGTGCGTATTGATAGGGACAAAGTAGTCAACGTTGGATAACTGATTACTGTGTGTCCTACAGACTAATCCTGCTGCTGCTGATGACCTTGATACCAGCTTTAGTAGCACAGAGACTGTAGACCCTTTGGATTTCGTTTCACCTTTATTTAACCACATAGCCCAGGTGAGAACAAGATCTCATTTACAACTGAGACTTGGCCAAGATAAAGCAAAGCAGTGAGACAAAAACAACAACACAGAGTTACACATGAGATAGACACCTGTACAGTCAATAACACAATATAAATAAATCTATATACAGCATGTGAATATGTAGCAAGATTAGGGAGGTCAGGCAATAAATTGGCCATAGTGGCGAAATAATTACAATTTACCAATAGCACTGGAGTGATGGATGTGCAGATGATGATGTGCAAGTAGAGATACTGGGTTGCAAAAGAGCAACAACAACAAAAACAATATGGGGATGAGGTAGTTGGGTGGGCTATTTACAGATGGGCTGTGTACAGGTGCAGTGATTGGTAAGCTGCTCTGACAGCTGATGCTTATTGTTAGTGAGGGAGATATGTCTCCAGCTTCATATCAAATTGATTTATAAAGCCCTTCTTACATCAGCTGATATCTCAAAGTACTGTACAGAAACCCAGCCAAAAACCCCAAACAGCAAGCAATGTAGGTAAAGAAGCACAGTGGCTAGGAAAAGCTCCCTAGAAAGGCCAGAACCTAGGAAGAAACCTAGAGTGGAACCAGGCTATGAGGGGGGGCAGTCCTATTCTGGCTGTGCCGGGTGGAGATTATAACAGAACATGGCCAAGGTGTTCATATGTTCATAGATGACCAGCAGGGTCCAATAATAATCATCACAATGGTTGTAGAGGGTGCAACAGGTCAGCACCTCAGGAGTAAAGGTCAGTTGGCTTTTCATAGCCGATCATTCAGAGTATCTCTTCCACTCCTGCTGTCTCTAGAGAGTTGAAATAAGCAGGTCTGGAACAGGTCAGGGTTCCATAGCCGCAGGCAGAACAGTTGAAACTGGAGCAGCAGCATGGCCAGGTGGACTGGGGAAAGCAAGGAGTCATCAGGCCAGGTAGTCCTGAGGCATGGTCCTAGGGCTCAGGTCCTCCAGGAGAGAGAAAGAAAGAGAGAAAGAAAAAATTAGAGAGTGTATACTTAAATTCACACACGACACCGAATAAGACAGGAGAAATACTCCAGATATAACAGACTGAGCTCTACCCGCCGATACCCCCGGACAGGGCCAAACAGGCAGGATATAACCCCAACCACTTTGCCAAAGCACAGCCCCCACACCACTAGAGGGATATCTTCAACCACCAACTTACCATCCTGAGACAAGGCAGAGTATAGCCCACAAAGATCTCCGCCACGGCACAACCTAAGGGAGGGCGGCAACTCAGCTTCAGTGAGTTTTGCAATTCGGTCCAGTCATTGGCAGGTGTTGACTTTGGGAGATGACCATTGAAATATACCTGCTGGAGCACGTGCTACAGGTGGGTGTTGCTATGGTGACCAGTGACCTGAGATAAGGCGGGGCTTTACCTAGCAAAGACTTATAGATGACCTGGAGCCAGTGGGTTTGGCGATGGATATGTAGTGAGTGCCAGCCAATGAGAGCACACAGGTCGCAGTGGTGGGTAGCATATGGGGCTTTAGTGACAAAATGGATGGCACTGTGATAGACTACATCCAATTTGCTGAGTAGAGTGTTGGAGGCTATCAGTAAGATAGTCAGTTTTACGAGAGTATGTTTGGCAGCATGAGTGAAGGAGACTTTAGGGGTTCCGCTAGAGCCACCCCCTCAACATTCTGCTGAAAAGGCAGCGCGGGATATTCAAAAATATATTTTTTAAATATTTAACATTCACACATTGACAAGTCCAATACAGCAAATGAAAGATGAACATCTTGTTAATCTACCCATCATGTCTGATTTTTTATTTTTTTTACAGTGAAAACACAACATATATTTATGTTAGATCACCACCAAATCCAAAAAAACACACAGTCAGATTTTTAAAAAACGTTACGAAAAAAGCATACCATGCAATAATCTAAAACGGCGCTAACACGTAACAATATTTCTCCTCCATGTTGGAGTCAACCGAAATACGAAATTACATCATAAATATTCCCTTACCTTTGATGATCTTTCATCAGAAGGAGTCCTAGTTCCACAATAAATCATTGTTTTGTTGCATAATGTCCATTACTATTGTCCAACGAGCTGCTTTTGCTAGCGGTTTTAGTTCACATATCCAAAAGCTGGCGCTGGTCCAGGCGAACTCGGACGAAAACTTCAAAAAGTTATATTCCAGGTCGAATAAACTGGTCAAACTAAGTAGAGAATCAATCTTCAGGATGCTATTTTCATATATATCCAATAACATTCCAACCGGAGCATTCGTTTTTGTCTACAGAGTCATGGAACGCAGGCGATATCAACAGTAATTTGCACAACCAGGAACTGGCATTCTGACAGTGCACTGACTCATTCCCTTCCCATCCAGTCATACATCACACTAGAGGCTTCATTCCACGTTATACTGACTGTTGACATCTAGTGGAAGGCTTAGGAAGTGGGAACAGATCCATATCTTGTTTGGATGTGGATAGGCGTTGACTTGAAATTCGACCAGCACTAGAGCTTCCACTTCCTGTTTGGAAGTTTGCCTGCCCTATGAGTTATTTTATACTCACAGACATAATTTAACTTCTTGCGACTCCAAACCCGTATCCGGAAGCGTAATCATGAAAATCGCAAATTAAATGAAATAAGTATATTGAAACACAAGCTTAGCCTTTTGTTAACAACACTGTCATCTCAGATTTTCAAAATATGCTTTTCAACCAAAGCTACACAAGCATGTGTGTAAGAGTATTGATAGCCTAGCGTAGCATTAAGCCTAGCATGCAGCAGGCAACATTTTCACAAAAACAAGAAAAGCATTCAAATAAAATAATTTACCTTTGAAGAACTTCGGATGTTTTCAATGACGAGACTCTTAGTTAGATAGGAAATGTTCATTTTTTCCCAAAATATTATTTGTGTAAGAGAAATAGCTCCATTTTGTTCATCACGTTTGGCTAAGAAAAAAACGAAAATGCAGTCACTTACAACGGCAAACTTTTTTCCAAATCCGCTCCATAATATCGAAAGAAACATGGCAAACGTTGTTTAGAATCAATCCTCAAGGTGTTTTTCACAATTCTATTCGATGAAAAATCATTCCTGGCAGCCGGTTTCTCATCAGAGGCAAACGGAAAAATACTGCAGCGACGGAGGACACCAAGCGACCACCTGGTATATGTTGTCTCTTATGGTCAATCTTCCAATCATATGCCTACAAATACGTCACAATGCTGCAGATACCTTGGGGAAAACATGGAAAAGGTAAGCTGACTCCTAGCTCCTCCACAGCCATATAAGGAGTCATTGCCATGAGGCAGTTTTAAAAAATGCTGCACTTCCTGATTGTATTTTTATCTGGGTTTTTTCTGTAACATCAGTTCTGTGGCACTCACAGACAATATATTTGCAGTTTTGGAAACGTCAGAGTGTTTTCTTTCCAAAGCTGTCAATTATATGCATATCCCTAACAGGTTTTAAATAGGAAGCCAATTCTAGATTTAATTTTGGATTGGAGATGCTTAGTGTGTGTCTGGAAGGAGAGTTTACAGTCTAACCAAACACCTAGATATTTGTAGTTGTCCACATATTCTAGGCCAGAACTGTCCAGAGTAGTGATGCTAGCCGGACGGGAGGGTGCCGACAGCGATCATTTGAAGAGCATGCATTTAGGTTTACCTGCATTGAAGAGCAATTGGAGGCCAGTGTCCAAAGAGGTGCCAGATGTATACAGAATGGTGTCGTCTGCGTAGAGGTGGATCAGAGGATCACAGGCAGCATGAGCGACATCATCTATATATACAGAGAAAAGGGTCGGCCCGAGAATTGAACCCTTTGCCCCCCCTAGAGACTGCCAGAGGTCCAGACAACAGGCCCTCCGATTTCACACACTGAACTCAATCTGTGAAGTAGTTGGTGAACCAGGCAAGGCATTAATTTGAGATTCCGAGGTTATTTCCATATTGAGCAGTCACTGGGTCTTCCTGCTTTAGTTTTTCCTTGTAAGCAGGAATCAGGAGGATAGAGGATATAGTTATGGTCAGATTTGCCAAATGCAGGTTGAGGGAGAGCTTTGTGTGTGGAGTAAAGGTGGTCTAGAGTTTTTTTCCTCTGGTTGTACTAGTGGTATGGTTGTAGTTATTAGGTAAAACTGATTTAAATTTTCCTGCATTAAAGTCCCCGGCCACTAGGAGCGTCACCTCTGGTTGAGCCTTTTCTTGTTCGCTTATGGCCTTATACAGCTCGTTGAGTGTGGTCGTAGAGCCAACATCATTTTGTGGTGGTAAATAGGCAGCTAAGAAAAATAGAAATAGAAAAAATAGAAAATAGAAAACTCTCTTGGTAAATAGTGTGGTTTACAGTAAAACCTTGAGACTTCCTTAATATTAAATTGTGTGCACCAGCTGTTATTTACAAATAGACACAGACCGCCACCCGTTGTCTTTCCCGCGACAGTTGTTCTATCTTGCCGATACACTGAAAACCCAGCCAGCTGTATGTTATTCATGTCATCATTCAGCTACGACTCTGGTAAAACATAAGAAATGTAGGATAGTCTTGTTCGGAGTTCATCCATTTTATTATCCAATGATTGCATGTTGGCGAATAGGACTGCTGGTAGAAGCGGATCACACACTCGCCTTCGGATCCTTACAAGGCACCCTGACCTAAGTTCCCGATATCTTCATCTCTTCTTCATGCGAATGATGGGGATTTGGGCCTTGTTGGGTGTCTGAAGTAAATATTTTGTCCAGTACGAGTTGAGTAATGGCTGTCCTGATATCCAAAAGCTCTTTTCGGTCATAAGAGATGGTGGCAGAAACATTATGTACAAAATAAGCTACAAATAATGTAAAAAAACTAACACAATAGCACAATTGTTTAGGAGCCTGTAAAAGGGCAGCCATCTCCTCTTGTGCCATGGGCAACATTGTGTACTCTCTGTATTCTTACTGTTCAAGCATGTTGTAGAATATGAGACATCTCACAGACACATGTTGGCTAGCTAGTTAGCTACAACATACAGGTATAGTTACTGTCATAAAGCCAAAGTCATTCCTTTACTCTCCACTATCATCATCAAAAAAATTATCAAATTGTGCTCCTAATGAGAGACACTGAGGCTAGTTAGCTATACTGTTAGATTACAGTATATTTAGGGTATATTAAAATACAGCTAGCTAGCTAAACGAGTCTGTTATGGCCAAATTAATCACCAAATTGTACTGTACTGAACAACACTGCCTCGTTTAAAAGCGCTTACATCGCTAGATAGCTACTAGCTAAAACAGCTAGCCAAAACAATTTACCCTCCTGAGGCCTGGTCCAGCTGGTCTATGCTGCCAACTCTGCCAACTCTGCTTGCTGGTCTCGCAAATATTTTTCTCGCTGTCTCAACTCCTCTTCAGTGTATACCGGCTCAAGTAAATAGGGCTGTATTTGTCGACCAGGTTTTCTTGTAATATGTCTGAAACACCCTCTCATAAGAGACTGGAAAAACACCCCAAATAGTGTCTACCGGTGACATTTCATTGCTTGTATAGTGTTTTTAAATTAGCGAATGAATCTAATCAACATTTAAATCACAACAAATGTAAGGTATTTATAAAAACAAAAATAGATTGCAGGCCCCGGGTGGCCATGGTTAGCTGGATGGTGGCAGGCCGAATTTGAGATGAGAGAAATTCCTTGCTATAGTCTTTCGAATTTTCAAATGGCTTATAGTGGTTCTCTCAGTTGAGGCAACCCACCACAGATGCAAACGCGGCCTGCCGAGGGCTTATAGCGATACTCTGAATGCGGGCTACCTGCCAGAAATGGCAATACAAATTCATAGCCTTTGTCATAGGGAAAGTGAAAATAGCAAACTGGAGGATATTTTTTGCATACTGGATGTGGCTCCTGGGTAGTCGGAGAGCTCTCAGACTGAGTTGGGATTCAGAGGGAAGCCAAACCCAAAACGTCATTCTGTCAGCACGCTGCTTGTCTAAGGAGTCCCCGACTTGTCAATATGAAGAATGGTAGCTGGTGAAGTCCTTCTTTTCCTTTGGGAGGGGGGAAGGAAAGGTCTTTGTCTGCTGACCTCCAGACCAATAGGGCAGACAGGCCACAGACACAACCTGCCAGAACGGGGCTTAGCGGTCTTATCACTGTTGCACATAAATGTGCCCATTTATTTAGTTTCAGGGCTCTACTCAATTATTATCGCGGAAGTTCAGCGTTACAGAGTGTTTAACATTTAAAGGCAATATTCCCACGTTAGCAGAGACTGCATTCATAGTAAACTCTGTATATGTCAGCTCAACTGAAAATGACCTTTACATTTCAACGATACAGATTGAATAGAACCCTTAGTCTCCACTTGAACTTCGTTAAAAACATGGCCCTATAGAATTGCACAGTTAAAAGACAGTTGATTGTAATCACATTATAATGAATTTGTTAATATTGTTACGTTCTTTTAGATTTAGTTTCCAGTACAAACAACTTTGTTGAAAACGAGGCTCTACAGAAGTGTACGGTACAATGACAGTTATGACTGTATAATTACAAGATTGCATTACTTAACTATCACTTATACTTACTGGGGTCACGACCCACCGATGTGTCATTAAACTATACTTTGCTGAAGTGTTAAATACATTTCCTCACAAAACACAGTATGGCAGCCCTGAACTGTTTGTGAGATATTTTCTAGGCTTTTCATTTTCCCTGCCACAAATGCACTTCATTATTATGTGTTACTTGAGTCTTTGTAGTAGCCATAAGTGTAGAGGAAGTATCCATATGGAACCAGACCACATTTCTCCAGTTGAGACGTTTTCAGTTACACAGCTGCTGTTCCCACGTACAATTAAAAGGTACATGAATGGGGCCTCCTGAGTGTCGCAGCGGTCTAAGGCACTGCATCACAGTGCTTGAGGCATCAATACAGACCCGGGTTCGTTCCCAGAATGTGTCACAACCAGCGGTGACCGGGAGTCCCATAGGGCGGTGTCATCCGGGTTAGGGGAAGGTTTGACCAGGGGGCTTTACATGGCTTATCGCACTCTAGCAACTTCTTGTGGCGGGCCGGGCACCCGCAGGATGATTTTGCTTGTCCACAGGAGGATTTTTCTTCAGGGTTTAGCGGTTCATGTTTCGGAGGACGCATGACTCGACTTATGCATTTCCCAAGCCCGTTGGGGAGTTTCAGAAATGAGACAAGATCGCAATTGGACATCATGAAATCGGGGAGGAAAAACCTACAGAAATTTAAGGTAAATGAAACAGATTATGGATGTAAAATGTGTTTTAAGAAATGTACATTTACATAAAAGCAAAATGGAGAGAATTGTTTTCATCCTATCTAGCGATGTTTGTTTCATTGAATTCTTTGCATTTGGCTGCCAAGTGCTTTCCAAGCAACCTTGGAGAAATAAAATAAAAAATGTTTAAATGATCCTGAATGCGTTTATCTTTCATTTGATTATAATACATCCAATTAATTCCTCTGGCATATGAAATATGCATTTTCTTGTTTTTAAACTTTTAATGGCTTTGTGAAAAATGTATCCTTGTGAATTAAATTTATTCATAACACTAGTGCCTCTGCATTCACGTTGTAATCCAGTAGCCAGTCAGGTGACATGACAAAGTTTACTGTATTGTCCCAGCGGCTGGAAATTATATGGAAGGCATGATTCTACAAACCTCTTGAACACTTGTCGTTCACCATAAGGGGCTCATTGGAGCTGTCAATTGTGACTGAGACTAGTAAAAGTGTGCTTTAAACAATGTACATTTGTTGATTGCTGGGCATACAAATAAGATTATTCCTTGACACATTTGAAACAAGGTCTAGTGGTGGACAACTCTTCGCGACAGCCGTAAGGGTGATAAGCACAGTGTCCGACCAGTAAGTGGCAGATTGACGAGTGCGGCATTTTATAATACCTCACATAATTCTGCCCCAAAACAATGAAAATGTATCTCACCCAGTGGCATATGGGCTATTAAGGTGAAGAAGGCAGGGGTGCAAAATATGTATCTTGTCCTTCCCCAGCACTCCTCTCCGTGATGCTGTTGGAAAGACACAGCACTACAGCGCTCCACCAATGCTCCGTCAAATCATGTAGACTATACTGTAGGAAAATAGTGTATAGCCTCTGTGGCCTTTTCTGTAGCCTACAGAGCTACCAAATGTGTAAAGACAGCAGATATTATAATTTTTTGGAAAATGATATCAATTTACTTTAGAACGGGCCGCCTACGGTAGCTGATATTCAGAGCTTGAATAGCCAAAATTATTAATCTTAAATTGTTTTTGTCAGGTATCAGTACTACAAAGCCAATGCAACTGCCTGTTTTAAAAATGTTTTCTACCACATGGATAGGCATTCATTCAAGTGCATTGTGGGCCGACACTGTATATCCTAGGCTACTATTCTACTTTGTGGGGAAAGGAGGAGGACAGCATTTTTTTGTCTCGTCTAGGGCTGCATATCGGCAAGGACTGCAGAATATTGTTCGCAAACTACAGCAGCCCAAACAATTTGTTCTTGAGTTCAAGTTTTTTGAGCAGATAATGTGTGTATGTTTTGGTTCTAGCTGTGTCCACCATTTAAATATTTTTATTGTTGCTTGCAGCATGATCTATTTTACACTTGGTCGGGGCATGTCTCCAAAGCCACTGAGTCAGATGAGCGTGTAATGTATATTAATCCTGCTGTAGTCATTGCGGCCAGCAGGTCAAACTAACTACAAAACGAACAAGTCACTCAGAATGTATTTTTTAAGTATATATTGTTTGCGAACTGTCACAACGTGACTAACGCCAGGGCTGACGGGGGCTGGCAGCAACTGGGCCAGAATAACAAAAGCACAACTCCAACAGATGGATAGACTGGAGGATAAATCTGGCCAGAATCAGGTTGGTTTGAAACACAATAACACAGTCAGTGAAATTGAGGATAGCGGCTCTTGATCTGAGCTTTTTGCCCCTGAGTCATATCTCTCGTCTGTGGCCTGAGTCATTTACCCATCAGGCAGGTGTATGTTATTATGCTATCGATGGGGATACTCTGAGCGAAGGAAGAAAGTGAATAACTATTTCATATCCTGTACAATGTATCATTCATCTGCACTGAGAGAGTGAGAGAAGAGGAAATAATGCAGACAGAATTATCCATTTCATTATATACCATTCCATTTCACAAACGTCCATCTGAAATTAACAGAGCAGGTACACAGAATACAACATTCAAATATAGAACATTGGGTGGTTGGGTGGTACTGGGAGATCGTAAAAAAAAGACAACTAGGGAGAAGCATTGCTAGTAAGGTGGAGCAATTTTACTGTACCTGAGTGCATTCCATTGTTTTGTTTGGAGTGGAGGAAAAGAGAGGGGTGGTGGTGGGATGGGGGATTTTTCCATTGACGTTATGCAGTACCTTACTGTCAGGGATCAGGAAGAAACCCACACTATAGCCTGCTGTCACTGCTCTATGCAGCCATTCTTCCTTTACAGTGGAAGTTTTATTTCCCACAGTAACCATGGAAATTTAGATGATTCTTCTTTTGTCGGCGCCAATGCAAAAAGGCGGGTGCATCCGCATGGCCCAATGCGACAGTTTTTGAAAAACATTCAAATGTTTCTCTGACTGCCAAGGACCTGCAAGAGAGCAAAGTCACAACGGTTGTAATATTGTGAAATAATATAATTCTCATATACCAATAACTAAGCTTGTTATTCTTCTCTTGAAGTAGTCGTAAATGACTGCTGGAAAATAATGTTTAAATAAACATTCTAAGATTATCCTTTTCAATGGTGATCTTACTGAACTTTAACAGTACTTTGATGCTTTGAGTGCAAAATCGATAGGAAGGAAAACACCTTGGTCAATAATTTAGTACTTAGCTTCGTGCCAAATCCAAAGTGCGGGATGTAGAGTGATCTCTAAACCCTGACATTTCTAAAATGTATAAGGTCTGGATTTATTGTAAGGGCGTTCTCTGACACAATTATGTTTTTCTTAGTTTAACGTGAAAGAGAAACATAGAGTAATCATTGATGACTTGCCATTGGTACCGTGCATGTTCTTAAATGGTTCTTCCTTAATTTGCTCTTAATGTTCCTGGGAGAACTCTTGCCTGATAAATACCTTTTGCTTCTGGTATAGGGATAGAGGAGCGCATCCAGGAGCAAGTGACGATGATCCAACATTTTGATGCAGTCCGGGATCTTAAGGACAACAAATTCATAACGTATTGTACAAATTGCTAAAGAAATTACAGCACGTATCATATCATTCGAAATGGATGACATAGTACACATGTGAGTGTCACGACTTCTGCCGAAATCGATGCCTCTCCTTGTTCAGGCGGTGTTTGGTGGTCGACGTCGCCGGGCCTTCTAGCCATCGCCAATCCATTTTTTTTGTTTTGTCTCATTTTCCCACACACCTGGATCTCATTTCCCTCATTATGTGTTGTGTCTGTAACCCTCTGTTCCCCCATTGTGTGGTATTGTTTATTTGTAAGTGCTTGTGCCCATACTTTGTATTTCTTATGCCGTTGGATTTCCTATTAATCTGCTCCGGCTATTATCAAGTTTTGCTCTCCTGCGTAGGACTTCCCTTCCACCAGATAAGCACCCCTTACAGAATACCACACCCACTACATGGAGTCAGCAGGAGCAGGGGCCCCTGCTATGGGGATAGAGGAGCACATCCAGGAGCAAGTGACGATGATCCAACATTTTGTTGTCGAGATGGACCGCGTCTTGCAGACCATGGACCACTGGGAGAGCCAGAGAGTTTCGCCAGCACCCCCACCGGGGTTACCACTACTCGTCCCTCCTGCATCCGGTCCCAGTGGGATGCATCTCGACTTTCCCAGGGAGTATGATGGGACGGCAGCACAGTGAACGTCTATTCCACCTGCGGCAGGGGACGAGCAGAGCACAGGAGTTTGCTTTCGGGCCCTGGCCGCTGGAGCGGGATGGAATGACAGGGCCCTGATCGACCATTATCGCTGCAGTTTGCGCGAGGACGTCCGTTGAGAGTTGGCCTGCAGGGACCAGCTGGTGGACCTGTCCATTCGGCTGGATAACCTGCTGGCTACCCGCGGACATCCATTTCGGGGTCTGTCAGTTCCATCTCCCAGCACCACCACTCCGATGCCCATGGAGCTGGGAGGTGATGCGCTCAGGGAGACCGGAAGAGGTTCCATCTGTGGCCGCAGAGGTCACACTGCCGGTCGGTGCCGGGTTGGTTCCTCTGGGAGTCTAGGCAGCAGGCAGGGCACTCTGGCGTCACCTCAGGTGACCTGACTGAGACATGGCTTAAGCCTGATAAATGTACTATGTTAAATGAGGCCTCTCCTCCTGGTTACACGAGTGACCATATCCCCGCACATTCCACAAAGGCGGAGGTGTAGCTAACATTTACGAAAGCAAATTTTCAATTTTCAAAAATGACTGCATTTTCATCTTTTGAGCTTCAAGTCATGAAATCATGTAGTCTTCTCAATCAATTTTTATAGCTTCTGTTTACAGGCCTACTGGGCCATATACAGGGTTCCTCAATGAGTTCCCGAATTCCTATCAGACCTTGTAGTCATAGCAGATAATTTTCCTGTTTTTGGTGGAACAGTCCACAGACCCACTTCAAATGACTTTCGGAGCTATCATCGACTCAGTGGATTTTGTCCAACATGTTTGGTCTTTTACCAAATCGGGCTATCTTCTGTATACCCCCCTACCTTGTCACAACAGAACTGATTGGTTGAAACACATTAAGAAGGAAAGACATTTGACAAACTTACTTTTAAGAAGGCACACCTGGTGCATTCCAGGTGACAACCTCATGAAGCTGGTTGTGAGAATGTCAAGAGTGTTCAAAGCTGTCATCAAGGCAAAGGGTGTCTATTTGAGGAATCTCAACAACAAAAAAATATTATATTTATTTTATTTTATTGAATACCCAAAACACACAATATACTTGCCGTCAAGCCGCTCAACAATTACACAACACCAGTCATCCAATAGACTCCCATTCAGAGCGACACACAGAAGAATCCAGGGTCAACGCCCTGCTAAAGGGCACGTCGATAGATCTCCCACAAGGCAAAGAACAGGGACCCAACCTTTCACGACCCCCCCCCCCAGAGTTCCCCAAGAGCTGCCCTTCAACCATCCGAGACCCATTCCCCACCCCAAGAACCCCCACAATGCACCAAGAACCAGGAAAATGTACTAAAGAGAAAAAGACAAAGGTAAAAAGAAAACAACAATGCACATCAAGGTTAACCAAAACCATAGCAGGGCCAACTGCATATGTTTGAGTGGATGTCTGGACTATTTACGTGTGTGTGTGTGTGTGTGTGTGTGTGTGTGTGTGTGTGTGTGTGTGTGTGTGTGTGTGTGTGTGTGTGTGTGTGTGTGTGTGTGTGTGTGTGTGTGTGTGTGTGTGTGTGTGTGTGTGTGTGTGTGTGTGTGCATTTGAATGAGAGTGGGTGTATATGCATGTGTACAAACACCTACACGGCATCAGCCTCAGACTATAAAAACAGCTTCCCTCAGTGTTATTCAAACATACTTTTGATTATGTTTTAGTTTGACTTAATTTTTTACATTTTTATCTTCATCTACATCCATCATTGATTCCCCGCCCAGCAACTCCACTCCCACTTATCTTCAATTCCACATCCAAACCCTTAGCTTCCCTCAGCCCCTCCCACCTATCTCTGCTGGCCACCCTCTTCTGAATACTACGCAACATACAGTATATCTTTCAACTATGCAGTGACGTTCAACGTACAGTTTCAATCTATCGAAAAATAATCAACAGATTGCAAGTTGAAGATAAATACTTTTATTAAGTGTATTAGTGTATTAGTAATTGACTGACCCGGCCTCTCCAGATCTCCCATCAGTACTATTCCTAGGGTCAATTTTAGATCAATGTTATACATTTTCAGCCTTTCCTGAAACTAAGACCAGAAACAGGCTACCCGAGGGCAATACCAAAATAAATGGTCTATTGATTATGTATCCTCACAACAAAATATGCTGAATTGTATGCCCCAAATATTCAACATTTTGTTAGTGACATGAATTCTATATAATAATTTTAGCTGAAAAGCACAAAATCTTGAATTTTGCATCGTTTTATATTTATTTTTATTTTTTATTTAATTCACCTTTATTTAACCAGGTAGGCCAGTTGAGAACAAGTTCTCATTTACAACTACGACCTGGCCAAGATAAAGTATAGCAGTACGACAACAACAACAACAACACAAACGTACAGTCAATAAGACAAAAAAAATGAAATATCTATGTACAGTTTGTGCAAATGTAGAAGAGTAGAGAGGTAGGCAATAAATAGGCCATAGAGGTGAAATAATTACAATTTAGCATTAATACTGGAGTGATATATGTGCAGATGATGATGTGCAAGTAGAGATAATATAGGGATGAAGTACTCAGGTGTGCTATTTACAGATTGGCAGTGTACAGGTACAGTGATCGGTAAGCTGATCTGACAGCTGATGCTTAAAGTTAAAGAGAGGGAGAAATAAGGCCCCATCTTCAGATATTTTTGCAATTTGTTCCAGTCATTGGCAGCAGAGAACTGGAAGGAAAGGCGACCAAAGGGCCAGTGAGCTGAGATAAGGCGGGGCTTTACCTAGCAAAGACTTATAGATGACCTGGAGCCAGAGGGTTTGTCGACGTATATGTAGTGAGGGCCAGCCAACGAGAGCATACAGGTCGCAGTGGTGGGCAGTATATGGGGCTTTGGTGATAAAAGAGATTGCACTGTGATAGACTACATCCAGTTTGCTGAGTAGAGTGTTGGGGGCTATTTTATAAATGACATCGCCGAAGTCAAGGATCGGTAGGATAGTCAGTATTATGAGGGTATGTTTGGCGGTATGAGTGAACGAGGCTTTGTTGTGAAATAGGAAGCAGATACTGGATTTAATTTTGGATTGGAGATGCTTAACGTGAGTCTGGAAGGAGAGTTTAACCAGACACCTATATATTTGTAGTTGTCCACATCTTCTAGGTCACAACTGTCCAGAGTAGTGATGCTAGTTGGGCGGGAGGGTGCGGGCAGCGTTCGGTTGTAGAGCATGCATTTAGTTTTACTAGCACGGAAGGAGTGTTGTCGTATGGCGTTAATGCTCGTTTGGAGGTTTGTTAGTACAGTGTCCAAAGAAGAGCCAGAAGTGTACAGAGTCATGTCATTTGCGTAGAGGTGGATCAGAGGTTCACCTGCAGCAAGAGCGACATCATTGATATATACAGAGAAAAGAGTAGGCCTGAGAATTGAGCTCTGAGGCACCCCCATAGAGACTGCCAGAGGTTCGGATAACAGGCCCTCCGATTTGACACACTGAACTCTATCTGAGAAGTAGTTGGTGAACCAGGCTAGGCAGTCATTTGAGAAGCCAAGGCTACTGAGTCTGCTGACAACAATGCGGTGATTGACAGTCGAAAGCCTTGGCCAGGTCAATGAAGACGGCAGCACAGTACTGTCTTTTATCAATGGTGGTTATGATATCGTTTAGGACCTTGAGCGTGGCTGAGGTGCACCCATGACCAGCTCAGAAACCAGATTGCATAGTGGAGAAGGTATGGTGGGATTCGAAATGGTCGGTGATCTGGGATATGTGGGATGGTAGATTCCCACTTGGCCAAAAGCCAGAGAAAATGCAGAGCACCAAATTCAAATAAATTAATTTAAAAATCAAACTTTCATGAAGTCACACATGCAAGATACCAAATTACAGCTACATGTGTTGTGAATCCAGCCAACATGTCAGATTTCAAAAAGGCTTTTCGGCGAAAGCAAACGTTGCTATTATCTGAGGATAACACCAAAAGAGAGAAAACATATTTCAACCCTGCAGGCGCGACACAAAACGCAGAAATAAAAATATAAATCATGCCTTACCTTTGACGAGCTTCTTCTGTTGGCACTCCAATATGTCCCATAAACATCACAAATGGTCCTTTTGTAAGATTAATTCCGTCCATATATATCCATATACAGTGCCTTGCGAAAGTATTCGGCCCCCTTGAACTTTGCGACTTTTTGCCACATTTCAGGCTTCAAACATAAAGATATAAAACTGTATTTTTTTGTGAAGAATCAACAACAAGTGGGACACAATCAGTGGAACGTCATTTATTGGATATTTCAAACTTTTTTAACAAATCAAAAACTGAAAAATTGGGCGTGCAAAATTATTCAGCCCCTTTATTTTCAGTGCAGCAAACTCTCTCCAGAAGTTCAGTGAGGATCTCTGAATGATCCAATGTTGACCTAAATGGCTAATGATGATAAATACAATCCACCTGTGTGTAATCAAGTCTCCGTATAAATGCACCTGCACTGTGATAGTCTCAGAGGTCCGTTAAAAGCGCAGAGAGCATCATGAAGAACAAGGAACACACCAGGCAGTTCCGAGATACTGTTGTGAAGAAGTTTAAAGCCGGATTTAGATACAAAAAGATTTCCCAAGCTTTAAACATCCCAAGGAGCATTGTGGAAGCGATAATATTGAAAAGGAAGGAGTATCAGACCACTACAAATCTACCAAGAACTGGCCGTCCCTCTAAACTCTCAGCTCATACAAGGAGAAGACTGATCAGAGATGCAGCCAAGAGGCCCATGATCACTCTGGATGAACTGCAGAGATCTACAGCTGAGGTGGGAGACTCTGTCCATAGGACAACAATCAGTTGTATATTGCACAAATCTGGCCTTTATCGAAGAGTGGCAAGAAGAAAGCAATTTCTTAAAGATATCCATAAAAAAGTGTTGTTTAAAGTTTGCCACAAGCCACCTGGGAGACACACCAAACATGTGGAAGAAGGTGCTCAGGTCAGATGAAACCAAAATTGAACTTTTTGGCAACAATGCAAAACGTTATGTTTGGCGTAAAAGCAACACAGCTCATCACCCTGAACACACCATCCCCACTGTCAAACATGTTGGTGGCAGCATCATGGTTTGGGCCTGCTTTTCTTCAGCAGGGACAGGGAAGATGGTTAAAATTGATGGGAAGATGGATGGAGCCAAATACAGGACCATTCTGGAAGAAAACCTGATGGAGTCTGCAAAAGACCTGAGACTGGGACGGAGATTTGTCTTCCAACAATGATCCAAAACATAAAGCAAAATCTACAATGGAATGGTTCAAAAATAGACCTGAATCCAATCGAGAATCTGTGGAAAGAACTGAAAACTGCTGTTCACAAATGCTCTCCATCCAACCTCACTGAGCTCGAGCTGTTTTGCAAGGAGGAATGGGAAAGAAATTCAGTCTCTCGATGTGCAAAACTGATAGAGACATACCCCAAGCGACTTACAGCTGTAATCGCAGCAAAAGGTGGTGCTACAAAGTATTAACTTAAGGGGGCTGAATAATTTTGCAACGTCGCCAGGCACGAGGTGGGAAGGATGGTCTCGGGTTCCGGGGGTGTAGCCGCTGAGCTATTGCAGCATGTCAGCGCATCTGGCTTGACATTTGTGGATCCCTTTCGATATGAGAGGGGAAAGTTGAACCGGGTGAAAATCAGGGCCCACCTAGCTTGCCTAGAGTTGAGATATTCCAGGTTCTTGTGTCCGACCCCTCCAGCCAGTGCCTCCACTCCTCCAATGACATCTTCACCACAAGAATCTCACGATTGCCCACATTGTAGCTCATTTCCGTGGCATTGTGGCGAAGGGAGAAGGAGGTACCGGGATGTAACTTGAAGTCCAGGGCAGAACGCTGGGACAGGACAGCCACCACTCCAACATCCGAAGTATCGCCCTCCACCCCTAACTGGGGGATGGGTCAGGATGAACCAAGCTGGGAGCTGTGGTGAAACAATCTTTGAGATCCCGGAACGCTCGGTCAGCAGCTGGGGACCACATGAATGGAACCTTGGGAGAGATGAGTGCAGACATGGGGAAGCCAGGATTCTGTATCCCTGGATAAAGCGTTGATAGAAGTTGGCGTATCCCAAGAAATGTTGGCTGGGGCCAATCCACCACTGCTCTCATCTTTGCGGGATACATCTGTACACTCCCTGCAGCAATGATTTAACCCAGGAAGGGGATGGTGGAGAGATGGAATTCACACTTCTCTGCTTTCACAAAAATTGGTTTTTCCAGGGGACGTTGGAGAACATGTCGGACATGAAGCACGTGTTCTTGGGCAAGGTGGGAGAAAACTAGGATGTCATTGAGGTAGACGAAAATGAACCAGTTTAACATGTCACTGAGAACATCATTCACCTTAGCCTGGAAAACAGCAGGGGCGTTGTTAATGCAAAATGGCATGACCAGATACCTGCAGTGACCGCTGGCAGTGATGAAGGCAGTCTTCCATTCGTCCCCTTCCCATATCTACACCAGGTGGAAGGCATTCCGTAGGTCCAGCTTGGGGAACACGGTAGACCCCTGGAGCGGCTCGAAGGCCGATGATGATTGGTAGCAGGTAGCGGGTCTTCACCGTGATGTCATTGAGGCCCTGGTAGTTGATGCATGAGCGCAGGGTTTTTTCCTTCTTCTCCACAAAGAAGAACCCTGCACCGGCGGGGGTGGCAGGAGGATGGATGAACCCTGCAGCTAGGGAGTCCTCAATGTGGATCTCCAGACCTCCAGGTCTCCGGACCCGACAGAGAGTACAGTCATCCCCCGGGAAGAGTGATGCCTGGGAGAAGGTCGGTGTTGCAGATTTGAAGTGGCCCGGGTATTACTGAATATCTCCTGGAGGTACTGGTACTCCATGGGAATGGCGGAGAGGTCCGGGGCAACATCCGAGTCCCCAGGAAGACGTCCCGGGGTAGGCTGCGCTGCCTTCAGGCAATGAACGTGGCAGAACGGGCTCCAGTCCATGATGGTACCAGCATACCAGTCAATAATGGGATTTTGTTGCTGGAGCCAACAGAATCCCAATACCACGGAAACTCGAGGAGACATATTAATAAGCAGAAATTACATCTTCTTCCTGTGATTCCCTGACACCTGTAGGTTGATGGGGTAATGTTGTGGGTGACCCAGCCTATAGAGCGCCCGTCTAGCACTCTAACGTCCATGGGAATGGAGAGGTGCTGAGTGGGGATGCCCAGCTCGGACACCAGGGTAGAGTCCATAAAGCTCTCATCGGCCCCATAGTTGATGAGTACCGGGAGAGATTTCAACTGGTTCCCCGACAGCAAGATAGCATGAAATGGGATGCGAGAAAGAAGGGCAGAGGGAAAGATATCCGTATGTTCCACCAGAGTACTCACTCCTAGTGGTGAGCTTGGTCTTTTAGTGGACAGGTGGCCACGAAATGACCAGTAGTCCCGCAATACAGGCAACTCTTCGTGTGTAGCCTGTATAGCCGTTTGCCTGGGGACAGTCTAGTTCTGCCTAGTTGCATTGACTCGGGAAGAGGTGAATTGGCAGACTTCGGAGACTCTCGGGGGAACCCGGCAACGGAGACGTCGGGGACTTCCGGGATGTCTCGGAGGTGAGGTGGAAGCCTTGGCCGGGCGAGAGATATTGAACCTCCTCTCCTTCCTTCACTCCAGTAGTCGCCCATCGATCCGAATGGTCAAGGTGATGGGTGAGTCGAGATCTGTCGGTAGTTCCTGGGTTGCAAGCTCGTCCTTTACTTCCTCTGATAGTCCATGCAGGAACATGTTGAACAGTGCTTCCTGATTCCTGGCACTCTCAGCTTCCAACAGGCAGGTTACTGAGGGGCTGGTAAGTTATTACCAACCCGCGGAATTGCTCCAGCAATGTGTTCAGCGCTCGGTCAATGCGTTCAGCCAAGGTCGGGACCCCTTCCATAAGCCCACGAAGCAACTCCTCGTGCCTTCCAATGGTGGCTCCTTGGGAGGAGATGGCATTGCGGAGCTGGTCCGAGTCTGCTGGTTCAGTCATGGCCAGTTCGTACTATCACGTTTCAGGGAAGACCCAGATGCAGATAATGTCAAAGCAACATACGTTTATTAATAGAACAGGGAGCAGGCATAATGACAGGTCAAGGGCAGGCAGAGGTCATTAATCCAGATCAGAGTCCAAAAGGTACAGAAGGGCAGGCTGTCTTGGGGCCAGGGCAGGCAGAAGTCTTTAATATCAGGGTGGTGTAACAAGGTACAGAAAAGGCAGGCAGGCTCAGGGTCAGGGCAGGTGACACCTGGGGGGGGTTTGAGACAAGCACAAAGACAGGTGAAACAGATCAGGGTGTGACAGACAAAAAGAGTATATATTTTATATAACGGAATCCCCAAGGTCCCGGATCAAGTCGAGTTGTAGAATAGAAATGAGTGTAAGACAAATACATTTTCAAAACTTGTATTTTCCTTTTTTTCTCTTCAAGACAGCTGAAACTTCTCAAAATATAAATCAATTTATTATCCAACCTAGTGTCTCTGCCTTTAGATAGCTTTTGTTCATGGCTGGCTGGCCTTACATTTTCTGGTTGGTGATTGGCAGAGTGTCCAGTAGGCCAGTTCCTTGAAGACTCCCCTGTACCGTCTAGAGGTCCACCGTTATTGATTTCCTGCTTGTGCTCAATGCTTGACCTGCCAATCAATGGTCAGAACAGTGGGATGTCAATGGGAGTGAGCTGACGACGTGTGATGCTTGGCAGACATGTAACTGATGGTACTGAACGAGCAAAACATATTAGGAGAGAGAGAGCAAGAAAACCCTGAGCGTGAGATCACTTTTGTTACTGTCAGAGAAAGTAAAGTTAATCTTAAATTAAAAGTGTTTGAGGTGCTTATACGTACATTATAGAGATTGAGCAAAATCCCATCAGTTGGGAGAAAATAGTCTCACACCAGGCAATGGCATGGTCTGGGTTATTTATTTTCTGTAAAAGTGCAGGTAGTGTGACTTACTGTACTCATTCTATTCAACTACCAAGTGATTAGTTGCAAAGAGTAATCTACAAAGATTCAGGGCAGATGGTGGACTGGACAGCTTTTGAGAAACATTATAGTTTTGAATTTCTCAGTTCAATTTCAAAGACCTACTCTGAGGGAGAGACAAAATAAATAAATAAAATTTGATTTGAAGTAGAGTATGGACTTACTGTATCTAACAGTAAACCCGCTTAGAATACTGCATGGTCATACAGCAGAATCCAGGAAAAACTGGCAAACCAATTCTTGTTAACGTTATTAAAACCATAAGAATACAACCTCAGTCATGGACTCGTGGTCATGTATTCTTGCCTCCTTTCACAGTCTTTCTTTGGTATTGGGAGGAGAGGCGATGGGGAGGGTGCATGGATGTGTGACTTTGTTTGGATCCCAAACAAAGAATTGAATTATGATGCATCTCTTACAGTAGTTAGTCAATTTGGGGAATCCAGCTAAACAGATTGTATGAAGGTGACCCAATAAACCCAGATGCATTTCTTTTAAATATGACCAAGAATATAGGGGCTGTTCAAAATGCTTTGAGTAATATTCTGATAATATCTTCAAAAGCACTACAAACACTGAATATGGAAAAATTAATGTATATCGTATGTAAAAACAACTTAAACTTGTTTAGCATCATTGATGATCTATTTTTTTATTTTATTTAACTAGTCAAGTAAGTTAAGAACAAATTCTTATTTACAATGACTACCTAGGAACAGTGGGTTAAGCTGCCTTGTTCATTGGCAGAATGACACATTTTTACCTTCTCAGCTCAGCTCAAACCACTAGGCTACCTGTCATCCCAAATGTAAATACAATATATTTTATTCATTAGGATGTACATTTGCCAAAAAGGAAATGCAAAGTGTATAGTCACTAACACACATCAACATTAAATGGCCAGCAGTACAATTAATTTTCTCCTGCAGTTGAAAAGAAAAATCTGAGCGTTAACACTTTCCTGCAAAAATGTACAATTTTTATGGTTTATGAGTGATACATTATTGTGTCTGTGTTTAGGATGAGACTACAAACTATTTGAAGTCATTTAAGTTGGGGCTGTTGATGTCACAAAGGACCTTCTGACATAGTTAACAGAGAAACAAAACGTGACACATTTTCATAAGCTTGTTGTTGTAATGGTTGCATTCCCCATTAATATGCCCTGCTCTAATCCTTATGGACTAAACAGCTTTAAATATATATCTTCATAAATACTTTGTTGTGCTTATGTCTGTCATGTACTCTGAAGTTACAGGAAAAGCAGAATCTGATATAGTCTCTTTCGAAAGTCTGCTGGACTCCAGCTGAACAAAAACAGGCATTTACTTGACTCACCTAATGTCCCAATACCTTTGACTCACCTTACAGTAGGCTACGTTCTCAGTTGAGGCAAATATCGGTCGCAGTATATGCTCAGGCCTGAACCCTAATTTGAGATCTGCACGCTTAACTCACATTTGTAACCAAACACACATCTCAAGTTAGGGTTCAGCCCCAAGTGATCATAATATATTTTCTTATTGACTGTAATTATTTTCTGACAATCTTACAGAAGATCATATGGTATACACAGAGGCTTTTATTTTTGAAAAATACACAAGTAACTTATTTCCATAACTCTAGAAGAATGGTCCTAGAGGATATTCAGCTGATACATTGCTTTTTTGTTGTCAAGGGTACAATGTCAGTAGAATCAAACATGCTGGCGATAGACCTAGCATCAAGCTGTCTGCAAAGGAAACACTATATACAGCTCCCTGACAGTTAGGAGAAACTGCCATTAGTGCCATATGCATAATGGTACACGCATTACTACCAAGTGTCAGTGGAAGACAACCTGCAGTATTGCTCTGACGACTATGGCACATTTGTTATTGTGAACCATCAGCAGTTCAATATGTAAATTCAGTGGCTATAAGTGGGGCATTCTTTTTCTTCTGCCATGAAATCACTCTACCTACCTCGGTAATGACCAACCTAGGAGAAGATTTTAGAGTCAATTGTTTCTTATAGAAATTAATCTGAGATATGGAAATCTGTGAACAGAACAAAGAGTTAAAATGTTAAAAATTGGAAAAGTATCATGAAGTTTCACTCTGTGATAAGCATTGTTTTTGTCAGTAATTACCAACCTAGAAAGAAAATCACCGGTACACAATATTCAATGTAAAGAAAAAACTGCCAGCATAAAAACTGCAAACACAAAAAGGCACAATTTATTTCATTCTTCAGTAAGCTGCATAAAAGATTTAAGGAGAGCCCATTATAAGTACACTTTATAGTTGTGTATAAAGAGTCTGTAAATTAGAGAAATTATCCGTTCATAAATCAGTTAATAAATTAATAGTTGTAACTCATAAGCAGGTCTCTCTTGCAAATTACAATTTAATATCAGGAGAATTTACCAGTATATATTAAGGGTAAATAAGGAATTGGTTTAATTTGTTCTTGCCAAATGTTACCCTTACCCAATATTACAGTGCATGGTCAGCAATTTGGATGATCTTCAGGGTGAAAATCTGATCTCACTGACATTATGGTGTGTGAGGAGCTGACAATGCTTTTTGATTAAAAGCGTGATCGTCATTAGTGATTGATCTTGATGTACATGATAGGGCAGTGCACGATTAGACAGAGAGAGAGAGGCTTGGTTGAGCAAGGCTGGGGGCACCTATCCTGAGAAGACAAGCTGAGGAGTAATTAAGCATTAAGGCGCAGCAGGAAGCCTAGTAACATGAGCTGAACCCCGATTAGAATGATTATCAGAGATAATTCACTCTTATAAGGACACAGCAGACTGTAGAATCTGATGAAATGAGACAGGACGTGATACTTTTGTAGGGTGGGGTGGTATGCACAGAGCCAGACCAAGATTTTTGTTGGTCCTCAGCAAAATCTTGTTCTGTGGTCCCCCTATGCTGCGACCATACACTACATGATTATGCTACATATGGGAGCCAGTACTATGCCATAGAAAGACACGTGGAAATGTGTGTCTTTGATCAAATTAATGGGAAAAACTCTCCCCACATGCTCACCTCAGAGATGCACTATAATATCAGAGTCAGCTACCGTAGCTTGAAGCTACAGACATTCACAAGCACAGCCTGTTGGGACTGTGGAAGATAAGCATGGCATCCAGACAAATACAGCACTTGACTTTTCTTTCTTGTCGGCAAGTGTTGCACAGGGATTACAAAGTCAATGCCTGTTTCTCTATTTAAATATAATATCAATTTAGAAAAAACTCGAACCACTCCCGTTAGAGTGGGATCAATCATCAGCTAATTTTGCTCGGCTGCTCATGTGAGAAGTGGCTGGGAGTCCAGGCTCCCTTGACAGGCCCTGGTTTAAGGAAAGGGCTCACGCACTGCCGCACACAAATCCCAACATCAAATCAGACACACATTAGGACTCCATTCAATTCCGTATCACGGAAGTTCAGTATTACAGTGAGATGGAAATTTAAAGGCAATATTCCCGCGTTAGCGCAGACTGCAGTCACGGTTAATGCTGCATATGTTGGCTCAATCGTCAAGGACCTTTTCAGTTGGAACTGGCAGCATTTGAACTACTTTGCAGATATGAAACAGAAAATCATAATATCAGTCAAATACATCAAATTCAAAGTTTATAAGAGGTATAAAAATACGTCCTATTTTACAAAAAAATCCATAACGTAGATTAAGGCATTGTTGACAGAATAGATGAATGCAGCTAATGCATGAGTGATTACAATTCACCTATACATTACTTGTTCATAAATATGACTATAGCAGGTTGTAAATCATAACTGATACAGATACCCGACTCTACATCGTTCCCAAATATTCTATTCAAGAAAGTATTCACACCCCTTCAGAAAGTATTCACACCTCTTGATTTTTTCAACATGTTCTTGTGTGACAGCCTGAATTTAAAATGGATTATATTCAGATTTTGCATCACCTACGCCCCTGAAAAAGGGGAGAAATACAAACAATAGCCCATAATGTCAAAGTGAATCATGTTTTTTATTATGTTTACAAAGGAAAAGCTGAAATGTCTTCTGTGAATAAGTATTCTACCCCTTTGTTATGGAAAGCCTAAATAAGTTCAGGAGTAAAAATGTGCTTAACAAATCACGTAATAAGTTGCATGGACTTATTCTGTGTGCAATAATAGTGTTTAACCCATAAGAGTCTAAGCCTTGAGGGGTTGGTTTTACTAAGCTATATAGAATTGCTTTAAGAAGGTCATACCAAGGATCATTTAGCTATATGATTTTTTATTTTAAAACCCCTTGAAGTATCTCAAAATATATAAAAATAATATCTGATGACATTTTTCCGGGCCTTACTGCTATTAGCCCATACAAATGCAAAACATCTAAAGGAAGATTGTTTTGAAATGGCTGTCTTATATCTTAGACATATAAGAAAGATCAGGAAACATTAGTACATTTTTTTTACATACTGTCTATTTAAACCCTTATGTTTGAGCACTAAACAGACGCCTTAAATACTGTACTTTCATTCATTTTTTCAACTGGCAGCAGGGGACCTTCAGACGATGCTTGTGAAGTTTGTGGGTGTCCTCGAGCAAAATGTGTTCGTGAGAGTCTCACCTTTACACAGGTGGGTCATAATAGTGTGCCCAAACTGTTCCGACACTACCAACAGAAGTTGGCAGATCAGCTGTATCGACTTCAGACGAGTCCCAAGACGCTTGTGGGGGTCGTAAAGCTTTGTGTTCATGAGAGTCTCATCTTTCCATTGATGGGTCATAATAGCTTGTAGGCCAAACCGTTCAGATGCTACAGACAATTTTGCGAGAAGAGCAATTTCCAGGATGTCTCATGGTCTCTGCTCTCTAGGTTTGTCAATGTTGTGAATTGAGATGCAGCCAATGCAAAACAATAAAAATATCTCTACCTTAAACTGATGTATTTTGATGGGGATTTTTTTATTATGCTGATTAGATTTCAGCGGAGCCTCTGACATCGACTTAAGGGGGTTAACATGATTTTTGAATGTCTACCTCATCTCTGTACCCAATACACACAATTAATTATCGGTATGGTCCCTCAGTCGAGCAGTGAATTTCAAACATAGATTCAATCACAAAAAACAGGGAGGTTTTCCAATGCCTCGCAAAGAAGGGGACCTATTTGTAGACGTGTAAAAAAAATCCCTTTGAGCATGGTGAAGTTATTAATTACAATCTGGATGGTGTATCGATGCACCCAGTCACTACAAAGATACAGGCTTTCTTCCTAACTCAGTAGCCAGAGAGGAAGGAAACTACTCAGGTATTTCACAATGAAGCCAAAAGTGACATTAAAACAGTTTCAGAGTTTAATGGCTGTGATAGAAGAAAACCGAGGATGGATCAACAACATTGTAGTTATTTCACAATGCTAACCTACATGACAGAGTGAAAAGAATGAAGCCTGTAAATAATAAAAATATTCCAAAACATGGGCATGGTTGTCATTGTCAAGGACTAGGTCATTTTACAGGATAAAAATAAACGTACTAGAGCTAAGCACAATCAAAATCACATTAGAGCACCTGGTTCAGTCTGCTTTCCAACAGACACTGGGAGACAAATTCAGAAATTCACAAACCTTTCAGAAGGACAATAACATAAAGCACAAGGCCAAATAAGACTGGAACATGGTTATCTATTAATTATCAGCAACCAACTTGACAGAATTTGAAGAGTTTTTAAAATAATAATGTGCAAATATTGTACAATCCAGGTCTGCAAAGCTCTTAGAGACTAACCCAGAAAGACACACAGCTGTAATTGCTGCCAAAGGTGATTTTAAAATGTATTGAATCAGGGGTGTGAATACTTATGAATTTGAGATATTTCTGTATTTCATTATCAATAAATTAGCAAACATTTCTTAAAAACATGTTTTCACTTTGTCATTATTGGTATTGTGTGTATATGGGATAGAAAAAAATATATTTAATACACTTTGAATTAAGGCTGTAAAACAACAACATTTGGAATAAGTCAAGGGGAAAATAAAAAATATATATTTATCTTAATCTTCCTGAGGGTGTATTTGATCATATCTTGATCATATTTAATGCTACTAAAACTCTGTCAGTTTCTCTTTAAATTCATTTTGCGCAATCTGTAACGCTTCAGCGATACAGATTGAATAGAGCCCTTAAACATTTGTTTGTTTGTGTTGAAATGCTGTACCTAATACATTGGCATAATTGCCCCAGAATTTTTGGGCACAATAAAATTTGATTAAATGAAACTAAATCAACAGTCGCTCAAAATACGTACACACACTGAGGCTCTACCAATGTACATGTATCTTTTCTCAGAAGATGGAGAGAGACGGAGAGAGATTGATCGTAATCACCATACAAACTGTTCTAGTATTCTTCTCCTGTCCACCCAATCTATCACAAACACCAAAGGTAGGACTGACAGTAGATATAAGGAATTCTCTTTTCCATTGCTTCTCCCTGGAGGTTCTGATAACATCTGCCCGCTACCTTCTCTTTGTTCCTGCATGTCCATGCTGGGCCACAATGTAATGTCCATATTCACTCACACACACGCACTCATGCACACACACACGCACACACGCGCACACACACACACACACACACACACACACACACACACACACACACACACACACACACACACACACACACACACACACACACACACACACACACGCACACACACGCACACACACACACACACACGCACACACGCGCACGCGCACGCACGCACACACACACACACACACACACACACACACACACACACACACACACACACACACACACACACACACACACACACACACACACACACACACACACACACACACACACACACACACACACACACACACACACACACATTTCTCTGAGAGCCAGCAGAGATACCTCAAGCGATGTGCACACACCCTCCACATAGTATCCACTTATAGTGCTAAATTGACAACTCTGTGGGATTTGTGGTATTGGACAAAACACTGTCAATTGCTATGCAGATAATAGAGCTCAGAAATAAATGGGAACCTTGCATCAGAATATCGGCTGTATGTTGAGTGTGCGTTGAGGAGTCCCTGTAATATAATGTGAAATGAACTTGTCCAAGACACGTAAGACTTCACAAGCGGTTCCAGCTGCTCGTCTGCAGCATGATATGAAATGAAATCTTTCCAGTCAATTATGCCAGCAGTTGTTGTGTGCCTTGACACATTGATAGACTGAAAAGTGTCTCCTAGACTGATCCAGCAGCACATACTGTAGAACAATGTTTATTCTCGCTACCCCCTCCCCTACAGTGAAATTTGCAATTCATAACACTGATGTGTTAGCAAAACCAACATACCATGCAACAGAACAGAACAGTCTGTGTCCATGCTGTTTATTAAGCTTAAAACATAATTTAACCCAATCAATAAAAAAAAATTGCCCACTTAGGGTAAAGATTCTGGTGTACAGTTTAACCAGAAATAATTGCAATACTTGTTACACTTTCATGGTAAAATTGTAATTACATAGTTAGGACCAATTTAATACGTTTACATTTCTTTGGGATTTACTCGAAGAAGGAGTACCATTTGTTGCAATGTACTAGCCAATTGGGTTTCTGTTATTTGAAAAAATTACTTATAGGTAACATTGGTTACCGATTCCTCAGTAAAGATTGTGACAATACCAGCTGCAATTTCCCCATGCAAATTTCCCCATGCAAAGTTCACTATGCAAACTAAACATCATAGCTGCCTGCCATCCATCATTTTGTTTTTAAACACTCACTCACCAAATGTTTTAAATCTTGTCCAGTCCCTTTCTGTCCTTGACTACACACATGGATTCCAAGGGGTAAATACAAGTTCAGTTCAAGAAAAGTGGCTGTTCCAAAAAGACACCTTCTAAACCAGTTGATTTTAGAGAATAAGAAGATGCAGGAAAATAAACTGCTCAGAGAAGATGAGCAGAAAGTTTTATTTTCCACTTTGATTGATTTTTAGGGATTACTCCATTTTTTTCTAGAAACTCCTCTGCAGGGAGAGTAATCAGACTACAATAACACTCATTCAACTTTTAGGAAGATGTCCAGTGTCTGCTACAAGTGTCAAACTGCTGATTCAAAGTACAATGCCTGTTGAGAGAGCCAGAGAGAAAAAGAGAGAAAAAGAAGGACGTTTGAAACTAACAGTACAAATTGGTGTGGGGCTAGCCTATTCTCATTTGACTTTGTCTTAATTTTTTTTAGTTTAATTGCATATATATATATTTTCTTTCAGCAACAAACCCATTGTCGATATATTTCAATTGGGCTACAACACAGTGAATGTGTATTAGAGTATACAATACACCTAACCCCTGAACATGTATTGTGGATTTATGGGTAATGCTTATCCTCATTTTACCAAAGACTGCCAGTTTAAAGATTTTAGTTATGAAACTGTCAATAACAATCAGATCTAGTTATCAGACCTGGCTAAGACAATGCATATGAAAATGACATTTTGTTTTGGCATTTCTAAAACAAACACATGAACATTTGGTCCGCTACACTACAGCATGATGGACAGCAAGCAGGACAAACAAGAACACAAGGAGGATTTAGACATTTCCTCTGGTGTGAAAAAACAACCCCAGAGAAAAGTGTGATGGACGGATTGGAGGAGGCTCTGAAAGAGCTGTTGAGAGGATGCATTGCGGGAGTGAAGGCAAGTGAGGAAGAAGATGAAGTTGACAGATATTATGTCCTGCTCTCACACTCGTTGAAATCGTGTGACATCCCTCCCAGCTGACAGGTTTGGCAGGAGTCGGGAGAAAGGGAGAGCGAGAGGGGAAGGGAATTGCCTGCAATGAGGCAGAGATGGCGAACAGCTGAGAGCTTGATGACACGAGTCCTAAGGCTCTCTCCCATATCAAGACAAGTGACTCCCTGAAAGCAACGTTAGTGACACTGTGATAAGGGGGACTTTCAATATTACTCTCTCTAATTTACTATGCCATGAACGTTAGCAGTCATTACTACTGAGCGATTAGGGCTTTTTGAAGTCGGTTCGGTTTTGGTGAGATTATTTTTTAAATAATCACGATTTTAGATTTTAGATTTTTTTTAAATCATCTGGATATTACAAAAGCCAAAAATAGTGAACATTCAATTGCCAAAACATTCAAAATGTTCCATTGTCTCTGTCAGGTCCACATTGGGTAGACGTAAACAAAAAAAAGGAAATTCTTATGAAATAATAACATATTTCATTTGTGTATATTACAGTGATTTTTATTTGATGACTATTATTTTTCAAGCCTTAAAGTCAGCATTTAAAATCTGCTCAGGCTGTAGTAGACAGCCAGACAGTGTTATCTCTGAACTCTCTACACTGTAGTGTCTGTAGTCGTCCTATTTAGCTAGCCTGGCTAAGTACATCCAACTACATCCAGCTGCAGAGCTGTCTGACCAAATCATTTGACTAGTTCTTCAAAATAAACTGAACAAAAATGTAAACACAACATGTAAAGTGTTGGTCCCATGTTTCATGAGCTGAAATAAAGGATCCCAGAAATGTTCCATACACACAAAAAGTTTATTTCTCTCAAATGTTGTGCACAAATTTGTTTACATCCCTGTTAGTGAGCATTTCTCTTTGCCAAGATAAATAAATAAACCTGACTGGTGTGGCAAAAAGAAGCTGATTAAGCAGCATGATCATTACACAGGTGCACCTTGTGCGGGGGACAATAAAAGGCCACTAAAAATAGCAGTTTTATCACACAGCACAATGTCACAATGTCTCTAGTTTTAAGGGAGCGTGCAATTGGCATGCTGACTCCAGGAATGTTCACCAGAGCTGTTGCCAGATATTTGATTGTTCGTTTATTTTGCATAATCCACCTCCAACGTTGTTTTAGAGAGTTTGGCAGTATATCCACCTGACCTCACAACCGCAAACCCTGGGTATGGCGTCGTGTGGCAGAGCGGTTTTCTGATGTCAACATTGTGAACAGAGTGCCCCAAATTGGGGTGAGGTTATGGTATGGGCAGGCATAAGCTATGGACAATGAACACAATTGCATTTTATTGATGGCAATTTGAATGCACAAAAATACCGTGATGAGATCCTGAGGCCCAATGTGAGGCCCAATTTTTTTAAAGGTATCTGTGACCAGCAGATGTGTATCTGTATTCCCAGTCATGTGAAATCCATAGGTTAGGGCCTAATGCATTCATTATAATTGACTGATTTTCTAATATGAACTGTAACTCAGTAAAATCTTTGAAATTGTTACAGTTTGGGTTTATACTTTTGTTCAGTTGTCACGTGCGCTCCTTCTCCGGCTTCTAGGTCACCAGGCTGCTCGTTATGGTGCACACCTGTCACCATCGGTACGCGCATCAGCGCATTATGACACTCACTTTTGGTTCCTTCCCCTGGCGTCATTGTTTCTGTCTGTGCGTTGATTGTGATTCTTGTTTTATATTATGTTTATTAAATGATTCACTCCTTGCTTCCTGACTCCAGCGCACACGTTACATCCTTATATATACACGGCATACTTTCAAAAACGGTCTTTATCCCTTTCTCTTATCGTTGTGTTGTGTACATTCCTCTCTCATGTGGTCTATTTTTAATCCCAGCCCCCATCCCCGCAGGAGGCCTTTTGGCTTTTAGTAGGCTGTCATTGTAAATAAGAAACGTCTTAACTGACGTTTCTGCGCTGAACTAGATTGAATATGAATATAGTTAATGAAAACTACAACTCTCTTCAGCCCAGCATCCCACACAGTTCTTGTTTTGATTTCTTACCTGAATGATTTGAAATACGCATTGGGGTCCCAAAAAAACTGAACTAAATGGAGTTCAAGTAATCGAAACGACATCGGTCAAAGGAGTTCAAGTAATTGAACCGACATTGGTTCCCCCATTGCAAATTAGACAAGTATATTAAATACTCCTCACATTCCCATCACTCAAGTGTGTTTTCACCTTATGCTAATTGGTCACTGGAAAAGTGGAGTGACAGAGGTTTCATTAAAACGTTGCACCCTTTTGCAGTTTGGCATGTGCAACCCATCTCTGGCATAACGCCTCACAGAGTCATTACAGGGCTTCAAATATTGAGTACTCTATTCGAGCTGTAGAGATGGACTTGCCTGTCACAGATGGCCTGACTGTTGTACCTATTATCGTGCTGGACAACCAATAATGGGATCATATCCCATTTAGGAGACTTGATAATTGTGTTGCATTCCTGTCTGTTCTATAGGAATATGAATATGGAATTATTTTAAGATGATCATACTATGGATAATTTTGCTATTTGATTTGTAATCTTAGAACCCCCTTGATGTCGGAAGTTTACATACACTTAAGTTGGAGACATTAAAACTCGTTGTACAACCATTTCACAAATGTCTTGTTAACCAACTTCAGTTTTGGCAATTCGGATAGGACATCTACTTTGTGCATGACACAAGCATTTTTCCCAACAATTGTTTACAGACATTACTTCACTTATAATTCAATGTATCATAATTCCAGTGGGTCAGAAGTTTACGTACACTAAGTTGACTGTGCCAGGTTTAAACAGGTTGGAAAATTCCAGAAAATTATGTCATGGCTTTATAAGCTTCTGATAGGCTAATAGACATCATTTGAGTCAATTGGAGGTGTACCTGTGGATGTGTTTCAAGGCCTACCTTCGAACTCAGTGCCTCTTTGCGTGACATCATGGGGAAATCAAAAGAAATCAGCCAAGACCTCAGAAAAAAAAATAGACCTGCACAAGTCTGGTTCATTCTTGGGATCAATTTCCAAATGCCTGAAGGTACCAAGTTCATCTGTACAAACAATAGCACGCAAGTATAAATACCATGGGACCACGCAGCAGAAAAAAAAATATATACAGTACCAGTCAAAGGTTTGGAAACAGCTACTCATTCCAGGATCTTCTTTATTTTTACTATTTTCTATATTGTAGAATAATAGTGAAGACATCAAAAGTATGAAATAACACATGGAATCATGTAGGAATCAAAAACGTTGGGAGGCTACCCTTTGCAATGATGACAGCTTTGTACACTCTTGGTATTCTGTCAACCAGCTTCACTTGGAATGCTTTCTTGAAGGCTTGAAGGACTTCCCACACAGGCTGAGGACTTGTTGGCTGCTTTTGCTTCACTCTGCGGTACTACCCAAAACATCTCAATTGGGTTGAGGTCGGGTGATTGTGTATGCAAGGTCTTCTGATGCAGCACTCCATCAATGTCCTTCTTGGACAAATAGCCCTTCCACAGCCTGGAGGTGTGTTGGGTCATTGTCCTATTGAAAAATGATAGTCCCACTTAGCGCAAACCAGGATGGTGTATCGCTCTAGAATGCTGTGGTAGTCATCCTGGTTAAGTATGCATTGAATTCTAAATAAATCAATGAAAGTGTCACCATCCAAGCACCCCAACACCATCACACAACTCCATGCTTCAAGGTGGGAACCACACATGTGGAGATCATCTGTTCACCTATGCTGTGTCTCACAAAACATGGCGGTTGGAACCAAAAATCTCAAATTTGGACTCATCAGACCAAAGGACAGATTTCCACCGGTCTAATGTTCATGGCTAATTTCTTAGCCCAAGCAAGTCTCGTTTTATTATTGGTTTCTTTGCAGCAATTCGACCATGATGGCCTGATTCACGTCGTCTCCTCTGAACTATTGATTTTAATATGTGTCTGTTACATGAACTCTGTGAAGCATTTATGTTGGCTGTAATTTCTGAGGCTGGTAACTCTAATGAACTTATCCTCTGTAGCAGAGGTAACTCTGGGTCTTCCTTTCCTGTGGCAGTCCTCATGAGGGCCAGTTTCATCATAGCGCTTGATGGTTTTTGTTTTCTGCAACATGAACTGTTCAGTATTGACTGACCATGTCTCAAAGTATTGATGGACTGTCGTTTCTCTTTGCTTATTTGAGCTGTTCTTACCATAATATTACCAAATAGGGCTATCTTCTGTTTAACAACCCTACCATGTCACAACACAAGTGATTGTTTCAAACTCATTAAGAATATTGGTAATAGTAATAATTTATCAAACAGTAAATCAATTTCCTGGATTTCCTAAATCAGGTAGTAGTAATAATTTGTGAACTGTGCCCGTAAGCTTATCCAAAATTGTTTATCAGGGGTATCAGGTTGATTGTGGAGGTCTCGAAATTTATAGTAATTTAGTGAAAAAAATGCATTGAGATACCAATCTGTCGTTACAACAAGTGATGAGATTAGTTCATGCTAGACATATAAGATGAATATACTGTATGTCAATGTAAATGTTCATTCTGCCAGTATCGGTTTGTGCTAAGTTGAGGGTCTTAAATTAAAGTGCCAACGTGAAGCACTAAGGATTGTCATTCTAAATTTGGGTTGGACAGATTATCAATATATTGGCTATTGGCCAAGTGGGACGCTACCGTCCCTTCTATCCCAGAGAGGTTTAAGAAGGAAAGAAACTACTACTTCCGGCGCTGACAGAGATGGCCACCTCGTTTCACTTTCCTAGGAAACTATGCAGTATTTAGATTTTTTAAGTGTTATTTATTACATTGGTAACCCAGGTAATCTTAGGTTTTATTACATACAGTCGGGAGGAACAACTGGATATAAGAGCAACGTCAACTCACCATCATTATGGTCAGGAATGCAACGACGCCTTAAAAGGGAAAACAACGACGCCGTAAAAGGGGCAGACGATGCAATCTTCTGGTCAGGATCTGGAGACGGGCACATCGTGCACCACACCCCGAGCATACTCGCCAATGTCCAGTCTCTTGACAACAAGGTAGATTAAATCCGAGCAAGGGTAGCATTCCAGAGAGAACATAAGAGACTGTAACGTTCTTTGCTTCACGGAAACATGGCTCACTCTAGACACGCTATCGGAGTCGGTACAGCCAGCTGGTTTCTTCACGCATCGCGGCGACAGGTACAAGCATCTTTCTGGTAAGAAGAGGGGCGGGGGGTATGCCTTATGATTAACGAGACATGGTGTGATCAAAACAACATACAGGAA
This sequence comes from Oncorhynchus gorbuscha, assembly GCF_021184085.1. Taxonomy (NCBI): domain Eukaryota; kingdom Metazoa; phylum Chordata; class Actinopteri; order Salmoniformes; family Salmonidae; genus Oncorhynchus; species Oncorhynchus gorbuscha. Next base: position 44,595,399 of record NC_060186.1, read on the forward strand.
CTCAAGTCCTTCTGTTCACCTGACTTAGAATTCCTCACAATCAAATGTCGACCGCATTACCTACCAAGAGAATTCTCTTTGATTATAATCACATATATTCCCCCCCCAAGCAGACACATCGATGGCCCTGGACAAGCTTTATTTGACTCTATGTAAACTGGAAACCAAATATCCTGAAGCTGCATTCATTGTAGCTGGCTAATCTGAAAACAAGACTCAGCATATCGATTGTGCTAACAGGGCTGGAAAAACCCTGGATCAATGTAATTCTAACTTCCGCGATGCATATAACGCCCTCCCCTGACCATGACTCAATTTTATTGCTTCCAGCCAATAGACAGAGACTAAAACAGGAAGCTCCTGCGCTCAGGTTCAACGCTGGTCTGACCAATCTGATTCCACTCTTCAAGGTTTCTTTGATCACGTGGCCTGGGATATGTTCCGCATTGCGTCAAACAACAACATTGACGAATACGCTGATTCGGTGAGCAAGTTTATTGGCAAGTACATCGGCGATGTCGTACCCACAGCAACTATTAAAACATTCCCAAACCAGAAACCGTGGATTGATGGCAGCATTCGCGCGAACCACTGATTTTAACCAGGGCAAGGTGACCGGATACATGACCGAATACAAACAGTGTAGCTATTGCCTCCGCAAGGCAATCAAACTAGCTAATCGTCAGTATAGCGACAAAGTAGAGTCGCAGTTCAACGGCTCAAACACGGTATGTGGCAGGGTCTACAGTCAATCACGGATTACAAAATGAAAACCAGCCCCGTCGTGGCTCCCAGACAGACTAAACAACTTCTTTGCTCGATTTGAGGACAATACAGTGCCACTGACACAACCCGCTACCAAAACCTGCAGACTCTCAAATCAAATCAAATCAAATTGATTTGAGCAGCCGACATGAGTAAAATTTAAGCGTTTTAACCCTCATAAGGCTGCATGCCCAGACGGCATCCCCAGCCGCGTCCTCAGACCATGCGCAGACCAGCTGGCTGGTGTGTTTATGGACATATTCAATCAATCCTTATCCCAGTCTGCTGTTCCCACATGCTTCAAGAGGGCCACCATTGTTCCTGTTCTCAAGAAAGCTAAGGTAACTGAGCTAAACGACTACCGCCCTGTAGCACTCACTTCCATCATCATGAAGTGCTTTGAGAGACTAGTCAAGGACCATATCACCTCCACTCTACCTGACACTCTAGACCCACTCCAATTTGCTTACCGCCCCAATAGGTCGACAGCGACGCAATCACAACCACACTGCACCTAACCAATCTGGACAAGAGGAATACCTATGTAAGAATGCTGTTCATCGACTACAGCTCAGCATTGTACCCTCCAAACTCGTCATCAAGCTCGAGACCCTGGGTCTCGACCCCGCCCTGTGCAACTGGGTACTGGAGTTCCTGACGGGCCACCCCCAGGTGGTGAGGGTAGGTAACAACAACTCCACTCCGTTGGGGTCCTACAAGGGTGCGTTCTAAGCCCTCTCCTGTACTCCCTGTTCATCCCCGACTGCGTGGCCATGCACGCCTCCAACTCAATCATCAAGTTTGCAGACGGCACTACAGTGGTAGGCTTGATTACCAACAACGCCTAGACAGCCTACAGGGAGGAGGTGAGGGCCCTCGGATTGTGGTGTCAGGAAAATAACCTCACACTCAACGTCAACAAAAATAAGGAGATGATCGTGGACTTCAGGAAACAGCAGAGGGAGCACCCCCCTATCCTCATTGACGGGACAGTAGTAGAGAGGGTAGAACATTTTATGTTCCTCGGCGTACACATCACGGACAAACTGAATTGGTCCACCCACAGAGACAGAGTCGTGAAGAAGGCGCAGCAGCGCCTCTTCAACCTCAGGACGCTTAAGAAATTCGGCTTGTCACCAAAAGCACACACAAACTTTTACAGTTCGAGAGCAACCTGTCGGGCTGTATGACTGCCTGGTACGGCAACTGCTCCGCGTGCAACCGTAAGGCTCTCCAGAGGGTACTAAGGTCTGCACAACGCATCACCGGGGGCAAACTACCTGCCCTCCAGGACACCTACACCACATGATGTCACAGGAAGGCCATAAAGATCATTAAGGACAACAACCACCCGAGCCACTGCCTGTTCACCCCTCTATCATTCAGAAGTCGAGGTCAGTACAGGTGCATCAAAGCAGGGACCTAGAGACTGAAAAACAGCTTATATCTCAAGGCCATCAGACTGTTAAACAGCCACCACTAACATTGAGTGGCTGCTGCCAACATACTGACTCAACTCCAGCCACTTTAATAATGGAAAAATTGATGTAAAAAATGTATCACTCGCCACTTTAAACAATGCCACTTAATATAATGTTTACTTACCCCACATTATTAATCTCATATGTATATACTGTACTCTATAACATGTACTGCATCTTTATGTAACACATGTATCACTTGCCACTTTAAACAATGCCACTTTTATATGTTTACATACCCTACATAACTCATCTCATATGTTTATACTGTACTCGATACCATCTACTACATCTTGCCTATGCCGTTCTGTACCATCACTCATTCATATATTTTTACGTACATATTCTTCATCCATTTACACTTGTGTGTATAAGGTAGTTGTTGTGAAATTGTTAGTTTAGATTACTCATTGGTTATTACTGCATTGCCGGAATTAGAAGCACAAGCATTTCGCTACACTCGCATTAACATCTGCTAACCATGTGTATGTGACAAATACAATTTGATTTGATTTGACTCAAATGTACTTTTAAAAATTCACACCTGTTAAATGAAATGCATTCCAGTTGACTACCTCATAAAGCTGGATGAGAGAATGCCAATAGTGTGCAAATCTGTCAACAAGGCAAAAAGCGACTACTTGAAGAATCTCAAATGTAAAATATATTTTGATTTGTTTAACACTTTTTTTGGTTACTACATGATTCCATAAGTGTTTCTCAAAGTTTTGATGTAGAAAATAACAAACATATAGAAAAACCCTGGAATGAGTAGGTGTGTCCAAACGTTTTACTGCTACTGTACATATATTTTTTACACTTATTTAACCACATTTTTTGTGTCGGTACAAAACTACCTTCATAGTTCCATTAATTTTTTAAAACCGGTACCGGTTACCTTCAGACGGTTTCTGTGAAACTTGTGGGGTTGGTAGAGCAAAATGGAGACACCGTCCCCTTTCCACAGTGCGGTCACATTAGTTTGTAGCCCAAACGGTTCAGATGCTATAAACAGAAGTGGGCACATCAACGCTACAAACAGAAGTTGGCTCATCGACGGTACCCACTTCAGACGAGTCCACTGATACTTGTGGGGGTCGTAGAGTCTCCCCTATCCATAGAGTGCTCATAATAGTTTTGTAGGTCAAACCGTTCGGACACTACAGATGTTTTTTGTGAGAAGATCAATTTTTGGGATGTCTCATGGTCTGACAAACATTGCTCTAGCTCTGACACCTTTCACCGCAGAAACAGAAGTGCAACATTGGCGGATGCGGTGGATTGAAATGCATCAAATGCTAAATTCTTAAACTGGCTTATATTGATGGGGATTTTTATTTTATTTTACTTATTTTAACACACCGTTGCCTCAATCAAATCTAGGTGTTAACCAGTGTGTGCCCAGTGGGTTGGCTGTATATTGTTTATTTTCACATTTCAAATGGACTAACTAGGGTAAGACATAGAACTCGAAGGTAAACCCTTCTGTGTTCCATATAGAACCCTTTGTGGAAAGAGTTCTACATGGAACCTAAAAGGGTTCTTCAAAGGATTCCCCTTATGGGGACAGAACAAATGATTATTTTAGATTCTAGATAGCAATTGGTCCAACTAGAGTGTTGTAAAAAATGCACCTCCTCCCCAACGTAAAAAATATTTCCATGAGCTCCCATAGAATTAACTCAAAATAATGTTTATGACCACAAATAACAATAACTGTAGTGATCCTGTGTTTATACACATGGATTTCAGCATGCTTTTTGTGGCACAGCAGAGCTATGGGCCTGGTTCACCGACCAGCACGGACAAGCTCACTATCACTGCCTGTTTCATTACACTATACATTAGATGATCACAGCCAGTAGCAGACAATGCATGATCAGGTAGGGGGAAACCATTTGGAAAAGTGGTCCTGTGTGGCTTAGTCAGTAGAGTATGGTGCTTGCAACACCAAGGGACCACCCACATTGCGTAAATACTAACAACAAACATGGCGGACGATTGCTGAAAACCCCCATTCTGAATATCGACTGACAGAAAACATCCAGGTATGACCATCAATATGATTATTGTGCCTTTCAGAAAATTATGTCCATGAAAAGGGGTCAATTTCAAAGACTCAAACTATCACACTGCATTGTGGTAATCTTGCTTGTCTACTGAACAAGCACTGTAGGCACAACTCTCTAACATAGCAGGCGCTAATGTGTGAAGCTTTTTGGTACAAATTGGTTAGGCTACATTGCATGAGATTGCAATTCCACTTTTGAGACGCTGGCAGCCACTGCCAGCTAGCCTACTTCAGCAGTACTGTATCATTTTAATCATTTTAGTCAATAAGATTCTTGCTACGTAAGCTTAACTTTCTGAACATTCGAGACGTGTAGTCCACTTGTCATTCCAATCTCCTTTGCATTAGCGTAGCCTCTTCTGTAGCCTGTCAACTATATGTCTGTCTATCCCCGTTCTCTCCTCTCTGCACAGACCATACAAACGCTCCACACCGCGTGGCCGGGGCCACCCTAATCTGGTGGTCCCAGCGCGCACGACCCACGTGGAGTTCCAGGTCTCCGGTAGCCTCTGGAACTGCCGATCTGCGGCCAACAAGGCAGAGTTCATCTCAGCCTATGCCTCCCTCCAGTCCCTCGACTTCTTGGCACTGACGGAAACATGGATCACTACAGACAACACTGCTACTCCTACTGCTCTCTCTTCGTCCCCCCACGTGTTCTCGCACACCCCGAGAGCTTCTGGTCAGCGGGGTGGTGGCACCGGGAACCTCATCTCTCCCAAGTGGTCATTCTCTCTTCCTCCCCTTACCCATCTGTCTATCGCCTCCTTTGAATTCCATGCTGTCACAGTTACCAGCCCTTTCGAGCTTAACATCCTTATCATTTATCGCCCTCCAGGTTCCCTCGGAGAGTTCATCAATGAGCTTGATGCCTTGATAAGCTCCTTTCCTGAGGACGGCTCACCTCTCACAGTTCTGGGCGACTTTAACCTCCCCACGTCTACCTTTGACTCATTCCTCTCTGCCTCCTTTTTTTCCACTCCTCTCCTCTTTTGACCTCACCCTCTCACCTTCCCCCCCTACTCACAAGGCAGGCAATACGCTCGACCTCATCTTTACTAGATGCTGTTCTTCCACTAACCTCATTGCAACTCCCCTCCATGTCTCCGACCACTACCTTGTATCCTTTTCCCTCTCGCTCTCATCCAACACTTCCCACACTGCCCCTACTCGGATGGTATCGCGCCGTCCCAACCTTCGCTCTCTCTCCCCCGCTACTCTCTCCTCTTCCATCCTATCATCTCTTCCCTCTGCTCAAACCTTCTCCAACCTATCTCCTGATTCTGCCTCCTCAACCCTCCTCTCCTCCCTTTCTGCATCCTTTGACTCTCTATGTCCCCTATCCTCCAGGCCGGCTCGGTCCTCCCCTCCCGCTCCGTGGCTCGACGACTCATTGCGAGCTCACAGAACAGGGCTCCGGGCAGCCGAGCGGAAATGGAGGAAAACTCGCCTCCCTGCGGACCTGGCATCCTTTCACTCCCTCCTCTCTACATTTTCCTCCTCTGTCTCTGCTGCTAAAGCCACTTTCTACCACTCTAAATTCCAAGCATCTGCCTCTAACCCTAGGAAGCTCTTTGCCACCTTCTCCTCCCTCCTGAATCCTCCTCCCCTCCTCCCTCTCTGCAGATGACTTCGTCAACCATTTTGAAAAGAAAGTCGACGACATCCGCTGGTTCTGCTCACACTGCCCTACCCTGTGCTCTGACCTCTTTCTCCCCTCTCTCTCCAGATTAAATCTTGCGTCTTGTGACGGCCGGCCGCCCAACAACCTGCCCGCTTGATCCTATCCCCTCCTCTCTTCTCCAGACCATTTCCGGAGACCTTCTCCCTTACCTCACCTCGCTCATCAACTCATCCCTGACCGCTGGCTACGTCCCTTCCGTCTTCAAGAGAGCGAGAGTTGCACCCCTTCTGAAAAAACCTACACTCAATCCCTCCGATGTCAACAACTACAGACCAGTATCCCTTCTTTCTTTTCTCTCCAAAACTCTTGAACGTGCCGTCCTTGGCCAGCTCTCCCGCTATCTCTCTCAGAATGACCTTCTTGATCCAAATCAGTCAGGTTTCAAGACTAGTCATTCAACTGAGACTGCTCTTCTCTATATCACGGAGGCGCTCCGCACTGCTAAAGCTAACTCTCTCTCCTCTGCTCTCATCCTTCTAGACCTATCGGCTGCCTTCGATACTGTGAACCATCAGATCCTCCTCTCCACCCTCTCCGAGTTGGGCATCTCAGGCGCGGCTGATGCTTGGATTGCGTCCTACCTGACAGGTCGCTCCTACCAGGTGGCGTGGCGAGAATCTGTCTCCTCACCACGCGCTCTCACCACTGGTGTCCCCCAGGGCTCTGTTCTAGGCCCTCTCCTATTCTCGCTATACACCAAGTCACTTGGCTCTGTCATAACCTCACATGGTCTCTCCTATCATTGCTATGCAGATGACACACAATTCATCTTCTCCTTTCCCCCTTCTGATGACCAGGTGGCGAATAGCATCTCTGCATGTCTGGCAGACATATCAGTGTGGATGACGGATCACCACCTCAAGCTGAACCTCGGCAAGACGGAGCTGCTCTTCCTCCCGGGGAAGGACTGCCCGTTCCATGATCTCGCCATCACGGTTGACAACTCCATTGTGTCCTCCTCCCAGAGCACTAAGAACCTTGGCGTGATCCTGGACAACACCCTGTCATTCTCAACTAACATCAAGGCAATGGCCCGTTCCTGTAGGTTCATGCTCTACAACATCCGCAGAGTACGACCCTGCCTCACACAGGAAGCGGCGCAGGTCCTAATCCAGGCACTTGTCATCTCCCGTCTGGATTACTGCAACTCGCTGTTGGCTGGGCTCCCTGCCTGTGCCATTAAACCCCTACAACTCATCCAGAACGCCGCAGCCCGTCTGGTGTTCAACCTTCCCAAGTTCTCTTACGCCACCCCGCTCCTCCTCTCTCTCCACTGGCTTCCAGTTGAAGCTCGCATCCGCTACAAGACCATGGTGCTTGCCTACGGAGCTGTGAGGGGAACGGCACCTCAGTACCTCCAGGCTCTGATCAGGCCCTACACCCAAACAAGGGCACTGTGTTCATCCACCTCTGGCCTGCTCGCCTCCCTACCACTGAGGAAGTACAGTTCCCGCTCAGCCCAGTCAAAACTGTTCGCTGCTCTGGCCCCCCAATGGTGGAACAAACTCCCTCACGACGCCAGGACAGCGGAGTCAATCACCACCTTCCGGAGACACCTGAAACCCCACCTCTTTAAGGAATACCTAGGATAGGATAAAGTAATCCTTCTCACCCCCATTAAAAGATTTAGATGCACTATTGTAAAGTGGCTGTTCCACTGGATGTCATAAGGTGAATGCACCAATTTGTAAGTCGCTCTGGATAAGAGCGTCTGCTAAATGACTTAAATGTAAATGTAAATGTAAGGGTTGTGGGATTGATTCCTGCTTGGGCCACCCATACATAAACTGTATGCACGCATGACTGTAAGTCACCTTTGATAAAGGTGTCTGCTAAATGGCATATATTATGAATCAGATTTCCAACATTTTGATGATATCTTTATAATAAATTGAATTACATGCAACTCATTAAAAAAAAATAGTTTTCTGTGCCAATGGCCCACACAATCAATAAGCAAAGCGTACTGACTTTAGGTGCTTCAATATCATGGTTTGCAATTTCAACACCACAATCAAATAGACAATGTCAATGTCGACAAACAGAAAATACATCCCTCCCTGCCTTTTAGGTCTACCAGTATCGAAGGCTTGGCTTGACAATTTCCAAATGTCATTAAACTTTTTGGTGTTTTGTATCATGCACTATATATAGAAAAGTATATGGACACCCCTTCCAGTTAGTGGATTTGGCTATTTCAGCCCCACCTGTTGCTGACAGGTGTATAAAATAGAGCACACAGCCATGCACTCTCCATAGACAAACATTGGCAGTAGAATGGCCTATACTGAAGAGCTCAGTGACTTTGAACGTGGCACCGTCATAGGATGCCACCTTTCCATCAAGTCAGTTGGTCAAATTTCTGCCCTGCTAGAGCTGCCTGTACACAGTCAACTGTAAGTGCTGTTAGTGTGAAGTGGAAATGTCTAGGAGCAACAACGGCTCAGCCACGAAATGGTAGACCACACAAGCTCACAGAATGGGCCCGCCTAGTGCTGAAGTGCATAATGCGTAAAAATCGTCCGTCCTCGGTTGCAACACTCACTACCGAGTTCCAAACTTCCTCTGGAAGTAATATCAGCACAAGAACTGTTCATCGGGAGCCTCATGAAATGGGTTTCCATGGCCAAGCAGCCACACAAAAGCCTAAGATTGGCTGTAGTGGTGTAAAGCTCGCCGCCATTGGACACTAGAGCAGTGTAAACTCCTTCTCACACGTCACCATCTGGCAGTCCGATGGACGAATCTGGGTTTGGGCCAGATTGGGGCTGTTTTTCATTGATTGGGCTAGCCCCCTTATTTTTAGTGAAGGAAAATCTTAACGCTACAGCATACAATCAGATTCTACATGATTTTGTGCTTCCAACTTTGTGGCAACAGTTTGGGGAAGGCAAGTTCCTGTTTCAGCATGACAATGCCCCTTTGCACAAAGCGAGGTCCATAAAGAAATGGTTTGTCAAGACCGGTGTGGAAGAACTTGACTGGCCAGCACAGAGCCCTAAACCTCAACCCCATCGAACACCTTTGGGATGAATTGGAACGCCGACTGCGAGCGAGGCCTAATCGCCCAACATCAGTGCCCAACCTCACTATGGTCTTGTGGCTGAATGGAAGCAAGTTCCCGCAGCAATGTTCCAAAATCTAGTGGAAAGCCTTCCCTGAAGAGTGGAGGCTGTTATAGCAGCAAAGGGGGGACCTACACCATGTTAATGCCAATGATGTTGGTATGAGATGTTCAACGAGCAGGTGTCCACATCCACATATGGTCATGTATTGTATGTCTCTTTCCATTCATCAAATGGATGATGAACAGTTTAGATGCTGGAATATATATTATATTAGGTAGCTTAAAAGAGACTTTTGAAGTAGCCTAACCAGATTAACACAGTATGACTGGTTGTGTTTATGTCACATACTGTATAAAAAGTAATACATTTTAAAAGATAAATGACAAATATTTTGGCTATATTGAAGCGTTATGTTTCAGGTGCACAAGGAATTATCGCTTGGATTGGAGAGGAATCAGAGAGCACATTAAGCTATCCTGAATAACTGGGCCTGTTGGGAGCATATGTAGCCACATTATAATAGGATGATGATCCGCAACAGACAGTGCATCTCAGTATCAAACGTTTTTAAAAACTGAAACATTCAAATCAAAGGTATTTTATGCCTTTATTCAATTGACATTTACACTGTAGACTAGAGTAGAGATTGTACGTACTTGAAAACAATAATGCAATTAATCATTGCATTGTGGTGTTGTAGGCTAGTCTGGGTAGGATACTTGTATTTTTCCGAAACAAGATCAATAAGGGAGATTTTTGTCCCACTGTTCTTTCATGCGCAATGATGTACCTTGTCTCTCTTCTGCCTATCAGATATTCCTATTTGTTCTTGTGGATTCATATTGAAAATTGGTGCAGCTTTGATTTTTTTCATGTGTGGTATGATTGCTAGTTAGCCTATTGTGGATCTGGACAAACGAGCCACCTACCACTATGTTCACTATGAGTGGTGGATAGAGGGCAGGATAGATAGTTAGACTGGTAGACTACATTGACCTGTGGTATAGTAATAGTTTGCATGTGGAGAAGTGGAGAAAAATATGGTGTTCCCTAGATGACAGGAATCTAATTAAAGAGTTTCTCTGACTACATTGTAATATATGCAATATATGCATTATTTGCCTGTATACTGTAGCAACTCAGCAATGGCACGAAACAAACCAAGTTAAACCACTCCCACTGGTATGCATTGAATTTGCGCTGTTCAGATTGAAGCCATCATCAAACATTGGTTTTGAAGATAATGCCAGGGACTGGCTGCATCTGTTAGTACTGCAGATTATCAGAAAGGGACAGAAGGTCACTGTGTTGATATGAAACTTGAAGCTCTCGTTCAAGCTGCTACTAAAGTCTCCACCAGCTACAGGAGGAACAGAGAGCCTCCTGTGGAAGCCATGGGACCAAGCGAGAGACTGAGACTTTGGCCAGGACTGATGAGTTGCTTGAGGGATAATGCCAGGCGTGGAGTTGATATGTGATTTGGGAGAAAGTTTTATGCAATCTTTTAGTCATTATTCTTAATCACATACTTCAGCGTTTTCTTCAAGACACTTTTTTTCTTATCATATCCTCAGTCTTGAGGCTGACAGTGACAAATAGAGGGACACTGCTGCAGTATCTCCACACTACTGGAGGGGCAAATTATTACAGGTTATTTCTTCTTCCTAAAAAGGCTAAGCTATTCACAGGTGCAAGCTGATCTCATTGTCTTATAGACGTAATAGTTATTTTAGCAAAGGCTTAAACATTGGTCCTTTTATACAAGTCACACTGTAATGGGAACGGTGGAAAGAGGAGCGAGGTTAAAGGTAACAGGTCGCCTTATTATCTACTCAGAGTTAATCTCATGTAAAGGTTGTGCATAGACATGGAAAGATCATCCCTTAGCATTCATACACTGGGGGAATATTCTTTGCATTTTTGGCCTCCTGTTCGAGTCCTTAAGAAGTAGCTTGACCTGTGGATGTAAAGCGGTTTATACCTGTCACAACTAAAGAGGGTTGTATAACAGAAAGGTGTTCATGAACTCAGCTATAAAAAGGCATAATTATAACTCTTAAAGTAATGGCATCCTCTTATTTGAGTAATCAGTAAGAATGGATGACAACTGACGCGTTAACACAACCAAAATTAATAGAAAAACATCTGAAGAGTTGCACTGATCAACAACAACGTCGGAAGAGTTGCCCTGATTGTAATGCTTGAATCAATTTATTCAACCATATTCACTACAGATTTCCTTCAGTGGGCCATTCAGCGAGAAAAAAAAGATTTGTATGTATTACAAGGTGCAGGCTTGTATCGGGGGATAACTCATAAACATGTACTTTCTCATTCAGGGAGAGAGAAACGTACCGCTCAGATGGCAAGGTAGACAGAGAACTAGTGGACGGCATCATTTCCTGCTCTGCAATTGACACATTTTCCATATGTAAGCACTAGACTGGGTTTACGTTTGATGGCTATGGATTATTATGCTGTGTAAATAGAGGCCACAAAAAAAGTACACCATCATCCACCAGTGACAAGCTTTACATCTGACAGTTGGTCTTGTTTTACATTAGTCACGTCAATTAAAATCATCTTCCTGAAGTTGAGATCGAGTGCCAAAGACTTCAGTTACCCAGGGAAATTATGTGAGAAAGAGAGACCACTTTAAATTTTTCTACAGCTCTGGCTTTGTGGACCAGTGGTTTACCAATGGATGTTGTAAATTAGAAAAATCATATTCATCCCATATTCATATAAAAATAATAGATGTCAATTGAAAATGAAATTAATTGAGAAAATGAAATAGGAAATTATTTTACTCGTTGAAAATTCCACACAATATATCTGTATTTGTTTCATTGGTCCATTGTTGATATAGTCCCAAAATGTTTTTGACTTGTCAGGAATCAAGGATTCAAGGTGTCATTTTCAAAATGCATCATACTGGGATGATGTCTGTGTATTGAAAGTACAGTGCCGTCAGAAAGTATTCACACCCCTTGACGTTTTCCACATTTTGTGTGACAGCCTGAATATAAAATGGATTACATTTAGATTTTGTGTCAAAGTGGAATTCTGTGTTTAGAAATTGTTGCAAATTAATTCAAAATGAAAACTGAAACTGAGACAAAAAGTATTCAAGCCCTTTCTTATGGCAAGCCTAAATAAGTTTAGTAGTAAAAATGTGCTTTACAAATCACATAAGTTGAATGGGCTCACTCAATTTGCAATAATAGTGGTTAACATTAATTTTGAATGACTACCCATCTCTGTTTTATATTTTATTAGTTTTCTTCCACTTTGAAATGAGTGTATTTCGTGTAGATTGTTGACAAAATTACAATTAAATCCATTTTAACCCCACTTTGTAACAAAACAAAATGTGGAAAAAGTCAAGGGGTGTGAATACTTTCTGAAGGCACTGTACATAAAATAATACATGACACATTCATTAATTATATACTTAACTGTATGTAACCTTAAAGGTGCAGCTTAGTGGTGTTCATTTTCACATTAAATATGAAGGGAAAACTGTTTGCTTCACATTTAAAAACAAGATGCTGTGAGAGTTCTAAGACTTCACACCACTGTGGTTGTGTGTACTTCAAAAACCTGGGCCAGGAAACAAAACCATTGCTTTAAAGACAAGTCTGTCAGACAACTGAACGTTTGATTCACACAAATTAGTCGGGAAAAGAGAATCCGTGTCCTGACACACTTTTGTTGAGTATAAATTACCTCAGTAGTTTGTTGATAAAAACTCACAGTGAAGCAACGAGATGTTAGACTTTGGCTATCCATTGCTTTTTCCAGCTTCTGCTGTTGAAACCTCTGCTTTTTTATAGTGGTAATATTGGAGAAGTGTCACTGCTGCTTTAAACAGTGCAGCGTTTCATGGCCAACTAACAACTGCGACAGTTCTTACCACCTTGTGGTATCAGCGGAAATATGATTGAAGTGACTTCAAGAGCTATGGGGAGTCTTGTAATGAGCTTATTCTTAAAAAAAAATCTTAGACAGTATGTCTTGATTGCATTTAAAGGTAGACTCAGCATAATGACGTTGCCACGAGCAGCACCGTGGATATTGAGATGAGAGAGATGCAAGACTTTGCTCTCACACAGTCACACACGGCATCTGCGCATGTGCACGGGTTCACTTCATGCTGTTACAGAGTGGTGGCCAAGGGACCAAAACAGCAGAGAAGTTAAGCCTTACACTTCAACGCTCTTAGTTGTTGTGGAAATTGACCAGCTATGCTGTTTACGTTCTGCATCTACATCATATAGCTGAGTCTACCTTTAAGGGATGTATTTCCCTTAAAAAAATATATTTTAAAGGTGTGGTAGAACCTATGTAAAATGTTTATAAAAACAACGCTATATGAAAGATTAAGCTCTCACTCTACCGTTCGTGCTGTCTCAAACTCTGAATGCTCGGCTATGAAAAGCCACCTGACATTTACTCCTGAGGTGCTGAGATGTTGCACCCTCTACAACCGCTGTGATTATTATTATTTGACCCTGCTGGTCATCTATGAACGTTTGAACATCTTGACCATGTTCTGTCATAATCTCCAGTAGAGGAATGTCCACCCCTCAGAGCCTGGTTCTTCTCTATGTTTCTTCCTAGGTTCCTGCCTTTCTAGAGAGTTTTCCTAGCCATGTGATTCTACATCTGCATTGCTTGCTGTTTGGCTGGTTGAAATCGGCTGACGTAAAAAGGGCTTTATAAATAAATGGTATTGCATTGACTCATTATTCATTCAGATCAACTTTATTAACCCACTAGGGTTTAATTAATTTGGTCATGTGCTTAAAAAGATGTTACATGAAAACACAGAAACTACACAATATAATTAATTCAAAGAACTATATCTACGCATTTAAAGTGAAAGTTCAATATGCCCTATACTGGAGGGACCAACAGACTATATATTATACAGCCTAATGGCTGTTGGGAATAAGATAGTCCCCATATCTATCTGTTTAAATGCTGTTTTCAAGAAGTCTCTTTCCCCTTGTCCAGCTGCTCCTGTGAATGAATTTTGAGTAAAGGGGATGAGTACTGCCCTGTAAAATGAACTGAACCTTCTCTTTTGGAATTTCTTTATCTTTGCAAAGGTACAGTAATTATATTTCAGTTAATTGTCTATTTCGATTCCCGGGTATTTATATGTGGTTGCTCTTTCGACTTTATAGGGGTTAGTGGAGTTTTGTTCCTTCTTAGATCAATTTCCATCTCTTTTGTTTTCTAAACGTTTCTTTCAAGAAAGTTATCTGTTCATCACTTAACGAATTCTGACGTTTCTGTAAGGGTTTTCGTCCTCCTTCTGACAAAGAGGAGTAGTATGAAGGATCGGAGGACCAAAACGCAGCGTGGTAAGTGTTCATGTTTTTTAATGAATAACGAACACTGAACAAAACAATAAATGTAAAGTAGATCAAACCGAAACAGTCCCGTGTGGCACAGACACTAACACGGAAAGTAAACACCCACAACTCAAAAGTGAAACCAGGCTACCTAAGTATGATTCTCAATCAGGGACAACGATTGACAACTGCCTCTGATTGGGAACCATACTAGGCCGAACACAGAAATCCCAAATTATAGAAAAACGAACATAGACAACCCACCCAACTCATGCCCTGACCATACTAAAACAAAGATATAATAACAGAACTAAGGTCAGAACGTGACAGTTTCTCTGTCAAAACCTTGAAGAGAGGATTTGTCTGTGTGGAGGAAACCCACAACAGTGGTGTCATCTGCATATCTAAAATCTGTGAGCTTCGTCATAGGCTTGACACTCATTTGTGTACAGTGTGTACAGTGTCGGTGAAAGAACCCAACCTTGAGGGGCTCCCATATTCACCATTCTGGATGTAGAGATGGCGGAGTTAAACTTCACTTGTTGAGTACGGTTCACAAGGAAAATATTAATCCACTTGATCAGTAGAGAGTTGACACCAAAATTCACCAGCTTGTCTACAAGTTGGTGGGGCTGGATGGTGTTAAAATCTCTACCTAATTCAAGTAATTTAATTTGCACTATGCTATTTGCCTTTTCTAAATGTTCGAAGATATTGTTCAGAATGATCAGTAATGCATCATCAACACCCCTGGAGTCACTGTAGGCAAATTGGTTTGAGTCTAATTGGGAAGACAGACCAGAGAGAATTAGTTTTAAATTATTATTTAAAAACATTTCATTTGAATTGATGTCAGGGCTACAGGGTATAAATCGGAATATTATTTTGGCCATTTTTTTTAGGTAATGGTACAATCAGCAACTTCTTCCATAAGTCTGGAATTATCCCACTGTTCAGTGGTAATGCGAGCTGGTCTGCGCATGCCTGAAGTGCCTTGCTGCTGACGCCATCTGGCCCATTTGATTTTCATGGGTTGACACGTTCAAAGAATTGCTTGACGTCATTCACAGAGATCTGTATATCAACAGCTGGTATGCTGTCTATACTGTCCAAGGCCACTTTCTGCTGCAATGTAAAGTCACACGTCAAACCTACAATAGAAACTGTTCACATAATTTGCTAAAGCAAGGTCATTTTCAACAGTCATACAATGTCTCTTTGGTTTGTAGCCTGTGATGGTATTTATCCCTTGCCAGGCTTTCCTACTGTCCTTGAAAATGTTTTCTAATTTGTCTTTGTATGTGGCCTTGCACTACTTGATTTTGCTTTTGAGTTGCCTCTGAATATTTTCCTTTCCTGTTGCCACCTGCTTTAAACACTAATTTTTTCTGGTTGAGGAGTTCTTGTAATTCCCGAGTTACCAACGGTTTATTATTGGGGAAGGTGTTGACTTAAAAAAAATGTATTCCACAATCAGATCACGATGAACAGAAATTATAATGAACACGATGGGAGACAGAGAGCTGGTTTCAAGCGAAGGACGCAGCAGGTGTTTATTTGTAAAGGCCCACAGGAGGAGGCAGGTAGCTGGGTCCAGGGGCAGGCAGAAGGTCATACACAGGGGGTCCAAAAAGGCAACAGTACAGGCTAGTAAACATTGTCCGGGAGATCAGGCAATAGGTTGATAACAGGAAATCTGATAGGCTAAAGTGCAGGCAGGGAATAGGCAAAATGCGTTGTTAGTGAGGCAGGCCAAAACTATCATACACGGGATGATTAAATTATGTGAAAAACAAAGCTCCGACTAGATGTGACTCACAAAACAAACAATACCTTACAATGATGTGGTGCAAAGAACTGAACTAAATAGTGTGTGATAATGACATACAGGTGTGTGAACAGGTGATCAGAATTCAGGTGATTGGGATCTGGAGAGGGAGCTGTGTTCAAGGATCTATGTGTTTGAGCATGTGAGCTGGAAAGTGGGCTGGAAAGTAGGCTGCGTTCAGGGGATCTATGTGTTTGAGAGTGTGAGTTGGAAGCAGAAGTTACAGAAATACTTATTCATACAGGCCGAATTGCATCAAACAAACTGGTTTACCCTCAATTCAAACCTTGAGTAAATACAATAATTCCCTACTTCCTGCTATGTATGTGTGAACGCTGATAGTATGTCAGATTTTGTAGTTGTCATGGCTTCTGAAATCACTGTTGACGTAATAATTTGCATGCAGTTGTACCTGTGGGTGTTTTGGTTGTTGTAACCAGGGCAAAGCTCAATGTGGTTTTCCTCATGTAGTGTGCCTTAAAAGGAAAGGTTCGCCCGTTTTGAATGTTATATCGTATTGGTGCATCTCTGAGTGATGTTTTATCATTTCCTGGGGTCATTTCATGTGTATCTGAGCTATTGGCCGTTCAAGCAGGAAAAAATACAGCCTGTATGACGCGTTTTACATCATATGATGCAAAACATGTCATACCGGCTGGTTATCTCATTTATCTTGCTTTGAGGATTACCCTTCAGAGATCCATTCCCTATGTAGACTGGCGAGTATCAGACCTTACCGCGGGAGGCATCAGAGCCAATTTCCCACAATACCGCATTTAATAAGCGATGCCATTTCCTCCTAGGACATACCTCTTCCCATATTGCTGTTCATCATATCAATAGTTCAAAAACTGCAAGGTCAAATCAGCAAACTCAATGAAAACTACTACTACCACCCCCACTGTGCAAAAGCTGATTGAATCAACATTGTTTCCACATCATACAATGTTTTTAAAATAAATGTGAGGATGTTGAATCAACATGGAAAACTGATTGGAAATATTTCGAGTTTTCACATTGAATTGGCAACCGAATTAAATCAAAACTAGACGTTGAAATGGCGTCTGTGACCAGTGGCCTATTACTACTACTACTACTAATACCATTAGTGCCAACAATTTATATTTTTAAATGTTTAGGCCACCATGGTTGATGAAAGTCTGCATAATACTTACTTCACATGAATGAATCCTGAGCTAATTAATAAATGTCCTTATTGACCTGTGAAACAGCGACGAGTCTTATATAAAAACACTCTTTATCATCAGCCAATGTTCCTGCTTCTCCCTGACTTGTTTAATTTTTACCAACAGTGAGATGTTTTATTTATTAGTTTTGTCATAAAGTTATTTTTCACGTGGATTTGGCCTGCTCATGCATTTGGTCGTTGAAATTACCATCTTATTACTTCAATAATTAGGCCAATGAAGACCAGATATCTGTGTCATTTATGTGTGTAGACAGAAAACTAACATGCTTTATTTTGTGCAATTAATTAATAGACAGCATGATAAAGTTTCTCTAGCGGCATCAACTAATACATTAATGATTTTAATAAAAAGGCCAGGCATGACAGCGTTTACTCAGGTTTCTCACTTGTTGAAAAGACTCCAACAAGTGGGGTAACTAGAGGGTGTTAGAAAGATTCTTGAGTCAGGGCTCGTTCGTCAATTTCTTAGTGACATTACTCCAGGGGCTGTGAGTGGATGGACCACACAGCAAAAGTAGACTCTACCCCCCGTGCATGTCTTTAACATTTGACGGTAAGCTAATTCACTTCTGTCACATTATCATGTGTCAATCAATATAATACACACTGACCTGTACAGTAAAATGGAACATTTCTTCAAATAGTAATGAACATAATATTGGTGGGATGGATTTAGTGTGCGTAGCCTCACACATTGAACCATGGGGGCAATGTGGCAGTGAAGACACTGCATGATGAGAAATTAGAGAAAAGAGAGCAAACTTATCCCTGGAAAAAACAGTGAGTCAGCGATTTGAGGACAAGCCCAAAACCCAACAGCTGTAGTTCTTGGCAGCAGATGATGAATTCAAATGAACTCTTTTGCCATTTCTTTTTCTGCTGTCAGACATGGAAAGGAAAGGCAATCAGGCAGGGGATCTTAAAAGGGCCCACTCAATTCCTATTTGGGTTGTTCAATCGCTATGTATAAGTGAAACAAATGTTACTGTATGTTTCACTTGGTTAACTTTATCTTCAGTGTATTGAGTAAATCGATATTATAGTATATAATAGTATATTATAGTATTAGTATTATATATTATAGCATATTATCGTATATCGATATTTCCGGGCTTTTTGAAAGTGAAAGATGCCACGTTGTCAACGATGATGTTTAAGTAAATACATTTACACATAAAATACAATGCTGTCACTGACTGTCAAACTCTGAACTGGGTTTCTACAATGTATATTCTGCCCCCCCCCAGTGGGGGTTCCCCTATGTAGTGGACACTAAGATAGTCAATCATGTCAATGATCCATCATAGGAGAATTGACCTGGCATCTCTCACACTGCATTAAACCTTCATAAGTCATCAATGCACACCCATTAGGCCTTACACATCCACCATCAATTGACACTAAACCTGAAAGATGAGAGTGAAATGAAGTGTGTCAAATGCGGTTGCAGTAGACTCTAATTCCAAATGCATTTCCACAATGTGCAACTTATTTTGGTGAAACATCACATCTTCCTCCTCTTAGCTTTTCATTTTCTCTTGTCACACAAAATGTTGTTTGACATCGACAACGTTGTTCTAAACAGTGGAAAATGTAGAATTAGAGAAGCCCTTAAATTCATCTGTCTCAGACTTTATTAGAGGCATCGATGGTGTGCCAAGTAATTTCCTGATCAACCTTATTTTATCTCAAAGCTGCCCTAGTCTCTGGGTAATGTGCATTAGAGACTGGTGGCATTACAAACATTATTAAAACAATCTGTCTGGTGAGCTCTTTGTCTTTCTCTCGCTGGAGTATGTCCACACCACTCCACATATCTAGAATCTAATTTTAAATGAGACTTCAGGAGGCCCTTAAAGATGAGTTTGATGCAATTGTGACAGCTACAACTGAGTTGTATAAACAAACCTTAGACTACAAGGCACAATATCTTTGTAATGTGCAATTTGACATTATTACATCTGCATGTAATAGCACAATTTGGTAGGCCAATGTTCAAATGATACAATAGAAATGCAAATGTCAATGCCCTGTATTTTGAATATCTGGTGAGGAGTAAGTGTCACGTGGTATCCAGAGCCATCAGTGAGAGGCTGTGGTGTTGAATTGGTATTAATGCACGTTTGGTGTGTGTAACTTCCGTTGATAAATGAAGACCAAGGTGCAGCGTGGTAGGTGTACATTTTCTTTCATTTGAAATGTTCCACCAAAAACAATAAATAACTCAACGAACGTAAAGTTAGGAGTGCAAACACATGCAACACACAAGTACAAGATCCCACAACAGAAGGTGGGAAAAAGGGCTTTCTAAGTATGATCCCCAATCCGAGACAACGATAGACAGCTGCCTCTGATTGGGAATCATACTCGGCCATCAAAGAAATATAAACATAGATTTCCCACCCTAGTCACACCCTGACCTACCAAATAGAGAATTTAAAGGATGTCTAAGGTCAGGTCGTGACAGTGTGGCTAAAGCCACCATTTTCAAAGACATTCAGAAGAGGAGAAAATTTGAAGGTCACCTTGTCCATATCACCTTTTCTAAGGCCTATATTATGGCCCTATTATTCCCCTCACTGCTCTTCTTAGCTGTGGAAAAACAACATTTTCCTTCAACAAACATTTTCCTTCTCTCAGGAGTAAACATGAATGCAACTGAATCATGCCATTATGGCTACACAGAGCCATCTGCTTCCTCTCCTAGACTGTGTGTGAATGGTCAGAAAGCAACGTTGCCTCCTACTGACAATGATAGAGTGATAAATACCTTAATCTAGAGAAAATGTCAATTATCAGCCGACAAAAAAGATTTAACATTAATAAGGAACACTCATCTCTGGGTGGAAAGCACCCATTAATTTCTCAGAAATATGAGAAACAATAAATGATTTAATGGAAACATACTTACTGTATGCCTAAAAAGAAATGCAGTGTGGAAGTGTGGCCTATGACTGTATTATATTAGAGTTCACTGCCTGCTGGGTGTCTAGTGTTCCTCATCCATCAGCTCTTGCCCCTGTGCCCCTCTGAGCTCTAAACATAGCTGAAGGAACATTAATAGATACTTATAAACATTAAATGAGACCCCAGGTCATTGACTTTGTGTGTCTGCAACAACAACCATTTGAAAAGCTTTTTAAGTTAGACAACCTCTAATTAGTCTCCAGAGTTCTCTTTGTATTTCTCTCTTTCATTCCACGGTAGCCTATCGTTCGTTAGGTCTCAGACACAATAGTAACGAGCAGGAGGTTGCACAGGAAAGTTAACAACTCTTCTCTTATCAATATTAAAGTTATTCATCAGTAGATGTGCTGTGAGGCTATGAAAAGTCAACATTGATCAAACTTTAGGCATTGAGGGCTGAATACTAACTGGAGGTAGGCATGCATCGCTCAAATGTTCATGTTTAATGATCTCCTACTGACATTGCATGAGTCATAAAGTTGGAGTTACGCACTCATTTCTAAATGTAGAATTTGGCTGTCCGATATGGGAAAGAGCCAACGTTTTCATTTGCTGGAATAGTCTATTGTAACATAATACTGTATGAGCTGTTTTGAAAATAGAATATTTATCAAATCTCCAAATGTCAGAAACTCATGAATGTAACCTGTCTGTATTACTTCTTTCAATGAGATTCGATAATGCTCTTTGCTGAGGACAGACACAATCGATATGGTAGCCATCCCAAGTATGGCATTTGAAGACAAATTGTAGCTTCTCATGAATAGAAGCCCCAGGAAGTGGACTGCAAGCAGAGGATCATAATGATCAAAGTGAAATGTTTGTCGACTGAAATCAATAGCATCAGGGTACCTGGAAAGTGCTATTAAAGATCTTTATCGATTGTGCCGCTGTAGTTCAGTTACCGTGGATCAGACTGGCAACAATGGTAAATGTTTTCCTTTACCAGTTGTTATCCCTTATTGTGGGTTTACTTCAATTGAAATGTAATCAAGGCAAAACTGTGTTTTATTTATTTTGTATGACGCTGATTACACCTTAGACAATGATGGGGTTGGAGTCATGGGGTCACAAATAGAGCTGAATGGATTACAGTTTGATGTATTGAAACTTTCAGAATACAACAAAGATTGCACATGATCACAGATGTAATAACATCAACAGTCCTTGCTCGATACAATAACACATCTTCATTTATATACTGCTTACACTCAAACCAGTCCTCTCCACATCAACTGAGACTTTATCTTGCTGTGTGCTGCATCCACCCGGGTGAAATTGGCAAAGTTGGATGAAATGTTTCATCTGTATGGAAACTTTAGCTCAACTGGGGTAATATATCCCCCTAAATCCCAAACGTTAATGACCACTGTGGCACAGAGGGCTGCTCTGTTTTTCACCAGATGACAGATTTTTGGAATTCCCTGGATTCGCATATGCACCAGAAAAGCAGTTTTCCGACCTCAGTTATAGGAACTGTGTAGTAACTCATTAGAGCTGGTCAATGATCGAGTCTGACAGACATGTAATCTGACACATGGCACAGACCTCCGCTACGCATTTCATCCTGTTCCCAATATGTTTGAAAAAATGTCTTTCTGCATTTGTAATACTTATTTTGTCTCTGAAATAGTATTTTATTGTCATTATTTTCAACTCATGGGGTTTAATATCTTTCAATAACTTTTAAGTATCAATGGATGAGAAGTTAAAAATATGGCCCAGATGGGTGCTTTCAACACGACCAATTATTGCATGAAAGTAACCGAGAACATACACTTCAATGTAGCTGCTATTTGTATTGTTTGTCCTTATTTGGCTCTGTCATGTATGCCTAATGTATGCCTAAGACTAATCTAATGTCGCATACATGTTTTATTTGCAACTTGGCAATCAAAGCCATCAACTTTATAGTTTTGTTTTGTGTCTAAAACAAAATGATGCACCAATGACATTAACACGAGTCAACTAGCAGTAGAAAATATCAATATGCCAGAATACTGTAAGTCAAGACCTACTGTATGTGTATTATCAATACTACAATACAACCGTAACACCATTACCTCCAAGAAGATCAACAAAAGATCAGGCACACAACAGTTCAGTTGCTGATACCGACTGGTCTTTGAGCCACAATGAAAACAGGCTGTGGAGTATAAACAACTATAGCTACCGTTTCCCTTGCCTTTTGCCCTCTCCGCACTGACAGCTGCTTCCTAACGAACCCCAATCTTCCCCATGCAGACCTTGTGATAATGAGGCTCTGCCCAGAAGAACAGGGGAGCAATGTCAACAGCTTCAAGCTGACCCCCTGAATGGGTTACTTCCCCCCACTCACTGCCAGAGCACGGCTACACTGCATCGTTTGGGGTGGAAAGCATATCCCCGCCTCAAGGACTAGCCCATGTCCAATACTAACCTGGAGCGAGTAGAGGCAACAGACTTCATACATACACAAATAATACATGGAAGACCATTAAAGGTGATCTGTCCTTGTCATGGAAAAGAGACTGTATAAGGAACAAGTAAATCTTGGCTTATACAACCAATACAAACATAGACATAGAAACATCTACAATCGTCATACATTCTCCATGTTCACAGCATGGGGAAAACACTTAAAAAGTCTGTCACCCTTGCCTAAAGGAAAGGGAAGTTCACTGAAATCCTACATACACAGACAAAAACATAAACACTACATAAAGCGGCGGCGAGAAGTGAGAGATCCTGTTAGTCTTTTCTTCAGCGGTTCTACAAACACAACATGAATCACATTGGATAAGCTGCTGCTATCGACACAGGCTCCCTCTGTGATGAACAAGTAAACTAATCTCTCTGAGTTTAGAGACTGTGCAGGAAAATAAGAGCAGCAGAGGGATAAATGGACGTAAAACTGAGCAAATAGGGATTTTCTACCCGCATTCTTTGGTGACATTAAATTGCCGCCAGGGACGACAATAGTCTTACAGAATTTAATTAAATCATTCCATTAAAAAAGGGACAATGAATAATGCAAATGACACAGAGCCTAAAACGTTTGTTGATGACTACATTAATTACCACACATTTCCTACAAAACAAATTTGAGTGTCGTTGTCCACTCTTTGTCATGTTTGGTCCATGGTACGGCGTGTGCAATTCATATCCCTTTCCTGCAGTCAAATGACCTAGTGGCTTCATGGGTGGGATGCTATTAAAATTGTTCAGAAGTTCATAATTAATCAATATAAAAAAATGTTTTTACTGAAAATCCGGTGTTTCTGTCCCAAATGGTTTTGTTATATTTCAGTGTTCTGTGATGTATATAAATAAAGTGTAATATTGGGAAATATTGCAAAATCAAAATTGAATAGATTTCAACTCTATATCTGACATGGTACAGGTGTCTTCTTTTGTGTAAGCCCATAAACCTTGTGTGAGGTTTATACCTCTGTTTCAATGTAGATTTGTCTAAGATGTGTTGGACCTTGATTTAGGCCACTGCAGTAAAAGGTTAACAGTGACGTGTAAACTCCCTTAATGTGAAACGTGTGAGTAGAAGCAATCCTTATTTCAGAGAACAGTTGTTTCTAGAGAAGTCAAGACAAAGGAGATGATTGTGGACTACAGGAGGACCGAACACGCCCCCATTCTCATTGACAGGGCTGTAGTAGAGCATGTTGACAGCTTCAAGTTCCTTGGTGTCCACATCACCAAAAACTATCGTGGTCCAAACACACCAAGACAGTCGTGAAGAGGGCACGACAAAGCATATTCCCCCTCAGGAGACTGAAAATATTTGGCGTTGGTCCTCAGATCCTAATAAAGTTCTACAGTTGCATCATCCTGACTGGTTGCATTACAGCCTGGTATGGCAACTGCTCGGCCTCCG
Source organism: Oncorhynchus gorbuscha (assembly GCF_021184085.1). Classification (NCBI taxonomy): domain Eukaryota; kingdom Metazoa; phylum Chordata; class Actinopteri; order Salmoniformes; family Salmonidae; genus Oncorhynchus; species Oncorhynchus gorbuscha. The sequence continues at coordinate 44,619,707 of NC_060186.1, forward strand.
ACCGCAAGGCACTACAGAGGATAGTGCGTACAGCCCAGTACATCACTGGGGCCAAGCTTCCTGCCATCCAGGACCTCTATACCTCTATACCAGGCGGTGTCAGAGGAAGGCCTAAAAGTTGTCAAAGACTCCAGCCACCCTAGTCATAGACGGTTCTCTCTGCTATAGCGTACCGGAGTGCCAAGCCTAGGTGCAAAACGCTTCTTAACAGCTTCTACCCTCAAGCCGTAAGACTCTTGAACAGCTAATCAAATGGCTACCCGGACTATTTGCATTGCCCCCCCCCCAACCCCCAGTCTTTTACGGTGCTGCGACTCTGTTTATTATTTATGAACAGTCACTGTAACTCTTCCTACATGTACATATTATCTCAATTACTAATTGGTGGCCCCGCACATTGATTCACATTGACTGTACCGGTATCCCCTGTATATAGCCTCGCTACTGTTATTTTTCTGCTGCTCTTTAATTATTTGTTACTTTTATTTTGTATTTTTTTTTTTGTATAGCATTTTTTTACCTTACACTTATTTTTCTTAAAACTGCATTGTTGGTTAAGGGCTTGTAAGTAAGCATTTCACTGTAAGGTCTACCTGTTCGGCGCATGTGATCAAGTCAAATTTGATTTGAAGTTAGTGAAGTACATCTTCTTAGGGCTCTATGAGGGCTTTGTTTAAGGTATATGGAATACACAAAATACTGTAGCTACAGTACGTGAATCTGCATTCAATGAATGGGGTCTCACAGGTTCAAGTAATCTACCCTGACATGGGCTCTGGGAAAGGCATGGCTTGTTTGCTCAGCTAATTACGTTCAATATCATTTGTCATCTCAAGCCTTTATCAATTATTGATACAAATACAGGTCTTGTTAGGTTTACTGAGATAATATTTTAGGAGCAACTGGTGTATAACCACAGCACAGGAGAGAAATAACGTACCCCTCTATGTTAAAAGGTTTCTGTTATAAGTAAGACAAAACTATAACCATCACAGAAAGAGGGCAGGTGTACCTTTTGTTTCTTTTTGTACACGGTTCCCTCACTTTATACTCTATACATTCATTTTGAGCAGCACACAGAACTCAATGTGAATTTTTGGAGCTCAAGAAAGCTCATGCTTTTCAGTTATCCCTGATACCTGGGTTCTGGATTTGATTAGGGGTTATTTTAGGCCTACTGGTTTCAGTCCCAATGGCTGCGTTTACAGAGGCAGCCCAATTCTGATCTTGTTTTCACTATCTGGTCATTTCACCAATCAGATTAGCTCTGAAAAATATATGATGTGATTGGCTGATGCAAACACTGCAATTAGTGGTGAAAATATCAGAATTGAGCTGCCTGTGTAAATGCATCCATAGATTCCAGCAGTGTTTGCATACATACATTTCCATGATTCTGTGGTTCTGAAACCCACTTCACCCTGTGGTCCCACTAATCATTCAGGCCACATAAATGAACATGACGTTCTCCATCAATAAACTCGAATATATTTATAAAAGTCTACTGTATACTTACGGATTTATTGCCTTCGAACTTGTGCAATCAAAACAATATGTACTGATTAACAGGTAATTAGTAAGTTGTACTCATGATGTAAAGGGTAGTACGTCATTGTATTTGTTTTGAGTCTCTCAAATTGACTGTAAGCTCTTGTAAGGACACCTGGAATCATTCAGAAGTGAATCAGAGAAATTGGTAGGAAAGAAGGTACTTGGTAGCGTTTGAAATTTACTTCCAAAGACGTTTTTGTACTTAGTGAGAGGAAAGAGCCGGAATGACCATTGAATCAGAATTCCAATTTAACCCTAGCCTAGGTAACACAATTCACACCATCTTCACCATTAAAAAAAACATTATAGGCCTCATTGGCCACTTCCTCTCTGACACAATAACATGCCCCTTTCTTCGTGGTACAGACATGTCTGTATGTAGAATGTACCGTGTAAGAAGATTACGGAGGAAAGTAAAGCCACTCTTGTTGATTTTCAAACCACTTGAATTAGTGATAAATCCTGCTAGACCGGCCCATGAGCAGATGTGACAAGTTGAATTATTGCCCCCTTACCAGGAAGCTTTGCAGGAAGCTTGAAACATATGGTGCTTTACGCCTCCATCCCGGGCTATAAATGTTATTGGAAAATGGACATTCCCAGGAGCAGTGTGATTCTGGAGCAGCAGCCAAGAGTAGTCGGACTGCTTCTTCAGTGATTCAAAGTTCCCAGAGTTCCAAAAACCGACTGGTAGCCAACTATCTGATCAATCTGTTACCATCTAATTTAATTATTAAACTCCAGATTTGTCTGGGGCTTTCAGAAGCCAAACCACACAGATAACACTGGGTTTACTCATCCAGATGATCTTCTTTCCAGACTGCAGCTGGGTCTCATCTTGGAATGGTAGAGCTCAATCATTTCCCGTTTATATGAAATCAGCTTAACATACTGTATGTCTAAATACAGCATGGATTTAAAATGTTGATGTGTGGAAGCAAACATTCTTCAAATTCTTCCACCATTAAAAAAAGGTGAATTTAAGAATATAAAGCATTTAGACACACATTTTAATCAGTTCTTAACCACTGTTAACAGTTTGAGAAATTCCAATCTAGAATAGCAACATTCTTGGAAACGTTTCCATTTAGTGCCATTGGCTAGTGATACACATATTCAAACATTATTTTCCTGCAAAACGACGATCAACTAATAATTTCAAAGCTACACTTTCTAATGTAATAGTTGCATTTTTATTTTGTCATTGATAATAGGATGCTGCTAGCCAGATTGCTGTCTCTGTTCAGCTATTACATATTAGTATTTGATCGTGATTCGATAACCCTCTCAGCTGTCATCCTTATCACAATGTTAATGCAAATTATACTGATGAATTGCGCAAGAAAGGAAGTCAGAGAAGAGTAAATTAGAAGTTAGGTGTGCGGACACCTGCTCTTCGAACATCTCATTTCAAAATCATTGGCAAAAATATGGAGTTGGTTCCCCCTTTACTGCTATAACAGCCTCCACTCTTCTGTGAAGTCTTTCCATTAGATGTTGGAACATTGCTGCAGGGACTTCAGCCACAAGAGCATTTGTGAGGTCGGGCACTGATGTTCGGCGATTAGGTCTGGCTCGCAGTCTGCGTTTCACTTCATTCCAAAGGTGTTTGATGGGTTTGAGGTCAGAGCTCTGTGCAGTCCTGTTCCAGACCATTTTTCCTCCTCCACCAAACTTTACAGTGTCACAATATATTAGGTCCGGAAGAGTTTTTCTGGCATCCACCAAAGCCAGATTTGTCCGTCGGACTGCCAAATGGTGAAGCGTGATTCATCATTCCAGAGAATGTGTTTCCATTGCTCCAGAGTCCAATGGCGGCGAGCTTTACAACATTCCAGCCGACGCTTGGCATTGCGCATGGTGATCCTAGCCTTGTGCGTGGCTGCTTGGCCATGAAAACCCATTTCATGAAGCTCCCGACAAGCAGTTATTGTGCTGACTTTGCTTCCAGAGGCAGTTTGAAACTCGGTAGTTAGTGTTGCAACCGAGGACAGATGATTTTTACCCGTTACGTGCTTCAGAACTCAGCTGTTCCGTTCTGTGAGCTTGTGTGTGGCCTAACACTTTGCGGCTGAGCCGTTGTTGCTCCTAGGCATTTCCACTTCATAGCACTTACAATTTGACAAGCTGACCTGTTTGAAAGGTGGCATCTATGACTGTGCCACGTTGAAAGTCACTTAGCTCTTCAGTAAGGCCATTATATTGCCAATGCGTGTCTATGGAGAATGCATGGCTGTGTGCTCGATTTTATATACCTGTCAGCAACGGGTGTGGCTGAAATAGCCGAATGAACTAATTAGAAGAGGGGCCACATACTTTGGTATATATAGTGTATTTACATGCCAAGAATAAGAGAAAATGTAGCAAGTTTTTAGCACGTTTTCTGAAATTCTACACATTTGTCGCACATCACTAGTTCACAAGAAAGGCATTTGAACGTAATCATTATATTTTCATCAGTTATTATTTAAACAAAAATTCATTTTTTGGAGCAGAAATGCCTTCTGTAACATGTGAACATTTGTGTGCCTTAAAAACAAACTTGAATGCCATTTGTAAATAGAAATACAATTGTTAAATTTGTTTAGCCACGGAAAAAGTAAGGAACCTTCCCTTTAACTATGATTGGCTGAGATAATGGATGGGCTGGACATGCCAAGAGGTGAGTTCGGATTGGTCTTCCATGTAGCATACTTCTGTCTATAACATGAGCTGCTCAGTATATGTAGGTAATCCTTTCTAATGCAGCTTTTTTGAAAGATATCACGAAAAAACTGTAACAAAGAAGCAATCATGGCATCTGTGACAGAGAGAGAGAAGTGTTCATACATGTACACTGGTAAGAGAGTCTAGCTGGCAAAATGTTTTGATATTACAGTGCATTTGGAAAGTATTCATTTTTCCACATTTTGTTTCGTTACAGCCTTTTTCTAAAATTAATAAAATCAATATTTTCCTCATCAATCTACACAGAGTACCCCATAATGACAAAGTGGAAACAGGTTTATAGAAATGTTTGCAATTTATTAAAAATAAACTATATGAATACCCCATTTACATAAGTATTAAGACATTTTGCTATGAGACTTGAAATTGAGCTCAGGTGCTGATTCCATTGATCATTGTGAGATGTTTCTACAACTTGAAATGAATCCACCTGTGTTAAAATGAATTGATTGGACATGATTTGGAAAGGCACACACCTATCTATTTAAGGTCCCACAGTTGACAGTGTATGTCAAAGCAAAAACCAAGCCATGATGTTGAAGGAATTGTCCGTAGAGCTCATTGACAGGATTATGTTGAGACACATATCTGGTGAAGGGTACCCCAACATTTCTGAAGCATTGAAGGTCCCCAATAATCACACTGGTGTAACGTCGTTCGTCTGTTGAATGAAGAGAGTCAGACCAAAATGCAGCGTGTAGGTTATTCATGACTTTAAGGAAGGAATATCGCGGTACATGAAATAACTTATAAATACAAAAACAACAAACAGAACGTAAAACCTATTACAGCCTATCTGGTGAACACTACACAGAGACAGGAACAAACACCCACAAAATACAACGCTAAAGTCAGGCTGTCTAAATACGGTTCTCAATCAGAGACAACGACAAGCACCTGACTCTGATTGAGAATCGCCCCAGGCAGCCAAGCCTAACTAGACACACCCCTAATCATACACAGTCCCAATTAATACAAACCCCAATACGAAACACAACATATAAACCCATGTCACACCCTGGCCTACCCAAACATATACCAAAAACACAAAATACAATGACCAAGGCGTGACAACTGGACTCCATCTTGCTTAAATGGAAGAAGTTTGGAACCACCAAGACACTTCCTAGAGCTGGCCACCTGGCTAAACTGAGCAATCGTGAGAGAATGGCCTTGGTCAGGGAGGTGACCCAGAACCCGATGGTCACTCTGATAGAGCTCCAGATTTTCTCTGTGGATATGAGAGGACCTTCCAGAAGGACAATCATCTCTGCAGGACTCCACCAATCAGGTATTTATGGTAGTGAGAACAGATGTAAACCACTCCTCATTTAAAGGCACATGACATTGGGGAAAAAAATGATTCAATAATTTTTTTTAAATGGCTGTGAAAGGGTCGGGGGTCTGAATACTTTCCGAATGAAGGGGTCTAAATACTTCCCGAATGCACTACATGTTTCTAATAGCAAGTTAAAGTGTACTGTTAACACTAGCTGGCTGACTCACAAGCTAACATTACCTGTATGATCTGTGTAGTAATATTATTTGTATGTCAGAAAGCGATTTGCATTGCTCGTTATAGCCTAATGTTAGCTAGCTAGCAAACACCAAACCTAGTTGGTTGAATTGAGTTACCTGCAGATTCATGCATGGTACTAACATTATGAGTTGGGATTATGGATTAATTGTTTAGCTAGCTAGCTACCTAGCTACATGTCTAAACAAGACTCCACTATGCAAGTAACCATTTCACTGTACCGTTTACACCTTCTGTTTCCTGTGCATGTGACTAACAAACTTAGATTTAATTTCATATAGTGTTTGTTAACCAGAGACTGTAATACAAAGAGCATCTTGACCTGCACCAAAGTCAAATTAGGATATAACGTTAGTCAAACATTTCTCCGGTAGAATGCCCTGCTTCTATTTAAATCACAACTGTAAGCTATTTTCTGTAGCGTACGCTAACCCCATTCCGTACAAATGTGCGCAACCACGGCATTCAAACGAGACTGCAAAGAAAACTAATGGGACTGTAGTGACTGTGTTGACATCAAAATCTGTGGTGTGAACTACCTGTCTATTCAAGGGTTGATTGAAATGGCTCTGTAGTGTTGGAGAAAAGTTGAAAAAACTGACCCCTCCGATGGCATAAAGCAACTAATTCCGTTTTACAGCCTCTCTCCACCAGCTGTAGCACTTCTCTAACCGTTTAAAAACAAAAAAGGGACAGGGACAGGGTAAGGGGGGATACCTAGTCAATTTTTGCATCATCACTGCAAGCTTCATGACTATCAAAAGCCGTTGTTTACTTCTGAAGATCACTTTAGCACCGCCCTAAAATCCCGACTAAAATTTGACACAAACCTTCAAATAGGTATGTAATGACACATTATATAAACTATTTTATCGTGTTTTATTTACATTTTAGAGGCGATAAGGTGATGTTGGACAGATCGAGTGAAAAAAAGCAATTTTCCCACACGACATCTCTCCTTCTCACTATCGCACTTTAGGTTTCGCTTCACCACCCACCATTTTTAAAAAGACCCGACGGAGCTCATTGCCTTCTTGAATCATGCAGAGATGGGCATCATGAAGGCCTCGTCATTGATTTTGTTGGAAAGGGGAGAAATTGTGCTTTACAATGGTATTGATATTACAGTTGATCTGGAAGTATTACATTTTTGGGGCTCTAAAATAAGGTTAATTGTACAGACTAGCGCGATGTACAAAAGTGAGTTAGTTTATGTTAATTAGCTCACCATTAAATTGTAAATAATGATTGTGATGTGAGTTCATTTTCCTATAATAATGAATACAAATTTGCTAAAGTTAATTTAGACCTTGTCAGCTATAATATGGTCATTATTTGAATTGGCTAGCCAGCCCTAACTTAATGTTAGCTACCAGGCTGCTGATGTTATGCAACGTGTCATTTTTGTATTTATATTTTTTCATACCAACGACAAGTTTGATGTAGGATGACAATAGAATGTGCATGATGTAAATACGACAACTGTATACAGACATGTCGATAGATTTAGTATAAACCAGCCTTTCGTCTTTTAATCTGTGGTTGTTTAGCACATGTCCTCACGTGACTCCTTAAAGAGATTTGTGGGGCTAAGGCTTAATAGGGTGTGAACGAGGCTGAATGGGTGTAGACAAAAGAGCTCTCCAGTAGGTGTACCAAAAAATATTCAAGGTGCAATTTTCTCAAAAGTAGGGTTACGAGTTTAACTTTGAAAGCGGAATTACTTTCCCATTGTTCATCAACTGTAATATATGTATCCCATATGTATCCCATCTCTAATTCTCTACTTTTATGCAATGTAAGAAAACACAATTTAAAATGTTGCTACATTTGTCCATGTGGCAGAGAGATCATTTTCCAGTTTTAAAACTAATTTCATGCCAATATATTAATTTTCCAATGGGGTTGAAAGGAAAATGTTCAATTTTACAGCAAATTTCATGCAGTTCTACAAATTTCGCCATAGGATGTAGAGAACATTTTGCAGTTTTAAAGCTAATTTCCTGCAATTCTACGCATTTTACCATGACTTATGCCATTTTCATACGATATCTGAATGACTAACAAAATCAATGGGGGCCTTGATTACAACTAACTTCTAGCAGATCTAGCAATCTATAAAATGTTAGCTAAAATGGGCTAATTGAGTGACTGTCAAGGACTTACATACAAAAAGAAAATTGGTAAAGTGTATTCTACTTTCTTAATTGACAGTGAGTTGAGACCCCAACAGACATAAACAAGCAGCTGTGGGGCCCTAAGCAGATGCTTATGTTGCTTAAGCCTAGAAACGGCACTGGGTGCAGCCTATTTACTGGGAATTTGTTAGTAAGCCTGTCTTTACACAGAACTGTGAAATGTCCATTTTAGATTTTGGTGAAATTAAATGATGTTGGTTCGCTAAAACATGCTGCAGGAAACAAAATATCCTCTACTTTCTTGGACTAGACTGGAAACGCTTCGCCTTCAGAAAAAAATAATTTAATCCTCAAAGTTTACATCAAAGCTGCCCACCAGGTGATGTGTCTCTTAACAGCCGTCTTACATGCCACAGGAAGCGGACATTCAAAAACCTAGCAAAACGATTTTCTCCATATGTTGACAAAACTGTGTTGGAGTGAGAACGTTGTGTGGAAGCAAGATCATACTTGCATTGGAATTAGAAGACCCATTTTTTTACTATATCCCAAGAAAGAGACCGTCAGAGTCGCTATTAGTTGAAAGTGAAATGCTTAAAAGGCCTGTTGCTAAAACCTTTACGTGTTTGCCTAATTTCAGTTGATGTAACAAAAAGCATTGTACCATCTATTCCGCTGTGGAATATATTTTCAATAACCAAAAATGTAATATTTATTCCTATAGTAATTGTCAAGGATCCATCCAGATGTGGTTATAAACAGTGCATGTGATGGTGAAGTGGCATGCCTCAACCATTAAAACATGTAATGGTCCAAAACTCGGGCAAGAGTCTATTGTCCTGCTGATAGCCCATCAAGTGTGGATGGCTTCTTTTGTATTCCAATTTATTGGAAAGGCTCCTAAACCATTTAAACTTGGCCCACAACGTTGTTGCACATTGCGGTACAGTGCACCTTCACTCCATTCCCCGCCTGACTACCAATGCCACCAGATTATTATTTCTATTGTTGTAATCTATTTGGAAACATTCCACAAGTAAATAAAACACATACATTAAATAGCTCAGGTCTTGGAAATACGATAAACCTTTTTTTATGTTTTATTAATCAGTGCTTAGTAGCCGATGCTTTATGGCTTCGCCATCAACTTAATTAATTTAGCAGATATCACTTCCTTATATTCAGTCAACACATATATTTTAAATATATAATGGCATATAACATAACATTTTAATTTCTCTCAGAATTAAAACTTTAGTGTAACAACAGTTTTAGTAAGTAATAGGCCTACAGTCAAGTTATCTGACAAAGTGGTATTTTTTTGAGTGTGCTCGTGGGAGAGAGTAAGAGCAATTCTTACACTATTGTTGTAAATTCAATCAGCCTCTTCTTTGTCATCCTCCTCATTCCAATCATTAAAATTAAATTTTATTATTTTTTTTCACTCACGTTCAACAACTCCAAATCGCTTTTGCATGTTCCCAAAGGGATAGGTTAATTAAATAATCTAAAGGAAAAATGTGATTATTTACTGGCCTAGTGGATATGCAGTTGACGTCGGAAGTTTACATCCACCTTAGCCAAGTACATTTAAACTTAGTTTTTCACAATTCCTGTCATTTAATTCCTTGTCTTGGGTCGGTTAGGATGACCACTTTATTTTAAGAATGTGAAATGTCAGAATAATAGTAGAAAGAATTATTTATTTTAGCTTCTATTTCTTTCATCACATTCCCAGTGGGCCAGAAGTTTAACATATGCTCAATTAGTATTTGGTAGCATTGCCTCTAAATTGTTTAACTTCGGTACAATGTGTCAAATAGCCTTCCACAAGCTTCCCAGTATAAATTGGGTGAATTTTGGCCATTCCTCCTGAGAGGAATGGGTGCCTCCTTGCTCGCACACGCTTTGTCAGTTCTGCCCACACATTTTCTATAGGATTGAGATCAGGGTTTTGTGATGGCCACTCCAATACCTTAACTTTGTTGTCCTTAAGCCATTTTGGGACAACTTTGGAAGTATGCTTGTCCATTTGGAAGACTCATTTGCTACCAAGCTTTAACATCCTGACTGATGTCTTGATATGTTGCTTCAATATATCCACATAATTGTCCTACCTCATGACGTCATCTATTTTGTGAAGTGCACCAGTCCCTCCTGCAGCAATGCACCCCTACAACATGATGCTGCCACCCCGTGATTCATGGATGGGATGGTGTTCTTCGGCTTGCAAGCATCAACCTTTTTTCTCCAAACATGACGATGGTCATTATGGCCAAATAGTTCTATTTTTGTTTCATCAGACCAGTGGACATTTCTCCAAAATGTGCGATCTTTGTCCCTATGTGCAGTTACAAACCGTAGTCTGGCTTTTATATGGCGGTTTTGGAGCAGTGGTTTCTTCCTTGCTGAGCGGCCTTTCGGGTTATGTCGATATAGGACTCGTTTTACTCTGGATATAGATCATTTGTACCTGTTTCCTCCAGCATCTCCACAAGGTCCTTTGCTGTTGTTCTGGGATTGATTTGCACTTTTCGCACCAAAGTACGTTATTTTCTAGGAGACAGAATGCGTCTCCTTCCTGAGCTGTATGACAGCTGCATGGTCGCATATTATTGTTTGTACAGATGAACGTGGTACCTTCAGGTGTTTGCAAATTGCTCCCAAGGATGAACCAGACTTGTGGAGGTCTACAATTTTCTTTCTGATGTCTTAGCTGATTTATTTTGTTTTCCCATGATGTCAAGCAAAGAGGCACTAAGTTTGAAGGTAGGCCTTGAAACACATCCACAGATACACCTCCAATTTACTCAAATGATGTGAATTAGACTATCAGAAGCTACTAAAGCCATCATTTCTGGATTTTTCCAAGCTTTTTAAAGGCACAGTCAACTTAGTGTTTGTGAACTTCTGACTCGCTGGAATTGTGATACAGTGAATTATAAGTGAAATAATCTGTCTGGTAACAATTGTCACGCCTTGGTCATTGTATCTTGTGTTTTTGTTATATGTTTGGGTAGGCCAGGGTGTGACATGGGTTTATATGTTGTATTTCGTATTGGGGTTTGTATTAATTGGGAGTGTGTATTAGTAGGGGTGTGTCTAGTTAGGCTTGGCTGCCTGAGGCGATTCCTAATTGGAGTCAGCTGATTCTCGTTGTCTCGGATTGGGAACCGTATTTAGGCAGCCTGAGTGCGCGTTGTATTTTGTGGGTGATTGTACCTGTCTTAGTATTATTCACCAGATAGGCTGTATTAGTTTCACTCGTTTGTTGTTTCATGTACCGCATTATTCTTCATTAAAAGTCATGAGTAACCTACACGCTGCATTTCGGTCTGACTCTCTACAAACAGCAGACGAACTTCGTTACAGAATCACCCACCTACATCAGTACCACCATTCTCAGACCGAGCAGCGTGTTAACTGGCGGGACCAGGTGGACGTTATGGACAACAGAAGCAAGGAGTATACTACGTGGGAAGAAATCGACAGGTGGGCGGCCGACCCAGAGCGAGTGCAGGAGCCCGCCTGGGATTCCCTACAGCAATGCGAAGAGGGCTACAGGCGAATCGAATCAACGAAAAAGACACGCCGGAAAAACGGAGAGGCGCTGGTTTAAACAGGCAGCGACAGCTGGAGCAGCAAAGGGAGGATGAATTATTTGGAGAATGGACATGGGAAGACGTGTTGGATGGTAAAGGTTGTTACACTTGGGAGGAGATATTGGCAAGAAGAGATCGCCTCCCATGGGAACAGGTGGAGGCACTAAGGAGAGCAGAGGCAGCGGGAGATAGGAGCCGACGATACGAGGGAACACGGTTGGCAAGGAAACCGGAAAAACAGCCCCAAAAAAATATTGGGGGGGAGCTAGAAGGGAGAATAGTTATGCCAGGTAGGAGACCTGCGCATACTCCTTTTGCTCACCGTTGGGCTAGAGAGACCGGGCAGGCACCGTGTTATGCTATGGAGCGCACAGTGTTTTCAGTGCGGGAGCATAGCCCGGTGAGGCACATACCAGCTCTTCCTATTGGCCGGGCTAGAGTGGGCATCGAGCCAGGTAAGCTTGGGCAGGCTCGGTGCTCAAGAGCTCCAGTGCACCTGCACGGTCCGGTCTATCCAGAGCCACCTCTACACACCAGTCCTCCGGTAGCAGCTCCCCGCACCAGGCTTCCTGTGCGTGTCCTCGCGCCAGTACCACCAGTTCCAGCACCACGCACCAGGCCTCCAGTGCGCCTCGCCTGTTCAGCGCAGCCAGTGCTTTTCTTCCCTCCTGCGCTGCCGGAGTCTCCCGCTTGTTTAGCGCAACCAGAGCTGTTCTCCTCTCCTGCGCTATCGGAGTCTCCCGCCTGTTTAGCGCAGCCAGAGCCTTTCTCCTCTCCTGCGCTGCCGGAGTCTCCTGTCTGTCCAGCGCCACCAGTGCTACCAGTCGGCCCATCGCGTCCAGTGCGCCTCGCCTGTTCAGCGCAGCCAGAGCTTTTCTCCTCTCCTGCACTGTTGGAGTCTCCCGCCTGTTCAGCGCAGCCAGAGTCTTTCTCCTCTCCTGCGCTGCCGGAGTCTCCTGTCTGCCCAGCGCCGCCAGTCGGCCCAGCGTCACCAGTCTGCCAGGATCCGCCTGAAGTGCCAGTCTGCCAGGATCCGCCAGAAGTGCCAGTCTGCCAAGATCTTCTAGATCGGCCAGACAACCGGAATCATCCAGTTCTACCAGCCAGCCAGGATTTACCGGAGCCTACTACCTGCCTGAGCTTCCCCTCAGTACTGAGCTTCCTCTTAGTACTAGGCTTCCTCTCTGTACTGGGCTGCCTTTCAGTACTAGGCTTCCTCTCTGTACTGGGCTGCCTCTCAGTACCGGGCTTCCCCTCAGTACCGGGCTGCTTCGGTCCCAGGCTGCTCCTCTATCCTGAGTTGCCCCTCTATCCTGAGTTGCCCCTCTATCCTGAGTTGCCCCTCTATCCTGAGTTGCCCCTCTGTCCCGAGCTGCCCCTCTGTCCCGAGCTGCCCCTCTGTCCCGAGCTGCCCCTCTGTCCCGAGCTGCCCCTCTGTCCCGAGCTGCCCCTCGGTCCCGAGCTGCCCCTCGGTCCCGAGCTGCCCCTCAGTTATGTGGGGATCAGGGTGAGGACTATTAGGCCATGGTCGGCGGAGAAGGTGGATTATCCTAGGACGCGAAGGGGAGGAACTAGGACATTTATGGAGTGGGGTCCACGTCCCGAGCCAGAACCGCCACCATGGACAGACGCCCACCCGGACCCTCCCTATGCTCTTGAGGTGCGTCCCGGAGTCCGCACCTTAGGGGGGGGTTCTGTCACGCCTTGGTCATTGTATCTTGTGTTTTTGTTATATGTTTGGGTAGGCCAGGGTGTGACATGGGTTTATATGTTGTATTTCGTAATGGGGTTTGTATTAATTGGGAGTGTGTATTAGTAGGGGTGTGTCTAGTTAGGCTTGGCTGCCTGAGGCGATTCCTAATTGGAGTCAGCTGATTCTCGTTGTCTCGGATTGGGAACCGTATTTAGGCAGCCTGAGTGCGCGTTGTATTTCGTGGGTGATTGTACCTGTCTTAGTGTTAGTCACCAGATAGGCTGTATTAGTTTCACTCGTTTGTTGTTTCATGTACCGCATTATTCTTCATTAAAAGTCATGAGTAACCTACACGCTGCATTTCGGTCTGACTCTCTACAAACAGCAGACGAACTTCGTTACAACAATTTTTGAAAAATTTACTTGTGTCATGCACAAAGTAAATATCCTAACCGATTTGCCAAGAGTTTGTCGAGTTTCTCAACAAGAAATTTGTGAAGTGGTTGAAAAACGAGTTTTAATGACTCCAACCTAAGTGTATGTAAACTAGAGGTCGACCGATTAATCGGAATGGCCGATTAATTAGGGCCGATTTCAAGTTTCATAACAATCGGAAATCTGTATTTTTGGACAGCGATTTGGCCGATTACTTTTTTTAAATATATATATATATATATATTCTTTACATCTTTATTTAACTAGGCAAGTCAGTTAACTAGGCAAGTCAGTTAATAACAAATTCTTATTTACAATGACCGCCTACACCAGCCAAACCTGGACAACGCTGGGTTTATTGTGTGCCGCCCTATGGGACTCCCCATCACGGCCGGTCGTGATTCAGCCAACATAACTCCATTCATTTTGAAAGATTATTTTCCAGTAATGATAATCAGTGCTCTAAATCACCCCTTGCGCTGGTCTGGAGCAGTGACGCAGGGTACCGTACTAAACCACAAATTACTTAAATCCATAGGCATAATCTCAAAACGTTTAGTTGAGCAACCACTGTAGATAGACACAGTTGCCTTACTCAAAGCCAGTGGCATGTTGTTAGTGAAGATTGAAAAAGGCAAGGGGCCTAAACAGCTGCCCTAGAGAATTCCTGCTTCTATCTGGATTATGTTTGAGAGGCTTCCATTAAAGAACACCCTCTGTGTGTTCTGTTAGACAAGTAACTCTTTAGCAGGGGGTGTAAAGCCATAACATATATATTTTTCGAGGAGCAGACTATGATTGATAGTGTCAAAAGCCACACTGAAGTCTAACAAGACATCCCCCACAATCATTTTATCATCAATTTCTCTCAACCAATCATCAGTCATTTGTGTATGTGCATTGCTTGTTGAGTGTCCTTCCCTATATGCGTGCGGAAAGTCTGTTGTCAATTTGTTTATTGTGAAATAGCATTGTATCTGGCCCAACATTTTTTCCAGTAGTTCATTAAGGGTTGGTAACAGGCTGATTGGTCGGCTATTTGAGTGAGTAAAGGGGGCTTTACTATTCTTGGGTAGCGGAATGACTTTAGGTTCCCTCCAGGCCTGAGAGCACACACTTTCTAGTATGCTTAAATTGAATAAATGGCAAATAGGAGTGTCAATATCGTCCACTATTATCCTCAGTAATTTTCCATCCAGATTGTCAGACCCTGGTGGCTTGTCATTATTTGGCTTAGTCACATGATTTCTCAATTTCCAGTACGTTCGCCAATCAGTTGGGCTGCTAGACTTATTTGCCACCCCATCAACCCTACAATTTTTCAATTCCTCATCAATCCAAGGGGATTTAACAGTTTTTACAGTCATTTTCTTAATGGGTGCGTGCTTATTAGTAACTGGAATAAGCAATTTCATGAATGTGTCAAGTGCATGAATGTGCCTCAGTGCGGGCAGACACCAGGTAAGTAGATGCTGTAGCTTCTACACTGAGGACCCACTGTCCCCGCTGTCTTCCTCAAGGCCCTGAGGAAGACAGCGGGGACAGTGGGTCGTCAGTGTAGAAGCTACAGCACCGGGTACACAGATGCTGTGGTTTCTACACTGATGACCACCTCCACTATGTGCTACACTATGGGCTCTAGTGTTCAGGGTGCTGGGAGGCTGGTTATTCCCCCCAGGCAATCGGCTTCTATGCAGCCTTCTCCCCAGCAGATTTCTGCGGCTCCTGTCGCTGATCGGAGATACGGTAGCGGGGGGATCCAACCGGCGCTCATCATTGGAAGCTCAATGGTAAGGAACATCTCCTTGCCTGGGATTAAAACCCTATGCTATATGGAGGCAAAAGTTAAGGATATCACTACACAACTTCCTAAAGCCATTAGGCAAAATCCACAGACGGATACTGTTATAGTACATGTGGGATGTAATGATACTAAGTTGGCCAGCTCTGAACTGCTTAAAAGTGACTTCATGGAACTAATTGCAAAACTGAAATACCTAAACAAGCGTCTCATTATATCGGGTCCCATACCCATGGCGAGACATGGATACGGTAGATTCAGTAGGTTACAATCACTTCAGGTCTGGCTAAAGAGGTATTGTACCTCTGTCAGTGTTATCTGTATTGATAACTTTGACACTTGTTGGAAAGGGAAAAGATTCTACAAAGAAGACAGAATTAACCCAAACTATCTCATGGCTTATACATTGCAAGGTCATTTTAAGGCTGCTCTAAGAGACTGACTGGGATATAACCCACATTCTACCCAGGTTTTCCCAACCATCATCACACATCAAACTGTTTCTGATGTTAAATACTCTAGTCAAGTCAAGGAAATCTACATTATCCTTGTCTTCATTTCCATAGGATATAAACAGCCACCAAATAGATGCAGCTGCAGACCCATCGGGGCAAGCTTTGATAACTTCATTTCTATTCCTATTTCTTATTTCTACAGAACTTTCAGATATCTTTTGAACAAGAAATCATGTCTGGACCAAAGCTAGACTAACTGATGCTGTTGTGGACTGGCAGCTTTTCCGGCAACTGGGAAATAAATGCACATCCTTAGTTAAAAGGTCTAAATCAAGCTACTTCCTAAGTTTTGTCAGACTCTCTGCTGGTGATCCATCTAAAGTTTGGAATACAGTTAAGGTGCTAAAGCGTGGAAATTACACTCCTTCCCTACCCAAGCAAGTTCTACTGAACTCTGACATCATTATTTTTAAAAATGAGATAGGTCATGCTTTTAATTAACATTTTATGTCCGCCGTGTTTTTGTTTGAAAGAAATCTTGGTTTAATAGACCCGGATCAGTCACTAAACTGCCCGTCCCTCTCCCTGCCGCTAGTCGACTTTATAGGGTACCAGACAACCCCCAGTGAATCCTTGTACTCTCTGGAGCAACTGTCTACTTCTGATGTATTGGAACAACTACTTATGATTGATGTAAAATAAAATCTACTGGGGCTGATATGCTTGATCCCTTCTTATTACAGCTTTCTTCTCCCCATGATTGCAGAAGCATTAACACATATTTTTAACTTGACAATTAAATCAAGTAGCATCCTTAGAGTTTGGAAGGCGGCCGGTGTACTTCCTCTACATAAAGGTGGCAACCCGAGTTATCTAAATAATTATCATCTCGTTTCCAAACTTTTGCCTAGCAAAAATCCTGGAATCATTGATTAATACTCAGCTTAGATCCCTTTAAACTGCTACATATTTTCTGAATGTAAAACAGTCAGGTTTTAGGCCAGGTCATAGTCCCATCTCTGTTACTTCTATGGTTTTAAATGATGTCATAAATTGTTTAGATACAAAGAAACATGGTGCTGCCCTCTTCATTGACATGTCCAAGGCAATCGACACTGTGGATCACACCTTACTTATTCAGAAACTCTCTACGATTGGCTTAGATCGGGTGATGGCCAGCATCCCGGAGTCGCCTCTTCACTGTTGACGTTGAGACTAGTGTTTTGCTGGTACTATTTAATGAAGTGGCCAGTTGAGGACTTGTGAGGCATTGGTTTCTCAAACTACAAACTCTAATGTACTTGTCCTCTTGCTCAGTTGTGCACCAGGGGCTCCGACTCCTCTTTCTATTCTGGTTAGAGACAGTTTGCGCTGTTCTGTGAAAGGAGTAGTACACAGCATTGTACGAGATCTTCAATTTCTTGGTAATTTCTTGCATGGAATAGCCTTAATTTCTCAGAACAGGAATAGACTGAAGAGTTTCAGAAGAAAGTAATAGGTTCTGGCCATTTTGAGCCTGTAATCGAACCCACAAATGCTGATGCTCCAGATACTCAACTGGTCTATAGAAAGACAGTTTTATTGCTTCTTAAATCAGCACAACAGTTTTCAGCTGTGCTAACATAATTGCAAAAGGGTTTTCTATTGATCAATTAGCCTTTTAAAATGATAAACTTGGATTAGCTAACACAATGTGCCATTGGAACACAGAAGTGATGGTTGCTGGTAATTTGCCTCTGTACACCTATGTCGATTTTCCATAAAAAATCAGCCGTTTCCAGCTACAATAGTAATTTACAACATTAACAATTTTTACACTGTATTTTTTTATGTTATTTTAATGGACAAAAATGTGTTTTTCTTTCACAAACACTGACATTTCTAAGTGACCCCAAACTTTTGAACGGTAGTGTAGATGATGGCAATATTATTTACATTAATGCAGCTACCATTGTTTTGAAGAACTTGGACATAATTCATCATAACACACTTGGTTTTAAAACATCTGACAATTTTGACACTCACCACTGCATCACATCTGTCACGTGTGCTCCCTCTCCGGCCTATAGGTCACCAGGCTGCTCGTTAGGGCTCACACCTGTCACCAGCGTTAAGCGCTTTATGACACTCATCTGATATCACTCCCTGAACTTGCTTCTCAACTTTCAGAGTCCATCGAATGATGACTCATCGAAGGGAAGCATCAGGAAGTGTTGTTTTTGCTTGTTTTTGTGATGTCGGGTCCAGTTGTTGTAGCCAGAGCTACCTGGGAGGCCCCAGGGCCCCAGGCCTCAGGATCCCATGCTTCGGCATAGGATCCTATTGAACCCGCTGCAACGTGTGCTCCCTCTACGGCCTCTAGGTCACCAGGCTGCTCGTTAGGGCGCACACCTGTCACCAGCATTAGGCACTGACCTGGACTCCCATCACCTCCTTGATTACCTGCCCTTTATATGTCACTCCCTTTGGTTTCTTCCACAGTCATCATTGTTCCTGTTTTATGTCGGTGCGCTGTTCGTGTTTCTTGTTTTGTTCATTTATTTATTAAATGTCATCACTCCCTGAACTTGCTTCCCAACTTTCAGCGTACATCGTTACATCATCCTTTGTCATGAAGTTGGTTGGCCCTCGCTAAAAACATATAGGTCACTTCATTATTCTGTTTTTGTTTATAAAGCCTTACTCAATAAACTACCAATTTACTTAACATCACTGTTGAAATATAGAAACTCAAATTACAACAATAGGTCAATGTGTTGGTTAATGCTAGAGACTCTACATAGTTGGGTAAATCTGCCTTTTCCTGCCAGGCCCTGTGGAATAATCTCCAAGTAACATTTAATTTGGATGCGTTGTCTCTGGGTCAGTTTAGGAGAAAGGCTAGGGATTTTTATATTGATTTTTATATTGATACATGTGTTTGTTTATATAATATTTGCTATTTATTTAATTGTTTTAAATTGTGAGTGTTTTTATTTTTTGTATTGTACCCAGTGTACATTTGCAAATGAGATCTTGGTCTTAATGTGTTTTCTCTGGTTAAATAAAAGTGAATAAATGTATTGCTACCACTATCAAAGGTATTATCGAAGTGAGTTTCAGAGATAATCAGAACTTGAATGTCATCTGTTACTAGCAAGTTATTGACTTCATGGATCTTGTTTCTCAGGCTGCATATGTTATAATGGGCTATTTTCTTGCACTTTTCTGGGTTGCTTGATTGTTTTTAATGCTTTACAGGGAAGCTATTGAGAAGTAGATTAGATAGTGCAGGGTGAGCTACACAAAGTGGTCTTCCTACTAGCGCACACCGCCTCAGTGGTAACAGTGTAACTCTGGTTCATAGGCTCATGATTACTGCATCCAATAGCTGTAGGATTAACAAAAGTATTCAGTGCAATTAGGGGAACATAAATTAAGTTACTTACATTGTGTCTGCCAACGCCTCTAGGATAATGTACATTTAATGCAGCATTATCAAAACTCAATGTCACAATGGTAGGGATTAGCTGAGCTGGTCTTGAGTCATTAAAAAATCATGATTACTGGACAAGGTTTTTTGTAATTGGACATACAGTTCGCCTTCAAATCACATACAGTTCCATTATGCAATTATATTGACAATATCTCACATAACTACCCACTCCTCCATAGTGAGGTGATTATCTACCAAAAGTACAGTGAGAGCTGCTGGTGGAGCACCACACCCCATGGCATCTGGAGACCGTCCTGCTGTAGACAGCCCTCTATGCCTTTTTTCCCTCCGAAGTCCTTCAAACTGCCCCTCAAGGCATTTGCACTGCCCTGTCCAGCACCAGGGGAAGGAAGCAGAGGAGGTTGACAAAGTACATGTGTTTAGCTTGTGACACACCCCTGTGTGTTGAGCCATGCTTTGTGGAGTACCATATGCTCAAGCACTATTGAGCACATCTGCAGCAATTACTGACTGACTTGACAGGTGACCTGCCATGGTACTATGCCTTTAGGGGTGGGAGGTGGGAATGCAGTTTTGTTATGTTCAATCACTACATGAATATTGGAATATGGGTTATGCATATTTATAATGAAATTACAGTTGTCAAACTTTTTTTGCTATTTCTGTACCTCTAGTAAAACTTTGTCTTGTTGTTGTTGTTCAACCACTAAGAAAATTACTAAGAACTGTTAAATCCCCTTGAATTGATGAGGAATTTAAAAATTGTGTGGTTGATGAGGCAAAATATATCGCAAATAAGTCTAGCTGCACAACTGATTGGCAAACATACTGCAAATTGAAAAATCATGTGATTAAACGGAATAAAAATAATAAACTACACTATGAAATACACTATGAAATAAAGATAAATAATATAAAGAATGATAGTAAAAAGTTTTAGAGGACCTTAAATGACATTTTGGGCAAAAAGGAAAACGTTTTGAATCAGATGCCTCATTCATCACAAAAACTGAAGATGCAGCAATAAAACAATATGAAGTAACATAATAACACTGCTATACAAATAATGTGTTGCATGATATTGGCTCCCTAAAAGACAGTAAGAAACAGTAACTGAAGAGCTCCACAAGTGCTCTACAAGGGAGCAGGGCAGAGCAGAGCTATTCTAAACAGGCCAATTGAATACACAGGCCACAGTCAAATCAAATCAAATCACATTTTATTTGTGCCAGGTGGGAAAGTTTGGGCAGGTTCTGTTCTGACTGGAGATATCTTCAAATATCTTCATAATTGACCTGGTGAAATTCACTGGCGGAGTGCTTGGGCTTTTATCGAAGAGAGAAGTTTGCCCGGCTCATTTAACTCATCCTCACCTTACATTGATGGGTGACAAGCAAAACATTTAGGGACTATGCTAACAATGGAATAATTATATAAATACCAAAATAATCCTCCCTGTATGATCCATTTTGTATCATATGACACTGCATTTTGCGTCATTTGATGCAAAATGCTTTCGCCTGCAACATCAGTTCTGTTATACTCGCAGACAATATCTTTACAGTTTTGGAAACGTTAGAGTGTTTTCTTTCCAAAGCTGTCAATTATATGCATATTCTAGCATCTTGTCCCGACATAATATCTCGTTTGCAACGGGAACGTTTAATAACCTGTTAAGTCTACCCCTACTTTTTCGAACATTCTGTTAAACATCGCGCAACATTTCAGCGTCCTGCTACTCATGCCAGGAATATAGTATATGCATATGATTAGTATGTGTGGATAGAAAACACTCTGACGTTTCTAAAACTGGTTAAATCACGGCTGTGACTATAACATAACGTGTGTTTCATCGAAAAGCGCAAGAAAAACTGATCACCAAAATCTGTAAAATATATCAATGCACCACTTGCATGTATTGTCTATAGGAAAGCAAATTACATGGGGCTGAGATTGCAAGTCCTACAGCTTCCACACGATGTCGCCAGTCTTGTCAATTGCCTGGGGTTTGTTTCTTGGTCAAACGAGTGAGAGAGAGCCCATTCCTTCCGGTCTCCGACAGGATGTTTTGGATGAGAAATTTCCGAACATGATTTCAAGACGTGTGTTTTAATGAACGTTTGAGTTTTAACGAGTGCTATTAGCATTTAGCGTAGTGCATTTGCATTTCCAGATGGCTAGATGGGACGCATGCGTGTCGGGTCGACTTGCAAATTGAATACTGCCCCTAGAGTCGCAACAGGTTTTAAACCTCTTGAGACAAGGGGGCAGTATTTTGATGTTTGGATGAAAAACAATTAAACTTTCTATTTCTCAGGCACAGAATCTAGAATACACATATAATTGTCAGATTAGGATGGAAAACACTCTAAAGTTTCCAAAACTGTCCAAATAATATCTGTGAGTATAACATAACTGATATTGCAGGCGAAAACCTGGGGAAAATCCAACCCGGAAGTGCTGTTTTTCATGAAAGCTCTCTGTTCCATTGTCTGCCTTTGCTCCATTTAAAGGGATATCAACCAGATTCCTTTTCCTATGGCTTCCCCATGGTGTGAACATTCTTTAGACATAGTTTCAGACTTTTATTTTGAAAAATTAGCGAGAAAGATCACATCGCGTCATTGTATGGCTGGGTGCCAGCAGTGTTTTGCATGTGCAACTGCTTGGAGCAGACATTTTCTCTCTCTCTCCTATTGAAGAAGCTACAGTCCCGGTTGAAATATTATCGATTATATATTGTAAAAACAACCTGAGGATTGATTATAAAAAACGTTTAACATGTTTCTACGAACTTTACGGATACTATTTGGAATTTGTCTGCGATGTCGTGACCGCTCGAGCCTGTTGATTTCTGAACTTAACGCGCCAAGGTATTTTGGATATATAAATAATCTTTATGGAACAAGAGGAACATTTACTGTGTAACTGGGAGTCTCGTGAGTGCAAACATCCGAAGATCATCAAAGGTAAGCGATTAATTTTATTGCTTTTCTGACTTTCGTGACCAATCTACTTGGCTGCTAGCTGTTTGTAATGTTTTGTCTACTGAGAGAGATGTTCTTACATAAACGCTTGGTATGCTTTTGCCGAAAAACTTTTTTGAAATCTGACATGCCAGGTGGATTAACAACAAGCTAAGCTGTGGTTTGCTATATTGCATTTGTGATTTCATGAAAATTCAATATTTTTTAAAAATTTAATTTGAATTTGGTGCTCTGCAATTCAGAGGAATTTTTGTTGACAAAAATGATCCCGCTAACGGGATGGGTGCATCAAGAAGTTTTAACACATTTGAAACTCTGTCACTAACAGTCCCCAGCATTGCCACTAGAATGCTCCGTCACATTCTAGTGTCACAATTTTACACATCAAAAACCCTTATACAATACGATATGAATACTGAGAGCAAAGACAAAAAGACAACAACCGTCAACGTATTTCAACATTGTTATTTTAGTGCAACATTAATATTGTTACTTTATTGTAACATTTCAACTTGTACTTTAGTGCAATATTCATTGTAACATTGTCATTGTGACATTTAGTTTAACATTCACTAACAACTGTATAGCAGTCGTGTGATTAATTCCCACTGAACATAAAGGTAACATTTAGGATAGAGGTAGTCTGTAGAATATGCATTCAAGTAGAGGCCTACTCTGAACAAAATACAATTATATATATATATATATATATATATATATATATATATATATATATATATATATATATATATATATATATATATATTTAAAAATATATATATATCATAGAGTTAGGCTTCAGAACGAAGTGCAAGATAAGTTTGTGCATCACTGTTTTGAACTACGATCAGTCAAACCTACTGTCATACAGGACGTATTGAATCAATTGACCTTCTTTTCCAAAAACATTTCAGTCGTTTTGATTGTCTTTTTTCATCAACTTTTCTTTTCTTCCTGGAGTCCGTTGTACTGCTTCTCCTCACCCTTTATCGACTTTTCTATTTTTCTTTTATTGTCTTTTTCAGCCCTTTTTCATTCGGTCTTATCCCCTTTTCTACTGTCCATGGTATATCTTGAAGCACTCAATGTGCAGTGGCACTTTGTATTTCTCACATACATAGGCAGTACGTTTGTAACAATGACAACTTCTCTGGAACCGGTGCATCGTGTTGATTGGCCAGTGAGAAGCTTTGTCATATCATGCCTGATCTTCAACAGTAGCAGCCAGTAGAGATCTCCTTCCGTGCCAAATTTGTGCATATTTGGGCTGTTATTGGGCTGTTATTTGGAATCACATCAGTGGCAGGCCTCTTCGATCGTTTGAACGCTCAATCTTTATTTTTGACCACCTGCAGCTTTCCCTTGGATCTACTGACTGGACCCTCTGGCGGGTAGAGTCCCTTGGCTCTTCATTATCAACAATGGAGGTGGGTGGGGGAGGTTGTGGATGATGAGGGGTAGGTCATCATCACTGATAAAGTTGTTCCTGTCATGATCTGTTTGCATAGGTTCAACATATGCATTCAACAGCCTGGCTGGCAAATGGCCTGTCCATATTCCATAACTGACCCATCGCTATCACAATCACCAAGGACAGTAATCTTTCTCATTTTGAGGGATAATTGCAATGTTGCATGCCTTGTCTGGGCAGTCACCTTGATCCAACATATCCAGAACTTGACTCAAAGTGAAACTTAAAGAAAGAACAGAGTAGAAAGTAAGGTATAACAAGAACTATGTATGTGTATAAGTATGAGTATACCTAGATGCACTGTGTTATCCTGCTGGTCACTATTGTTGCCGTCAACATGTTTACTCATTCTATGACCACACTGAACACAGTTGAGTAATTGCAAATACATATATCAATACTAGACACCTTAAAGATGATGTGTACCAAAGATCTTTGTCCTATGTTAATGTTAACCTGTTGAATCTAGGGGGCACTATTTTCATTTTGGGAAAAATAACGTTCCCAAAGTAAACAGGATATTTTGTCAGGACAAGATCCTAGAATATGCATATATTTGACAGCTTAGGATAGAAAATACTCTAAAGTTTCCAAAACTGTAAAAATATTGTCTGTGAGTATAACAGAACTGATATTGCAGGCGAAAGCCTGGAAAAATCCAATCAGGAAGGGACTCTTATTTAGAAAGCTCTGCGTTCCTATGCGTCCCTATTGAGCAGTGAATGATGTAATAACCAGATTCCTTTTTCTATAGCTTCCCTAATGGGTCTAGCGTCACAATACATCGTTTCAGGCTTTTATTTAGAAAAATGAGCCTGAACGTCAACATTGCGTCAGTGGTCAGATGGAGTCTCTCAGACTGTTTTGTGCGTAACAGACAAATGTGGCCATATACTCACAGACAATATTTTTACAGTTTTGGAAACTTTAGAGTGTTTTATATCCTAAGCTGTCAATTATATGCATATTCTAGTATCTGATCCTGAAAAATAGCCCATTTACTTTGGGAACGTTATTTTTCCAAAAATGAAAATAGTGCCCCCTAGTTTCAAGAGGTTATTAACCAGGTTAGAGTTTGAAAGGTACAGGGGGGCAGGCAGGGTCGAGGACAGGGCAGGCTGAATGATCATGCAGGCGGGCTCAGTGTCAGGGCAGGCAGAACAGGGAGGGCTAGAAAACAGAGACTAGGACAAACAGGCGCACAGAAAAACATGCTGGTAGGCTTGACAAGACTAACAGACAAACAGAGAACACAGGTGTAAATACACTGGTGATATCAGGGAAGATGGTCGACACCTGGAGGGGGTGGAGATGAGCACAAGGACAGGTGAAACAGATCAGGGTGTGACATAGAATTTGGTACAGTAAATAATCACTGCCACCTGGTGAGATTAGCATAGGGCCATTTATGCCAGGTTATGTAATGGGAACAGCTAACATGTGGCATTTGATCACACCAATGATTTTAATGGACACATTTTGAGACAGAAAAAGTTTAAACTTAACCTTTCCTACTGTTAGCAAGTATGAACACAGAGGACTCCAATTCAAATTCCAACTTGAACTAATGGTACTAGAATAAATAATGCTTTTCATCCAAAATTCCAAATGCTGCCCCCTATCCTAGAGAAGTTTTAAGGGTTATTCTAAATTGGATGTTGAATTCATGAGATAATAATAACGTAATTCTGAGGTGGTACTTACGTCACTGGCGTAGGTATATGAGAAAAGTAGACGGGACAGTAATAACAATAATGATGTATGATAATCTACCACATTACATTTACATGTGCAGTAGCCTAAAATGAGTATACAAAACATTAAGAACAGCTGCTCTTTCTATGACAGACTGACCAGATGAATCCAGGTGAAAGCTATGATCCATTACTGATGCCACTTGTTAAATCCACTTCAATTGGTGTAAATGAAGGGGAGGAGACAGGTTAAAGAAGGATTTTTATGCCTTGAGACAATTGAGACATTGATTATGTATGTATACCATTCAGAGGGTGAATGAGAAAGACAAAAAATGTAAGTGCCTTTGAATGGGGTATGGTGGTAGGTGCCAGGCACATAAGTTTGTGTCAAGAACTGCAACGCTGCTGTCTTTTTCATAGATCAGTTTCCTGTGTGTATCAGGAATGGTCTACCAGCCAAAGGACATCCAGCCAACTTATATTTGCATTTATTTTGGATCCCCATTAGCTGCTGCCAAGACAGCAGCTACTCCTCCTGGGGTCCAGCATAAATACATTATAATACATTTTTTCATCATTAAAATACATTTTACAACAGTGAAGAGGAGTCTCTGGGATGCTGGCCTTCTAGAAAAAAGAAAATGTCATCTCTCTGTCCAGTGTCTGTGTTCTTTTGCCCATCTTAATCTATTATTTTTATTGGCCAGTCTAAGATATGGCTATTTCTTTGCAACCCTGCCTAGAAGGCCAGCATCCTGGAGTCACCTCTTCACTGTTGACGTTGAGACTGATGTTTTGCGGGTACTATTTAATGAAGCTGCCAGTTAAGGACTTGTGAGGCATCTGTTTCTCAAACTAGACACTCTAATGTACTTTTCATCTTGCTCAGTTGTGCACCGGGGCCTCCCACTCCTCTTTCTATTCTGGTTAGAGACTGTTTGTCCGCTGTTCTGTGAAGGGAGTAGTACACAGCGTTGTATGAGATCTTCCGTTTCTTGGAAATTTCTCACATGGAATAGCCTTCATTTATCAGAAGAAGGAAGAAAGATCTTTGTTTCTGGCCATCTTGAGCCTGTAATCAAACCCACAAATGCTGATGCTCCAGATACTCAACTAGTCGAAAGAAGACCAGTTGCATTGCTTCTTTAATCAGAGCAACAGTTTACAGCTGTGCTAACATAATTGCAAAATTATATTCTAATGTTCAATTAGCTTTTTAAAATGATAAACTTGAATTAGCTAACACAATGTGCCATTGGAACACAGGAGTGATGGTTGCTAATAATGGGCCTCTGTATACATACTGTATGTATGTAGATATTCCATTAAAAAAATCAACCGTTTCCAGCTACAATAGTCATATACAACATTAAGAATGTCTACACTGTATTTCGGATCAATTTGATGTTATTTTAATGGAGCAAAAATGTGTTTTTCTTTAAGTGTCAGGAATGAGTTTTAATGTATTTGGCTAAGGTGTATGTAAACTTCCGACTTCAACTGTAAATAATCCATCGAAAATCAGACATTTCCAGCTACAATCGGCATTTACAACATTACCATTGTCTGCACTGTATTTCTGATCAATTTGTTGTTATTTAAATGGACAAAAAATGCTTTTCTTTCAAAAACAAGGACCCCATTACTTTGAACTGTATTGTATGTGAGTATTCTGTTCATTGAATACAGCTCAGCGTTCAACACCGAAGTGCCCACAAAGCTAAGGACCCTGTGTCACGATCGTCATAATGAGAAGACTAAGGCGCAGCGTGGTAAGCATACATACTTCTTTAACTTCTTGGATATAGGGGGCGCTATTTAAATTTTTGGATGAAAAACATTCCTGTTTTAAACGAGATATTTTGTCAAGAAAAGATGCTCGACTATGCATATAATTCACAGCTTTGGAAAGAAAACACTGACGTTTCCAAAACTGCGAAGATATTGTCTGTGAGTGCCACAGAACTGATGTTACAGAAAAAAATCCAATCAGGAAGTGCTGCATTTTTTGAAACCGCCTCATGCCAATGACTCCTTATATGGCTGTGAAGGAGTTAGGAGTCAGCTTACGTTCTCCACGTTTTCCCCAAGGTGTCTGCAGCATTGTGACGTGTTTTGTAGGCATATCATTGGAAGATTGACCATAAGACCATAAGAGACGTTGTAAGTGACTGCATTTTCCGGTATTTTTCTTAGCCAACCGTGATGAACAAAACTGAGCTTTTTCGTCTACACAAATAATATTTTTGGAAAAAAAATGAACATTTGCTATCTAACTAAGAGTCTCGTCATTGAGAAGATCCGAAGTTCTTCAAAGGTGAATTAGCGTTAGGGTTTTATTTGAATGCTTTTCTTGTTTTTGTGAAAATGTTGCCTGCTGAATGCTATGCTAGGCTATCAATACTCTTACACAAATGCTTGTGTAGCTTTGGTTGAAAAGCATGTTTTGAAATCTGAGATGACAGTGTTGTTAACAAAAGGCTTAGCTTGTGTTTGAATATATTTATTTCATTTCATTTGCGATTTCAATGAATAGGAAACATTGCGTTATGGTAATGAGCTTGAGGCTATGATTACGCTCCCGGATACGGGATTGCTTGACACTAGAGGTTAATTGAAGAAAGGAATACTGACCAAAACTAACAAAATAACACAACAAACCTTGAAGCTAATATGGTTAGTGCAGACAGGCAACTAAACATAGAATAAGAACCCACAAAATACCCAAGGAATATGGCTACCTAAATAGGGTCCCCAATCAGAGATTACGATAAACAGCTGCCTCTGATTGAGAACCAATATAGGCAACCATAGACATATAAACAGCTAGACTTACAAAAACCAATAGACATACAAAAACCCCTAGACAAACAAAAACTAAACAAACCACCCTTGTCACACCCTGAGCTAACTACCTAAGGTCAGGGCGTGACAGTACCCCCCAAAGGTGCGGACTCCCGGCCGCAAACCTAAACCTATATGGGAAGGTCTGGGTGGGCATCTAACTTCGGGGGCGGCTCTGGTTCTGGACGCTGCCCCCCTTCTTTACACTGATCCCTCCGCCCTTGTACCACTGACCCGTGGATCATCGCTGGAGACTCTGGACTGCAGACACTCGCCGTAGGCCCCAGGCTTGGGACCCTCGCTGGTGACCCAGGGCTGGGGACCATTGCTGGAGAACCCGGGCTGGGGACCATCGCTGGAGAACCCGGAATGTGACCCGTCTGTGAACTGTCGCCGGACGCTCTAGACTGGGTACTGTCGCCAGACGCTCTGGACTGGGTACTGTCGCCAGACGCTCTGGACTGTGTACTGTCACCAGATGCTCTGGACTGGGTACTGTCGCCGGACGCTCTGGACTGGGTACTGTCGCCGGACGCTCTGGACTGGTTACTGTAGCCTGACGCTCTGGACTGGTTACTGTAGCCTGACGCTCTGGACTGCCGAGGCGCACTGTAGGCCTGGTGTGTGGTGCTGGCACTGGTGGTACCGGGCTGGGGACACGCACCTCAGGGCGAGTGCCAGGAGCAGGAACAAGGCATACTGGACCCTGGAGGCGAACTGGTGGCCTGGTGCGTGGTGCCAGCACTGGTGGTACCGGGCTTGTGACACGCACCTCAGGGCGAGTGCGGGGAGGAGGAACAGGACGTACTGGACTCTGGAGGTGCATTGAAGGCCTGGTGCATGGTGCCGGCACTGGTGGTACTGGGCTGGTGACTCACACCTCAGGGCGAGTGCGGGGAGCAGGCACAGGACGTACTGGACTGTGGAGGCGCACTGGAGGTCTGGAGTGTAGAGCTGACTCAACCCGTCCTGGCTGGATGTTTATTCTGCAAATGCAGGGCGCTGGCACAGGACATACTGGGCTGTGCAGACTCACTGGAGACACAGTATGCAGGATATCCTGGTCCAAGGAGGGTTACTGGAGATCAGGAGCGCTGAGCCGACACCCTCTTTTCTGGCTGGATGCCCATTCTAGCCCGGCCAATGCGAGGAGCTGGAATAGAGCGCACTGGGCTAGAATAGCCCACTGGAGACACCTTGCACTCCACCGCATACACGGTGCCTGACCAGTAACATGCTCCCCACAGTAAGCACGAGGAGTTGGCTCAGGTCTCCAACTTGACTCATGCAATCTCCTCGTGTGCTCGTCACACCCTGACCTAACCAAAATAATATGGAAAACAAAGATAACTAACGTCAGGGCATGACACCCTGGGACAAAACACCTCCCCCTGCAATTGGATCGTGGACTTCCTGACGAGCCGCCCACAGGTGATAAGGGTAGGCAACAACACGTCTGCCACGCTGATTCTCAACACTGAGGCCCCTCAGGGGTGTGTGCTTAGTCCCCTCCTGTACTCCCTGTTAACCCACGACTGGTGGTCAAACAAGTCTCCAACACCATCATTAAGTTTGCTGATGACACAACAGTAGTTGGCCTGATTACCGACAACGATGAGACAGCCTATTGGGAGGAGGTCAGAGACCTGGCAGTGTGGTGCCAGGACAACAACCTCTCCCTCAATGTGAGCAAGACAAAGGAGCTGATCATGGACTACAGGAAAAGGCGCTGCAGTGGAGCAGTTCAAGAGTTTCAAGTTCCTTGGTTTCCACATCACCAACAAACTATCATGGTCCAAACACATCAAGACAGTTGTGAAGAGGGCATGACAACACCTTTTCCCCCCTCAGGTGACTGAAAAGATTTGGCATGGGTCACCAGATCCTCAAAAGGTTCCACAGCTGAACCATCGAGAGCATCCTGACCGGTTGCATCACCGCTGGTGGTATGGCAACTGCTCGGCATCTGACCATATGGCGCCACAGAGTGTAGTGAGTACGGCCGAGTACATCACTGGGACCAAGCTTCCTGCCATCCAGGACCGATATATACCAGGCGGTGTCAGAGGAAGGCACAAACAATGGTCAAAGACTCCAGTCACCCAAGTCATATACTGTTCTCTCCGCTACCGCACGGCAAGCGGTAAATGAGCGCCAAGTCTCGGCCCAAAGGCTCCTTAACAGCTTCTACCCCCAAGCCATAAGATTGCTGAACAATTAATAAAAAATGGCCACCCGGACTATTTACATTAGACTGCTAAATACTCCGTAGTCCGTAGCTCTCGTGAAAAGTGCCAATGTTAAGTGCCATTATGACACCTTGGCTTAGTAAATTTGATCAGATCCCCTGAACACAGAGGTGAAAACAAAGAAGATTAACCAATTGAAATCCAAGGTCCACCAAATTCCCCTCACATCCCACACAATGTGCAGTGAAGTGTTCACTGACGATAGCTTGGAAAAACATAAAAAAAAAACAAAATTCAGATGCTGAGATGGTAAAAAGATGTCAAGTTACCTTCTTAGAAGGTAAACAAAAAGATGAGGTCAGGGAAAATATCAAACAGATCCCACTGTCAGATTCTACAGCAATGAACAGAACTGGAATATTAGCTGAAGATTTAACTTCAAAACTTCATTTTAAAAAAATGTCACCTTTATTTAACCAGGTAGGCTAGTAAGCTAGTTGAGAACAAGTTCTCATTTGCAACTGCGACCTGGCCAAGATAAAGCATAGCAATTCGACATATACAACAACACAGAGTTACACATGGAATAAATAAAACATACAGTCAATAATACAGTAGAATAAAACTTGAGGCAATTCAGAATGTGCCATGCATTTCATTAGCTGTAGATGAATCAACAGATAACTCTGATAATTGACAGCTTCTGGTGTTTGTCAGATTTTATAACGAAACAAAGAAGGAATTATGTGAGGAACTGTTTGTCTTAACACATCTAGAGGCACACACACAGGGAGAGGATATCCATGAGGTCATCAAATGGATGCTAACAAAACAAAAAGAGGGATAGATCTGAAGTCAGTGGTCTCCATAACCACAGATGGAGCTCCAGTCATGATCGGAAGAGGGAGTGGACTGGTTGCATGTTTGAAAGAGGACCACCCTGACCTGACTTCATATCATTGCATCATCCATCAATCTGTCCTGTGTACCAGTCTGGGAAAATAGTATTCTGAGGTCATGACAACGATGATGAAACTGATCAACTTTTAGAGACCAACATCATCACTACAACACCGCCCTCTATGAGGCATTCTGACAGAGGCCAATGCCAGTTTTGATGACTTACTACTGCACAACGATTACAGTTGGCTCAGCAAAGGCAGGGGGTTGGCATGCTTTTGGGTCATTCAGTAGGAAATCAAAGCTTTCTTATTAGAGCAAAAGAGTGACAAGCAATTCCGTTTTCTGAGTTTTTGGAAGATGAAAAGAGTCGCATTTATGACAAAGATGACATCACACTTTAACAACTGAATGTTAAGTTGCAAGGACGGGAAAACACAGTGTGTGATATGATAACAGCAGTCCGGGCCTTCCAGAATACATTTTTGCTTTTCAAGAATGATCTCCAGGGAGAACTTGTCCACTTCCCCAATCTTCTGGTACAAACGCAGAGAGACAAAGCTGTTCCCAACCATTTAGATTTCATCCAGTAGCTGATGGATAACTTCAAGGCACATGTTGATGACTTTACTGTTGGAAAATAACTCCTGCTGCTCATCCAGAAGCCCTTCTTGGTCACAAATGTGACAAAGTTGTCAGATGAAGCAAAACAGATCTTCAGATAGGTAGATGTTGCAAAACTGAAATGGAGTTGATTGAGCTACAGGAAAATGTGGCTTTGAAGAAGCAGGCTGGTGATTGTGACCTTGCAGCTGATGTCCCTGTGCTCAAGAGACTGGCCCTATACATGCTGCCCATGTTTGGCTCCACATACAGCTGTGAATCAGCCTTCTCCACAATTCACTTTATTAAAAACAAATACCGCACCAGGCTCACCAATGAACACCTGCACCAGTGTCACGGAGTGGCTCTCACACCATGTGTGCCAAAGTTCAAAGCATTGGTAGGAGACAAAGTGTAATTTCTCACATTGATGCAATGGCAAGGCCCAGAATGACCTATACATGAATATTGCATGGCACACAGTGATGTTCTGTGCATTCAGATTCTTATTTTGGTTTCAAATCTCCTTTGTTCTCCAGAAAACATGCACTTTATGTTATAAAAACAATAAAAGTGAATTCAAGGCCGATGTGCAATAGTTCTAAGTGCACTTTTTGCATAGACAATTATGCAACCAGTTTTCTTCTTCAGCAATGTTGATGCAATGTTGCATGTTTACATTCGAAATACGTTGTAATTAATTAAAGTTCTTAGTCTCATGTAATGTACATTTTATATAACAAGATGTTTCCTAAGTTGTGGACGACTATGTTTGCTACCACACTGTAAGCTGATAAAGCACGATATCCTTCCGGACCTTTGCCACCCAGGACATTTGTGTCACTGGACCTTCTCAAATAGTAGTTGAGTACCCCTGCACTAGACTATATATACAAACAATATACACACTCACTCACTCACACACGCTACATTGACACTCCCATAGAAAACCCACGTACACTACACACACACACACACACACACACACACACACACACACACACACACACACACACACACACACACACACACACACACACACACACACACACACACACACACACACACACACACACACACACACACACACACACACACACACACACACACGTTTGGAAACGTCAGAGTGTTTTCTTTCCAAAGCTGTCAATTATATGCATAGTCAAGCATCTTTTCGTGACAAAATATCTTGTTTAAAGCGGGAACATTTTTCATCCAAAAATTAAAATAGCGCCCCCTATATCCAAGAAGTTAAAGCTTCTAATATTATTTTTTCGCCAACCGAGGTATTCATCAATTCGGTTTTATGTTTAAAAGTCCTGCCAACGCCTCACTATAAAATGTTTCCTTTCATTTTACCAGATTTGGCACGCATTAATTCATGAACTTGGTATTGTTGTCCAACCTCAAAATTGTCCTGAAAAAGTAAAAATTGTTCTGAAAAAGTATAAACACAAAATGACAGTCTGCATTGCAGCAGCCTGGTCCAAATAGCAACGTTACCTGCTCAATTTTTTCCCCACAAAAAAACTGCAGTTTAAAACTTTCTAGACAATGTTGTGGTTCGTAGCTAGCTCTTTAGCTAGCTATCTATTTACCAGAACATACCAGAACATATCTGACAACGTTTTGAGTTCATCATTAGACCATTTTTTATACTCCATAACAAAATTAAAACATTTCAAGGTAATTATTTACAAGCTGAAAATAGCTAACTTACTGAATGTGAAGAAATGAACGCAGCACATTCTGTCAGAGGAATTTAGAATTTGATCAATGCTTTGATGTCACCAGTGTCACGGTCAGGTTACCATGACAACGGTCGCAACAACAGGGTTGAAGTTGCATGTCTCTTGCTCCCACCTTCCAGCCTCCCCCGTTGTTGCCGGGTAAGCCATGGGTGTATAAATGGTTAATGCCGGCAATAAACAGGTAATAATGGGACTGTTTGAAAGGCGATCATGTAATCATTGCCCATTGTTTTGTTTACGGTCAACATACTATGAATCCTGTGTGAATTAAGTATAAGAAAAATAATCCACTCTCATTGACATAAAGTGATGTGGCGGTATGAGCGAAGGTGATAGAACTCTTCAGGAAATCACTACATCCTCCCACTTAACGGGAAGGTGAAGGCTATGCTGACAACCCTGCAGGCTGGCTGCACTCAACAAACAAATCAAGCCAACACATCCACAGGCAGTCATGAGTAAATCGTTACATTAACCCCCAGGCAAGGTTCCCATGACAATTCAATAAGTCCAGACTCCTCCGTTCACATACTGATAGAAACCTAAGGATTTCACAGCCCACTTGGCAATGTAAATACTTGAGAATGTAACTTGAACAGTAACTGTTGGTGATTTACTGCAATCAATATTTTGTGATTCTCACCTTAGAATTACTGTTAATTTGTTCATGTCATACTTACCATATCTATCTGGCAGTGCGATACAGGAAACAACAATTTAATTAGCAGAGCTAATTATGTGAAGGTCTCTAAATAATATTATTGTCTGTGAATAATAATCAAATATTGTACTAAAACTTAAAATCTCTCACTCATCACTTGATTATCTTTCACATTGGAGCAACATGCATAGCCCAGGAAAAGGGTGAAGATGCCCCTAAATGCTGATCTTGGGTCAGTTTAGCATTTCCCCCACCAATGGTTAGGGGAAGCTCTGAGTATAAATTGTGCCCCTAGACCCTAGTCCTATTGTGCTCCATCTATAGTTGGGAAGGGACCTCTAGTATTTCTGAAATAATAGCTGAGTATAGTTTTTGTTTGAATAACTTGTTGTTGGTATAGTATTTGTAACTGACAGTTAGACTTACAGGTTATGTCGTTGTCTTTTGTTTGAATTGTTTACGTGTCCGCTGTGCGGGGGAAATGATAATACAAGCGGAACTACGTAGCTAATACTGTTGTAACGGGGATCCTTATTGTAGCAACACACTTTTGGTGGGAAGGCAATCCTGCGCTGCGTTAGCTAAGTTTTCGTGTCATCGGGTGTAGTTCATAAAGGTTGAAGAGTGTATGTTAGGATGAAGTGTGAAATAATTCACACAATTCATGCCAGGAATAATAAGTGTGAAGTTTGATTTCCTCCCTTCTGTAATAAGCAGCCAATGAGGTATTTTTTCCTTTATTCATGTGTTTAACCTGAACCCGTTATAACGCCGGTTAAACTGTTATGTATGTAAGCACTTCAGAGTTATACCAAGCTAATAAGTCACTCGTAAGATAAGGTTGTAAGAGTGTGCTTAACTGTATTTTTCATTTACTTTATAGTTCTCACCGAAGGTGATCATTCTGACTAAAACTACAGAATAAAGCCGCCAGTTAAAATCAAGGAACGGTTGTGCTCGTGGTTATTGAAGGGAGCTACAGTATTGCTTGGTCAATAGAAATAATATAATAATAATAATATATGCCATTTAGCAGACGCTTTTATCCAAAGCGACTTACAATCATGTGTGCATACATTCTATGTATGGGTGGTCCCGGGGATCAAACCCACTACCCTGGCGTTACAAGCGCCATGCTCTACCAACTGAGCTACATAACCCACAATAGTGTTGTGTCTCTAGTTAGCTAGTTAATCATTGCTGTCTGAACTGGACATGTGTGTTGACAGTCAGATTTGGATAGTTTCTGGACAATTGGGGTAAAAATCTTTGGTTATCAGTGCCTGTATTGGAGAGGAAAAGGTTTCACCTCTCGTAGGCAATAAGCAATTAGTGTTAATACTTTAGTCTTCCCTGCTTTTTTAGCAGAAGGTGTAAGCGGCGGTCGTGTCCGCGGTGGTCTCGTCATCTGACTACATGTTCTCTCATAATCTGAGAGCATCTGGTTGCCACGGTGGTGGCACAGGGCTACACATTTTGCCGAAGTGGATATTTTATCTTTTCCCCCTCACACACCTGTCCATCTCCTAATTTGAATTCCATGCTGTCACTGTCCACTGAAGTTTAAAGGGTAGCCAATCAGGCAAGTGGATGGACTTACAATTCTGCCTGCACTTGTGTGCCAGGAAAACATTCTCTACACCATTACACCACTAGCCTATACCATTGACACCAGGTGGAATGGGTTTATGGACTTAAGCTACTTACGCAAAATCCTGACTCTGCCATCAGCATGACGCAACAGGAACCGGGATTCGTCCTACCAGGTGATGTTTTTCTACCCCTCAATTGTCCAGTTTTTGGTGATCGAGCGCCCACTGGAGTCACTTTTTCTTGTTTTTAGCTGATAGGAGTGGAACCCTGTGTGGTTGTCTGCTGCAATAGCCCATCTGTGACAAGGATCGCCGAGTTGTGCATTCTGAGATGCCGTTCTGTTCACCACTGTTGTACTTGAATGATTCTTGCCATTCTCCTTCGACCTCTCATCAACGAGCTGTTTTCATCCACAGGACTGCCCCTAAATGGATGTTTTTTGTTTGTCATGCCATCCTCTGTAAACCCAAGAAACTGTTGTGCGTGAAAAGCCCAGGAGGCCGGCCGTTTCTGAGATTCTGGAACTGGCGCACCTGGCACCGACGTTCTAACAATCTAACATTCAATCGAACAGTAACTGAATGCCTGGATGCCTGTCTACCTGCTTTATGTAGCAAACTCGGCGTGACTCACTGTCTGTAGGAGCAAACCATTTTTGTGAATGGGGTGGTGTACGTAATCAACTGGTCATTGAGTGCATATCACAATATCGTAGGAGATGAATAATAGGACACATTTGGAAATGCAGCAGGAAGGGGGTGTATTTAGGAGGGTGGCTAGGTCAGAGATAAAGGAAGGGTGAGAGACAGATAAACAGACAGAGAGCATATGTGTGTGTGTTTGTGTGTTAGTCATGTAAAGGTAAGTTGCTCACACTAACTTTGACAGCCATTGTCTTCTTATGCACAACTCAAAGCGAACTGGAACTTCCTCAAAGACAACCTCTTCACAGGAGACTTAGTATTAGTATTATAGCTACATATGATCCCAAATACTGATCTTGTGTTGATGTTAGTGGAGGGGAAGACAGAGGGAAAGGAAGAAAGGAGGAACTTCCTCTAAGACAAATCTTTCTACTACAGGGCCCTCCTCATCTGGTATCCATTCTGTCATTGTGCCAGCTCCTCATTCTCGTCCTCTCTCAGCCACTCCTCAATGGCTGTATAATTATAGAGAGGGAAGACCATACCTGTACCTCTTCTGAGACCAGGCAAATAGTTATGTATATTCTCTCACTGGTCTCCTTCATAATGGAGATATTCTCCTCCTTTTGCGGTAAATCCTTTTCTCTCCATCTGTCTCCCACCCCACTAACCCCAACAAAAGCTCAGTATTTTTGCGATCATATGTAGTTTCTTGCCACCTCCGTCAGTGTTTTCAGACAGTGGGATTTTGGAGATGTCAGCATTTGGTTGAACTGGACACAGAGAATGACAGTGTGTTGGCAAATGGGTGTGTATGCATGTATTAGTGTGAGCTACTTGACACACACACACACACACACACACACACACACACACACACACACACACACACACACACACACACACACACACACACACACACACACACACACACACACACACACACACACACACACACACACACACACACACACACACACACACACACACACACAGTAAACATTCAAAGTTCTTTCAGATAAACAGACCTTTATGATTCACTGGGAAATCTGAAGGGGGACTTGTGTCTTGCCAGTGCCTCTTTTTTTCAGGTCTCTCAAATTGGGCGCATTCAGGAACAGGCACCTTCTCCAAAAGCTCCTGATAAGGACGTGGCCTTTCCACAACATTTCCAAACAGCAGATCCAGGAGGGTGTCAACATAGCCTAGAGTGGGTTATGAGAAAGCAGAGTTGAGACATTTTATTTTTATTGACATGCCATTTGTTATGACTATTGGTGTCAAAAATAACTCACTGTAAGTTTAATGTCTCTTCAAAGCCCGCACAGTGTAGTCCCCTGCTTGTATTTCAGATAGAAGATGGCATATTGGAGTTGGCATATTGGAGTTTTCCTTAGGAGGTGGATACATGGGCTTGCTCTGCATTTTCATTATAATGCATCGCAGCCAGATGCAGCCTAGAAGGAAACATGGCAACCGTGGCAAAAAGCATTTTACTAATGGCCTTTGTTAACTGCAATGGCCCTCTAATTACATACTGTGCATTTGGAAAAATATTCAGACACCTGAACATTTTCCACATTTAGTTACGTTACAGCCTTATTCTATTTTTTTTAATCACTCATCAATCTACACACAGCACCCCATAATGACAAAGCAAAAACAGTTATTTAGAAATTTTAGCAAATGTATAAATGATAAACTGAAATATGACATTTACATAAGTATTTGGCAGCAATTACAGCCTTGAGTCTTCTTGGGTATAACGCTATGACGCTATCTCTGTTAGGTTGGATAAGGAGTGTCGCTGCACAGCTATTTTCAGGTCTCTCCAGAGATGTTCAATCGGTTTCAAGTCCGGGCTCTTGCTGGGCCACTCAAAGACATTCAGAGACTTGGGGTCGATGTCCTGTTGGAAGGTGAACCTTCACCTAGTCTGAGGTCCTGAGCAGGTTTTCATCAAGGATCTCTCTTCACTTTGCTCTGTGCATCTTTCCCTCTATTCTGACTAGTCTCCCAGTCCCTGCCGCTGAAAAACATCCCCACAACATGACGCTGCAACCACCATTCTTCACCGTAAGGATGGTGCCTTGTTTCCTCCAGATGTGACTCTTGACATTCAGGCTAAAGAGTCCAATCTTGGTTTCATCAGACCAGAGAATCTTATTTATCATGGACTGAGAGCCTTTTGAGATTTAATCCACTTCAGAATAAGACTGCAACATAACAAAATGTTGAAAAAGGGAAGGGGTCTGAATACTTTCCGACTCATCTTCTCGATGTCCTACACAAGTCTTGGTTCCAGTAGTTTTGAGTTCAGCTTCTGACATGCGGCAGTATCTATTCCAAAGATGAATAAGAGGTTGAGAATATCTGAAAAAAAGAATTTCATATCACAATACAGGAAATTGAAATACAATACAACCGAATAAATGCATGTAAATTATATTTACTTGTCTTGAGCAACTGCCTGGTCTGTTCACCAATGAGAAGCTTGTGCTGACAGTTGGGGAAAAAGTATTCTCATGGGTTGGACATTCTGTATGTGGTTGGCCACTGAATTACACTTGGCCACTGCCTCCTTCCCGGGCGTTGATGTTGAGAATGACCAGTGAACGTGATTCACAACACTTTTCCTCCAAGGCATACTTCTTCACAATACTTCACCTCTGCCAGTCCAACTCTCTTACCTATCCTTTGACACCAAACAATAAAAATAAATCACTAATTTCGAAGCAGAATGGTATCAGCTATTCAGGAAAGATTTTACAATGACATGCATAGTAAACAATACCCAGCTAGCGGTGAGGAATCAGCCCAGAAGCAGACCTCTTCCGGAGGGCAGGAACTGATTTAATCGGCCTGGAATTGGGTGTCGGACTCAGCCTGGAATCAAAATGAATGACTGCCCAGAATCGGCCCAAGTACATCCAGCCGTATTCATCTACCAGTATTCAGCCCGACTTTGCCGGCATCTTACCAGAAGCGTCCCGATGCAAATTTAAATAAATGCATACAAAATTACCCGATTAAGGAATTTAAATATTACTGTTATACATACAAATGATACCCATCTCAGAGGAAACACAGAACACCTGGTGACCGTGTCAGCATGCATGTGCCTAGCCCGCCACAGGAGTCACTACAGTGCAATGGGACAACGACAAACCCGGCCAAACCCTCCCCTAACCAGGACGTCGCTGGGCCAATTGTGTGTCACCTCATGGGTCTCCCGGTTGCGGCCAGCACAGGTTTCGAACCAGCATCTGTAGAAATGCAGTTTGCACTGGGATGCCGTGTCTTAGACCATTGCAACACTCGGGAGGTTCCATCCACAAAGCTTTTAATGCTTATTCAATTGACTTGCACAAAGTATCAAAATTATAACGCCGTTCGTCTGTTGAAAGAAGAGAGTCGGACCGAAATGCAGCGTGTTGGTTACTCATGACTTTTAATGAATGAAAATGCGGTACATGAAATAACTGAAACTAAATACAAAAAACAACAGAACGGAACGTGAAACTAATTACAGCCTATCTGGTGAATACTACACAAAGACTCAGGCTGCCTAAATACGGTTGCCAATCAGAGACAACGATAAGCACCTGACTCTAATTGAGAATCGCCTCAGGCAGCCAAGCCTATACCACACCCCTAATCAGCCGCGATCCCAAATAATACAAACCCCAATACGAAACACAACATATAAACCCATGTCACACCCTGGCCTACCCAAACATATAACAAAAACACAAAATACAATGACCAAGGCGTGACAAAAATATTACAAAGGACCATTAAATAATTTAATATAAATGTTAATTGTATTATTTGATCACAGAAACAATGAGCAAAACATGGAAAAATAAATCAATAATGAAATGCATATTATATAAAGCAACCCGTGTAATCATCTAGAGTAGCCCCAATCGGCCCGAGCCCCAAGTAATACATTTTGGCCAGATAACTCTCACCGGAATCGTCCTGAGCCCCAAGTAAGCCCTCCTTCTCTATCCACTGGCTGTTTCCAACTTCATTGCTCTGCAGGACATACATGAACGTTAAGAGTTCTTGATGTAGATATTGGTGAAAATATAAAGTTCTAATTGTATCTGCACTAGTTGGATGTCAAGTATTTTATTGGCTTTTAGGTCCACCGTTATGTAGCCACCATTCTATGCATAATGTCCTACAACATTGTTGGAATAGACAAAACACAACCATATGATTTATTCTCTATCAGTAATTTGACTGTGACAAGATTATCATATGGAATGAAACCTTTAATCAAAATATAACAAAACATCCCTGGAGGGTCTGCCTTGATGTCTCCACCATGAACCACATCTCCACTGTCAATGGTACACTATATACACAAAAATATGTAGATTCGGCTATTTCAGCCACACCCGTTGCTGATAGGTGTATAAAATCGAGCACACAGCCATGAAATCTCCATAGACAAACATTGGCTGTAGAATGGCCTTACTGAAGAGCTCAGTAACTTTCAATGTGGCACCGTCATAGGATGTTCAGTCAGTTCGTTATATTTCTGCTCTGCTAGAGCTACCCCGGTCAACTGTAACTACTGTTATTGTGAAGTGGAAACGTCTAGGAGCAACAACATTTCAAATCAAATCAAATGTATGTCACATACACATGGTTAGCAGATGTTAATGCGTGTGTATCGAAATGCTTTCAGCCGCGAAGTGGTAGGCCACACAAGCTCACAGAACGGGACCGTCTAGTGCTGAAGCGCATAGTGCATAAATATAATCTGTCCTCAGTTGCAACACACGCTACCGAGTTCCAAACGGCCTCTGCCTCAAACCTAAGATCACGATGCGCAATGCCAAGTCTCGGCTGGAGTGTGTAAAGCATGCCGCCATTGGACTCTGGAGTAGTGAAAACTCATTCTCTGGAGTGATGAATCAAGCGTAACGAGATGCCAGGAGAACGCTACCTGCCCGAATGCATGGTGCCAACTGTAAAGTTTAGTGGAGGAAGAATAATGGTCTGTGGCTGTTTTTCATCGTTCACGCTAGGGTTCTTAGCTCCAGTGAAGGGAAATCTTAACGCTACAGCACACAATGATATTCTAGACGATTCTGTGCTTCCAACTTTGTGACAAGAGTTTGGGAAAGGCACTTACCTGTTTCAGCATTATTATACCCCCATGCACGAAGCGAGGTCCATGGTCCAATGGTTTGTGGAGATGGTGTGGAAGAACTTGACTGGCCTGCACAGAGCCCTAACCTCAACCCCATCGAACACCTTTGGGATGAATTGGAACACTGACTGCGAGCCAGCCCTACTCAACCAACATCAGTGCCTGACTTCACTAATGCTCTTGTGGCTGAATGGAAGAAAGTTCCCGCAGCAATGTTCCAACATCTAGTAGAAAGCCTTCCCAGAAGAATGGAGGCTGTTATAACAGCAAAGGTGGACCAACTCCATATTAATGCCCATTATTTTGGAATGAGATTTTCGACGAGCAGGTACTCAAATACTTTTGACCATGTAGTGTATCTGTAAAGAAAATACATTGGAATTTGTCATGTTTTGTCATAGATTGTCATGTCTTGTCCCTGTGCTTTCTCTTCTATTCGTTTCCCCCTGCTGGTCTTATTAGGTTCTTTCCCTCTCTCTATCTCTCTCCCTCTCTCCCTCTCTCTCTCTCTCTCTATCGTTCCGTTCCTGCTCCCAGCTGTTCCTCATTCTCCTAACTACCTCGTTTACTCTTTCACACCTGTCCCCTATTTTGCCCTCTGATTAGAGTCCCTATTTCTCCCTCTGTTTCCGCTTCTGTCCTTGTCGGATCCTTGTTTGCTGTACTGTGTCCTTGTTCCGTCCTGTCGTGTTTTTGCCTTCTTCAAATGCTGCGTGTGAGCAGGTGTCTCTATCAGCTACGGCCTGCGCCAACCCGAAGCGACCTGCAGTCTGTGGTCGCATCTCCTGTTGTTCCCCTCTACTGACTAGAGGATTTCAGTTATTCCTGTTTGGACATTACCTGTGAAAGAATTCAGGATTAATCGTTTTTTGTTAAGACTGGAATAAACTATGTTTCTGTTAAGTCGCTTTTGGGTCCTCATTCACCTGCATAACAGAAGGATCCGACCAAGAATGGACCCAGCGACTACGGATCCTCGCAACTCAGCCGTCGAGATCCAGGGAGCGATGCTCGGCAGACACAAGCAGGAATTGTCTGCTGCTCGGCATGCCGTTGAGACCCGGGCCGCTCAGGTC
Source organism: Oncorhynchus gorbuscha (assembly GCF_021184085.1). Classification (NCBI taxonomy): domain Eukaryota; kingdom Metazoa; phylum Chordata; class Actinopteri; order Salmoniformes; family Salmonidae; genus Oncorhynchus; species Oncorhynchus gorbuscha. Next base: position 44,662,668 of record NC_060186.1, read on the forward strand.
TCCGACCTCTCAAGACAGTTTCAGAATCTCCGTCTCGAGCCACCAGCTACTTCCTGGTCTTCCGAGTCTCCGGAACCAAGAGTTAATAACCCACCGTGTTACTCTGGGCAGCCCACTGAGTGCCTCTCCTTTCTCACCCAGTGTGATATTGTGTTCTCTCTCCAGCCCAACACATACTCAAGAGAGAGAGCTCGGATCGCCTACGTCATATCACTCCTTACTGGACGGGCTCGGGAGTGGGGCACAGCTATCTGGGAGGCAAGGGCTGAGTGTACTAACGAGTATCAGAACTTTAAAGAGGAGATGATACGGGTTTTTGATCGTTCAGTTTTTGGGAAGGAGGCTTCCAGGGCCCTGGCTTCCCTATGTCAAGGTGATCGATCCATAACGGATTACTCTATAGAGTTTCGCACTCTTGCTGCCTCCAGTGACTGGAACGAGCCGGCGTTGCTCGCTCGTTTTCTGGAGGGACTCCACGCTAAGGTTAAGGATGAGATTCTCTCCCGGGAGGTTCCTTCCAGCGTGGATTCTTTGATTGCACTCGCCATCCGCATAGAACGATGGGTAGATCTTCGTCACCGAGCTCGTGGAAGAGAGCTCGCGTTAACGGTGTTCCCCCTCTCCGCATCTCAACCATCTCCTCCCACTGGCTCAGGTATTGAGCCCATGCAGCTGGGAGGTATTCGCATCTCGACTAAGGAGAGGGAACGGAGAATCACCAACCGCCTCTGCTTCTATTGCGGTTCTGCTGGACATTTTGTCATTTCATGTCCAGTAAAAGCCAGAGCTCATCAGTAAGCGGAGGGCTACTGGTGAGCGCTACTACTCAGGTCTCTCCATCAAGATCCTGTACTACCTTGTCGGTCCATCTACGCTGGCCCGGTTCGGCAACTTCCTGCAGTGCCTTGATAGACTCTGGGGCTGATGGTTGTTTTATGGACGAAGCATGGGCTCGGAAACATGACATTCCTCTCAGACAGTTAGGGGAGCCCACGCCCATGTTCGCCTTGGATGGTAGTCTCCTCCCCAGTATCATATGTGAGACACTACCTTTAACCCTCACAGTATCTGGTAACCACAGTGAGACCATTTCCTTTTTGATTTTTCGTTCACCTTTTACACCTGTTGTTTTGGGTCATCCCTGGCTAGTATGTCATAATCCTTCTATTAATTGGTCTAGTAATTCTATCCTGGAACGTTTCTTGTCGTGTGAAGTGTTTAATGTCTGCTATCCCTCCTGTTTCTTCTGTCCCCTATTCTCAGGAGGAACCTGGTGATTTGACAGGAGTGCCGGAGGAATATCATGATCTGCGCACGGTCTTCAGTCGGTCCAGAGCCACCTCCCTTCCTCCTCACCGGTCGTATGATTGTTGTATTGATCTCCTTCCGGGGACCACTCCCCCCCGGGGTAGACTATACTCTCTGTCGGCTCCCGAACGTAAGGCTCTCGAAGATTATCTGTCTGTTTCTCTCGACGCCGGTACCGTTGTGCCTTCTTCCTCTCCCGCCGGAGCAGGGTTTTTTTTTTAAGAAGAAGGACGGTACCCTGCGCTCCTGCGTGGATTATCGAGGGCTGAATGACATAACGGTTAAGAATCGTTATCCGCTTCCCCTTATGTCGTCAGCCTTCGAGATTCTGCAGGGAGCCAGGTTCTTTACTAAGTTGGACCTTCGTAACGCTTACCATCTCGTGCGCATCAGGGAGGGGGACGAGTGGAAAACGGCGTTTAACACTCCGTTAGGGCATTTTGAATACCGGGTTCTGCCGTTCGGTCTCGCTAATGCTCCAGCTGTCTTTCAGGCATTAGTTAATGATGTACTGAGAGACATGCTGAACATCTTTGTTTTCGTTTACCTTGACGATATCCTGATTCTTTCACCGTCACTCCAGATTCATGTTCAGCACATTCGACGTGTACTCCAGCGCCTTTTAGAGAATTGTCTCTATGTGAAGGCTGAGAAGTGCGCCTTTCATGTCTCCTCCGTCACATTTCTCGGTTCTGTTATTTCCGCTGAAGGCATTCAGATGGATCCCGCTAAGGTCCATGCTGTCAGCGATTGGCCCGTCCCTAAGTCACGTGTCGAGTTGCAGCGCTTTCTCGGTTTCGCGAATTTCTATCGGCGTTTCATTCGTAATTTCGGTCAAGTGGCAGCCCCTCTCACAGCCCTTACTTCTGTCAAGACGTGCTTTAAGTGGTCCGGTTCCGCCCAGGGAGCTTTTGATCTCCTCAAGAAGCGTTTTACATCCGCTCCTATCCTTGTTACTCCTGAGGTCACTAAACAATTCATTGTCGAGGTTGACGCTTCAGAGGTGGGCGTGGGAGCCATTCTGTCCCAGCGCTCCCATTCTGACGATAAGGTCCATCCTTGCGCATATTTTTCTCATCGCCTGTCGCCGTCGGAACGCAACTATGATGTGGGTAACCGCGAACTGCTCGCCATCCGCTTAGCCCTAGGCGAATGGCGACAGTGGTTGGAGGGGGCGACCGTTCCTTTTGTCGTTTGGACTGACCATAAGAACCTTGAGTACATCCGTTCTGCCAAACGACTCAATGCGCGTCAAGCTCGTTGGGCGTTGTTTTTCGCTCATTTCGGTTTGAATCGGTTTGTCTTTCCTTACCTCGATGACATCCTGATCGTCTCTAAGATGCTTCCTGAACAGATCCTGCAAGTCCGCCAAGTCCTGAGACGCCACCTGCAGAGTCAGCTGTACATCAAGATAGAGAAGTGCGAGTTATTAGTGCCACATTATTTCAACCGTTACCAACTGTCCCCGTCCCGCCTCATTTAATCAAGTACAGCGGTTCATTGGTTTTGCCCATTTTTTTAAACGTTTTATACGCAACTTTGGTGCTGTGGCAGTGCCTCTCATGGCCCAAGCCCTCCAATCCCAGAGTTGTTTTTTATCTGGACGTCAGAGGCTCACAGGGCATTTAAGGAGCTCAAGAGACACTTCACCTCCGGACCAATGCACGTTCATCCCGATCTTGCTTGTCCGGCCCTGGTTCCAACTGTCCTTAGACTTTATCACAGGGTGACCTACATCCCAAGGGCTGACCACTATCGTGATGGTCGTCAATCGGTTTTCCAAGGCATCCAGTTTCATCGCCCTACCCAAATTGCTCTCGGCCAAGGATGTCTTTTGACTACACAGACTCCCCCAGGACATTGTCTCGGACTGTGGACCCCACTCTTAAAAATTGAGGCAAGAAAGTAATTAGAGTAGCAAGATAAAGTATATGAACCCTTTGGAATTATCTGGATTTCTGCATAAATTAGTCATAAATTAGTCACAACAATAGACAAACATAGCGTGCTTAAACTAATAACACACACATTATTGTATTTTTCTTGTCTATATTGAATACATAATTTAAACATTCACAGTGTAGGTTGAAACAAGTATGTGAAACACTAGGCGAATGACTTCTCCAAATGCTAATTGCAGTCAGCTAACCTGGAGTCCAATCAATGACACGAGATTAGTGCTGCCCTGCACTATAAAAACATACAAATATACAAATATTCACAAGAAGCATTGCATGATGTGAATCATGCCTTGAACTAAAGAGATATCCGAAGAACTAAGATTAAGATTACGAATTGTTGACTTGCATAAAGCTGGAATGTATCTCCAAAAGCCATGATGTTCATCAGTCCATACCAAGAGAAAGTTCAGCCCTGTTGCTACTCCCTCTAGGAGTGGGCTCCTGCAAAATGACTGTAAGAGCACAGTGCAGAATGCTCAATGAGGTTAAGAAGTATTCTAGAGGGTCTGCTAAAGGCTTCCAGAAATCTCTGGAACATGCTAAAATCTCTGTTGATGAGTCTACGGTATGTAGACAGATTAAACTAAAGTTGAGTTGTTTGGAAGGAACACACAAAGTTGTTTGGAAGGAACACACAGCACTATGTGGATAAAAAAGGCACAACACACCAACATCAAAACCTCACCCCAACTGTGTATGGTGGAGGGAGCATCATGGTTTGGGGCTGTGTTGCTGCCTCAGGACCTGGACTGTCATCGACAGAAAAATGAATTCCCAAGTTTATGAAGACATTTTGCGGAAGAATGTTTGTCTGTCCGCCAATTGAAGCTCAACAGAAGTTGAGGTAATGCAACAGGACAACAACAAAAATACAGAAGTAAATCAACAATAGAATGGCTTCAACAGAAGAAAATACGCCTTCTGGATTGGCCCAGTCAGAGTCCTGACCTCAACCCAATTTAAAATGTTGTGGCATGACCTCAAGAGAGCGGTTCACACCAGACATCCCAAGAATATTGCTGAACTGAAACAGTTTTCACAAGAGGAATGGTGCAAAATTCCTTTTGACCGTTGTGAAGGTCTGATCCGCAACTCCAGAAAACATTTGGTTGAGGTTATTGCGACCAAAGGAGGGTCAACCAGTTATTAGATCCAAGGGTTCACATACTTCTTCCTCCATACACCATAAATGCTTACACAGTGTGTCCAACAAATACATGAAAACGAATAATTGTTTTTGTGTTATTAGTTTAAGCAGACTGTGTTTGTCTACTGTGTTTTTGTGACTGATGAAAATCAGATCAAATTCTATGACCAATGACACTGATCAAATCCAGGTATTTCCAAAGGGTTCACATACTTTTTCTTGCCACTGTATAAGGAATATTCCGTTCATGGGTATCCAGAGCAGTGTGTTTGAGAGGTATTTATGATGGACTTTGACATTGAATGGAATTTCTATGGAGAAGGCGGGGGGAGAATCCGCTTATTACCTACATCTAAATACTCAAACTAAAAATGGGGTACTGACAAACGGCCAGACAAGTGTTATAAAGGGCCCAGAAGTGCGTTGGGGTGAACTTCCCCTTTAATTTCTGTATCTGAACAAAATGTAAAAACTAAAGGAATACATTTTATTCATTGGACAATGTTGGTATGGTCAACTGCTATAAGAAGGAAAACACAGGATGTGTATGAGGTGCCATTTGTTAGCTATGAAATGCATTTAAGTAATACAGTAATACTCTTGATCCTATTAGGTAGAAACCTGAGGTCATGGATGAGGGCAACTGGGAACAGAATCCGCCATAATTATAGCCATGACAAGCTATGTAATATATACAGTGCCTTGCAAAAGTATTCATCGCTCTTGGAATTGTTCCTATTTTATTGGAATTAAAATAGATTTTTATTTAGATTTCATGTAATAGACATACACAAAATAGTCAAAATTGGTGAAGTGAAAAAAATTACTTGGTTCAAAAAATACGAAATTCGAAAAAACAAGAATTGGTGCGTGCATATGTATTCACCCCCTTTGCTATGAAGCCAATAAATAATATCTGGTGCAACCAATTACCTTCAGAAGTCACATAATTAGTTAGATTGCACACAGGTGGACTTTATTTAAGTGTCACATGATCTCAGTATATATACACCTGTTCTGGAAGGTCCCAGAGTCTGCAACACTAAGCGAGGGGTACCACCAAGCAAGCGGCACCAGGAAGACCAAGGAGCTCTCCAAATAGGTCAGGGACAAAGTTGTGGAGAAGTACAGATCAGGGTTGGGTTATAGAAAAATATCCGGAACTTTGAATATCCCACCGAGCACCATTAAATCCGTTATTAAAAAACAGAAAGAATATGGCACCACAACAAACTTGCCAAGAGAGGGCCGCCCACCAAAACTCACGGACCAGGCAAGGAGGGCATTAATCAGATAGGCAACAAATAGACCAAAGATAACCCTGAAGGAGCTGCAAAGCTCCACAGCAGAGATTGAACTATCTGTCCATAGGACCACTTTAAGCCGTACACTCCACAGAGCTGGGCTTTATTGAATAGTGGTCAGAAAAAAGCCATTGTTTAAAGAAAAAAATGAACAAACACGTTTTGCGTTCACCAAAAGGAATGTGGGAGACTCCCCAAACATTTGGTCAGATGAGACTAAAATTGAGATTTACGGTTATCAAGGAAAACACTATAACTGGCTCAAACCCAACACCTCGCATCACCCTGAGAACACCACCATGTTTTTCATCAGCAGGTACTGAGAAACTGGTCAGAATTGAAGGAATGATGGATGACGCTAAATACAGGGAAATTCTTAAGGGAAACCTGTTTCAGTCTTACAGAGATTTGAGACTGGGACGGAGGTTCACCTTCCAGCAGGACAATGACCCTAAGCATATTGGGGAAACATTTAAATGTCTTGGAATGGCCTAGTCAAAGCCCAGACCTCAGTCCAATTGAGAATCTGTGGTATGACTTAAAGATTAATGTGTACCAACGGAACCCATCCAACTTGAAGGAGCTGGAGCAGTTTTGCCTTGAAGAATGGGCAAAAATCCCAGTGGCTAGATGTGCCAAGCTTATAGAGACATACCCCAAGAGACTTGCAGCTGTAATTGCTGCAAAAGGTGGCTCTACAAAGTATTGACTTTGGGGGGGTGAATAGTTACGCACGCTTAAGTTTTCTGTTTTTATGTCTTATTTCTTGTTTGTTTCACAATAAAAAATATTTTGCATCTTAAAAGTGGTAGGCATGTTGTTGTGTAACTCAAATGATACAAACACCCCAAAATCAATTTGAATTCCAGTTAAGGCAACAAAATAGGTGGGTGAAAAATGCCAAAAGGGGTGAATACTTTCACAAGCCACTGTAAACGTTATAGGGTAATTGAAAATTAGCAGGAAGGGTTCATGAAATAAATAATTAAATTAGGAGCCTTTGGAAAACTAAAGGAATACTGGTACTGGTTCCCGCTATTGGTGTATTTTGACTTACAAATGCATTTCTTGCTGGAAATTTGTGTTGCCGTACTCTGGTTTGAGGTAAAATGCAGTGTCCTGAGTCGGACAGGATCTAATAATTGTATTATATATTCTGGCTAAATTATAGCGATTAAAGTTGGATAAAGGGATACAACATTCTTTAATATTAAAAAGAAGCAGATTGCGTAAAGGGATGCCTGCTTGCTGTGTTTTATTTTACCTTTATTTAAACCGGGCAAGTCAGTTAAGAACAAATTCTTTTTTTCAATGACTGCCTAGGAACAGTGGATTAACTGCCTGTTCAGGGGCAGAACGACAGATTTGTACCTTGTCAGCTCGGGGGTTTGGACTTGCAACCTTGCGGTTACTAGTCCAACGCTTTAACCACTAGGCTACCCTGCCGCCCGTGTAATACTATGTGAAATTAGATGTAGGGAACATTTGTGATTCGTTTTACAGGAACCATAGGAAGGAACTAGTGGTAATACATGGTAAATATAGTGCTAGGATACGGAATGCAGGACGAGTGTGTGAAGCAGTGGATGGGGGATGCTTGTTAAAGCTAAGAAATATAACATGGAGGTAAAAGTCAGCCTAAAACATCATCCTGATCTGTTAATACACAGGGAGGGGTAGTATAAGGATAACATCTTGCTGTCTCAGCCCCTGCTTATAGCCCTGCAGTTCTGACCATGCGAGTAATCCGAGAGGCTTCTAGACCAGAGAGAACTAGGAGATATTTTCCAGTACCATCCAACATCTGACCATGGGTATCAAAGGGGGATTGCTGTACCAACTGCAGAGTGAAAGGGGCAGACAGACCTGGATCGCTCTACAAGAGCATTGCCAATTGAAACAGCATGACCAGTGAGATCAATGATCAACTTAGCTGAATGTGGGCAACTGAATGTGGGCATTTGTACTCAATCAATCAAATACATTTATTTATAAATACCTTTTTAAAACAGCAGTTGTCAAAAAGTCCTTGCACAGAAACTGAGTCTAAAACCCCAGAGAGCAAGCAATGCAGATGTAGAAGCACGGTGGCTAGGAAAAACTCCCTAGGAAGGCTAGAGTCCTCTAGAGGCTCTGAGCGGTGGTAAGTCCTCTTCTGGCTGTGTCAGGTGGAGATTAGAAGAGTACATTGCCATTAAGGCCAGATCGTTATTCAAGATGTTCAAGCATTCATAGATGACCAGCAGGGCCAAATAAAAATAACAGTGGTTATAGAGGTTGCAACAGGTCAGCACCTCAGGAGTAAAAGTAAGTTGGCTTTCATAGTCGAGCATTCAGAGGTTGATACAGCAGATCGACACAGCAAAGAGGGAGAGAGATATGAAATAGCAGGTCCGGGACAAGGTAGCACGCCTATTCACCAGATCAGGGTTCCATAGCCATAGGCAGAACAGCATAAATTGAATAAGTAGCACCACAAGGTAGCACGTCCCTTAGAACAGGTCAGGGTTCCATAGCCGCATGCAGAAAAGCAGAAACTGGATCAGCAGCACGACCAGGTATTTTGGGGACGGAGACGGCCAGGAGTCATCAGGGCAAGTAGTCCTGAGACATGGTCCCAGGGCTCAGGTCCTCTGGGAGGGAATAGAGAGAGAGATGGAAGAATTAGGGAGCATACCTCAGATCACACAGGACACGCACGAGCCCGAGGTCAAGAAAGATGGGAGAGTGTGAACAAGCCAGTGATTTAGCCCCCGTATTAGGGTCAAAGGCAAAGAATCCCAGTGGAGAGAGGGAAGCCGGCCAGGCAGAGTCAGTAAGGGTTGTTTGTTACTCCAGTGCCTTGCCGTTCACCTTTGAACCCCTGGGCCAGACCACACTCAATCATTGGACCTACTGAAGAGATGAGTCTTCAGCAAAGACTTAAAGGTTGAGACAGAGTCTGATTCTCTCACATGGATCGGCAAACCATTCTATAAAAAAGTTGCTCTATAGGAGAAAGCCCTGCCTCCAGCTGTATGCTTAGAAATTATAGGAACAATAAGGAGGCCTGCATCTTGTGACCGTAGCATAGGACCAAATCGGTAGTTACAAGTCCATCTCCTGCTTTGTAGGTTAGCAGTAAAGCCTTGAAAGTAATATGATAGATATGTTTTTGTTTTTGTGCCTTATCCAGGTAGTCTAATCTTGAAGTGACAAAAACATGGATTAGCTTGTCTGAGTAGTTTTTGCACAATTTTTTATTTATTTTTGCAATGGTACGAAGATGGAAAAAGTACTGCTCCACTTGCTCCTAAATCCGTGGTGGAACCTGTGGAGCCATTTATGAAGTTCCATCCTTGTGACTATGAGAGGACTGAGACGCATAAGGCTAAGGTAAGGAATGCAGCTGAGGCAAAAGAAGCTGGCGGAAGAGGAAGCTTGGATCACGCATTTTCCCATTACGGTCTAAACCCTGTCAAAGTTGAAGCTGGGGGAAGGGTTCTACTACGCTATATGGATTTCTTTTTAGAAAGTCATACCAAGGATTATTTTGCTATTTGATTTTGAAGACTCCTTGAAATGTAAAAAAAGATAAGAAAATTATTTGATGAAAAATGTTATTTGGCCTTACTGCTATTAGCCCATACAAATGCATTGAATAACAGATTCACAACATAATAGTGTGTAGGCCAAACCGTTTGGATGCACTGGATTGATCTTATATTTAATGGGGATTTGAATTATTATGCTCATTATATTTCAGCGGGGGTGCAGACATCGAATCTAGGGGGTTAACCACAAGTATGTCATTAGGACGATAAGAAGTAACCTCAAATGAATCATTCGTGACGGTTAGTAAACCCTTTGACCCATACCAACACATGGGTGTGATCATTCTACAGTGGTCCTTGCAGCAGACGCTCAAACCGAGGTTATTAAAACACTTATTTAGAACATCCAGTTATGATTGAGCTGGCCACGCTGTTGTTTTACAGAAAATGTTGCACAAACACATTCTTTACAACGTTATGTCCTCAATTTAGATTTTTTTGATGCAATATTCAGACATTCACAGAAGTAGCTACAGAATAACACAATACACAATCCAAACTGGAAAATGTAGGCTACATTAGTCATAGCGCTAACTGAGGAAATAGTGACCTAACACAAGCAATTATATTTAGCTAACTCTCGGCTGATAGAAACCATAATTTGAATTAGCTAATAGTAATTACTATGTACAATTCATCACATCATGGTTGAGCTCATCAGTGATCGAAATAATTGAGTTAAACACTTTCTAAAAATCTAAAGTTATCTGACAATGGGTAGTTTGTGCACGCCGCCCTGTTTTTTTTCCGTCAGCCAAAGATAAGAGGTTATGCATGTTGAAGTGGGTGTTGTCGTCTACCATCATTCACTTCTGGAAGTTTACTCGGGTGAACCATCCTTTCACCTCACAATCTTATAACATCTTTGGTCTGACAGATGTTTATGTGACAATCAGAATGGATTGTATGATGTTAACAAACATGATACCACACATAGCTGGCAATTAGCTTAGCATTAGCTCATTATAATCAGTACAACCTTCAAAAAAGTATTTTACACAGATCATATGTGTCCATTACAATCTGTGCCAGAATCGGAATGCATGTAGAAACGAACACACAATATAAAGAAACTATAATGATGAAGTAATAAGGCACTTACTTTGATAGGAATTACACACGTCTAAAGTTATTGGAGATGTGCAAATGTCTGCATACTGTACTTGATCTGGGGAAACACTGGGGAAGTGCTTTGGCTCTTGGAGACAAGAAGTTTGTCTGGCTCAGTAATGCCTCAAACATAAATTGTTGTCAACAGTGAAATGGGCCATTTCTATGTGAATTAACGAGGAGGCGGAGCACACATCAATTCAAACTATTGTGAGAAAACAAAGGTTGTTAGAAAATAATTTGAAATTGATGAGTTGAAACAACCTATATTTGACTCTATGTAAACTGGAAACCACATATCCAGAGGCTGCATTCATTGTAGCTGGGCATTTTAACAAGGCTAATCTGAAAACAAGACTCCCTAAATTCTGTCAGCATATCGATTGTGCTACCAGGGCTGGTAAAAGCCTAGATCATTGTTATTCTAACTTTCACAATGCATATAAGGCCCTCCCCCGCCCAACGTTTGGAAAAGCTGACCACTTTGTTGCTCCCTGCCTATAGACAGAAACTAAAACAGGAAGTTCCCGCGCTCAGGTCTGTTCAACGCTGGTCCAACCAATCTGATTCCACACTTCAAGATTGCTTCTATCACGTGAATTGGGATATGTTCCGCATTGAATCAAACAACAACATTGATGAATACACTGATTCAGTGAGCGAGTTCATTAGCAAGTGCATCAGCAATGTAGTACCCACAGAAACTATTAAAACATTCCCAAACCAGAAACCGTGGATTGATGGCAGCATTCGTGCGAAACAGAATGCGCAAACCACTGCTTTTAACCAGGGCAAGGTGACCGGAAACATGACCGAATACAAACAGTGTAGGTATTCCCTCCGCAAGGCAATCAAACAAGCTAAGCATTAGTATAGAGACAAAGTAAAGTTGCAATTCAACGGCTCAAACACAAGAGGTATGTGGCAGGGTTTACAGTCTATCACGGACTACAAAAAGAAAGCCAGCTCCGTCACGGCCCAGGATGTCTTGCTCCCAGACAGACTAAACTACTTCTTTGCTCGCTTTGAGGACAATACAGTGCCACTGACACAGCCCACTAATAAAACCTGCGGACTCTCCTGCACTGCAGCCAACTTGAATAAAACATTTAAACTTGTTAACCCTCGCAAGGCTGCAGGCACATACGGCATTCCCAGCCGCGTCCTCAGAGCATGCACAGACCAGCTGGCTGGTGTGTTTACGGACATATTCAATCAATCCTTATCCCAGTCTGCTGTTCCCACATGCTTCAAGAGGGCCACCATTGTTCCTGTTCCCAAGAAAGCTAAGGTAACTGAGCTAAACGACTTCCGTCATCATGAAGTGCGTTGAGTGACTAGTCAAGGACCTTATCACCTCCACCCTACCTGACACCCTAGACCCACTCCAATTTTCTTACCGCCCCAATAGGTTGACAGACGACGCAAAAGCAACCACACTGCACACGGCCCTAACCCATCTGGACAAGAGGAATACCTACGTGAGAATGCTGTTCATCGACTCCAGCTCAGCATTTAACACCATAGTACCCTCCAAACTCGTCATCAAGCTCGAGGCCCTGGGTCTCCCGACCCCGCCCTGTGCAACTGGGTACTGGATTTCCTGACGGGCCGCCCCCAGGTGGTGAGGGTAGTTAACAACATCTCCACCCCGCTGATCCTCAACACTAGGGCCCCACAAGGGTGCGTTCTGAGCCCTCTCCTGTACTCCCTGTTCACCCACGACTGCGTGGCCATGCACGCCTCCAACTCAATCATCAAGTTTGCAGACGACACTACAGTGGTAGGCTTGATTACCAACAACAAAGAGATGGCCTACAGGGAGGAGGCGAGGGCCTCTCACCTCCTCCCTGTCAGGAAAATATCCTTACACTCAATGCCAGGAAAATAACCTTACACTCAACATCAACAAAACAAAAGAGATGATCGTGGAGTTTAGGAAGGAGCAGAGGGAGCTCCCCCCTATCCACATCGGCGGGACAGTAGTGGAGAGGGTAGAAAGTTTTAAGTTCCTCGCTGTACACATCATGGACAAACTGAATTGGTCCACCCACACAGACAGTTTGGTGAAGAAGGCGCAGGGACACCTCTTCAACCTCAGGAGGCTGAATAAATTTGTGTTGTCACCAAAAGCACAGATGCACAATCGAGAGCATCCTGTCGGTTTCTATCACTGCCTGGTACGGCAACTGTTCCGCCCACAACCGTAAGGCTCTCCAGAGGGTAGTGAGGTCTGCACAACACAACACCGGTGGCAAACTACCTGCCCTCCAGGACACATACACCACCCGATGTCACAAGAAGGCCATAAAGATCATCAAGGACAACAACCACCCGAGCCAATGCCTGTTCACCCCGCAAGGCCATCAGACTGTTAAACAGCCACCACTAACCTTGAGTTGCTGCTGCCAACATACTGACTCAACTCCAGCCACTTTAATATTGGAAAAAGTTATTTAAAAAAGGTATCACTAGCCACTTTAAAACCTTTTATGGCTGCAGGGGCAGTATTGAGTAGCTTGGATGAAAAGGTGCATATTGTAAATGGCCAGCTCCTCAGTCACAGTCGCTAATACATGCAAATTATTATTAGTATTATTAGTACTCTGGAGTTTCTAAAACTGTTTGAATTATGTCTGTGAGTATAACAGAACTCAAATTGCAGGCAAAAACCTGAAAAAATTCCACTTCCTGTTTGTATTTTTTCTGGTGTTGGCAGATTTTCAACCAAGCTCTCATTGAAATTACAGCGAGATATGGATGAGTTTTATCTTCCTACGCCTTCCACTAGATGTCAACAGTCAATAGAACTTTGTCTGATGACTAATGTGAAGGGGGGTGAAATGACACAGGAAATAGTCACCACTGCCACAAGTTGACCATGCTTTCACCATGCGCATTCACAGGGGAAGGACCTGCGTTCCACCGGTCATCTGAAGTCATTCTAATTCTCCGGATGGAAGGTTATTCAAGATATATGTAAACAACATTCTAAAGATTGATTCACTACATCGTTTGACATGTTTCTACTGAATGTTACCGAACTTTTGGACATTTCGTCACGCTATAGTGGACGAGCTTTGTGACTTTGGAATTTTTACCAAATGCGCTAACCAGCTAATTGGACATAAATAACGGACATTTTCAAACAATTCAAGCATTTATTGTGGACCTGGACCTGGGATTCCTAGGACTGCATTCTGATGATGTTCATCAAAGGTAAGGAAACCTTTATCATGAACTTTCTGGTTTCTGTTGACTCCAACATGGCGGCTAATTTGGCCACTGTTCTAAGCTCCGTCTCAGATTTTTGCATGGGTTGCTTTTTCAGGAAACTTTTTTTGAAATCTGACAGAGTGGTGGCATTAAGTAGAGGTATATCTATAAATCCATGTGTATAACTTGTATTATCATCTACATTTATGATGAGTATTTTAGTACTTCCGGGTTGAGTATTTTAGTACTTCCGGGTTGGAGCGAGCGGTCGCATCGGCACTTCGCTCCGCAGGTAGTATAACTTGTTCATTACATTTCATTATAGTACAACGGTTTGATTTGTCAAATCTTAGCAATTTCTTCTTAGCTAGCTACATAGCCGTCTTTGTATCAAAGATAATTGCATAATTATTGTATTTCGTCGTCCTAACGTAGTCTTCACTGCTATTTGCCCAGCAGCTAGCCAGCTAGCAAACGCCCACTGATTAGCAGCACTGTAGTAACTATTACACTCAACTGAACGACTTGATTAGTGTAGTGTTGGCTAGCTACATAGCTGTCTTGGCTGTCTTCGTATCCAAGATAATTGTGTAGTTTAGAGTGTGTAGTCTTAGAGTGATTATCTTAATTTACCGAGGTTAGCTAGCCAGCTATTTGTCGTCCTTAACGTAGGAGACTCTGCTAGCTAGCCAACAGCTAGCCGACAGCTAGCCAACAGCTAGCCAACGTCTACCGAATAGACTCAACAACCCGGTCGCATTCACAGGTAGTATCACATTTTCATTTCATTACAGTACAACGGTTTGATTTGTTTGATCGTAGCTAGCTACATAGCTAGCTACATAGCCGTCTTTGTATCAAAGATAATTGTGTAGTCTAGAGCGATTTTCTAGGTTAGCTAGCCAGCTATTGTCGTTCTTTTAACGCAACGTAACGTAATCAACACTGCTAGCTAGCCAGCTAGCCCCCGAATAGCAGCACTGCAGAAACTATTACACTCAACGGAACGACTTGATTAGTGTAGTGTCAACAACGCAGCCACTGCCAGCTAGCCTACAAAGTCAACAACACAGCCACTGCCAGCTAGCCTACTTCAGCAGTACTGTATCATTTTAATCATTTTAGTCAATAAGATTCTTGCTACGTAAGCTTAACTTCCTGAACATTCGAGACGTGTAGTCCACTTGTCATTCCAATCTCCTTTGCATTAGCGTAGCCTCTTCTGTAGCCTGTCAACTATGTGTCTGTCTATCCCTGTTCTCTCCTCTCTGCACAGACCATACAAACGCTCCACACCACGTGGCCGGGGCCACCCTAATCTGGTGGTCCCAGCGCGCACGACCCACGTGGAGTTCCAGGTCTCCGGTAGCCTCTGGAATTGCCGATCTGCGGCCAACAAGGCAGAGTTCATCTCAGCCTATGCCTCCCTCCAGTCCCTCGACTTCTTGGCACTGACGGAAACATGGATCACCACAGACAACACTGCTACTCCTACTGCTCTCACTTCGTCCGCCCACGTGTTCTCGCACACCCCGAGAGCTTCTGGTCAGCGGGGTGGTGGCACCGGGATCCTCATCTCTCCCAAGCGGTCATTCTCTCTTTCTCCCCTTACCCATCTGTCTATCGCCTCCTTTGAATTCCATGCTGTCACAGTTACCAGCCCTTTCAAGCTTAACATCCTTATCATTTATCGCCCTCCAGGTTCCCTCGGAGAGTTCATCAATGAGCTTGATGCCTTGATAAGCTCCTTTCCTGAGGACGGCTCACCTCTCACAGTGCTGGGCGACTTTAACCTCCCCACGTCTACCTTTGACTCATTCCTCTCTGCCTCCTTCTTTCCACTCCTCTCCTCTTTTGACCTCACCCTCTCACCTTCCCCCCCTACTCACAAGGCAGGCAATACACTCGACCTCATCTTTACTAGATGCTGTTCTTCCACTAACCTCATTGCAACTCCCCTCCAAGTCTCCGACCACTACCTTGTATCCTTTTCCCTCTCGCTCTCATCCAACACTTCCCACACTGCCCCTACTCGGATGGTATCGCGCCGTCCCAACCTTCGCTCTCTCTCTCCCGCTACTCTCTCCTCTTCCATCCTATCATCTCTTCCCTCTGCTCAAACCTTCTCCAACCTATCTCCTGATTCTGCCTCCTCAACCCTCCTCTCCTCCCTTTCTGCATCCTTTGACTCTCTATGTCCCCTATCCTCCAGAACGGCTCGGTCCTCCCCTCCCGCCCCGTGGCTCGACGACTCATTGCGAGCTCACAGAACAGGGCTCCGGGCAGCCGAGCGGAAATGGAGGAAAACTCGCCTCCCTGCGGACCTGTCATCCTTTCACTCCCTCCTCTCTACATTTTCCTCCTCTGTCTCTGCTGCTAAAGCCATTTTCTACCACTCTAAATTCCAAGCATCTGCCTCTAACCCTAGGAAGCTCTTTGCCACCTTCTCCTCCCTCCTGAATCCTCCTCCCCCCCTCCTCCCTCTCTGCAGATGACTTCGACCATTTTGAAAAGAAGGTCGACGACATCCGATTCTCGTTTGCTAAGTCAAATGGCACCGCTGGTTCTGCTCACACTGCCCTACCCTGTGCTCTGACCTCTTTCTCCCCTCTTCTCCCTTACCTCACCTCGCTCATCAACTCATCCCTGACCGCTGGCTACGTCCCTTCCGTCTTCAAGAGAGCGAGAGTTGCACCCCTTCTGAAAAAACCTACACTCGATCCCTCCGATGTCAACAACTACAGACCAGTATCCCTTCTTTCTTTTCTCTCCAAAACTGTTGAACGTGCCGTCCTTGGCCAGCTCTCCCGCTATCTCTCTCTGAATGACCTTCTTGATCCAAATCAGTCAGGTTTCAAGACTAGTCATTCAACTGAGACTGCTCTTCTCTGTATCACGGAGGCGCTACGCACTGCTAAAGCTAACTCTCTCTCCTCTGCTCTCATCCTTCTAGACCTATCGGCTGCCTTCGATACTGTGAACCATCAGATCCTCCTCTCCACCCTCTCAGAGTTGGGCATCTCCGGCGCGGCCCACGCTTGGATTGCGTCCTACCTGACAGGTCGCTCCTACCAGGTGGTGTGGCGAGAATCTGTCTCCTCACCACGCGCTCTCACCACTGGTGTCCCCCAGGGCTCTGTTCTAGTCCCTCTCCTATTCTCGCTATACACCAAGTCACTTGGCTCTGTCATAACCTCACATGGTCTCTCCTATCATTGCTATGCAGACGACACACAATTAATCTTCTCCTTTCCCCCTTCTGATGACCAGGTGGCGAATCGCATCTCTGCATGTCTGGCAGACATATCAGTGTGGATGACGGATCACCACCTCAAGCTGAACCTCGGCAAGACGGAGCTGCTCTTCCTCCCGGGGAAGGACTGCCCGTTCCATGATCTCGCCATCACGGTTGACAACTCCATTGTGTCCTCCTCCCAGAGCGCTAAGAACCTTGGCGTGATCCTGGACAACACCCTGTCATTCTCAACTAACATCAAGGCGGTGGCCCGTTCCTGTAGGTTCATGCTCTACAACATCCGCAGAGTACGACCCTGCCTCACACAGGAAGCGGCGCAGGTCCGAATCCAGGCACTTGTCATCTCCCGTCTGGATTACTGCAACTCGCTGTTGGCTGGGCTCCCTGCCTGTGCCATTAAACCCCTTCAACTCATCCAGATTGCCGCAGCCCGTCTGGTGTTCAACCTTCCCAAGTTCTCTCACGTCACCCCGCTCCTCCGCTCTCTCCACTGGCTTCCAGTTGAAGCTCGCATCCGCTACAAGACCATGGTGCTTGCCTACGGAGCTGTGAGGGGAACGGCACCTCAGTACCTCCAGGCTCTGATCAGGCCCTACACCCAAACAAGGGCACTGCGTTCATCCACCTCTGGCCTGCTCGCCTCCCTACCACTGAGGAAGTACAGTTCCCGCTCAGCCCAGTCAAAACTGTTCGCTGCTCTGGCCCCCCAATGGTGGAACAAACTCCCTCACGACGCCAGGACAGCGGAGTCAATCACCACCTTCCGGAGACACCTGAAACCCCACCTCTTTAAGGAATACCTAGGATAGGATAAGTAATCCTTCTCACCCCCCCCTTTAAGATTTAGATGCACTATTGTAAAGTGACTGTTCTACTGGATGTCATAAGGTGAATGCACCAATTTGTAAGTCGCTCTGGATAAGAGCGTCTGCTAAATGACTTAAATGTAATGTAAATGTGTTGAAACTATGTGGCTATGCAAAATCACTTGATGTTTTTGGAACTAGTGAATCTAATACGCCAATGTAAACTCAGATTTTTTAAATAAATATGAACTTTATCAAAACATGCATGTATTGTGTAACATGAAGTCCTATGTGTCATCTGATGAAGATAATTCAAGGTTAGTGATTCATTTTATCTCTATTTCTGCTTTTTGTGAATGCTATATTTTGCTGGAAAATGGCTGTGCTTATTGTGGTTTGGTGGAGACCTAACAATCGTTTATAGTGCTTTCGCTGAAAAGCCTATTTGAACTTTGGTGAGATTAACAACAAGACTACCTTTAAAATGATATGACACATGTATGTTTTAGGAATTGTAATTATGAGATTTCTGTGGTTTGAATTTGGCGCCCTCTATTTTCACTGGTAGTTGTCATATCGATCCCGGAAGTGGGATTGCAGCCATAACAAACAATTCCACTTAATATAATGTTTGCATACCCTACATTACTTATATCATATGTATGTATATACTGTACTCTATACCATCTACTGCATCTTGCCATCTTTATGTAATACATGTATCACTAGCCACATTAAACAATGCCACTTTTATATGTTTACATACCCTACATTACTCATCTCATACTGTACTCGATACCATCTACTGCATCTTGCCTATGCCGTTCTGTACCATCACTGATTCATATATCTTTATGTGCATATTCTTCATCCCTTTACACTTGTGTGTATACGGTAGTTGTTGTGAAATTGTTGGTTATTACCGCATTGTCGGAACTAGAAGCCCAAGAATTTCACAACACTCGCATTAACATCTGCTAACCATGTGTATGTGACAAATAAAATTTGATTTGATTTAGATAATTAGATAATTAAACCAGCATGCCTTGGTTTGAGGGCAGCATGTGTTAACTGTCTTGTTGCGTAACAATCTAATTCCTGACATCTCACGCGTAAAAAAAACTCACGCTGGGCGACTGTTAGAGATGTTTGGGACTCACGAGCTTAGATTTTTGCATTGGTAGGCTAACAGGGTGCTAGATAAGGACACTGAAGGTATCTTCTTATTGCTTATTGCTTATTGCTTGTGTGATCTGATTTGTAATAATTAATTCAACTTAGATTTTTATGCCTGTTTGGAATCTTGAAAAAATATTGTTTTATTGTTCTAAACCCTGTGTCATCAAAGAGTCATACAAGCATGTCATTTCATTTAAGATTTCTAAATGGATTTGATTGATTGAAAATATTAGCACTTCCTCCTCTCTACCTACTCCTCCTCTGTATCTGCTGCAAAAGTGACTTTCTATCAATCTAAATTTCAAGCTTCTGTTCCTACCCGAGGACATTATTTGCCACCGCCACCTCTCCCTCCTTAATCCTTCAACACCCCCCTCCCCTACTCCCTTTCTGTGGACGACTTTGTCAACCACTTTGAAAAGAAGGTAGACAAAATCGAATTTACTCACCGTATTGAGTCCACTGATCCCACATACAAAGAACTACCCTACGTCTTGACCTTTTTCTTTCCTCTCTCCAGATGAAATCCATTGAGTACAGATGCCCGGCCGCCCAACAACTTGCCTGTTCAACCCCATCCACTCCTCCCTTCTCCAGACCATCTCTGAAGACCTTCTCCCATTCATCACATTCCTCTTCAACTCATCCCTGACCACTGGCTGCGTCCCCTCTGACAACAAAATGGCCAGAGTTGTTAACCTCCTCGAGAAACTAACACTCGACCCCTCAGACATCAGAAACAACAGACCGATATCCCTTATTATGCTTAAAAAATGTACACTTGAGTTTGCGGTCTCTGATTAACTCATTCATTATCTCTCTCAGAATTATTTTCTTGGCCGACCTCTCTCCTCTGTATCACTTCGGCTCTCTGCACAACCAAAGCTAACTCTATCTCCCCTGTTCTCATCTTCCTAGATCTATCCGCTGCCTTCAACACTGTGAACCATTAGATCCTCCTCTCCATCCTCTCAGGGCTCGGTGTCACAAGCTCTGCACACTCTTGGATTGCATCCTACCTGGCAGGCCGCTCCTACCAGGTGATGTGGAGAGGATCTGAGTGTGCACCACATGGTCTCACTACTGGTGTCCTCCAGGGTTCGGTTCTAGGCCCTCTCCTCTTTTCTCTATACTCACTCGGCTCCGTCATATCCTCACATGGTCTCTACTATCATTGCTATGCGGATGACAATCAACTACCTTCCTCCTTCGACACGTTCCACTGGCTTCCAGTCTAAGCTCACATCCACCACAAGATAATGATGCCTGCCTATGGAGCAGCAATAGGAACTGCCTCTCCCTAACTTCAGGTTATGTTCAAACCCTACACCTCAAACAAAACATCTTGAAGCCTGACAGCTCCTTAGTGGCATAGCGCTCTAAGGCACTGCATCTCAGTGCAAGAGGAGTCACTACAGTACCTGGTTCGAAGCAGTATCACATCCGGCCATGATTGGGAGTCCCATAGGGCAGCGCACAATTGGCCCAGCATTGTCCAGGTTTGGGTAGGCCGACATTGTAAATAAGAATTTGATCTTAAGCAGACTTGCCTAGTTAAAAAAAGGTTACAGAATAAAACAAAAACCTAGCACTTCTTTCTGCTACCTCTGTCCTCTTGGATGTCCCAACTCTGCTGGAGGTTAGCTCCCGCTCAGCCCAGTCTAAGCACTTCTCTGTCCTGGCACCCCAATGGTAGAATCAGCTTCCCCCTGAAGCTAGGCAGCAGAGCCCCTGCCCATCTTCCACAAACGTCTGAAACACTATCTCATCAAAGACTATCTTAAATGAATCCCACAGCAGCAAAAAAAGTATGTCTTCCTACTAGCACTGAAGATGCTGATAACTGCTTTAATGAGGGAAAATGTACTTGCTACGACTGTGAGGTGGTTGTCTCACCCAGCTATCTTAAGATGAATGCACTAATTGTAAGTTGCTCTGGATAAGAGCGTCTGCTAAATGACTAGAATTGAAAGTGTAATGCACCACTAATTAGCTACATTGCACTTCAGTATGCAATTTGCAGTATCTTAGTATAGAACTGACTACAAATGGATATTATATTACTCCACCTCTTCAAAATGAGTTCACCCTGATTTCGCCAGTCGATCTCTCTGTTTGTTTATTATTTCAAGGAAGAAGGCACAGTTAGTTGATATTTGTATTCAACATGATGCCAAGTTGACAGCAATTTCTGGCAAGCCATTCCTGGTGTGTAAGCCCCAGATTTTAACTATGGGGATAAAGAATCCAATTAGCAGTATATGGTAATGTTGACATTTACTTTCGCGAAAAAGTCATGTCATTTATAACAGTGTGGTGTGTTGGTTATCGGAACACCCTTGTTTAATATATCCAATATCTCAATTATACATCAGCAGAAATCCTGACACCAACTTGGAATATATCAACTCGGCTATATACAATGTACTGTATCATGTATATTTAAGTAGTTTAGAGTCATTTACATAGCAGAGAGAAGCCATTAAATATAAAAAAAATCTGGAAACTGTTCTAATAATGGGTTTAAGGTCATTGCTGTCTGCATTTCTGCCACCAAATGAGGACATTCGTAAACATGATGAACTGTGAGACGAATGTAATACGACAAACAAATAAGCAAAGAAAATATTAGCTTTGATTTGAGAAAAACAAACAGCTTCCTTTTGAACACGGGATGGATTGTAAATATAATGTTTCGGTCTGATTACGAGGCTGGGGGACTGAAGATCCGGACATTTTTCTTAATTATTATGGAAATCATCATTATTGTGGCGCTGACATTTTCAGAGAGTGCTGCAATTCAGTGTCTGCAATTACACATCACTTAGCATGCATGATAGCATATCTAAGGTGCCTGAGGGTTGGAAGGTTGTTCACTTTCAATTTGTATCCCTGTCAACATCTTTATAATTATTTTCAATAACTACCAATATAACTCCTGTCAATGTTTATACCTGATTTGTGTGAATTCGTACTACGCTTGTGTAGCCTATGATGCACATAGACAGTCCAGCGACAACCAATTTAATTTTCCAGGTTTTTGTTCCCTTTGTGTGACAGAAAATGGGGATTGTGACAAAATACATTTTATTTTTTATTTTACAGATCACATATACCCGCTGAATCTGGCTTTCAAAGTGTATTATTTATTTACTTTCAGATGCAGCTCTGTCAGTCTTCTGATTTAAATAAATCATAACGTTGACATGCACACAAATTCCTAAATACATTTCTGCTGCGATTACAATGATAAAAAAATCAGATGACTGGATACACTACCCCAAAAGTCGAGACATTTGTGGAACTATACTTTGTCATTAGACTCTTTGATCCATTCTCCTTTTAGTGTTGGAGTTAAGGTGAGGGTTCAAATCTGCCTCCTAATCTTTCTGTTCAGAAACATTATCAATGTTAACTGTTTTGACATATACAATTTGATGGCTCACATGAAATGTTAATGTTCACCCTATTTGATGCTGTATGTACACACATTTACATTTTCTCACTTGCCTTGTCAAAACCAAATTTTAGAACTCCATTCAGGCCACTCAATTCTCCTAAAAGGCAGCTGATTTTGCCAGGTATTTTTTTTCACGATCGAAAACCTCTCCTCTTATAGACATGATCTGACAGGAAATCTGTGAGAGGCAACACTAAGCTAACTGCCCAGAGATTTCAACTGTCTGTTCTTGCTTGAGGAAAAGCTGAGTGCTGGCCTCCTATTAGTCTAAACACACAGAGCTGAGAAACCCTCTCTGCTCATCCTGGGCCAGGCAAGGGGCTGACAGCTCTCAGCGTCCCAGTCTGTCAAACAGGGCCTGTTATTCAGCACCCTCCCATTGGGACAAGAGAAACACACAAACACACACACAATGCACAAACACACAAGAAAACACACACATGCAGTGCATATATATACAAACAAGAAAACACACGGAGCATACAAACACGTACACATGCACACATACAGCATCCATACACACAAAAACAGACAAACGCATACAGACAAAACCCACACAAACTCACACATACATAGACACACACACACAAGTGAACTCTCATTCACTTGCTAATACTCCCACATACAAAACTTTTGACTGCTCTTAGAGGGTGTTCTACATGTTGTCAGCATTTCTTAAAAATATGCTGACATTTTGCACACCCTAATCAGGATCAAATGTATTATCCAAACAGACACTAATTTACTGAGCTTTTGCCTTTTCAGAGCAGTGCTGACACAAATTCCTCTCTTCATGGATTCTTCCTGTCAATCCGTGTGATTGGTTGAAATGCACCAATCATTAGCTACAATTTAATAACGTCTCATAAACTCGCAGAGCTGACAGGTGTCCAATCAGAGTCTGAGATGTCTCCTTTGAGAATGAGAATGCCAGCTTGCAAATGAATCTGCAGGTGCTTTCACAGCTGCATTTCCAAATCCATCACATTACTTCTGGAATACAAAGGAGAGAAAAAAAATGTGTGTTTCATGTTTGTGATCTGCCCTAACAATGAAACATTCAATGTGGTGATGTTTAGTTGGTGAATCAAAGTGAGGCATATGCATTTGAAATACCTCTAAAACTATTTAAGTTAATTAAACTTCAAGAAATAACCCTTGCATTCTTTACATTGTTTATTTTACAGGGCTCACATGTAGCGATTGTATTAGAATTCTAAGACACCTGCAAAACTGCTCGAGGTAAGATAACAATTAAGATTGGGTCAACATTTCTGAAAACTTTCCTTTTAACTACTGAAGGTGTTTTTCCTCAGTTCAACGTTTTGAGCATTTGGCACAGAAGTAATCCCTCTGACCACCTCTAAGGTTACAGTGCCAAAATGAATCATTATAAGCTGATTGCAGAGCCATCAGAGAAATGGGTCTGGAAGTATTAGAAGCTAGAAGCTGTTAAGAATCATCACAGAGCAAATACCATGTATTCCTTGATTGCCATAGCCTACTAAAATATCCTGATTAGTCACTGGCAAAACAAAATGAAAATATTGAAAAGCAATTCTTAGAAATGTAATCACTGATCAAAGTGATATACAGTGGCAAGAAAACGTATGTGAAGCCTTTGGAAATACCTGGATTTCTGAATAAATTGGTAATACATTTTGATCTGATTTTCATCTAGGTCACAACAACAGACAAACACAGTCTGCTTAAACGAATAACACACAAACAATTATAAGTTTTCATGTATTAATTTAACACACAGTGTAAACATTCACATTGCAGGTTGGAAAAAGTATGTGAACCCTTGAATTTAATAACTGGTTGACCCTCTTTTAGCAGCAATAACACCAAACGCTTTCTGTAGTTGTGGATCATTCCTTCACAATGGTCAGAAGGAATTTTGGACCATTCCTCTTTACAAAACTGTTTCAGTTCAGCAATATTCTTGGGATGTCTGGTGTGAACCGCTCTCTTGAGGTCATGCCACAGCATCTCAAATTGGGTTGAGGTCAGGACTCTGACTGGGCCAACCCAGAAGGCGTATTTTCTTCTGTTGAATAAATTCTGTTGTTGGTTAGCTTATGTGTTGTGGGTCGTTGTCCAGTTGCATCACCCATCTTCTGTTGAGCTTCAATTGGTGGAAAGATAGCCTAACTTTCTCCTGCAAAGTCTCTTGATAAACTTGGGATTTCATTGTTTTGTCGATAATAGCAAGCTGTCCAGTCCCTGAGGCAGCAAAGCAGCTCCAAACCATGATGCTCCCTCCACCATACTCTACAGTTAGGATGAGGTTGATGTACGGTGATTTTTCCCCCACACATAGTGTTATGTGTTCCTTACAAACAACTCAATTGTAGTTTCATCTGTCCACAGAATAAATTGCCAGTAATGCTGTGGAACATCCAGGAGCTCTCTTCCGAACTTCAGATGTGCAGCAATGTTTTTTTTGGACAGCAGTGGCTTCATCCGTGGTGTCCTCCCAGGAACACCATTCTTGTTTAATGTTTTACGTATCAGAGACTTGTCAAAAGAGATGTTAGCATGTTCCAGAGATTTCTGTAAGTCTTGAGCGAACACGCTAGGATTCTTCTGAACCTCTGCGCTGTGCTCTTGCAGTCATCTTTGCAGGACGGCCACTCCTAGGGAGAGTAGAAAGAGTGCTGAACTTTCTCCATTTATAGACAATTTGTCTTAGAGTGGACTGATGAACATCAAGGCTTTTAGAGATACTATTGTATGCCTTTCCAGCTTTATGCAAGTCAACAATACTTAATCTTAGATCTTCAGCGATCTCTTTTGTTCGAGGCATGGTTCACATCATTTTGTGAGTGTTTTTAATAGGGAAAGGCAGCTCTAACCAATCTCCAATCTCATCTCATTGATTGGACTCCAGGTTAGCTGACTCCTGACTCCAATTAGCTTTTCGAGAAGTCATTAGCCTAGGGGTTCACATACTTTTTCCAACCTACACTGTGAATGTTTAAATTATGTATTCAATATAGACAAGACAAATACAATAATATG
Organism: Oncorhynchus gorbuscha; assembly: GCF_021184085.1. Taxonomy (NCBI): domain Eukaryota; kingdom Metazoa; phylum Chordata; class Actinopteri; order Salmoniformes; family Salmonidae; genus Oncorhynchus; species Oncorhynchus gorbuscha. The sequence goes on from NC_060186.1 coordinate 44,688,035, forward strand.
TGTGTTATTAGTTTAAGCACACTATGTTTGTCTGTTGTGACTTAGATGAAGATCAGATCAAATTTGATGACCAATTTATGCGGAAATCCAGGTAATTCCAAAGGGTTAACATACTTTTGTATATACAGTGGCAAGAAAAAGTATATAGACCACATTATTTCAGCCACACCCATTGCTGACAGGTGTATAAAATCGAGCAAACAGCCTTTCAATCTCCATAGACAAACATTGGCAGTAGAATGGCCTTACTGAAGAGCTCAGTGACTTTCATCGTGGCACCATCATAGGATGCCACCTTTCCATCCAAATTTCTGTCCTGCTAGAGCTTCCCCGGTCAACAGTAAGTGCTGTTATTGTGAAGCGGACATGTCTAGGAGCAACAACGGCTCAGCCATGAAGTAGTTTGCCACAAAAGCTTAGAACGGGACCCGCCGACTGCTGAAGCGCATGAAAATCATCTGGCCTCAGTTGCAACACTCACTACCGAGTTCCAAACTGCCTCTGCAAGCAGCGTCAGCACAGGAACGGTTCATCTGGGAGCTTCATGAAATGGTTTTCCATGTCCGAGCATCCGCACACAAGCCTAAGACCACCATGCGCAATCCCAAGCGTTGGCTGGAGTGGTGTAAAGCTCACCGCCATTGGATTCTGGAGCTGTGGAAACGTGTTCTCTGGAGTGATGAATTACGCTTCACCATCTGGCAGTCCAACGGACAAATCTGGGTTTGGCAGATGCCAAAAGAACGCTACCTACCCCAACGCATAGTGCCACCTGTAAAGTTTGGTGGTGGAGGAATAATGGTCTGGGGCTGTTTTTCAGGGTTCAGGCTAAGCCCCTGAGTTCCAGTAAAGGGAAATCTTAACAGTACACCATAAAATTACAGATGATTCTGTAGTTACAACTTTGTGGCAAAAGTTTGGGGAAGGCACTTTCCTGTTTCAGCATGACAATGTCCCTGTGCACAAAATGAGGTCCATACAGAAAGTTTGTCAAGATCTGTGTGGAAGAACTTGACTGGCCTGCACAGAGCCCTGACATCAACCCCATCGAAACCAGTGTGATGAATTGTAACACCTACTGCTAGCCAGGCCTAATCACTCAACATCAGTTCCATACCTCACTAATGCTCTTGTGGCCGAATCTAAGCCATTCCACGCAGCAATATTCCAACATCTAGTGGAAAGCCTTTCCAAAATAGTGGAGGGATTGTTAAAGCAGCAAAGGAGGGACCAAATCCCAAAAATAATGGCCAGGATTTTGGAATGAGATGTTCGACGAACAGGTGTCCACATACACAACATGATAAAATGTATCTAAACTCTAAGAAATTCTAGCAAAGCATGCAAACACAGCACCCTTGCTTCCCTATTCGCCCCATTTGTCCTTCATTTTACACAATGACTAATCACAGTATTAATGCCCTTAAAAAAGCTTCTCTGTTTGCTAAACAAGGAACTATCCTAATTTCTCTTTTAGTCAACCAGGTTAATTGTTTTTACAATTAATGGTGTGCTTTCATGGCCAAGTTCACAACGAGACACTGGTATAACAGTGTTGTTCCTGCTGGGCTGAGTGGACCTAGAAGTACATTGCGTGCTGCGGCGCTGCAACTCCACCTGCTCGGGCAAAAAAAATGTATTCCATAAATACGCATGGATATCCCTCCAATTCTCCCCAAAGTCGGCCATGGCTTGCCATTAGTCACTCTCTAAACATCTTCATGCAGCTCCCACATGCAGTATTGACTTTTGGCATAATTTTAGGCATCTCGGACATGATTTATGTTGATGTACATTATCGATCACTTAAGGAGATATTTAGGTATTCAGAATCAACGTAATGTTCTCATTATAGTGATGGCGTGAGGCGCCAGGCCAGGGGGAAGTCACTGTACACTTTACAGGAGCTGTAATTAGCACGTCTGAGTAACGGCCAACTTCCCTCTAGGCTTTATGCTACGGCACTGGTGTCCCGTGGCCTCCGCGTAAGCACAAATTGTTACGGCGGCCCCACAGGTGGGAAACTAACTCCTCACCCAAGAGGCTGCAAGACATGAGGAGGACATATATTAACCACTATCCTCGCACTGCTCCCAGCATGGGTCTACCCACTTCATGAGATATTTTACTCTTTATGGAGCCCGTGGGGGACACACACAAATCCAATATGGCTTCTTTCTTTTAGAAGAGCACAGCGAAGACATGCATGCAAACAACTGGGATTTAGGGTGGTTTGTCTGCCCGAGGCAAGAGAAGTGACATCCAATTTGGCTGCTTTTGGGCAGATGTGTTAGGACTGGCAATAAGTAATCGAGGAATTATCTGTTTATTGAGAACAGTACAATTTCAGAGTTGGGCCATATTTCCACTGTTTTTGACACTGTTTAACTAATTTCATCTATGATCCTCTCAAGGCAATCACATGTAGGGTTCATACTGCTTAAAGAAAGATATACAGTATAATGTGTAAAATTGTGGCCTTCTCCTGCCTTCTCACTAAACACTAAAGACCTGGCCTTCTTGTGTCTTCTTCCTCCAGACGTCTGGCTTCAAACGAAGGATGCATTTACCCTCCTTAAGCTACACTGACAAGACACCAGACTTTGCCCATCGTGTGGAAATAATAATTTTTTTATATATTTTTTAAGCTGTTAATGTTTTATCCCATAATTCACAGGCAGAGGCACAGGAGGATGTCTTTGTGGGAAGCTTCGGCTGGACATGGTGGAACCACCTTCATTAGTGCCCTGTCTCAAGGGAGGCATGTGTGGAAATTACTGACTCAATCAATAAACAAAGCCCAAGTGTTGAAATATTTATCCAGACACAACCCCATCTTTGCGGACTGTCTGAGCACTCTTCCTGCACCTTAAGGGTAATTCAGAAAGCCATGTATTGGTGGTAGTACACCTTGAGATCAATGGGGTGCCACTCAATGGTTGAGTGCTGAGTGCTACAAGATCCCATAAATTCATTGTCGATAAGCAGGAAGGAGATGGTGTAGGAAGTGGAACTCCCCTTCTGTTATACTCGGAAAATGATCTGTTCAATTATTATGTAAATAATGTGTGTTTGGCACATCTCTGAGGAACATGTAAATAATATGTGGATGTTCGACAGGGCTGCAACACACTGTAAAAAATTACTGTTGAAACAACCTAAACAAATTACTTAAACTGGTGAAAAGCAAATGAGTCAACTAATAAATAACAAATACAAACTAATATTTCATGTAAACATAACCCATCTTGTTCCAAGTGTATTTTTTTATTTGGAATTACCTATCCAAATAACTACAATTGGGTTTTAAGCATTTAAATAAATTCCCTGTATATCAAGAAATTATTTTTTTTAAAGAACTTAACAAACTGAAAGCCACTCCCCCAATGAGCCACGTCTCTAATTCTAATAGGCTGCCGCCACATTGCCCCCACCGCTATTCAATGTGCATGAGGTGTTAAACGCAATTTAGAAGTTTTCATTCAATTAAAAAATCCCATTGATCTGTCAAATTTGTTATTTGATTTCAAACTAATTGAATAGAGTAGGATGAGCGAACCAAAGCGCAATTTTCAATCATTCCAATCAGTAAAAGCACTTCAGATGAACAACAGTGTCGTCCCAATTTTTATTGTGCTTGTCATTATAGCACTATATGCATTCTCATTCTAAAAGTGCAATGCATGGAACCAACATCATGGCAAATGTTCTTTGAACTCCAAACACTTAGCTTGTTATCTCACTTTATCTTCTTACAGACCATGTTATGGGTGATTAATGTGCTACTTGGACATTCACATCTCGTTATAGGAGAGAACACATTCATTTGTTTATTCGGTTCCCCATTTTGCCAAAGCAGCAGCTATTCTTCCTGTGGTCCACACAAAAACATAAAACACGACATGTAATTAAACTCAGTGATAGACAAGAGCGGTCACACAAATGTAAAATACAATGATATACAAACAATACAACTAAGAGTAATGTGTAGATTGTGAGTGTGTATGTCATTTCACAGTCCCTATTGTGCCATGAGATGGTGTTTTATGTATTTTTTAAAGGTAATTTTGCTTTCTGCTTGAGTAATTGGAGATGGAAGGGAGTTCCATGCAATCAAGGCCCTGTACAATACTGTGCCTTGCCGTGAATTTGTTTTAGACTTGGGGACTGTGAATGTCTTGTGGGGTAGGCATGGCTGTCTGAGCTGCATGGTGTTTGATTATGCAGACAATCTGGATTATTCATCACAGTAATATTTATCATAAAAAATAGGAGAAGCAGCTGGCTATTTCTGTAGATGTTATATCCCTGTATTGCTACTGCTGTATCACAAAAGGAATTATGTAAGTGAGTTTCAGAGATGGCCAGCATATGAATGTTATCCGACGTTAGCAAGTTATTGATTTCATGAACCTTATTTCTAAGGCTACATATATTCTATTAACACTAGAACTGCTGGGCTGCCACGAACCCCCCTTTAAGCTAATGAGCAGTCTTTCGGACTGCACATTCAAACAGTGTAATTAATACCAGACTTGTTTTCTTCACAAGCAACTTGTTCGCCAATGACAGTGAAATGAAGAAATTGTCCATGGTGACATTTCTCCCCTTGCTAAGGTTGCTTATCACCACATTATCCGACACTCATTCACCTGCTGCCAGATGTGGATATTTTCCCAGATATTGAAAGCCGTTCAGCGTGTACAATTACAGTACACATGCTCTCACTGATATAATGGCACTGGAGCAGATGGCTGACGTTTTACGGGCTCCTAAACAACTGTGCTATTTTGTGTGTTTTTTTCGCATTGTTTATAACTTATTTTGTACATAATGTTTGCTGCTACTATCTCTTAAAACTGAAAATAGCTTCTGGATATCAGAACAGCGATTACTCACCTCAAACTGGATGAAGAGTTTTTATTTAATGAATCCAATGCGAAGGATATACTGCTTCTCTGAGACCATGCCCAAATCCCTGTCATTCACGTTAAGAAAAGACGAAATACAGGGGGTGGAGATCGGGCTGCCTTGTGAGAATTTGTCGGTGAGTGGGTAAGCCACCTGTACCATCCGTTCTATTGGCCAACGTGCAATTACTGGAAAATAAACTGGATGATCTCCGCTCAAGACTATCCTACCAACGGGACATTAAAAACTGATTTTTCACCGAGTCGTGGCTGAACGACAACATGGTTTTCTTTGCATCGGCAGGACAGAAGAACTATGTCTGGTAAGACGAGGGGTGGGTGTGTGTCTACTTGTCAATAACTGCTGGTGCGCAATGTGTAATAATAAGGAGGACTCGAGGTATTGCTCACCTGTGGTAGGGCACCTCATGATAGACCACACTATCTACCAAGAGAGATTTCATCTATATTTTTCATAGCCATTTATTTTGCACCACAAACCGATGCTGGCAATAAGACCACACTCAACGAGCTGTATAAGGCCATAATAAAACAAGAGAATGCTCATCCAGAAGCGGCGCTCCTAGTGACCTAAATGCAGGCAAACTTAAATCCATTTTACCGAACTTCTACCAGCATGTCACATTTACAACCAGAGGAAAAAAACTCTAGACCACCTTTACGCCACACACAGAGATGCATGCAAAGCTCTCCCCTGCCTTCCATTTGGCATATCTGACCGTAATTATATCTTCCTGATTCCTGCTTTCAAGTTAGTTTGTAACTAGGGGGCAGTATTTTCATTTTTGGATAAAAAACGTTCCCATTTTAAAAAATATATTTTGTCACGAGAAGATGCTCGACTATGCATATAATTGACAGCGTTGGATAGAAAACACTCTGACGTTTCCAAAACTGCAAAGATATTGTCTGTGAGTGCAACAGAACTGATGTTACAGGCGAAACCCAGATAAAAATCCAATCAGGAAGTGAAGCATTTTTTGAAACCGCCTCATGCCAATGACTCCTTATATGGCTGTCAATGAGCTACGAATGAGTTTACGTTTTCAACGTATTCCCCAAGGTGTCTACAGCATTGTGACGTCTTTGTACGCATTTATGTTGAAGAATAGCCATAAGGGACCACATTTAGCAAGTGGTCACATGATGGCTCCCGCAGAAAATCTTGCGTAAAGTACACAAGTAGCCATTTTTCCAATCGCTTCTTATGAGAAACCAATTGTCCCGACAGATATATTATCTAATTGTTATGTGAAAAACACCTTGAGGATTGATTCTAAACAACATTTGCCATGTTTCTGTCAATATTATGGAGCCAATTAGGAAAAAAGTTAGGCGTTGTAGTGACTGCATTTTCCGGTCGATTTCTCAGCCAAACGTGACAACAAACAGGAGCTATTTCGCCTACAAAAATAATATTTTTGGAAAAAAGGAACATTTGCTATCTAACTGGGAGTCCTGAGTGAAAACATCCGAGGTTCTTCAAAGGTAAATTATTTAATTTGATTGCTTTTTTCATATTTGCGAAAATGTTGCCTGCTGCCAGCAGAGCCTAGCATAGCATTATGCCATGATAAACTTACACAAATGCTTGTCTAGCGTTGGCTGTAAAGCATATTTTGAAAATCTGAGATGACAGTGTGATTAACGAAAGGCTAAGTTGTGTCTCAGTATATTTAATTTGTGATTTTCATGAATAGGAAGATTTTGTAGGAAGATTTTATGTCCGCTGTGTTATGTTAATTAGTTTGAGGCTACGATTACGCTGCCGGATCCGGATTTGATAGTCGCAAGAAGTTAAAACTATAACAGGAAGTACCAGTGACTCACTCAATACGGAAGTTGTCAGATGACGCGGATGCTATGCTATACAGGACTGTTTTGCTTGCACAAAACAGTCTCTGACTAGAAAATGTTCCGTGATTCATCCAATGGCATTGAGGCGTATACCACCTCTGTCACCTGCTTCATCAATAAGTGCATCGATGATGTCGTCCCCACAGTGACCTTACGTACATAACCCAACCAGAAACCATGGATTAAAGGCAACATCAGCAAAGAGGTAAAGGCTAGATATGCCACTTTCAGGCAGTGGGACACTAATCGCTAATTAGAAATCCCGCTATACCCTCAGACAAAACATCAATACAGGACTAAAATTGAATCCAACTATACCAGCTCTGAAGCTCGTCAGATGTGGCAGGGCTTGCATACCTTAAGGGAAGATTTCGGCAGTACCTGTATGGTTAGTGAGAAAGTTCATATTGCAAATGTACGGTCCCTTACTAGACGTCCGAAATCGTTTGTAAAATTTGCGGACGGCGTCGGGCCGAGCGGCAGGGCCGGACCTACCAGGAAGTCATCAAATGAACTTTGTTGGACATTCGGTTTCCGTTTTACAAAAATAATAAGATTTAGGTCATTTTTCCGATGTCCCGGAAATTCCCACAAGAGGGCATAAGCAATCATATTGCTATTGGACAAAACATCACGATTCACGACGGGGCTTTATCTCGAAAACTGAAAATATTTAGAAGCCGAAACTCGGTGAGCGTAGGGGCGGCATAATGGGCAGTTGGCCCCGAACAAGATGGCGTCTAGGCCTCAACGGTTTTTGAGTTATGGCCATTTATCTGGGATTAAAGGTCCAAAATGAAAATAGAGAAATTATTTTTCCACTTCACGTCAAAGTCAAGGAGCCTCCGGTGTCAATAAAAAAAGAACCAGCCATTTATCTATCGTCATTTAAGAGAAATCGTACAACGACACCTTGGTGATGTTCACGGATAGGTGTTTTTTTTTTCAACGGTTACAGATCCAGTTGCAGGGTGTTCTTACGAATCTTTTTAAAGTGTGCTGCGGAGCTCTGCGAGATTTCTGTGATTTTCTATGATTTTCTGAAATAACACACACTCACTAAACCCTCCGTAAATAACTCAGTTCTTAACGTAAAGACTTAAAACTCAGGATTCTGTAAAGGCATACCCCAATCATGATATGAGTTTATTTATAGCTTCCTGTGCCAACCGGAAGTGCCTTTAATGGTGTCACAGTGGCAGTTTCCATGGGTTAAAAAGGTCAGATCTTTTCAAAACTTCATATGTGTGACTAGGTAACCATCATGAACTGTAAATCAGTCATTTCTCCCAACAGATGTCAAAGAAAATCTCTCACACGCACACACAGCAAGGATGAAGTGAAAAGTGCGGTTCTCAAAGACACAGAGAGCAGGCAATGGCATAAACATAATAATCTCTAGGCCGTGCCGAGTTCAACGAGATATCCCGCTTGACCGTAGCTCGCTCGGTCTAAGCGCAGCGACCATTAGAAAATTAGGCCCAAAATGAAGCCTGCCCCACAACGTTATTTGCTTTTGGGTGACAGTGAGAGAACCGTTAGGGTGAGAAGCACAATTCGACCTCAGGTACGTTCCTAAGGTCCTTCCGATCCGTGCAAGCCTAACATTGACCGTGTGGCATTAACCCTTAATAGTTAAAAGAAGGTGTTTACTTCAAAGAGTTTGCATTGACTTCTCTCCCCATAGGAATACATTGCCTTTACCTCTAAATTCAACCTGAAGTCTATATGGGTTATGAATGCCGTATGAACCTGTCTTTGGTAACAGTCCATCAGGCCAGTATGAGGTCTACCTGTGTTGATTCTAAGCTTCCTGGACCAACCGGAAGTGGTTAAAATCACCCTAAAAGTGTTTTTCCATTACCTGCCTGCAGTTTGATAGACATAGTGCATTCAACCCTGTGTAAATCAGTCAATTCTTAACGTAAGGACTTAAAACTCAGGATTCTGTAAAAACATAGCCCAGTGAGGATATGTCTTGACTTATAGCTTCCTGTGCCAACCGGAAGTGCCTTAATTGGTGTCTCAGGGGCTGTTTCGAGGGGTTAAAAAAGTCAGATCTGTCCAAAACTTCATATGTGTGATTAGGCAACCCCCATGAACTGTAAATCAGTCATTTTTTCCCATAAAATTTCAAAGGAAAACTAAATCACACAGACACACAACTTGGAAGGAGGGACGTATTGGGGTTTGTAGAGACAGACAGTGCCTCCAATAGTTAGCTTTGTTCGAGCTAAAAAAGAACCGTCAGACCTAGAGTTCCGAAACTTTAGAAACCTGTTCTAGACCTCGGGTCGATAGTGCGTGGTGAGTTAGGTGGCTCTAGAAGGTTCTCGGACCGAGAAATAGCCTCGTACATTTGCAATGACTTCAATTCATTTTGACCATTACGAAAATGGCGACATTTAGAAAAGTTTCAGAGACACAAGACTAGGTGCATTGAAACCGGCTCGGCCCATAGAGACGGACCCCAACGTTTCGGTCCGATAGCTCATTCAAGGACCCCATAGCAAGGCATGGAAAAAAGTGGCTTTTCAGCACCAATTAGGGTTTTACTCAGGCACCGAAGGACCTATCGAGCCGAAACTCGGGATTCGGGGTCGCCTCACATAGGCCTTCACATAATGTCCGACCTGGACCCGCAGCTAGAACGTAACTATGTGTTTTACGTTTTTATTATGTTTTAAACTAAAGGCGCTGTGAATTATGGGCCTGCTCTGACATATATGATAGTTGGCTTCTAAATGAGTTGGAAAAAGTGGGTTTGGTGTCAATTGGTATCAGTTTGGTGTCAAAATGACATCTAATTGACTGATGGACACTGACTTGCTAGTTGACTTTTGTACATTTGCAATATGTTTAAACGGAGAGGGACCATCACCAAAATGGCATTCTGAAATCAACACAAAAAATGGCATCACCATAGTCTCCAGACTGTGCCGAGTTCAACGAGACGCCCCGCTTGACCGTAGCTCGCTCTGAGTGCAGTGACCTTGAAAAAAAGCAGAACCAAAATGAAGCCTGGCCCTCAATGTCATTTGCTTTTGGGTGACAGTGAGAGAACCGTTAGGGTGAGAAGCACAATTCGACCTCGGGTACGTTCCTAAGGTCCTCCCGATCCCTGCAAGCCTAACCTTGACCGTGTGGCATTAACCCTTAACAGTTAAAAGAAGGTGTTTACATCAAAGAGTTTGCATTGACTTCTCTCCCCATAGGAATACATTGCCTGCACCTCTAAATTCAACCTGAGGCCTATGTGGGTTATGAATGCCTTATGAACCTGTCTTCTATGACAGTCCATCAGCTCACTATGAGGTCTACCTGTGCCGATTCTAAGCTTCCTGAAGCAACCGGAAGTGGTTAAATTGACCCAAAAGGTGTTTTGATGTACATAACCTTCAAAGGTGAAAATGACTACATTCAACCCTGTGTAGATCGTAGATCAGTCAATTCTTAACTTAAAGACTTAAAACTCAGGATTCTGTAAGTTTCTATGTCAATCAAGACATGGGTTTACTTATAGCTTCCTGTGCCAACCGGAAGTGCCTTTAATGATGTCACAGTGGCAGTTTCCAAGGGTTAAAAAGGTCAGATCTTTTCAAAACTTCATATGTGTGACTAGGTAACCCTCATGAACTGTAAATCAGTCATTTCTCCCAACAGATGTCAAAGAAAAGCTCTCACACGCACACACAGCAAGGCTGGAGTGAAAAAGTGCGGTTCTCAAAGACACAGAGAGCAGGCAATGGCATAAACATAATCTCTAGGCCGTGCCGAGTTCAACGAGATATCCCGCTTGACCGTAGCTCGCTCGGTCTGAGTGCAGCGACCATTAGAAAAGTAGGCCCAAAATGAAGCCTGCCCCACAACGTCATTTGCTTTTGGGTGACAGTGAGAGAACCGTTAGGGTGAGAAGCACAATTCGACCTCAGGTACGTTCCTAAGGTCCTCCTGATCCGTGCAAGCCTAACCTTGACCGTGTGGCATTAACCCTTAATAGTTAAAATAAGGTGTTTACTTCAAAGAGTTTGCATTGACTTCTCTCCCCATAGGAATACATTGCCTGCACCCCTAAATTCAACCTGAAGTCTATATGGGTTATGAATGCCGTATGAACCTGTCTTTGATGACAGTCCATCAGGACAGTATGAGGTCTACCTGTGTTGATTCTAAGCTTCCTGGACCAACCGGAAGTGGTTAAAATCACCCTAAAAGTGTTTTTCCATTACCTGCCTGCAGTTTGATAGACATAGTGCATTCAACCCTGTGTAAATCAGTCAATTCTTAACGTAAGGACTTAAAACTCAGGATTCTGTAAAAGCATAGCCCAGTGAGGATATGTCTTGACTTATAGCTTCCTGTGCCAACCGGAAGTGCCTTAATTGGTGTCTCAGGGGCTGTTTCAAGGGGTTAAAAATGTCAGATCTGTCGTATGTGTGATAAAACTTCATATGTGTGATTAGGCAACCCCCATGAACTGTAAATCAGTCATTTTTCCCATAAAATTTCAAAGGAAAACTAAATCACAGACACACAACTTGGAAGGAGGGACGTATTGGGGTTTGTAGAGACAGACAGTGCCTCCAGTAGTTAGCTTTGTTCGAGCTAAAAAAGAACCGTCAGACCTAGAGTTCCGAAACTTTAGAATCCTGTTCTATACCTCAGGTCGATAGTGCGTGGTGAGTTACGTGGCTCTAGATGGTTCTCGGACCGAGAAACAGCTTCGTACATTTGCAATGACTTCAATTCATTTTGACCATTACGAAAATGGCGACATTTAGAAATGTCTCAGAGACACAAGACTAGGTGCATTGCGACCGTCTCGGCCCATATAGACAGACCCCAACGTTTCTGTCCGATAGCTCATTCAAGGACCCCGTAGCAAGTCATGGAAAAAAGTGGATTTTCAGCACCAATTAGGGTTTTGCTCGGACACCAAATGACCGATCGAGCCGAAACTTAGGATTCGGGGTCGCCTCAGCTAGGCCTACACGTAACATAAGAAATGGACCCGCAGCTAGAACGTAACTACATGTTTTATGTTTTTTTTATGGTTTGAACCAAAGGTGTTGTGAATTTTGGGCCAGCTCTGAAGTGTGTGATAGTTGGCTACTAAACAGGTTGGAAAAAGTGGGTTTAGTGTCAATTTGTATCAGTTTGGTGTCAGAATGACATCTAATTGACTGGTGGACACTGACTTGATAGTTGACTTTTGTACATTAGCAATATGTTTAAACGGTGAGGTACCATCACCAAAAGTGACATTCTGAAATCAACCCTAACGAGCCATTGAGATGAACCAGAATCACTGCCCAGCCATCCCGAGTTCATCGGGCCAGTCAATTTCACATTCCTGCAGGATTTTTATAGCATGACAAATTCGTGATGGTACCTGCCCATTGAACCATATTGCAAATGCACAGTGACTTTGCAAAAGTGAGAAAACATAAACAAATGGACATGATGAAATCAACACAACGAGTGATGGAAATGTACAACTATCACTGCTCGGCCATCCTGTGTTCATCAGACCAGTCAATTTTGCATTTTTGAGCATGTCAAATTTCATATGGTAAATGCACATTGAAACATATTGCAAATGCACGTGCACTTACAATATGATTCTATAGTGAAAAGAAATCACCTAACGGACATGATGAAATCAACACAACGAGTGATGGAAATGTACAACTATCACTGCTCAGCCATCCTGTGTACATCAGACCAGTCAATTTAGCATTTTTGAGCATGTCAAATTTCATATGGTAAATGCACATTGAAACATATTGCAAATGCACGTGCACTTACAATATGATTCTAAAGTGAAAAAACATCACCTAATGTTCATGATGAAATCAACACAACGAGTGATGGAAATGTACAACTATCACTGCTCGGCCATCCTGTGTTCATCAGACCAGTCAATTTTGCATTTTTGAGCATGTCAAATTTCATATGGTAAATGCACATTGAAACATATTGCAAATGCACGTGCACTTACAATATGATTCTATAGTGAAAAGACATCACCTAATGGACATGATGAAATCAACACAACTAGTGATAGAAATGTACAACTATCACTGCTCAGCCATCCTGTGTCCATCAGACCAGTCAATTTTGCATTTTTGAGCATGTCAAATTTCATATGGTAAATGCACATTGAAACATATTGCAAATGCACGTGCACTTACAATATGATTCTATAGTGAAAAGACATCACCTAATGGACATGATGAAATCAACACAACGAGTGATGGAAATGTACAACTATCACTGCTCGGCCATCCTGTGTTCATCAGACCAGTCAATTTTGCATTTTTGAGCATGTCAAATTTCATATGGTAAATGCACATTGAAACATATTGCAAATGCACGTGCACTTACAATATGATTCTATAGTGAAAAGACATCACCTAATGGACATGATGAAATCAACACAACGAGTGATGGAAATGTACAACTATCACTGCTCGGCCATCCTGTGTTCATCAGACCAGTCAATTTTGCATTTTTGAGCATGTCAAATTTCATATGGTAAATGCACATTGAAACATATTGCAAATGCACGTGCACTTACAATATGATTATATAGTGAAAAACAATCACCTAACGGACATGATGAAATCAACACAACGCGTGATGGAAATGTACAACTATCACTGCTCAGCCATCCTGTGTCCATCAGACCAGTCAATTTTGCATTTTTGAGCATGTCAAATTTCATATGGTAAATGCACATTGAAACATATTGCAAATGCACGTGCACTTACAATTTGATTCTATAGTGAAAAGACATCACCTAATGGACATGATGAAATCAACACAACTAGTGATGGAAATGTACAACTATCACTGCTCAGCCATCCTGTGTTCATCAGACCAGTCAATTTAGCATTTTTGAGCATGTCAAATGTCATATGGTAAATGCACATTGAAACATATTGCAAATGCACGTGCACTTACAATATGATTCTATAGTGAAAAAACACCACCTAACGGAGATGATGAAATCAACACAACGAGTGATGGAAATGTACAACTATCACTGCTCGGCCATCCTGTGTTCATCAGACCAGTCAATTTTGCATTTTTGAGCATGTCAAATTTCATATGGTAAATGCACATTGAAACATATTGCAAATGCACGTGCACTTACAATATGATTCTATAGTGAAAAGAAATCACCTAATGGACATGATGAAATCAACACAACGAGTGATGGAAATGTACAACTATCACTGCCCGGCCATCCTGTGTTCCCATAGCGAGCATTAATATCAGAATGACCGGTAAATGCATTTACAAGCATATTTTTTGGGGGGTTACCAGGTGCCTATTTTCAATCACCAGTTGCACAACATGTGTATCCATCAGAATATTTTAAACAGTCCATAAAGCACTCAGGACGGACTCTATAGATAGAGGGCCGTAGTAGGGTACTCCCATAGCGGGCATGGACAATAGGCGTCCCGGTAAATGCATTTACAACCATATTTTTATTTTTGGGTTACCAGTTGCACAACAATGCACGTGCATTTGCAATATGATTCTATAGTGAAAAAACATCACCTAATGGACATGATGAAATCAACACAACGAGTGATGGAAAGGAACAACTATCACTGCCAGGCCATCCTGTGTTCATCAGGCCAGTCAATTTCACATTCCTGCAGGATTTTTATAGCATGACAAATTCGTGATGGTACCTGCCCATTGAACCATATTGCAAATGCACAGTGACTTTGCAAAAGTGAGAAAACATAAACAAATGGACATGATGAAATCAACACAACGAGTGATGGAAAGGTACAACTCTCACTGCTCGGCCATCCCGAGTTCATCAGGCCAGTCAATTTTGCATTTCTGCAGGATTTTTGAGCATGTCAAATTTCTTATGTCATTTGGCCCACAAAAAAATTCCTTATGCACAATTTAAAAAAATATATAAAAAATATGATAATAAAATTGGACAAAAGTATATTCATACAGTTCTTACACATGTGTAATTGACAAAAAAATTGAAAGAATTTCAAAAAACGGTCCAGAAAGCACTTTTTTAAGGGTGTGTGAAGTTTTTTACAAAATTTTGACATTTTTGACTTTTGACTTCCTATGAAATCATATTGAAATTGGACAAAACATATTCCTTATGCGCATGTAAAAAATAAAAAAAATATGATAATAAAATTGGACAAAAGTATATTCATACAGTTCTTACACATGTGTAATTGACAAAAAAATCGAAAGAATTTCGAAAAACGGTCCAGAAAGCACTTTTTTAAGGGTGTGTGAAGTTTTTTACAAAATTTTGACATTTTTGACTTTTGACTTTTGACTTCCTATGAAATCATATTGAAATTGGACAAAACATATTCCTTATGCGCATGTAAAAAAAAATTAAATTATGATAATAAAATTGGACAAAAGTATATTCATACAGTTCTCACACATGTGTAATTGACAAAAAATCGAAAGAATTTCGAAAAACGGTCCAGAAAGCACTTTTTTATGGGTGTGTGAAGTTTTTTACAAAATTTTGACATTTTTGACTTTTGACTTTTGACTTCCTATGAAATCATATTGGAATTGGACAAAACATATTCCTTATGCGCATGTAAAAAAAAAAAAAAAAATTATGATAATAAAATTGGACAAAAGTATATTCATACAGTTCTTACACATGTGTAATTGACAAAAAAATCGAAAGAATTTCGAAAAACGGTCCAGAAAGCACTTTTTTAAGGGGTGATAAGTTTTTGACAAAAATTTCATTTTTTCAAAATTTTACTTTTGGACATTGACTTGGGTTACATTTCCAATATGAAAAACCCCGGTGGAGCGCATTCGCCCCCTGTTGAATTTTTTAAGTGTTACAACTGGCAATTGCCATATGGCATTTGCAATACACTTTGCATGAATCAACGCCGAATTGGGTGGTATTGGCCAATGTGTATATGGTTTGTCCGATGCCAATGACTTGCCATTCATTTTTGTCCAATACAGGGGGGACTTCCCTTACATATTATTATGGACTACAAAGGGTAACCTGCATGCCTACCAGACGACCTAAATGCCTTTTGTGCTCACTTCGAGGCAAGTAACACTGAAGCATGCATGAGAGCACCAGCTGTTCCAGACGACTGTGATCATCTTAACCATAGCCGATGTGAGCAAGACCTTTCTAGCACAGGCATTCCGCTAGTGATCCACCTCGACAACATCCGGTGAAATTGCAGAAAGCGGAATTCAAACTTCAGAAAAATATAAATATTTAACTCTCATGAAAATACATTTGTAATACATCACAATAAAGGTCAACATCTTGTTAATCCAGCCGCTGTGTCAGGTTTCAAAAGGTTTTACGGCGAAAGCACACCATGTGATTATCTGAGGACAGCCCCCCATATACAAAACCATGAAAAACATTTTTCGACCAGGCAGGTGCGACACGAAAGTCAGAAATAGCGATATAATAAATGCCATACCTTTGAAGATCTTCTGTTGGCACTCCAAAAGGTCCCAGTCATTTCACAAATGGTCCTTTTGTTCGATAAAGTCCTTCTTTATATCCATAAAAACTCAGTTTAGCTGGCGCACTTCAGCCAATAATCCACCGGTTACCCTCCTTCAAAATGCATACAAAATGAATCCCAAATGTTACCAATAAACTTATCCAAAGAAGTCAAACAACGTTTTTAATCAAACCTTAGGTACCCTAATACGTAAATAAATTATACAATTTAAGACTGAGAATAGTATGTTGATTACCGGAGATAAATAACAAAGAACGTGCTTTCCTCCAACACTACAGCCAAAATGGGAGCCACTTAGAAAAACTACAACTTGTAGCTCATTTTTTCTTATACCAACCTGAAACTATTTCTAAAGACGGTTGACATCTAGTGGAAGCCCTAGGAACTGCAATCTGCGAAGTCTTCCCCTTACAATAAAAGTGACAGCCATCGAATACAGTTTTTTTGGGGGGGGGGTGGTTTGTCCTCTGGGTTTCGCCTGCCATATCAGTTCTGTTACACTCACAGACATTATTGTAACAGTTTTAGAAACTTTCGAGTGTTTTCTATCCAAATCTACTAATTATATGCATATCCTATATTCTGCGCCTGAGTAACAGGCAGATTACTTTGGGCGCGCTTTTCATCCGGACGTCAAAATACTGTCCCCGAGCCCAAAGAGGTCAACCAGGACGTGTACTCAGAGCATGAGCGGACCAGCTGGAAAGTGTCTTCACTGTCATTTTCAACCTCTCCCAGACTGAGTCTGTAATACCTACATGTTTCAAGCAGAACACCATAGTCCCAGTGCTCGAGAAAGTAAAGGTAACCTGTCTAAATGACTACCTCCCCGTAGCACTCACGGCAGTAGCCATGAAGTGCTTTGAAGGGTGGTCATGGCTCACATCAACACCATTATCCCGGAAAGCCCCAGCAGGTCCACAGATGACGCAATCGCACTCCACACTGCCCTTTCCCACCTGGACAAGAGGAACACCTATGTGAGAATGCTGTTCATTGACTACAGCTCAGCATTTAACACCATAGTGCCCACAAAGCTCATCACTAAGCTAAAGATCCTGGTATTAAACACCTCTCTCTGCAACTGGATCCTGGACTTCCTGACGGGCCGACCCCAGGTGGTGAGGGTAGGCAACAACACATCTGCCACGCTGATCCTCAACATGGGGGCTCCTCAGGGGGTCCCCAGATCCTCAAAGAGTCATACATTGAGAGTATTCTGACCAGTTGTATCACCGCCTGGTATGGAAACTGCTTGGCATCTGACCATAAGGCATTACAGAGGGTAGGGCGTACTGCCCAGTACATCAATGGGGCAAAGCTTCGTGCAATCCAGGACCTAAATAAAATTTTCAAAGACTCCAGACACCCAAGTCATAGACTTTTCTCTCTGTTACCGCACGGCAAGTCTAGGTCCAAAAGGCTCCTTAACAGCTTCTACCCACAAGCCATAAGACTGCTGAACAATTAATCAAATTGCCACCCAGACTATTTACATGGCCCCTCCATTTAATTTTACATTGCTGCTACTCAATGTTTATTATCTATTCATAACTTTACCCATACCTACATGTAGATATTACCTCAACAAACCTGTACTGTACCCCCGCACACTGAATTTGTACCAGTACGCCCTGTAGAGAGCCTCGGTATTGCTATTTTATTGTGTTACTTTTTATATAATTTTGTACCTTAGTTTATAATTTTGTACCTTAGTTTATTTAGTAAATATTTTCTTAACCTGTTACTCCTACCCCCTACTTTTTAGAACATTCTGTTATAAATCGCGCAACATTTCAGCGCCCTGCTACTCATGCCAGGAATATAGTATATGCATATGATTAGTATGTGTGGATAGAAAACACTCAGACGTTTATAAAACTGGTTAAATCACGGCTGTGACTATAACAGAACGTGCGTTTCATCGAAAAGTGCAGGAAAATCTGATCACTGAAAATGGGAAAATATATCCATGCGCCACTTCAACCAATTGTTAAACGTGAACCACATTAAATGGGGCCGAGGTTGCAATACCTACAGCCTTGTCATTTGCCTACTATTTGTTTCTTCGTCAAACAGACACAAGGCAGCGCATTTCTTCCGGTCTCCGACCGGATATTTTGGTTGAGATTTACCCGGACATTATTTCCAGACGTACAGCTATAGAATATACATCGCCTCGTGATCAATTTGATCACTTATTAACGTTTACTAATACCTAAAGTTGCATTACAAAAGTATTTCGAAGTGTTTTGTGAAAGTTTGTCAACTTTTTTCATTTAAAAAAATGACGTTACGTTATAAAACGCTATTTTTTTCGTTGATCACACAGTCTTCATAGATCGATATCTAGGCTATATATGGACCGATTTAATAATAAAAAAGACCCAATAGTGATGTTTATGGGACATCTATGAGTGCCAACAAAGAAGATGGTCAAAGGTAATGAATGTTTTATATTTTATTTGTGCGTTTTGTGTAGTGCAGACTATGCTAATTATTTTGTTTACGTCCCCTGCGGGTCTTTTGGGGTGTTACATGCTATCAGATAATAGCTTCTCATGCTTTCGCCGAAAAACATTTAAAAAATCTGACTTGTTGCCTGGATTCACAACGAGTGTAGCTTTAATTCAATACCCTGCATGTGTATTTTAATGAACGTTTGAGTTTTAACGAGTGCTATTAGCATTTAGCGTAGCGCATTTGCATTTCCAGGTAGGAGCAAGAGGTTAACTCTATTTTTTGTACTGAATGGTTGGTTAATGGCTTCTAAGTAAGCATTTCGCTGTTGCATTTGGCTTATGTTACAAATAAAATGTGATTTTATTAGATTTGTAGAATAGACTGATAAGATTGCTTTGATTCGGTGGACTGATATATGGGACCCGTTTCAGGAAACTAGGCGTATGTCGCGAGTCACTACTTTACAGGAGAGCCGTTTGAATGTAAACTTTGCGTTTTTTGACAGAATTGCCTTCTCGAATTTATGAACTTTCATTTGCCTTAATAACAAACTTGTATGCCATCTGTAAATACGAATAAAATTAAATTACGAGCCTAGTTGGTTCATCCACATAAGACACTAACCTTCCCGCTAACCATGATTTGCTGAGATAATGAGTGGGCTGGCTGGACATGCAGAGAGATGAGTTTGGATTGGTCTCCTATATAGCACTCTTCTGTCTATTTGAGCTGGTCAGTATGTCTAGGTAATCCTTTCTAATGCAATTAGTATTGTATTGTGTATTAAAACTCCATAAGTGTACACTTTCTGGAGGACCGAGTTTTGTAATCTGTGAAATTAGAGTATGATAGTTTCATAGATGGAGAAAACACCTGGATTACATCTTCAAACTAAGGGCAGCCATGACATCCGACAGGAGACGTGTCCACCCATGAATGATATATTAGGGTAAAATAGTCTGGCTAGCAACATTTTCAGATATTACACGTTTCTGTTTTTGAGAGAAAGAGACATGTGCTTGGCTATCTATAGCCTAATCTTAGCTAGCTAACATTGAACTTGGTTGGTTAGCAATCTGCAGATTATTGCAGGGTAGAAACATCATGAGTTGGGATTATGGTTCATATTTTACCTACCTAACTAATGTTAGCTGCCTGGCTCGCTAGCTAACATTATGTGTAGGATCTTATTATTCGTATCTCAGAGCTATTTGCTTGGCTAGCTATAGCCTAATGTTAGCTAACTAACATTGAACCTGGTTGTTTAGCTACCTGCAGGTTCATGCAGGGTACTGACATCATGAGTTGGGATTATAGTTCATTGTTTACCTAGCTAGCTACGTGTCTTAACAAAAGACTCCACTCTGCAAGTAACCATTTCGGATGCATTCGTAAATTCAGTCTGGCCATCTACTCCGATTTCAGAGCACTCTCGTCTGAGTGTGCCAGAGTGCAGAATAACTGATGAATGCTCAACACCCGTTGAATATGGCCGGTGTCAGTAAACATCAGCAAAACATATTAATTAAATTGTTGCCAGCATCACATTTACAGTCACCAACGCTCTGGATAACATGAAAACAGCCTAACCAGCTCTGCTAGGGTGAGTAAAAGGGTCAGAGTGGGGTGTTCTCTCATTATGTTTCTGGACGTACCTAGCAAGCTAGCCAATGTTAGCCAGTTAGCTTGGGTGCCGTTGTGAGGTCAGAACGTTTGGATCAACCCTACTCATCGGCCAGAGCGTCCGGTGTGACCTTGGAATGCTCCGGGAGAGACACATTTAGAATTTACGAACGGACAACAGTTGCAGTCACCAACGCTCTGGATAACATAACAGCCTAACCAGCTCTGTTAGGACGAATAATTTTACGTGAGCTGTTCTGTCATTTGTGTCTAGAAGTAGCTAACACGTTAGCTTGGGTGCTTGACTTCTGTTGTTAGTATAGAACGCTCGGATCAACTTAAAGAGATGGGTGGGGCTAAAGCTTAATAGGGTGTAAAATATGCTGAATGGGTGTAGACAACAAAGAAGGGCTCTCCAGTACTAGTACCAAAATATTCAAAATACATTTTCTCAAAAGTGACTTTACAAGTTTATCAACTTTCAAAGCAAAATTACTTTCCTATTGTTCCTCAGCTGTAATGTATAATATACCATTTTGTATGAGCTCTGAGTCTCTACTTTTATCCAATGTAAAAAACACCATTTCAAATTTTGCTCTGTAAGACCGATTTGAACCGGTCGGTCACATATGGTACATACCATTTTAAGATTACAATTAAAATGGATCAGTACAATAGAATGATCTGCCCTTTTCTTCATTCACAAACCGTGATTACGTGTTATTGTTAGCTTCCCCTCCCTCATAAACTTCTCCCCCTTTCTCCATCATACTTTACTGAATGTATTTAATGTTTGCGGTCATAACTCGCAGGCTTGTTTTCGAGTTGCTGTGCGTTTTGTTGCCAACCTATTTTGCTACCTGACAACTTTTACGGTTTTCACTTTTTAATTACCGTTCATATATTTATTTATTTTTTCCTCAACTTTTTCACTCCGGACGCTTTATCTGGACACGATTCATCAGGACCTCCAACAGCCGAAGCTAAGTAGTAACATTAACATGATGCCTACTATTTGTAGTCGCTGTACTCGCCTTACAGCGAGGATAGCTGTGCTACAAGCCCAGCTTCAGACACAATCGTTAGGCAAGGGTAATTTCAGTGTAGGAAAGGATGTAACCGCGTCTGTGCCACCAGTAAGTACAAATAGTAGTATAAATCCCCTGGCACAGTCCCCGCAGCCGGACAACTTTCTCACGGTTTCTGGAAGGAAATGCTGTAGGAAAGCTCAACCGGTGTCGCTCATTCAGCCGACAGAAACTTTCAACCGGTTTTCCCCATTAAGCAGCGGGTCGGAGTCAGAGGCCGAGTCTTCTCTGGTCTCTACTCCTCCCGTTACGGGGTCTGAGACGCCGAAGCTTCCCACCATTAGCTCTGACAAATTGAAAACTCTAGTCATTGGCGACTCCATTACCCGCAGTATTAGACTTAAAACGAATCATCCAGCGATCATACACTGTTTACCAGGGGGCAGGGCTACCGACGTTAAGGCTAATCTGAAGATAGTGCTGGCTAAAGCTAAAATGGCGAGTGTAGAGAGTATAGAGATATTGTTATCCACGTCGGCACCAACGATGTTAGGATGAAACAGTCAGAGATCACCAAGCGCAACATAGCTTCTGCGTGCATATCAGCTAGAAAGATGTGTCGGCATCGAGTAATTGTCTCTGGCCCCCTCCCAGTTAGGGGGAGTGATGAGCTCTACAGCAGAGTCTCACAACTCAATCGCTGGTTGAAAACTGTTTTCTGCCCCTCCCAAAAGATAGAATTTGTAGATAATTGGCCCTCTTTCTGGGACTCACCCACAAACAGGACCAAGCCTGGCCTGCTCAGGAGTGACGCACTCCATCCTAGCTGGAGGGGTGCTCTCATCTTCTCGACCAACATAGACAGGGCTCTAACTCCTCTAGCTCCACAATGAAATAGGGTGCAGGCCAGGCAGCAGGCTGTTAGCCAGCCTGCAAGCATAGTGAAGTCTGCCACTAGCACAGTCAGTGTAGTCAGCTCAGCTATCACCATTGAGACCGTGTCTGTGCCTCGACCTAGGTTGGGCAAAACTAAACATGGCGGTGTTCGCCTTAGCAATCTCACTAGGATAAAGACCACCTCCATTCCAGTCATTACTGAAAGAGATCATGATACCACACATCTCAAAATAGGGCTACTTAATGTTATAGATCCCTTACTTCAAAGGCAATTATAGTCAATGAACTAATCACTGATCATAATCTTGATGTGATTGGCCTGACTGAAACATGGCTTAAGCCTGATGAATTTACTGTTTTAAATGAGGCCTCACCTCCTGGCTACACTAGTGACCATATCCCCCCGTGCATCCCGCAAAGGCGGAGGTGTTGCTAACATTTACGATAGAAAATTTCAATTTACAAAAAAAAAAAATTACGTTTTCGTCTTTTGAGCTTCTAGTCATGAAATCTATGCAGCCTACTCAATCACTTTTTATAGCTACTGTTTACAGGCCTCCTGGGCCATATGCAGCGTTTCTCACCGAGTTCCCTGAATTCCTATCGGACCTTGTAGTCATAGCAGATAATATTCTAATCTTTGGTGACTTTAATATTCACATGGAAAAGACCACAGACCCACTCCAAAAGGCTTTCGGAGCCATCATCGACTCAGTGGGTTTTGTCCAACATGTCTCTGGACCCACTCACTGTCACAGTCATACGCTGGACCTAGTTTTGTCCCATGGAATAAATGTTGTGGATCTTAATGTTTTTCCTCATAATCCTGGACTATCGGACCACCATTTTATTACATTTGCAATTGCAACAAATAATCTGCTCAGACCCCAACCAAGGACCATCAAAAGTCGTGCTATAAATTCACAGAAAACACAAAGATTCCTTGATGCCCTTCCAGATTTCCTCTGCCTACCCAAGGACGCCAGAGGACAAAAATCAGTTAACCACCTAACTGAGGATCTCAATTTAATCTTGCGCAATACCCTAGATGCAGTTGCACCCCTAAAAACTAAAAACATTTCTCATAAGAAACTAGCTCCCTGGTACACAGAAAATACCCGAGCTCTGAAGCAAGCTTCCAGAAAATTGGAACGGAAATGGCGCCACACCAAACTGGAAGTCTTCCGACTAGCTTGGAAAGACGGTACCGTGCAGTACCGAAGAGCCCTTACTGCTGCTCGATCATCCTATTTTTCTAACTTAATTGAGGAAAATAAGAACAATCCGAAATTCCTTTTTGATACTGTCGCAAAGCTAACTAAAAAGCAGCATTCCCCAAGAGAGGATGACTTTCACTTTAGCAGTGATAAATTCATGAACTTCTTTGAGGAAATATTATGATTATTAGAAAGCAAATTACGGACTCCTCTTTAAACCTGCGTATTCCTCCAAACCTCAGTTGTCCTGAGTCTGTACAACTCTGCCAGGACCTAGGATCAAGAGAGACGCTCAAGTGTTTTAGTACTTTAACTCTTGACACAACGATGAAAATAATCATGGCCTCTAAACCTTCAAGCTGCATACTGGACCCTATTCCAACTAAACTACTGAAAGAGCAGCTTCCTGTGCTTGGCGCTCCTATGTTGAACATAATAAATGGCTCTCTATCCACTGGATGTGTACCAAACTCACTAAAAGTGGCAGTAATAAAGCCTCTCTTGAAAAAGCCAAACCTTGACCCAGAAAATATAAAAAACTATTGGCCTATATCGAATCTTCCATTCCTCTCAAAAATTTTAGAGAAGGCTGTTGCGCAGCAACTCACTGCTTTCCTGAAGACAAACAATGTATACGAAATGCTTCAGTCTGGTTTTAGACCCCATCATAGCACTGAGACGGTACTTGTGAAGGTGGTAAATGACATTTTAATGGCATCGGACCGAGGCTCTGCATCTGTCCTCGTGCTCCTAGACCTTAGTGCTGCTTTTGATACCATCGATCACCACATTATTTTGGAGAGATTGGAAACCCAAATTGGTCTACATGGACATGTTGTGGCCTGGTTTAGATCTTATCTGTCGGAAAGATATCAGTTTGTATCTGTGAATGGTTTGTCCTCTGACAAATCAACTGTAAATTGTGGTGTTCTTCAAGGTTCCGTTTTAGGACCACTATTGTTTTCACTATACATTTTACCTCTTGGGGATGTTATTCGAAAACATAATGTTAACTTTCACTGCTATGCGGATGACACACAGCTGTACATTTCAATGAAACATGGTGAAGCCCCAAAATTGCCCTCGCTAGAAGCATGTGTTTCAGACATAAGGAAGTGGATGGCTGCAAACTTTCTACTATTAAACTCGGACAAAACAGAGAAACAGAGATGCTTGTTCTAGGTCCCAAGAAACAAAGAGATCTTCTGTTGAATCTGACAATTAATCTTAATGGTTGTACAGTCGTCTCAAATAAAATTGTGAAGGACCTCGGCGTTACTCTGGACCCTGATCTCTCTTTTGAAGAACATAAAGACCATTGCAAAAATCAGAAACTTTCTGTCCAAAAATGATGCAGAAAAATTAATCCATGCTTTTGTCACTTCTAGGTTAGACTACTGCAATGCTCTACTTTCCGGCTACCCGGATAAAGCACTAAATAAACTTCAGTTAGTGCTAAATACGGCTGCTAGAATCCTGACTAGAACCAAAAAATTGGATCATATTACTCCAGTGCTAGCCTCTCTACACTGGCTTCCTGTCAAAGCAAGGGCTGATTTTAAGGTTTTACTGCTAACCTACAAAGCATTACATGGGCTTGCTCCTACCTATCTCTCTGATTTGGTCCTGCCGTACATACCTACACGTACGCTACGGTCACAAGACGCAGGCCTCCTAATTGTCCCTAGAATTTCTAAGCAAACAGCTGGAGGCAGGGCTTTCTCCTATAGAGCTCCATTTTTATGGAATGGTCTGCCTACCCATGTCAGAGACGCAAACTCGGTCTCAACCTTTAAGGCTTTACTGAAGACTCATCTCTTCAGTGGGTCATATGATTGAGTATAGTCTGGCCCAGGAGTGGGAAGGTGAACGGAAAGGCTCTGGAAACACGAACCGCCCTTGCTGTCTCTGCCTGGCCGGTTCCCCTCTTTCCACTGGGATTCTCTGCCTCTAACCCTATTACAGGGGCTGAGTCACTGGCTTACTGGGGCTCTCTCATGCCGTCCCTGCAGGGGGTGCGTCACCTGAGTGGGTTGATTCACTGTTGTGGTCATCCTGTCTGGGTTGGCCCCCCCCCACTTGGGCTGTGCCGTGGCGGAGATCTTTGTGGGCTATACTCAGCCTTGTCTCAGGATGGTAAGTTGGTGGTTGAAGATATCCCTCTAGTGGTGTGGGGGCTGTGCTTTGGCAAAGTGGGTCGGGTTATATCCTTCCTGTTTGGCCCTGTCCGGGGGTGTCCTCGGATGGGGCCACAGTGTCTCCTGTCCCCTCCTGTCTCAGCCTCCAGTATTTATGCTGCAGTAGTTTGTGTCGGGGGGCTGGGGTCAGTTTGTTATATCTGGAGTACTTCTCCTGTCCTATTCGGTGTCCTGTGTGAATCTAAGTGTGCATTCTCTAATTCTCTCCTTCTTTCTTTCTCTCTCTCGGAGGACCTGAGCCCTAGGACCATGCCCCAGGACTACCTAACATGATGACTCCTTGCTGTCCCCAGTCCACCTGGCCATGCTGCTGCTCCAGTTTCAACTGACCTGAGCCCTAGGACCATGCCCCAGGACTACCTGACATGATGACTCCTTGCTGTCCCCAGTCCACCTGGCCATGCTGCTGCTCCAGTTTCAACTGTTCTGCCTTACTATTATTCGACCATGCTGGTCATTTATGAACATTTGAACATCTTGGCCATGTTCTGTTATAATCTCCACCCGGCACAGCCAGAAGAGGATGGGCCACCCCACATATGCTCTCTCTAATTCTCTCTTTCTTTCTCTCTCTCGGAGGACCTGAGCCCTAGGACCGTGCCCCAGGACTACCTGACATGATGACTCCTTGTCCCTGGTCCACCTGACTGTGCTGCTGCTCCAGTTTCAACTGTTCTGCCTTGTTATTATTTGACCATGTTGGTCATTTATGAACATTTGAACATCTTGGCCATGTTCTGTTATAATCTCCACCCGGCACAGCCAGAAGAGGACTGGCCACCCCACATAGCCTGGTTCCTCTCTAGGTTTCTTCCTAGGTTTTGGCCTTTCTAGGGAGTTTTTCCTAGCCACCGTGCTTCTACACCTGCATTGCTTGCTGTTTGGGGTTTTAGGCTGGGTTTCTGTACAGCACTTTGAGATATCAGCTGATATACGAAGTGCTATATAAATACATTTGATTTGATTTGATTTGATATTTAATGTTTGTTTGTTTCTGAATAGTTTCCGTTCAGTTTAGAGGCAATTATTGGGCTGATAATCATCTGGGCTCCGCACTTTCAACTGTGGGAAGAAAGAGCGGAGCAGGCCCTACTGTTGGGAGAAGGAGGGGCAACAGGGGAAACCCATTCAGAAAAATGACATGCCCTCCTAAAACTGCTTATAACTCCAGTTCTGTTTGTGATATTAATATTTTAACATAGTGTGTTATATAGACTTATTTAGGAAAAGTCAATGATGGAGAGGGGGTATAACTTAAAAAATGCCAGTGTAATAAATAAAACAATTTCATGGGCAGTCAAAATGACTGCTTTTGCAGTTCTAGTGTAAATATTAGCTATTCTTAGCCCTTTCCTGGGTAGCTTAAATAAACCTCTCTAGGGGGTGTGGGACGGTAGCGTCCCACCTGGCCAACATCCAGTGAAATTGCAAAGCGCCAAATTCAAAAACAGAAATACTTATTATAAAAATGTAAGCATACCATGCGATTATGTTCAGTGATCCACAGGTTCAAAGGCAGTCACAACAGGTAGATATAAAATCCGAAAAGTATCAGTAAAGTTTGTAGAAACATGTCAAACGATGTTTATAATCAATCCTCAGGTTGTTTTTAGTCATAATAATCAATAATATTTCAACTGGACAAAATCTTTGTCAATATAAAAGGAAAACAAGAAAGGTGAGCTCTCGGTCGTGCGCATGAAAAACCTCTGGGACACTGCAGTGTCCACTCATTCAGAGTGGTCTTACTCCCTAATTTTTCAGAATACAAGCCAGAAACAATTTCTAAAGACTGTTGATATCTAGTGGAAGCCATAGGAAGTGCAATGTGCATCCCAATGGAATCTGTATAGGCAGTCAATAGAAAATACAAACATAAGAAAATCCCACTTCCTGGATGGATTTTTCTCAGGTTTTCGCCTGCCATTCCAGTTCTGTTACACTCACAGACATTATTGTAACAGTTTCAGAATCTGTGGAGTGTTTCCTATCCAAATCTACTAATTATATGCATATCCTAGCTTCCTAAGTAGTAGGCAGTTTAGTTTGGCACGCTTTTCATCCGGAGGTGAAAATAGTGCCCCCTACCCTAGTGAGGTTAAATAAAAAATAAAAAAGAATGTTTGGCTGATAAAGTCAGTCAATCAGTCACTTGCTAGTGTCAGTTTGTGTGTGTGCGTGTGCGTGTGTGCGTGTGTGCGATGTTGGGCTGAAGCTATTGATCCGGAAGCTTGGGAGGGTGGACAATGGTTTTGTGGTAGCAGATGTAAGCAATGTCCCCACAAGCTCTGAGAGATTTCATAGCTGGGAAAAGTTAGTTCCGCCTCTATTTCCACCTCAGCTTCAGAGAAGTTCTCATTGAGGAAGATGTTTGGTTCCTCTCAAGTTCTTGGCTCTCTCCAGAACTGCCATCTTGTCCTTCAATCTCAATCTTCAATCTTAGGAACTTGACCACTATCGGCCTGGGTCTGTCACCTGGGCTGGTTACAAGTTTTCCAGACTTATGGGCACGGTCCACCTCATTCTTTCTAAACTCAGCAAAAAAAGAAACGTCCCTTTTCCAGGGCCCTGTCTTTCAAAGATAATTAGTAAAAATCCAAATAACTTCACAGATCTTCATTGTAAAGGGTTTAAACACTGTTTCCCATGCTTGTTCAATGAATCATAAACAATTAATGAACATGCACCTGTGGAACGGTCGTCAAGACACAAACAGCTTACAGATGGTAGGCAGTTAAGGTCACAGTTATAAAAACTTAGGACACTAAAGATGCCTTTCTACTCTGAAAAACACCAAAAGAAAGATGCCCAGGGTCCCTGATAATCTGCGTGAACATGCTGCAAGGAGGCATGAGGACTGCAGATGTGGCCATGGCAATAAATTGCAATGTCCGTACCCTGAGACGCCTAAGACAGCGCTACAGGGAGACAGGTAGGACAGCTGATCGTACTCACAGTGGCAGACCATGTGTAACAACAGCACAGGATTGGTGCATCCGAACATCACACCTGTGGGACAGGTACAGGTTGGCAACAACAACTGCCCGAGTTACACCAGGAATGCACAATCCCTCCATCAGTGCTCAGACTGTCCGCAATAGGCTGAGAGAGGCTGGACTGAGGGCTTGTATGCCTATTGTAAGGCAGGTCCTCACCAGACATTGCCGGCAACAACATCGTCTATGGGCACAAACCCACCGTCGCTGGACCAGACAGGACTGGGAAAAAGTTATCTTCACTGTCGAGTCACAGTTTTGTCTCACCAGGGGTGATGGTCGGATTCACGTTTATCGTCAAAGGAATGAGCTTTACACCGAGACCTGTACTCTTGAGCGGAATCGATTTGGAGGTGGAGGGTCCGTCATGGTCTGGGACGGTGTGTCACAGCATCATTGGACTGAGATTGTTGTCATTGCAGGCAAACTCAATGCTGTGCGTTACAGGGAAGACATCCTCCTCCCTCATATAGTACCCTTCCTGCAGGCTTATCCTGACATGACCCTCCAGCATGACAATGCCACCAGCCATACTGCTCGTTTTGTGCGTGATTTCCTGCAAGACAGGAATGTCAGTGTTCTGTCATGGCCAGCTAAGAGCCCAGATCTCCATCTAATTGAGCAGATCTGGGACCTGTTGGATCGAAGGGCTTCTTTTTTTTCTGAGTTTATCAACCATCTGCAGTTTTTCGGTGAAAATGTTTCTCACTCTGTCCAGGTCTCATGTGGAGACACAGGTATGCCAAGAATGTTATTCCTCCTGAATTGTCCCTCTGTTTTCCCATTCATTTGTAAAAAATAATTTACAGACAGTGCTAATTTTGTCTCGCGTGGACTTACAGTTTGTTGTCATCTTGCTGTAAGTCTCTTTCAAGACATCCAACTTTGTTGATTTAAAATACCGCTTTCCTCTCCATTACTCCGAACTTATTTGGCTTTGATGGTAGCAATGTAGGCTGACACTAGTGCTCCATGCAATTCCAGTGAGCACAGCTGACAGGGCCTATGGAAATAGCACTAAACAGCAGGGATTTACATTATAATGTTATAACTTTTATAATACAATATGTAATGTGCAAAACTACTTACATTTGTACTGTACAAACTTAACATGAACAGGAATGACATTTACTCTAATGGGTGACCAAAAATAAATATCTGAAAGCCACGCTCCCTCTTGAAAATAACCTACCCAGCTGCTGGGTCAACTCAGCATGAAAGTGAATAAAAACTTATTCGTTGGTAAAATAAGACCATGTTTGTGTAGTCAAGTTATTTAGCTTTCATATAATTTTGGCCACCTGTGAGAGTAAATGTAATTCATTTTTATTACATTTATTATGTTTGTACACTGCAAATATCAATGCTCCTTCAATATTTTTCCACATTAAATATTTTAAGATATCTTTAACCCTTTAGACACAAATATAATTGTAGAATAATGCTGTAGATTACTGAGAACTTTCAAGATCAAACTCATTTTCTCACACATTTAACAAATAGACCTAGCGCAAAAACAAAGATCAAATGACAATTACAAGTTAAGTTTAAAGAGCACAACCTCTCTTCACAACCTCTCAACCACATTAATGTCAATAGGAATAACGCTCTGTTTGTCTTCCATTGTGTAAAGACACTCACTATCAAAATGTACCAGGTATAATATATTATACTTATATTATTCACATATACAGTGCATTCAGAAAGTATTCATATCCCTTGAAATATTCCACATTTTGTGTTACAGCCTGAATTCAAAATTGATTAAATGCATGTTTTTTTCTCACCCATCTACACACAATACCCCATAATGACAAACTGAAGAAAACAAATTGAAATGCTTGCTAATTCATTGAAAATTAGTAAATACTTTGTACAAGCACCTTTGACAGTAATTATATTTGTAAGTCTTTCTGGGCAAGTCTCAAAGACCTTTCCACACTTGGATTGTGCAACATTAGACCATTATTATTTCAGAATTCTTCAAGCTCTGTCAAATTGGTTGTTGATCACTGTAGACAACCATTTTCAGGTCTTGCCATAGATTTTAAAGTAGATTTAAGTCAAAACTGTTACTTGGCTACTTAGAAACATTCCCGGTAGGGTAGATATGTCCTTGTGTTTTAGGTTATTGTCCTGCTGAAAGGATAATTCATCTCCCAGTGTCTGGTAGAAAGCAGACTGAACTAGGTTTTCCTCTATGATTTTGCCTGAAAAACCTTCCAGTCCTAGAAAGCATACCCAAAACACAAAGCTGCCATAACTATGCTTGGAAATATAGAGAGAGTGGTACTCAGTAATGTGTTGTTTTGGATTTGCCCCAAACGTAACACTTTATATTCAGGACAAAAAGTTAACCTCTTCATGCTTGAGTTCCAAATTTCGATCACCCCAGCATTAGTTTTTTATGCGAGTTATGTCATAATGCACTCACTGTTCCAAAATGTGACTGTAACGCAACAGGACAGTTTACACATGCTGCAATCAAACCAATACACACTGTGCCTGCTAATTATCTATATGCTATGTTTAAACTTGTCAATTTCAAATTCAAACACTTCTGATTCAGGTGTGTGCCCGCCTCCTCATGAATTCACATAGAAGTAGCCCATTTCACTTTTGACGTCAATTTATGTTTGAGGCAATACTGATATGGACAAACTTCTTTCTTCGAGAGCCCAGACCCTTCCCCAGTGTTTCCCCAGATAAAGTATGCAGAGATTTGCGCATCTACATTCAGGACAAGGACTGAGTTTTGAATGAAAGGTGGAATTAGAGTATGATAGTGAAGGAGATGGACAAAATTCTGGCGTTTGATTGCTACTATGCAGAAGGAGTCTCTGGATTACATATTCAAACTGAGGGCAACCATGGCATCTGTGACAGATAGGGAGAAGCGTCCATCCATGTATATGGGTAAGATTGTATAGCTAGCTACATTCAGATATTATTTTGTCACAGTCATTTTACTTTCAAGCGTACTGTTAGCTAGCTAGCATTATGTGTATGATCTGTGTAGTAATATTATTCGTATCTTAGAGCCATTTGCATTCCTAGTTATAACCTAATGATTGCTAGCTAGCTAACATTGAACCTGGTTGGTTAGCTATCTGCAGATTCATGCAGGGTAGTAACATATGAGTTTGGATTATGTTTCATTGTTTAGCTAGCTAACTAGCCACAAGTCTAAACAAAAGACTCCAGTATGCAAGTAACTATTTCACTAAACCTTCTGTATCCTGTCTGTGACAAATAAACTTTGATTTAATTTGTGTTTACTAGTTATCGCAATGTGAAGAACATGACCAAAGTCAAATCAGGATATAACGCTAGGCCAACGAGACAATGTCCAAGTTCTGAATTTCTCCAGTAGAATGCCTTGCTTTTATTTCGTCACACTCACAACTCTAAGCTATTTTCTGTAATTGGCTCATCATTAACTAGTAAATAATTATCTTGTTGTGTGATATATTTTACTGTAATAAGACAAATGAGCTAAAATGAAGATCTTGCCAGCTATATGATAGTGTCATTATTTGAACTGGCTAGCCAGCTCACTTAACATTAGCTAGCCTAGCTAAAAAGCTAGAAATGAACCAAAACATTCTTTACAAAGTTGCTTTTAGTTGCCTGGTTTGCTAGATTGACATATAGTAAATCATTTTTTAAAGGGTGGGTTTATTGGTAAAATACACTAGTTATTCTATTTTGGACCCCCAGGCTCCTGATGTCTTGCAGCCAGGAGTTTTTGTATTTATACTTTTTCATAACAACATCGAGAAGTGTGACGTTGGATTGCTCATGGTGTCACTACGACAACTGTCAAAAGACTTGGTATAATTCAGCCTTAAGTTTTGAATTCTTTGTTTGTTTAGTACATGGCATCAGATGTGAATCCTTAAAAATATGGGTGGTGCTAAGGCTTAAAGCTTGGTCGCAATTGGGTAATCCAAATGGACAATGACCCCAAGCATACTTCCAAAGTTGTGGCGAAATGGCTTAAGGACAACAAAGTCAAGGTATTGGAGAGGCCATCACAAGGCCCTGATCTCAATCCTATAGAAAGTATCTGGGCAGAACTGAAAAAGCGTGTGTGAGCAAGGAGGCCTACAAACCTGAATCCATTACATCAGCTCTGTCAGGAAGAATGAGCCAAAATTCACCCAACTTATTGTGGGAAGCTTGTGGAAGGCTACCCAAAACGTTTGACCCAAGTTAAACAATTTAAAAGCACTGCTACCAAATACTAATTGAGTGTATGTAATCTTCTGACCCACTGGGAATGTGATGAAAGAAATAAAAGCTGAAATAATTCTATAATAATCATTCTTAAAATAAAGTGATGATCCAAACTGACCTAAGACAGTGAGTTTTTACTAGGATTAAATGTCAGGAATTGTGAAAAACTGAGTTTGAATGTATTTGGCTAAGATGTATGTAAACTTCAGACTTCAACTGTATCTAAAACAGGCAAAAAAAATAATGCACCCCCTGTCAAAAAATCTTTCTACCGTCTTTGACTGTAGCCTATAGATCATTTTCTATATTTGCCGGTTAGGGTCAGGTGCAGGCCTCGGCTTTCACTTCATGTCATCTAGTCGGACAGTTGCGAATGGGTTATTAGCAATTGCGGGCAGCTGCGGGTGTACAAACAGCTGACCCATGCACCACTAGTGTGCAATAATAGTATTCAGCATGATTTCTTAATGACTACATCATCTCTGTACCCCACACATACAATTAACTGTAAAATCCCTCAGTTGAGTAGTGAAATTCAGATTCAACTACAATGACCAGGGAGGTTTCCCAGCGCCTTGCAACAAAGGGCAACTATTGGTAAAAAAAGAAAAGATCTTACGTTGAATATCCCATTGAGCAAGGTAGTTATTCATTATACTTTGGATGTTGTATCAATACACCCAGTCACTTCAAAGATACAGGTTTCCTTCCTACCTCAGTTGCCGGAGAAAAAGCAAACCGCTTAGGGATTTTTTTAACACAGTTACAGAGTTAAATTACTGTGATAGGAGAAAATTGAGGATGATTCAACAACATCGCAGAATTCAATACTAACCTCATTGACAGAGTGAGAAGAATAAAGCCTGTACAGAATACAAATATTCCAAAACATGCATCCTGTTTGCAAGAATGCACTAAAGTAATACTGCAAAGAAATCTGGCAAAGCATTTAATAACCCTTTGACAAGTACCAACAAACGGGTGTGATCATTCTACAGTGGTCCCTGCAGCCTAGGTTCAAACTGGGATGATTAGAACGCTTATTTAGAACGTCCAGTTATGATTGAAGCTGGCCACACAGCTTTTTCACAGAAACATTTTGCAGTCCTTACAATGTTATGTCCTTAATGTGACCAGTTTATTTTTGGATGCAATGTTCAGACATTCACAGAAGTAGCTGCAGCGTAACACAATCATCCACACTGGAAAATGTAGGCTATTGTCACGAATATCACCGAAGGTGGCTCCCCTTCCAGTTAGATCCCTTTTTCCCCTTTTCCTTTGGTTTTGTCTAATTGGTTTCATCTGTTCCTTGTTGGTGTTTTTGGGTTGGGGTTATTTCAGTTCGGTTAGCCCGCCTGTGTTTGTGCGGGCATGTTACTATTATGTCAAGAGGTGTTCCTGATTATTATTAAATTTTTTCCGCTGTCCGGTGAGATACCAGTTTGTACTTGGGTAGAGTGTATTGCGCCTGTGTTCGGAGTTACCCGTTGTACGTTTTTCTGACTCTACACCCATCACTCTTTGAGCGTAACAGCTATATTATTCTTAGTGCTAATGGAAGTAAAGTTTGATGTAACACAAGCGATCATATGTATCTAAAACCTGGGCTGACAGAAACATTAATATAAATGGGCTAATAGCAATTACCATTTACAATTCATCTCATCACGGGTGAGCTCACCATTGATCTAAATAATTGAGTAAAACACTTTTTTTTCATGCGACGATGGGTAGTTTTTTTTTTTATGTCAACCAAAGATAAAAAGAAGAGACAAGATGAGTTTGGTCTGTTTCCAGTATGCATGTTGAAGGGGGTGTGTCGTCCACCACCGTTTACTTCCAGAAGTATACTTGAAAGATGAGTGAACCATCTCTTCACCTCATTTTGTTACAACATAACATCATATAACATTGTTTACGTTACACCCAGAATGCAATGGCAAATAGCTTAGCATTAGCTCATCATGATCAGTATAACCTTCAAAAAATGATTTTCCACACATATATGTGTCCATCAGAATGCATGATTGGAACACGTGAACACGTGAATAAAATAGTAAATACATTATGGTCCGTACATACAGTGCTTCTTCCTTTAAAAGTTGCGTCGTACTGCAACACAGCTTGCGGGCTACCGCAGAATTCCAAGGCACGTTATTTACGTGTCAGCCATTGTTGCCAGTTAGTCCTAGTTTGACCACCAGAGAGCATCTTTGAGAAGCATTTGACAGTTTTTATTATTGTCTGTACGAGAGAATTTAAACCTTTTTTGTAAGAACAAAGTATATGTCACTCACCACCTGGATCCGGTCTTATGTAGCAAAATTTGAAATGGTGTTTTTTGCATTATATAAAAGTAGAGACTACACTGCATTTGAGGAACAATGGGAAAGTAAATCTGCTTTTAATGTTGATCAACTTGTAAATTAACTTTTGAGAAAATCACCATTGAATGTTTTGCTATCTAGCGAAGAGTTTCTTTGTCTACACCCATTCAGCATCATTCACACCCTCACCCTGAACTTGAGCCCCACCCTTCTCAATTTCGCTGTTGAAGCACACACTTGACACTCTGGCCAATGATTTTATCACCTCTGGATAACATGAAAACAGTCTAACCACCTCTGCTGGCAACAATTTCATTATGCTTTATTGCAGATGTTTACCGACACTGGCCATATTCAACAGGTGTTGTACACACGTCACGCAACGTTAATGAGCCAGAGAGCCAATGTTAGCTATTTAAAAAATATATATATATATTTTTTCACCTTTTTTAACCGGGTAGGCTAGTTGAGAACAAGTTCTCATTTGCAACTGTGACCTGGCCAAGATAAAGCATAGCAGTGTGAACAGACAACACAGAGTTACACATGGAGTAAACAATTAACAAGTCAATAACACAGTAGAAAAAAAGGGGAGTCTATATACATTGTGTGCAGAAGGCATGAGGAGGTAGGCGAATAATTACAATTTTGCAGATTAAGACTGGAGTGATAAATGATCAGATGGTCATGTACAGGTAGAGATATTGGTGTGCAAAAGAGCAGAAAAGTAAATAAATACAAACATTATGGGGATGAGGTAGGTAAAAATGGGTGGGCTATTTAACAATAGACTATGTACAGCTGCAGCGATCGGTTAGCTGCTCAGATAGCAGATGTTTGAAGTTGGTGAGGGAGATAAAAGTCTCCAACTTCAGCGATTTTTACAATTCGTTCCAGTCACAGGCAGCAGAGAACTGGAACGAAAGGCGGCCAAATGAGGTGTCTGCTTTAGGGATGATCAGTGAGATACACCTAATGGAGCGTGTGCTACGGATGGGTGTTGCCATCGTGACCAGTGAACTGAGATAAGGCGGAGCTTTATCTAGCATGGACTTGTAGATGACCTGGAGCCAGTGGGTCTGGCGACGAATATGTAGCGAGGGCCACTAGAGCATACAAGTCGCAGTGGTGGGTGGTATAAGGTGCTTTAGTAACAAAACGGATGGCATTGTGACAAACTGCATCCAGTTTGCTGAGTAGAGTGTTGGAAGCAATTTTGTAGATGACATCGCCGAAGTCGAGGATCAGTAGGATTGTCAGTTGTACTAGGGTAAGTTTGGCGGCGTGAGTGAAGGAGGCTTTGTTGCGGAATAGAAAGCCGACTCTTGATTTGATTTTCGATTGGAGATGTTTGATATGAGTCTGGAAGGAGAGTTTACAGTCTAGCCAGACTAGGTACTAGGTACTTATAGATGTCCACATATTCAAGGTCGGAACCATCCAGGGTGGTGATGCTGGTCAGGCGTGCGGGTGCAGGCAGCGAATGGTTGAAAAGCATGCATTTGGTTTTACTAGCGTTTAAGAGCAGTTGGAGGCAACGGAAGGAGTGTTGTATGGCATTGAAGCTCGTTTGAAGGACGGGCTGGAAGTATATAGAATGGTGTCGTCTACGTAGAGGTGGATCAGGGAATCGCCCGCAGCAAGAGCAACATCATTGATATATACAGAGAAAAGAGTTGGCCCGAGGATTGAACCCTGTGGCACCCCCATAGAGACTGCCAGAGGACCGGACAGCATGCCCTTCGATTTGACACACTGAACTCTGTCTGCAAAGTAATTGGTGAACCAGGCAAGGCAGTCATCCGAAAAACCGAGGCTACTGAGTTTGCCGATAAGAATATGGTGATTGACAGAGTCCAAAGCCTTGGCAAGGTCGATGAAGACGGCTGCACAGTACTGTCTTTTATCGATGGCAGTTATGATATCGTTTAGTACCTTGAGCGTGGCTGAGGTGCACCCGTGACCGGCTCGGAAACTAGATTGCACAGCGGATAAGGTACGGTGGGATTTGAGATAGTCAGTGACCTGTTTGTTGACTTGGCTTTCGAAGACCTTAGATAGGCAGGGCAGGATGGATATACGTAGGTCTGTAACAGTTTGGGTCCAGGGTGTCTCCCCCTTTGAAGAGGGGGATGACTGCGGCAGCTTTCCAATACTTGGGGATCTCAGACGATATGAAAGAGAGGTTGAACAGGCTGGTAATAGGGGTTGCGACAATGGCGGCGGATAGTTTCAGAAATAGAGGGTCCAGATTGTCAAGCCCAGCTGGTTTGTACGGGTCCAGGTTTTGCAGCTCTTTCAGAACATGTGCTATCTGGATTTGGGTAAAGGAGAACCTGGAGAGGCTTGGGCGAGTAGCTGCGGGGGGGGGCGGAGCTGTTGGCCGAGGTTGGAGTAGCCAGGAGGAAGGCATGGCCAGCCGTTGAGAAATGTTTGTTGAAGTTTTCGATAATCATGGATTTATCGGTGGTGAACGTGTTACCTAACCTCAGTGCAGTGGGCAGCTGGGAGGAGGTGCTCTTGTTCTCCATGGACTTCACAGTGTCCCAGAACTTTTTGGAGTTGGAGCTACAGGATGCAAACTTCTGCCTGAAGAAGCTGGCCTTAGCTTTCCTGACTGACTGCGTGTATTGGTTCCTGACTTCCCTGAACAGTTGCATATCGTGGGGACTATTCGATGCTATTGCAGTACGCCACAGGATGTTTTTGTGCTGGTCGAGGGCATTCAGGTCTGGAGTGAACCAAGGGCTATATCTGTTCTTAGTTATGCATTTTTTAAAAGGAGCATGCTTATCTAAAATGGTGAGGAAGTTACTTTTAAAGAATGACCAGGCATCCTCAACTGACGGGATGAGGTCAATGTCCTTCCAGGATACCCGGGCCAGGTCGATTAGAAAGGCCTGCTCACAGAAGTGTTTTAGGGAGCGTTCGACAGTGATGAGGGGTGGTCGTTTGACTGCGGCTCCGTAGTGGATACAGGCAATGAGGCAGTGATCGCTGAGATCCTGGTTGAAGACAGAGGAGGTGTATTTGGAGGGCCAGTTGGTCAGGATGACGTCTATGAGGGTGCCCTTGTTTACAGATTTAGGGTTGTACCTGGTGGGTTCCTTGATGATTTGTGTGAGATTGAGGGCATCTAGCTTAGATTGTAGGACTGCCGGGGTGTTAAGCATATCCCAGTTTAGGTCACCTAACAGAACAAACTCTGAAGCTAGATGGGGGGCGATCAATTCACAAATGGTGTCCAGGGCATAGCTGGGAGCTGAAGGGGGTCGGTAGCAGGCGGCAACAGTGAGAGACTTATTTCTGGAGAGAGTAATTTTCAAAATTAGTAGTTCGAACTGTTTGGGTATGGACCTGGAAAGTATGACATTACTTTGCAGGCTATCTCTGCAGTAGACTGCAACTCCTCCCCCTTTGGCAGTTCTATCTTGACGGAAGGTGTTATAGTTGGGTATGGAAATCTCATAATATTTGGTGGCCTTCCTGAGCCAGGATTCAGACACGGCAAGGACATCAGGGTTAGCAGAGTGTGCTAAAGCAGTGAGTAAAACAAACTTAGGGAGGAGGCTTCTGATGTTGACATGCATGAAACCAAGGCTTTTTCGATCACAGAAGTCAACAAATGAGGGTGCCTGGGGAGATGCAGGGCCTGGGTTTACCTCCACATCACCCGCGGAACAGAGGAGGAGTAGTATGAGGGTGCGGCTAAAGGCTATCAAAACTGGTCGCCTAGAGCGTTGGGGACAGAGAATAAAAGGAGCAGATTTCTGAGCATGGTAGAATATATTCAGGGCATAATGCGCAGACAGGGGTATGGTGGGATGCGGGTACAGCGGAGGTAAGCCCAGGCACTGGGTGATGATGAGAGAGGTTGTATCTCTGGACATGCTGGTTGTAATGGGTGAGGTCACCACATGTGTGGGAGGTGGGACAAAGAGGTATCAGGGGTATGAAGAGTGGAACTAGGGGCTCCATTGTAAACTAAAACAATGATAACTAACCTGAACAACAGTATACAAGGCATATTGACATTTTAGAGAGACATACAGCGAGGCATACAGTAATCACAGGTGTTGAATTTGGAGAGCTAGCTAAAACAGTAGCTAAAACAGTAGGTGAGACAACAACAGCTAATCAGTTAGCACAACAACAGCAGGTAAAATGGCGTTGACTAGGCAGGGAGGGTCGGATTAACTACACACAGAGCCTGAGTGCGGCTGGGGCCGACAGATAAAACATAAACAAGCAGAATGGTGTACCGTGATAAATGGACAGTCCAGCATGCATCAGCTATGTAGCCAAGTGATCAGTGTCCAGGGGGCAGCGGTGGATGGGGCAGGGAAGCTGGACTGCCGAGTGTTATCCAGGTTAAAAAAACTGTCTGGCTGTGCAGAAGGTAAAAGGTAAAAGCCGCTAGCAGTGGCTAACAATGAATAAATAGCTTGTAGCTAGTTAGCTGGTTAGCTTCTGGAGGTTCTTGAGTGTGTTCTAAAAATTAAAAATAATAGCGATTCCGTATCACATTGGGTGAGGCAGGTTACCGGAAGGTATAAACAAATTAAAAATCGAAAAGAGATAGAAAGTAAATATGGGTCCAGTGAGTGTTTGGGACGTGGCAATTCAGACGGTTAGTAGGCCGGGGCTAAACAAGGTAGCAGTTAACGGACCGGGGCTAAACAAGCTAGCAGTTAGCAGGCCGAATTAGCAAGCAAGGAGATAGCAAGGGCTAGAAAGTTAGCCTTTGGGGGACGTCGCGATGGGGTGAGTCTGTTTATTCCTCTTCATGCGGTGACATCGATAGACCGGTCGTGGGTCCGGATATTGTAGCCCAGGAGTATGCTTCGGTGGTAGCACAGGAGCTCTGGCCGGGCTAGCTTCAAGCTAAGTGGGTGGAAACGCTAGCCAGGAGTAATCATCCGGGGTTGCTGTCACGCCTTGGTCTTAGTATTTTGTGTTTTCTTTATTTTATTTGGTCAGGCCAGGGTGTGACATGGGTTTATTTTGTGGTGTGTTTTTGTATTGGGGTTTAGTAGGTATTGGGATTGTGGTTGAGTAGGGTTGTCTAGCATAGTCTATGGCTGCCTGAGGTGGTTCTCAATCAGAGTCAGGTGATTCTCGTTGTCTCTGATCTCTGATATTTAGGTAGCCTGGGTTTCACTGTGTGTTTGTGGGTGATTGTTCCTGTCTCTGTGTTTGTTGTCACAAGATAGGCTGTATAGGTTTTCACGTTTCGTTTGTTTTGTAGATTTAAGTTATTTCATGTATCGTACATTTTTTATTAAAGAACATGAGTAACCACCACGCCGCATTTTGGTCTGCTCCTCCTTCTACAGACAAACGCGTTACAGTTGCGGTTAGCTAGATAGCTAGTTGTGAAGATCCAGCTGAAAATGTTCCGTTTGCGGTGGGAATCCGGTGGGAATCCGGGGACAAAAAAATAATAGGTCCGTTATGCTCTGGTTAGAGTCGCGTTGTTCGAACTGGCGAGAGCTTTCCGAGCTAAAGGTTAGCTGAAGACCACTAGCAATGGTTTGCTGACTGATAGCTGGTAGTTAGCTGGCTAGCTTCAGTTGAGGGGTTCCGAATCCAAAATTAAATCTAGAATCAGCTTCCTATATCGCAACAAAGCATCCTTCACGCATGCTGTCAAACATACCCTCGTAAAACTGACCATCCTACCGATCCTCGACTTCGGTGATGTTATCGATAAAATAGCCTCCAACACTCTACTCAACAAACTGGATGCAGTCTATTACAGTTCAATCCGTTTTGTAACCAAAGCCCCATACACTACACACCATTGCGACCTGCACGCTCTCGTTGGTTTTTCCTCACTTCATACATGTTGCCAAACCCACTGGCTACAGGTTATCTGCTAGGTAAAGCCCCGCCTTATCTCAGCTCACTGGTCACCATAGCAGCACCCACTCGTAGCACGCGCTCCAGCAGGTATATCTCACTGGTCACACCCAAAGCCAATTCCTCCTTTGGTCGTTTTTCCTTCCAGTTCTCTGCTGCCCATGACTGGAACGAATTGCAAAAATCCCTGAAGCTGGAGACTCACAACTCCCTCACTAGCTTTAAGCACCAGCTGTCAGAGCAGTTTAGAGATCACTGCACCTGTACGTAGCCTTTCTGTAAACAGCCCATCTATCTACCTACCTCATCCCCATACTGTTATTTATTTTTTATTTATTTTGCTCCTTTGCACCCCAGTATCTATACCTGAACATTCATATTCTGCCGTTCTACCATTCCAGTATTTAATTGCTATATTGTAATTACATCGCCACCATGGCCTATTTATTTCCTTAACTTACCTAATTTGCACTCACTGTATATAGACGTTTTGTTTTCTTTTGTTCTGTATTATTGACTGTATGTTTTATTCCATGTGTAACTCTGTGTTGTTGTATGTGTCGAATTGCTACGCTTTATCTTGGCCAGGTCGCAGTTGTAACTGATAACTTGTTCTCAACTAGCCTACCTGGTTAAATAAAGGTGAAAAAAAATATATAATAATAATAATAATAATTCCACTGATTTCAAAACATGATCCTCCGGAAAGTGGAGAGCCACACTTATGAAGCTCCACTACACAATACATTTTTTTTAAAACGCGTTTGACAGGATTACCAACACAGACTGACAAGCTTATATGGTAGACATATCCAAACTCCTCTCTCGGCATGTCCAGCCCACTCATTATCTCAGCCAATCATGGCCAGTGGGAAGGATGCTGATTTTTTTCTGTGGCTTAACTAACGAGGCTCGTAATTGAACAAAGTTTTTCGTATTTACAGATGGCATACGAGTTTGTTATTGGGGCACATGAAAGTTCACATGTTCAAGAGGCTTTTCTGCCAAAAAATACACTTTGAACGTTCAAACGGCTCTCCTGTTAAGTCGTGACTTGCGACATATGCCTAGTTTCCTGAATCGTGTCACATATGGGAATGATTTTAAGAAATTTTGCTCAATTAATTTCATTAATATTATGTTGATTCTATTCCAAAGAAAACAAAAAACGAAACCTCAAGGATTCCATTACGAATATATGACGCTATACAACGTGACAGGTTGGGAGTAGTGACGCTGAGTGAAGAGCGAGGAGCAAAATAATCCTAACATTTCCACTCCCTAATTGTAGGCTAACCAAAACCCAAATGGAGATTCAATGAAAATACAAATGTAATTGATTTATCAAGACCAGTCCTCATGCTTGTCTCAGAGCAGCTCAAAAAGGTTCTGAAATAGTTAACCACACTATTGCTATTGCTTCAAATCCTATTATAACAATTGGATGACTTTGGGTGTTCCAGTAAGCAACAATTTGTTGCCTTCATTAGCCTACTTTATTCCAATATTTCTGTCATTCAGTGATATTTATTCAGATAGTAATTAGTTATGGATCAATCCAGATGCGGTTAGAAAATAATGCATTTGGTGGACTCGGTAAGAGTCTATTGTCCTGCTGACAGCCCATCAGTTGAAGAAACTTGAGTGGACTTTAACCATGTGTATTCTCTTGTTTTGTTCTGTAGCTTTGACCCAAGGATTAGTCTGACAGGCCCAGGCATGGAA
This sequence comes from Oncorhynchus gorbuscha, assembly GCF_021184085.1. NCBI lineage: Eukaryota > Metazoa > Chordata > Actinopteri > Salmoniformes > Salmonidae > Oncorhynchus > Oncorhynchus gorbuscha. Next base: position 44,730,937 of record NC_060186.1, read on the forward strand.
CAAAGCTGGCGAGACATTCAATGACATCATCAAGAGATATGCTGGACCCTATGTCAGAGAGGGGTTTTTGGGACAACATTGTGTGTATTGTCCTGCTAATAGCCCTTGTGAAAACAAGTGTTTGAAAACATGTTATCTAATCTCTAAAGGGCTTTTATATAATTATAATGCAGGGTTAATAATAATAATTGTTGGATGACAGATCGATCCTCTCAAACTCATTAAGAGGTGGCTTTAATCTTCAATATAATCATTTATTCAAAAGGTTAAACCCTTGGCTTTTAGGCCTGCAGTAGGTTATAATAATTAATGCCTTCTGGGAATGTTTAAAAGTTATGGGTGGAGTTAAAAATGTGGCTGTCAGAAGAATTAAATTCAACCAATGTGTCACGCACTGACCTTAGAGAGCCTGTTTATTTCTCTATTTGGTTAGAACAGGGTGTGATTTGGGTGGGCATTCTAGTTTTCTACTTCTTTGTTTGCCGGGTATGGTTCCCAATCAGAGGCAGCTGTCTATCGTTGTCTCTTGATTGGGAATCATACTTAGGAAGCCTGTTTTCCACATGAGTTTGTGGGATCTTGTTTTTGCACAGTAGCTGTATAGCCCTGCAGAACTTTCTGTTTGTTTATCTTTTGTTGTTTTTTGGAGTTCATTTTAAATGAAGATGTACACTTTCCACGCTGCACTTTGGTCTCATTCCGACGACGGACGTAACAGAAGATCCCACCAAAAATGGCCCAAGCAGCGTGGCCAGGAGGAGTGGACATGGGAGGACATCGTGGATGGAGAAGGACCCTGGACGCAGGCCGGAGAGTATCGCCGTCCAAGGGAGCAGATGGAGGCAGCGAGAGAGGAATGGCGACGATATGAGAAGTTAAGTCAACGACATAAGCACGCACATGGAGTGGGCGGCAGAGCCGAGGGGTGACCCAGGGCCAGTCAGGGAGTCAAGTGAGGAGCAAGATTCTGGAGAGAGGTGCTGGTGTTGAGAGCGCTGCAGAGCGGGCGTGCTGAGGAGCGTGACACCAGTCCGGTGTCATGTGCACCGGTTTCATGCATCTGGCCTTCGGTGCGCCTCCACAGTCCGGTGCGTCCTGTGTCTCCTCCGCGCCCTCACCCTGGGGTGTTTGTCACCGTTCAGGCACCATGTTATGTGGTTCTATGCACCGTGTCTTCAGTGCGCCTTCACAGCCCAGTGCGTCCTGTGCCAGCGCCCCGCACTTGCCGGGCTAAAGTGAGCCTCCAGCAAGGGGCGATAGTCATTTAGTTCAGTTACCTTTGCCTTGTTGGAAACAGGAACAATGGTGGCCATCTTGAAGCATGTGGGGACAGCAGACTGTGATAGGAAGAGCTTTAGTATGTCCATGAACACACCAGCCCGCTGGTCTGCGCATGCTCTGAGGACGTGGCTAGGGATGCCGTCTTGGCCGGCAGCCTTGCAAGGATTAAAACCTGCTTTGGAGCCTGGTTTTTGTTTGGAAATTTGGATGACTGACGTTCCCAAAGTAAACTGCCTGTTACTCAGGCCCAGAAGCGAGGATATGCATATACGTGGTAGCATTGGATAGAAACCACTCTGAAGTTTCTAAAACTGTTGAAATAATGTCTGAGTATAACTGAATGGATATGGCAGGCGAAAACCAGAGGAAAATAAATCCAGACTTTTTGGGGGGGTCACAGTCCATGTCAATGCTTGCCTATGGGATATACAAATAGATAGGACCCAGATTAGTTTTATGGCTTCCACTAGATGTCAACACTTGCTTGTTTTTTGAAAAATAAGGAAGTAGTTGAAAAAACTACAAGGTGTCTCTCATTAGAAATGTAGTCTTGTTGGAGGTGAATGAGGTTCGCGCTCTTCGTTCTTTATCTTGCCTATGGAACATGCTATTCTGCGTCTTAAAGATTATAATTTATTTAGATATTAGAGTACCTGAGGATTAATTAGAAACATCATTTGACTTGTTTGGACAAACTTTACTGGTAACTCTTTGGATTAGTTTGTATGCATGTTGAAAGAGTGGATTACGCCAACTAAAGTGGATAACGCCAACTAAACTGACTTGCGCACTGACTTGCGCACACTCCAGCCACATGAGGTCTAGCATTGTCTTGCATTAGGAGGAACCCAGGGCCAACCGCACCAGCATATGGTCTCACAAGGGGTCTGAGGATTTCATCTCGGTACCTAATGGCAGTCAGGCTACCTCTGGCGTGCACATGGAGGGCTGTGCGGCCCCCAAAAGAAATCCCACCCCACACCATGACTGATCCACCACCAAACCGGTCATGCTGGAGGATGTTGCAGGCAGCAGAACGTTCTCCATGGCGTCTCCAGACTCTGTCACATGTGCTCAGTGTGAACCTGCTTTCATCTGTGAAGAGCACAGGGCGCCAGTGGCAATTTGGCAATCTTGGTGTTCTCTGGCAAATGCCAAACATCCTGCACGGTGTTGGGCTGTAAGCACAACCCCCACCTGTGGACGTCGGGCCCTCATACCACCCTCATGGAGTCTGTTTCTGAACGTTTGAGCAGACACATGCACATTTGTGGCCTGCTGGAGGTCATTTTGCAGGGCTCTGGCAGTGCTCCTCCTGCTCCTCCTTACACAAAGGCGGAGGTAGCGGTCCTGCTGCTGGGTTGTTGCTCTCCTATGGCCTCCTCCACATCTCCTGATGCTCTGGACACTACGATGACAGACACAGCAAACCTTCTTGCTACAGCTCGCATTGATGTGCCATTCTGGATGAGCTGCACTACCTGAGCCACTTGTGTGGGTTGTAGACTCTGTCTCATGCTACCATGAGAGTGAAAGCACGGCAAGCATTCAAAAGTAACCAAACCATCAGCCAGGAAGCATAGGAACTGAGAAGTGGTCTGTGGTCACCACCTGCAGAACCACTCCTTTATTGGGGGTGTCTTGCTAATTGCCTATAATTTCCACCTGTTGTCTATTCCATTTGCACAACAGCATGTGGAATTTATTGTCAATCAGTGTTGCATCCTAAGTGGACAGTTTGATTTCACAGAAGTGTGATTGACTTGGAGTTACATTGTGTTGTTTAAGTGTTCCCTTTATTTTTTTGAGCAGTGTATTTAATGACCCTAACCTGTCTACCTCGAGGATATAACCACGACTGCGGGTTATGAGTCAACCCACGCATCACTATTGCACACAGAGTGAGTGCATGCAAGTTATGTGACTTGTTAAGCACATTTTTACTCCTGGACTTATTTAGGCTTGCCATAACAAAGGGGTTGAATACGTATTGACTCAAGACATTTCAGCTTTTCATTTTTTATTAATTTGTAAACATTTCAAAAAAAATAACTCCACTTTGACATGGGATATATTCAATATTCAGAAAGTATTTGAAATCCCACACGAAGTAGGCAATTTGTATCGACAACAATTCTTCTATAACATAAAAATGCCAACAACTTTTCAAAGACTATTTCAAAATGTAGATAACTCCCTCAATGAGATTTAGTACAGACCAGGGTTAGGGTTAGGCCTGACCAGGCCTGACACAAAATGTAGAAATAGTAGCCTATTTTGACAACAATTCAGTGAATGCAACAGGTTTTAGATAAACTCAAAATATACATAGAGAAGATACAACTGTTCAGAGACTATTTTAAAAAGTACAACATTTCGTCTAGAAGATTTCTAGGACAAATTCATATGTGACTTTAGTGTTTGCATTTAGTCTACAACATGTCATGGAATTTCTGGAAGCACGGCCCAATCTGTGTCACAGAACACATAGAGCACCCAAAGGAGGTTTCTACACATCTCCCACTTTTTGCCGTGTCCACTCTGGATGCACACCACACACCCTCTTTTGCTCCCTTCAAAGTTCACCAGGGAGTGTGGCCTGCTTTCAAATCATGAGTAACAACACCCCCTGGTGTCAAATTCGTATCTCCCAATTTCCTGCCACTGTAGCCATCACAAAGTGAATGTACAAGCTGCATTTGAATGCCTTCAGGGCCCAGCGCCCGCGGTTTCTGGGAATCGAACTTCGCAGGGTCCACCACACAATGTATGCATTTGTGAACCATCACATTGATTCGCTCTTATGTAGCAACATTTTTTACCTTGGATAAAAGTAGAGACTAGAAAAGTGTATATCATACACTGCAGTTGAGGAACAATGGGAAAGTAATTCTGCTTTGAAGGTTGATAAACGTGTAACCCCACTTCTGAGAAAATGTCTTGAATGTTTTGGTACACCTACTGGAGAGCTCTTCTTTCTCTACACCCATTCAGCATCATTCACAGCCTTAAATCTTAGCCACACCCATATTTTTAAGGATTCACAAGTGAGGCCATATGCTAAACAGAGTGAGTAAGGTAGTGTAGTAAACAACCAACGATTTCAAAGTGGTAGTATCACCAAGTACTATTAGAAATACACTTTATTTAGTCTTTGGCCAATATCCTAATCTGACTTTGGTGCAGGTAATTTTGTTCTTCACATTACAATCTCTGGTAAAACATTACTATATCAAATAAAATCTGTTTATTTGTCACATGCACAGGCTACAGAAGGTGTAAATGGTACAGTGAAATGGTTACTTGCTGGTAGAGTGTTTTGTTAAGACATGTAGCTAGCTAGCCAAACAAAGAACCATAATCCCAATCCATACTACTAGCAATTCAAACTGATGGTCAAAGCTAGCAACCGTGCATGAATCTGCAGATAGCTTAAGCTAACCAAATAAATTCAATGTTAGCTAGCTAACATTAGGCTATAACTAGCAATCCAAATGGCTTTCTGAGATACGGATAATATTGCTACAAAGATCATGCATGTAACGTTAGCTAACAAGCAAGCCAGCTAACGTTAGCTAGCTAACAGTACACTTTAACTTGCAATGAAAATGACTTCCTGACTAAATGAGAAATGTATAATACCTGAAAATGTAGCTAAACTCTTATTCGTATATGGATAATCGGTTTCAGGCAAGTGGCCCGTTTATTATAGTCTGGCAATGAAGCACACAATTTAGGTGTTCCATTTAGAATCAGAGGATTATGAATTGACATTCCTCTAGCTCCTCAACTTTCTACGTACCATGTTCACCATAATCATAAATTAAAGGCCAAATATGGCTATAAAAACACAATGTGATTGTATAGTTTTACATTTTATAATCATTTCAAATAATAAATATTAAGAGAATGCATTTTTCTATTTTACAGCAACATGAACCAAGACTCAAGACACGAGTACAACAACCAACTAGCTTCAAAGATACATTTTCAACACAGTAAATCAATCACAACATACAGTACCTGGCAATAAAGCACACAAGTAAACATTCAGAACGTTTCTTTAGCACCAAGTAGTTAGCTAGCGTCACAATACAAAATGCAGCAAAATAGTGAGTCTGATCTTCACACAGTTTGATCCATACTGTACAATCATAAGGCACTTTATACAGTTAGACTAGACCTGCATGAGGAGTATGACATGTTATATCAAAAAAATAAGCAGACCTCAAATTATGGACCATCTTCCCCATAATCATAAATGAAAGGGAACTCATATGGCGCAATAGTGAACTTGACACCAGACCGATACTAGCGTATACAAGGAGAGGGCATAAGAACAATGCATAGGAGTCTTTAATAGAGACATAACATCTTGGAACTTACTCCCTTTAGAATGAGGATATAATATTTTGCCGAACTTCATGCAAATACATGCAGGTGAAAACTGCTCCTGCTACATATACATGGTTGAACGTTTCTCCTTCTCTGTTATGGATGCCATGGTTGCCCTTAGTTCGAAGATGTAATACAACAGCCTTCTGTGATCTGTTTTCGACTCCCTCTCCATGTGCAACCATACTCTGCTTCCCCCTGGCATTCCACTGATTTCAAAACTCGGTCGACTTCTTCTGTGACAACTACACTGTTTATGGCCTTTTCACTGTCATCAGAAGACAATGTCTGGTTCAATGAAAATGTCTTTATCTAAATCAGGGAGTTCCCCATCGTCTGATTAATTTTTAGAAAATAGTCCACAACTTTTTCTCACTGATCTTTACTGATAGTGCCTGCTAAATTCAGGGAAGCAAAGTTGAGAGCAGTAGAAACACTTTTGCAGCTGTACATGATATATTTCAAAAACGCTCCAGTAGTAAGGATTATGTACACATACTGACATCTCATGTTATAGACAGAAGCATGCTACATGGCAGACCAATCAGAACTCATCTCTTGGCATGTCCAGCCCATCCATTATCTCAGCCAATCATAGCTACACCAGCTAGGCTCATAATTTGTTTTGAACCAAGCATTTTTTGGAGTGTACCTCTATAGTTAGATTCCACAAAGGAATACAGCCTACCTTTCCTTCAGCTTGAGTACATTGAAATACACACTAATTACAGAACTCTAAGATATTGCTCTCATTTGTTAATATTATATTTTCAAACTCAAAATACGTCTCTGGACATTGTCTTAAGGCCTCTTCGAATATAATGTGGTATTTCAAGCTAGACAGGCATGAGGATTTAATGATTCCGTATCATTTTTACTTATGTCTTGTAATAACTTTGAAAGAGCACTGCAATTTGTCTTCATTCTGTTTTGTAAGCGAATGAATAATAAGAAATACTTATTTTCCACCATAATTTGCAAATAAATGTAATAAAAAATCCTACAATGTGATTTTCTGGATTTCTTTCCTAATTTTGTCTGTCATAGTTGAAGTGTACCTATGATGAACATTACAGGCCTCTCTCATCTTTTTAATTGGGAGCACTTGCACAATTGGTGGCTGACTAAATACTTTTTTGCGCCACTGTACATAAGTATTCAGACCCTTTACTCGGAACTTTGTTGAAGCACTTTTGGCAGCGATTAAAACCTTGAATCTTCTTGGCTACAAGCTTGGCACATCTGTATTTGGGGAGTTTCTCCCATTCTTCTCTGCAGATCCTCTGAAGCTCTGTCAGGTAGAATGGGGAGCGTCGCTGTACAGCTATTTTCAGATCTCTCCAGAGATGTTTGATTGGGTTCAAGTACAGGCTCTGGCTAGGCCACTCAAGGACATTGTCTTAGCTGTGTGCTTAGGGTTTTTGTCATTGTTGGAAGGTGAACCTTCACTCCAGTCTAAGGTCCTGGGCAGGTTTTCATCAAGGATCTCTCTGTACTTTGCTCTGTTCATCTTTGCCTCAATCCTGACTCGTCTCCCCATCCCTGCCGCTGAAAAACATAGCCACAGCATGATGCTGCCACAACCATGTTTCACCGTAGGGATGGTGCCAGGTTTCCTCCAGACGTGACGCTTGGCATTCAGGCCTAAGAGTTCAATATTGGTTTCATCAGACCAGATAATCTTGTTTCTCATGTTCTTGAGGTGCCTTTTTTCAAACTCCAAGCAGGCTATCATGTGACTTTTACTGAGGAGTAGCTTCCGTCTGGCCACTCTACTCTTGGTGGTTCCAAACTTCTTCCATTTAAGAATGATTGAGGCCAAATTTTTCATGGGGACCTTCAACGCTGCAAACATTTTTTGGTGTTCTTCCCCTGATCTGTGCTTCGACACAATCCTGTCTCGAAGCGCTAATCAATTGAATGTACCACAGGTGCTCTCCAATCAATATTTTGAAACATCAAGGATGACCAATGGAAAGAGGATGTACCGGATTTCAATTTCTAGTTTAATTGATAAGAGTCTGAATACTTATGTAAATAAGGTATTTCTGTGTTTAAATAAATAATCTACAAACATTGCTTTGTCATTATTGGGCATTGTGTGTGTAGATTGAGAAGGATAAATATGTATTTAATCTATTTTAGATAAGGTTGGAACGTAACAAAATGTGTTAAAAGTAAAGGGATCTGAATACATTCCAAATGCACTGTAGGTCTATGAAAGCCTAAACTGTGTATACTCTGTTCGGCCAAGATGACAACTTTCCTGTACTCTGCAGTCCTATTATTCCCATGATGACAATCATATCACATTCATAAGCTAAATGGGAAAAGTAGACCACTAGATTTCTATATATCTCAATTACTGTTAACAAGCACCAAGGGGATTTAAATTACGGATGACAACACTTGAGTGTGTGTGTGTAAATATCACTGTCACTGACAAGTGCTCTGACTCTCTGTCCATAATCATGTTTTACTTCTCATTAACTGAAAGGTCTTCATTATATGGGGTATTGTTGGGGACCCAGACACAATGTTTCATTATCACTTTCAGCATTTCTAATTGTAATTTGTTTGCCCTGTCAGTTTATATTGCTTCTGGTCGGAGTAGATATTCTCTCTTGACGACAGGGACTGCGATGCCTCGATATGGAGAGAGGGTTATAAAGGATGGAATACACTGAAGGCCCCAGCCAAGCCTTTGCCTCACCCCATATGCACATCTGAATGAAAATGAGACAAGCATGTGGGAAAGATTGCAGAGCGTGTCATCCTCCTATTAAACTCTGTGTCCTGAGAGAAGCAATTTTAACAAGGGCATGAATGGAAAGGTTTTTTTGTGGGGACAGAAAAATGCACTGTACTGCTTTAATGGAAGAGTTATGTCATCTGCAACCAATTCCAACCATGTCAGTATTAGACCTCCGACAATGGATCTGCATTGTATCAGTGCGTGTGTGTGTCTCAGAGTGTGCGTACCAGTGTGTGTGCATACATGTGGGTGTGGTGTGCATACATGTGAATGTGTCTGACACAAATACGTCTTTCATGACTTCACACAGCCGCCTTCCAAGCACTCAGCTGCTTTAGATCATCACTCAATCATGGTTCACCTCATCGTGGCTTAATTCTATCTGATACACACCGGTATAACCTGCCCACCTCCACTGCCCCCCCCCCCTCCCTCCTGTCTGTCTGGTGCGATTGGTTCCACTGCGCCCCAACTTTATTGGACTTGCCCAGAAATGTGTTGGAGTTGGCCATGGAAAGCTGGGAACAGCCTAACACGTAATGAGGCAAAGCCCAAATCGAATGTCTCCTGATTGAGTGTCTTAATCAAGAAGTGTGTGAACGTAATATTCTCTTGACAAAAAATGTTGCGTTATTCATATACGTTTCAGGAGCACTAACAGGAAATTCTGAACGACTCCGAATGAATTACTTGAAATGAGCAGAACCAAAAGAGCAGTTCTCTCTCTTCGACTGCCGTACGATGTGCAAAAGGCATTGGACATTGGAACAACAAAAGAAAATCACTGGAAAGTATGTTTCTTCAAAAGGATTAAAACCAAACCAAAAGGGCACTCTTTATTTCCAAAGCTTGTTTCAGTGTGCATTGGGACTCGCTGTCGCAATATGGAGGGAAAAAACAAACTTTACTCTTTCCCTTAATAAGCAGCAGTGTGCACATGCAAGAAAGAAACATATTTGGCTAGGCAGTGTTATTTTCCCTTCACCCAGACGCAGCAATCCCCCTGTGTGGGTATGTGAGAAATGGAGACCGAGAAGCAGATTTATTCACTACTGAGCCTTCCTTCTACCCATTTGATCAAGAAATATCTCTGTGCACCATTTCCCATTGTTGGAACAAATTAGATTTTTTACACGAAGCCCACTGCCTCTACTTGAAAAATTCCAACCCTTCCAAGAGATGCATTTTGCTCCTCATTTTTGAAGCTTTGTGGTGCGTGCAAGGATCACAGCCCACATATCTTCAACCCCCCCCCCAAGTAACAGCCCTATAAAAGCCAAGGCATTACCTTAAATGCAAATGAATTTATTTCAATTTGTTTCCAGTGAATAAGCCAGAGCAATTTGATCTGCATTTGTGTGAAAGTAGTCTCTTGTGTGCACTGTATCCAGTAATTTGAATGTTCATTATTGGTTTATTAGCAGATCACTGTCTTTGTACCATTCACCCTCAGCCACATCAATCCATCTCTGATAGTCGGCTGAAACATGCATAGGAATCATTGAGTGGTTGTGCTTGACTGAATGTCTAAAAAACTTATGTCATCCTAGACTCCTTGCAAATGAGACAGTGGTTCTTTCGAGACAATGTTTTTCAGCTCCACATATTAATATTTATGTAGATTTTAACATTGATAACTCCCACCACCCATTTTAAATGCAAGAGCATTACCTCTAAATAAATTCCTGAAAACACCACCTGTCACGCCTTGGTCATTGTATTTTGTGTTTTTGTTATATGTTTGGGTAGGCCAGGGTGTGACATGGGTTTATATGTTGTGTTTCGTATTGGGGTTTGTATTATTTGGGATCGCGGCTGATTAGGGGTGTTGTTAGGCTTGGCTGCCTGAGGCGATTCTCAATCAGAGTCAGGTGCTTGTTGTTGTCTTTGATTGGGAACCGTATTTAGGCAGCCTGACTTTCGCTTTGTATTTCGTGGGTGTTTGTACCTGTCTCTGTGTTGTAGTCACCAGATAGGCGTATTAGTTTCACGTTCCGTGAAACTTCACTGTTGTTTTTGTATTTAGTATTTCAGTTATTTCATGTACCGCGATTCAGTTCATTAAAGTCATGAGTAACCTACACGCTGCATTTTGGTCCGACTCTTCTTTCAACAGACGAACGTAGTTACAGAATCACCCACCTCTCACGGACCGAGCAGCGTGTAACTGGCAACGACGTAGATAACTGGCAGGAGGACGTTATGGAAGGTAGAGGCATGGAGTATACGACGTGGGAAGACATCAACAGGTGGTCGGCCGACCCAGAGAGATTGCAGGAGCCCGCCTGGGATTCCCTGCAGCAATACGAAGAGGGCTATAGACAAATGGGGTCTAAAAGGAAAACACGGCGACGCAGAGCGAAAACCGAAAGTAACCCCCAAATATTTATTGGGGGAGAGCGCAGATAGAGAGTGGCTGAGTCAGGAGTCAGACCTGAGCCTACTCTCCCTGTTAATTGTGAGGAGCAGCAATATAAGGACTTCTGGTCATGGGAGGAGGAATTAGACGGTAAAGGACCCTGGGCTCAGCCTGGAGAATATCACCGTCCCAAGGAAGAAATAGAAGCAGCTAAAGCGGAGAGGCGCTGGTATGAGGAGGCAGCACGGCGACGCGGTTGGAAGCCGGAAAAGCAGCCCCAAAAAATTATTGGGGGGAGGCTAGAAGGGAGAATGGTTATGCCAGGTAGGAGACCTGCGCAAACTCCCTGTGCTCACCGTTGGGCTAGAGAGACCGGGCAGGCACCGTGTTATGCTATGGAGCGCACGGTGTTTCCAGTGCGGGTGCAGAGCCAGGTGCGGCACATACCAGCCCTTCCTATTGGCCGGGCTAGAGTGGGCATCGAGCCAGGTAAGCTTGGGCAGGCTCGGTGCTCAAGAGCTCCAGTGCGCCTGCACGGTCCGGTCTATCCAGAGCCACCTCCACACACCAGTCCTCCGGTAGCAGCTCCCTGCACCAGGCTTCCTGTGCGTGTCCTCAATCCAGTACCACCAGTTCCAGCACCACGCACCAGGCCTCCAGTGCGCCTCGCCTGTTCAGCGCAGCTAGCACTTTTCTGCTCTCCTGCGCTGTCGGAGTCTCCCGCCTGTTTAGCGCAGCCAGAGCCTTTCTCCTCTCCTGCGCTGTCGGAGTCTCCCGTCTGCCCAGCGCCACCAGTGCTCCCAGTCTGCCCAGCGCCGCCAGTGCTCCCAGTCTGCCCAGCGCCGACAGTGCTCCCAGTCTGCCCAGCGCCGCCAGTGCTCCCAGTCTGCCCAGCGCCGCCAGTGCTCCCAGTCTGCCCAGCGCCGCCAGTGCTCCCAGTCTGCCCAGCGCCGCCAGTGCTCCCAGTCAGCCCAGAGCCGCCAGACAACCAGTCTCTTCCAGATCTGCCAGACAACCAGTCTCTTCCTGATCTGCTTGTCAACCTGACTCTACCAGTTCCGCCAGCCAGCCAGGATTTACCGGAGCCTACTACCTGCCTGAGCTTCATCTCAGTACTGGGCTTCCTCTCAGTACTGGGCTTCCTCTCAGTACTGGGCTTCCTCTCAGTACTGGGCTTCCTCTCAGTACTGGGCTTCCTCTCAGTACCGGGCTTCCTCTCAGTACCGGGCTTCCTCTCAGTACCGGGCTTCCTCTCAGTCCCGGGCTGCCCCTCAGTCCCGGGCTGCCCCTCTGTCCCGGGCTGCCCCTCTGTCCCGGGCTGCCCCTCTGTCCCGGGCTGCCCCTCTGTCCCGAGATGCCCCTCTGTCCCGAGATGCCCCTCTGTCCCGAGATGCCCCTCTGTCCCGAGATGCCCCTCTGTCCCGAGCTGCCCCTCTGTCCCGAGCTGCCCCTCTGTCCCGAGCTGCCCCTCTGTCACGAGCTGCTCCTCAGTTATGTGGGGATCTGGGTGAGGACTATTAGGCCATGGTCGGCGGAGAGGGTGGATTATCCCAGGACGCGAAGGGGAGGAACTAGGACATTAATGGAGTGGGGTCCACGTCCCGAGCCAGAATCGCCACCATGGACAGACGCCCACCCGGACCCTCCCTATGCTCTTGAGGTGCGTCCGGGAGTCCGCACCTTAGGGGGGGGGGTTCTGTCACGCCTTGGTCATTGTATTTTGTGTTTTTGTTATATGTTTGGGTAGGCCAGGGTGTGACATGGGTTTATATGTTGTGTTTCGTATTGGGGTTTGTATTATTTGGGATCGCGGCTGATTAGGGGTGTTGTTAGGCTTGGCAGCCTGAGGCGATTCTTAATCAGAGTCAGGTGCTAGTTGTTGTCTCTGATTGGGAACCGTATTTAGGCAGCCTGACTTTCGCTTTGTATTTCGTGGGTGTTTGTACCTGTCTCTGTGTTGTAGTCACCAGATAGGCTGTATTAGTTTCACGTTCCGTTCTGTTGTTTTTGTACTTAGTATTTCAGTTATTTCATGTACCACGATTCAGTTCATTAAAGTCATGAGTAACCTACACGCTGCATTTCGGTCTGACTCTCTTCTTTCAACAGACGAACGTCGTTACACCACCGTGTTTGCTAAATCGCTAAACATAACCATATCTCACGGCCTGGTCATGAATTATCCAACCCCAGGTTATTGTACTCACACACGGCATTCGTTTCCCTATAGCTCTAAGGTCAATTATATTAGGCCAAAATATATTCAGGCCTCTGAAAATTGACTTTGAGTGGGGTCCTTTGTGTTGAAATCTAACAACCACGTTGGTCCCCTTTTTCCTTTTGATAATTACACATTTGCAGTTAATTATCTCTGGTGGTTGATAGCACAAATGAAAAGGGAAGTAATATCCAACCTGGGTGTGAAGCAATGTTCCATCTAAGCTGTGAATTTGCTTACAGGGGTGGGCAATTCCAGTCCCCGAAGGCCTGATTGGTGTAACAGTTTTGCCCCAGCTAACACACATGACTCCAATAATCACCTAATCATGATCTTCAGTTTTGAATGCAATTTGATTAATCAACTGTGTTTTCTAGGGATGGAGAAATGTGTGACACCAATCAGGCCCTCGAGGACTGGAGTTGCCCACCCCTGTCTAGTGCGTGCAGTAGCCCCAGACTGCCGTGCAGCTCCCTAAGACAAATATCAGCCCACAGAGAGAAGTACGAGATCGAACTTCACTCAACTTTCTAGAGCATTGGTCACCAACTGGTTGATCGCGATCGACTGGTCGATCTGCAAGGCATTCCTAGTCGATCGTGAAACGTTTCTGTAAAAGCCCAATGATAAAGCCTTGTGTTCCTATTTTTTTTCCGCCTCGGGTTGTTGGTGGTAGGTGCACCCATTCAGCTCTCCCGCTCGCCGGGTAGACAAATTGTTGCCATTTTGAAACATTTCCTGTGTCTGATGGTGCAAACTCAGCCTTCCTGGCGGGCCCAGAGAGCAAATCAAGTGCACTATAGGCCTACCACTGTTCAATCAATGGCTCAGATGACCGTGTCTGCAGTAATATAGCAGACATAAAAGAAAGCTACAGCAAAGTTGATACCGTGGGATTTCAAAACGTTTAAAACCATGACTAGAGAGACACTGTCAACGAAAACAGCAACGAGATGCTGTTTTTATGAGTGAGTTCCTGTTGAAGTTCTTACTCCGCAATGTCAACGCTTTGTATTCAGCGCCTCCACAAGCCATAAAATGTGCGTTCTTATTTCCACTCAGTGCTACTACAAGCACTGCAGCAGTAATGAATGAGTAGGAAAGGCTTGCATTGTTGTTATTATTAGTGGCTTAGGTCTTTTTTAATATTGAGGAATATTTCAATTTCTCTGTTCATAGGAGTTAAAACATGAATTTGTGCACCAAATAATGCGGAACGAATCGAGTTTTGCCATGACCTGGGCCTATAGCTTACTGCACAAACCTCATTGCGACAGTACTGTTTTTAATTGGTTAACGCCCCAGCGTGAGTTGTTTTATGAATGCGAAGTTAGAATGCACTCACTGTTCAAAATGTGATTGTTACACAACAGGATAGTTAACTTGTGCTACCTGCTATTTATCTATAGGCTCTCTTTCAACACTTCAATTTCAAATTATTTTCTAACAGTGTTGCAGACAATTTATGCTTGAGGCTTTACTGAGCTAGACAAACGTCTCTCTTCGAGGAGAGCCTAAGCACTTCCCTAGTGTTTCCGCAGATCAAGTATGCGACATTTGCACAGTTTTGCATAAACTGGCACATTTTCTATCTTGAGATCACATTGCCTTCATTCTAGTTATCCTTATAAGTAATAACTTTGGACGTGTGTGTTCCTATAAAAGTAAGTTCCTTATTTTCTGTATTTTTGTTGTCGTTTCTACTGTAGCATACAGTATGTAGAGTACCAGTCAGTTTGAACACACCTACTCATTCAAAGGTTTTTATTTATTTGTACTATTTTCTACATTGTAGAATAATAGTGAAGAGATGAAATAACACAATAATATAGTAACCAGAGGTGGTGTGTTTTGGGTCATTATCCTGTTGAACAAATGATAGTCCAACTAAACGCAAACCAGAGGGGATGGTGTATCGCTGCAGAATGTGGTAGCCATGCTGGTTTAGTGTGCCTTGAATTCTAAATAAATCAGACGGTGTCACAAGCAAAGCACCCCCAAACCATCACACCTCCTCCTCCATGCTTCACGGTGGGAACCACACATGCGGAAATCATCCGTTCACCTACTCTGCATTTCACAAAGACACAGTGTTTGTAACCATAAAATCTCAAATTTGGTCTCATCAGACCAAAGGACAGATTTCCACTGGCCTCATGTCCATTGCTTGTGTTTCTTGGTCCAAATAAGTATTTTATTCTTATTGGTGTCCTTTAGTAAGGGTTTCCTTTCAGCAAGTTGACCATGTAGGCATGATTTATGCAGTCTCCTCTGAACAGTTTATGTTGAGATGTGTCTGTTACTTGAACACTGTGAAGCATTTATTTGGGCTGCATTTTCTGAGGCTGGTAACTCTGTAACGGTTTTCTAGGTGTGGTGAAGGAGAGTCGGACCAAACTGCAGCGTGTAGATTGCGATCCATGTTTAATGAACAAAAACGTAACACGAATCTAAAACACAAACACTCCAAAACAAAGAACGTAACGAAAACAGAAACAGCCTATACTAGTGAAAACTAACACAGCCAGGAACAAGGACACTAAGGACAATCACCCACGACAAACTCAAAGAATATGGCTGCCTAAATATGGTTCCCAATCAGAGACAACGATAAACACCTGCCTCTGATTGAGAACCACTCCAGACAGCCATAGACTTTGCTAGATCACCCCACTAGCTACAATCCCAATACATACACACCAAAACCCCAAGACAAAACACACCACAATACAAAAACCCCATGCCACACCCTGGCCTGACCCAATACATGAAGATAAACACAAAATACTTCGACCAGGGCGTGACAAAGTCTAATGAACTTATCCTCTGCAGCAGAGGTAACTTTGGGTCTTCCTTTCCTGTGGCGGTCCCCATGAGATCCAGTTTCATCATTGCACTTGATGGTTTTTGCAACTGCACTTGCTGAAACTTTCAAAGTTCTTGAAATGTTCAGTATTGACCTTCATATCTTAAAGTAATGATGGACTGGCATTTCTCTTTGTTTATTTGAGCTGTTCTTGCCATAATATAGACTTGATCTTTTACAAAAAATAGGGCTATCATCTGTATACCACCCCTACCTTGGCTCAAACACATTAAATTCTTCGATATAAGGGGCACTCTTTTAATTTTTGGATAAAAAAACATTCCCGTTTTAAACAAGATTTATTTGTCACGAAAAGATGCTCGACTATGCAGATAATTGACAGATTTGAAAAGAAAACACTCTGACGTTTCCAAAACTGCAAAGATATTGTCTGTGAGTGCCACAGAACTAATGCTACAGGCAAAACCAAGATGAAATTTCATACAGGAAGTGCCCCAGATTTTGAATGCAATGTGTTCCAATGTCTCCTTATATGGCTGTGAATGCGCCAGGAATGAGCCTACACTTTCTGTCGTTTCCCCAAGGTGTCTGCAGCATTGTGACGTATTTGTAGGCATATCATTGGAAGATTGACCATAAGAGACTACATTTACCAGGTGTCCGCTTGGTGTCCTCCGTCAAAATTATTGCGTAATCTCCAGCTGCGTGCATTTTTCCATTTGGTTCAGAGGAGAAACCAAACTGCCACAAATTATTTATCATTGAATAGATATGTGAAAAACACCTTGAGGATTGATTCTAAACAACGTTTGCCATGTTTCTGTCATTATTATGGAGTTAATTTGGAAAATAGTTTGGCGTTGTAATGACTGAATTTTCAGGGGGTTTTCTTAGCCAAACGTGATGAACAAAACGGAGCGATTTCTCCTACACAAATAATATTTTTGGAAAAAATGAACATTTGCTATCTAACTGAGAGTCTCCTCATTGAAAACATCTGAAGTTCTTCGAAGGTAAATGAAGGTAAATGAAGGTACGAAGGTACGAAGGTAAATGTTGCCTGCTGAATGCTAGGCTTAATGCTATGCTAGCTATCAATACTCTTACACAAATGCTTGTGTAGCTATGGTTGAAAAGCATATTTTGAAAATCTGGGATTACAGTGTTGTTAACAAAAGGCTAAGCTTGTGAGCCAATATATTTATTTCATTTCATTTGCGATTTTCATGAATAGTTAACGTTGCATTATGGTAATGAGCTTGAGGCTATGATTACGCTCCTGGATACGGGATTGCTCGACGCAAGAAGTTAAGAAGGAAAGAAATTCCACAAATCAAATTAACTTTTAACAAGGCACATCTGTTAATTGAAATCCATTCCAGGTGACTACCTCATGAAGCTGGTTGAGAGAATACCAAGATTGTGAAAAGTTGTCATCAATGCAAAAGGGGGCTACTTTGAAGAATCTAACATCTAAAATGAAATTGTATTTGTTTATCACTTTTCTGGTTACTACATGATTCCATATGTGTTATTTCATAGTTTTGATGTGTTCTCTATTACTCTACAATGTAGAAAATAGTAAAAATAAAGAAAAACCATTGAATTTGTAGGTGTGTCCAAACTTTGGACTGGTACTGTATGTAGGCTTGATGAGGGGAAAAAACAATACAATCAATTTTAGAATAAAGCTGTAATGTAACAAAATGTGAAAAAATATATACTTTCCAAATGCACTGCATGTGTGTCACCTTGTTTTTTGAC
The DNA here is from genome assembly GCF_021184085.1 of Oncorhynchus gorbuscha. Taxonomy (NCBI): domain Eukaryota; kingdom Metazoa; phylum Chordata; class Actinopteri; order Salmoniformes; family Salmonidae; genus Oncorhynchus; species Oncorhynchus gorbuscha. The sequence goes on from NC_060186.1 coordinate 44,748,536, forward strand.
ATTATGCAATGCATTCTGGGTGTCACGTAAACGTCTGTCAGACCAAATATGTTATAATGAGGTGAAGGAATGGTTGACTTACCTTTCGAGTAAACTTTCGGAAGTGAATGAAGAGAAGTGAATAATCGTAGACGACACCCCCCTTCAACATGCAGACCAAACTCTGTCTCCTCTTATTATCTTTTGTTGACATGAAAAAAAGCATGGCGGCATTCACAAACTACCCATCACCCCATTATTTTTGATTTCTAGAAAGTGCTTTCTTCAACTATTTTGATCAATGGTGAGCTCACTCGTGATGTGAGGAATTATAAATAGTAATTGCTATTAGCTAATTCATATTGTGGTTTCTGTCAGCCGGGAGTTATGTATGTAAATATGACCAATTGTGTTATGTCAATCTTTCCTCAGTTAGCGCTAGGACTAATGTAGCCTACATTTTCCGATTTGGATGATTGTGTATGATTGTGTATGCTGTCACTACTTCTGTGAATGTCTGAACATTGCATCCAAAAATAAACTGGCCACATTCAGGACATAACTTTGTAAGGACTGTGTTTGTGCAAATGTTTCTGTGAAAAAAAGTATGGCCAGCTCAAATGCTAACTGTTGCGTGAGTTGAAATTGGACATTCTAAATAAGCGTTCTAATCACACCGGTTTGAGCTTATGCTGCAAGTACCCCTGTAAAAGTAGCACACCCATTTTTTGGTATGTGTGAAAAGGTTATGGCATGTTAAAAAACATCTGAGCGGTAAGATCTCGGCTTGCATTTTGAATCAAACTGATCTTGACTCAGAAAATGTTGGTGACCACTGCTCTAGAGTTTTCCCTATTAACACTATTGATGGGTTCTGACTCCTAAACGTGAAAATATGAAATATCCTTATTCATGTCACTGAGGGAGAGAGGGGCATGTAGAATGTTTACATTCTGTTAGAATATGTGACATCCATCTGGATTTGGTTTTATGCAGCAAAATTTGCATTTTTTTTTTTTTTACAATGGTAAAAAGTAGAGACTCAGAGCAACAAAATGGTGTATCATACACTGCATTTTTGAGGAACAATGGGAGGGTAATTCTGCTTTGAAAGTTGATACACTTGTAAATTCACTTTTGAGAAAAGGGCCTTTGAATGTTTTGGTACCTACTGGAGAGCTCTCCTTTGTCTACACCCATTCAGCGTTGTTCACACCCTCTTAAACCAGTCCCACCCATCTCTTTAAGCATTCACATATGAGGTCATGTGCTAAACAGTGAGTAATGTATTAAAGATTAAGACTAAAAGTGGTAGTAGCCTACAATAAGGAAACATTTCAGGTAAACAGAATGTCCAGATGTAAAGATACCTTAATAGAAAATGCCTGAATTAAAAGTCACTCAGTAAAATACTACTTGGTTTTTGGTTTTAAAATACTAAAGTATCAAAAGTAAAAAGTATAAATAATTTCAAATTCCTTAAACCAGATGGACCAATTTTTTAAATATTTTTTTTATTGATGGATAGCCAGGGGCACATTCCAAAACTCAGGCATAATGTACAAACAAAGAATTTGTGTTTAGTGAGTCTGTGTGGTATGTCAAAAAATCATGTCACGACCACACATATCAATATTAATTTTATATGTCAAAATTTTGATAAGTCTTGCATAGTGGGTGGGTCTCTACAGAAGGTGTAAACAGTACAGCCAAATGGTTACTTGCATTGTAGTAGTATCTTAAATAGATAGGGTCAATATAAATAAAATAATATACAGTATGTACACAAACAATATCAATAACGATGATGACAGACGAGGTAGTTGTTTGCATATAAGAGCGTCTGCTAAATGACTTAAATGTAAATGTAAATGTAAAGTGGCTGAGCAGCAGGATAAATTTTTTTAGCAGCAATGTATGTTTGTTAGGAGAGAGTCATTTGAATAGACGCACTGCAGCTAGTGCTGATGACTGGTGTCTATCCGAACCATGCATGAAAAAGGGAATCTATATTCGGAGAGCCTGTTTCTGTCCTGCCCTTGACTTTGGTCCAGGGCATGTGATGGCCATAGCCTCTTTGTCACAAAACTCCCTGATCTTCTCAAAAATATACGTTTGTCTAGCTGTGTCCAGTCCAGGTGGTGCTTGTACAGGCAGACCATCTATGGGAGGAAGGATGTCAGCGTTGCGCAGCAGCTTAAATCTGGTCCCGACTGATTCTGAACACTCCTTGGTGACAACAACACCAGGCTCCAGAGCATCGAAACTGTACAACAGGAAATAACACTTCGTATAAGTAAGGGAATACCCCCCTGTATTGGACAAAAATGAATGGGAAGACATTGTCCAATACCACCCAATTCGGCGTTGATTCATGCAAAGTGTATTGCAAATGCCATATGGCAATTGCCAGTTGTAAAACTTTAAAAATTCAACAGGTGGCGAATCCGCTCCACCATGGTTTTTCATATTGGAAATGTAACCCAAGTCAACCTCCAAAAGCAACATTTTGAAAAAATGAATTTTTTGTCAAAAACTTATCACTTATCAAAAGTGCTTTCTGGACCGTTTTTTGAAATTCTTTCGATTTTTTTGTCAATTACACATGTGTAAGAACTGTATGAATATACTTTTGTCCAATTTTATTATCATATTTTTTTTTTTACATGTGCATAAGTAATATGTTTTGTCCATTTTCAATATGATTTCATAGGAAGTCAAAAGTCAAAAGTCAAAAATGTCAAAATTTTGTAAAAATCTTCACACACCCTTAAAAAAGTGCTTTCTGGACCGTTTTTCGAAATTCTTTCAAATTTTGTGTCAATTACACACGTATAAGAACTGTATCAACATACTTTAGTTGTATTTTATTATCATCATTTTTTTTTGCTTGTGCATAAGGAATATGATTTGTCCATTTACAATATGATTTCATAGAAAGTCAAAAGTCACTTTTTTTGGGACCAAATGCCATAAGAAATTTGACATGCTCAAAAATCCTGCAGAAATGCAAAATTGACTGGCCTGATGAACTTGGGATGGCCGGGCAGTGATAGTTGTTCCTTTCCATCACTCGTTGTGTTGATTTCATCATGTCCATTTGGTGATGTTTTTTTCACTATAGAATCATATTGCAAATGCACGTTTCTCGGTCCGAGAACCGTCTAGAGCCACGTAACTCACCACGCACTATCGACCTGAGGTCTAGAACAGGATTCTAAAGTTTCAGAACTCTAGGTCTGACGGTTCTTTAAAAGTTCCAACAAGGTTAACTAATGCAGGCAGTGTATGTCTCTATGCACCCCAATGGGTCCCTACTTCCAAGCTGTGTGTGTGATTTAGTTTTCCTTTGAAATTTTATGGGAAAAATGACTGATTTACAGTTCATGGGGTTTGCCTAATCACACATATGAAGTTTTGGAAAGATCTGACTTTTTTAACCCCTCGAAACAGCCCGAGACACCAATTATGGCACTTCCGGTTGGCACAGGAAGCTATAAGTCAACACATATCCTCATTGGGGTATGCTGTTACAGAATCCTGAGTTTTAAGTCTTTACGTTTAGAATGGACTGATTTACACAGGGTTGAATGCATTATGTCTATCAAACTGCAGGCAGGGTATGGATATACACTTTTAGGGTGATTTTAACCACTTCCGGTTGGTCCAGGAAGCTTAGAATCAACACAGGTAGACCTCATACTGGCCTGACGGTCTGTTATCAACGACAGGTTCATACGGCATTCATAACCCATATAGGCTTCAGGTTGAATTTAGGGGTGCAGGCAATGTATTCCTATGGGGAGAGAAGTCAATGCAAATTCTTTGAAGTAAACACCTTCTTTTAACTATTAAGGGTTAATGCCACATGGTCAAGGTTAGGCTTGCACGGATCGGGAGGACCTTAGGAACGTACCTGAAGTCGAATTGTGCTTCTCACTCTAACAGTTCTCTTACTGTCACCCAAAAGCAAATGACATTGAGGGCCAGCCTTCATTTTGGGCCTACTTTTCTAATGGTCGCTGTGCTTAGACCGAGCGAGCTACGGTCAAGCGGGGCATTTCGTTGAACTCGGCATGGCCTAGGGAATATGGAAATGCCATTGTAGGCTTTGTGTGTCTTTAAGCACCGCACTTTGTCACTCCATCCTTGCTGTGTGTGTTTTTCTGCGTGTGTGTGTGTGAGAGAGAGCTTTTCTTTGACATCTGTTGGGAGAAATGACTGACTTACAGTTTATGGGGGTTGCCTAATCACACATATGAAGTTTTGAAAAGATCTGACCTTTTTAACCCTTGGAAACTGCCACTGTGACACCATTTAAGGCACTTCCGGTTGGCACAGGAAGCTATAAATAAACTCATATCCTGATTGGGGTATGCCTTTACAGAATCCTGAGTTTTAAGTCCTTTACGTTAAGAACTGAGTTATTTTAGAGGGTTTAGTGGGTGTGTGTTATTTCAGAAAATCATAGAAAATCACAGAAATCTCGCAGAGCTCCGCAGCACACTTTAAAAAGATTCTAAAGAACACCCCGCAACTTGATCTGTAACCTTTGGAAAAAAAACACCTATCCGTGAACATCACCAATCTGTCATCGTACGATTTCTCTTAAATGACGATAGATAAATGGCTGGTTCTATTTTTATTGACACCGGAGCCTCCTTGACTTTGACGTGAAGTGGAAAAATAATTTCTCTATTTTCATTTTGGACCTTTAATCGCAGATAAATGGCCATAACTCAAAAACCGTTGAGGCCTAGACGCCATCTTGTTCGGGGCCAACTGCCCATTATGCCAAACCTACGCTCACCGAGTTTCGGCTTTTCCGTTTTCGAGATAAGACCCGAGATAAGGCCCCATCGTGAATCGTGATGTTTTGTCCAATAGCAATATGATTGCTTATGCCCTCTTGTGGGATATTCCGTGACAGCAGAAAAATTACCAAAATCTTATTTTTTTTGTAAAACGGAAACCGAATGTCTGGCAAAGTTCATTTGATGACTTCGTGGTAGGTCCGGCCCTGCCGCTCGGCCCGACGCCGTCCACGAATTTTACAAACGAAATCTTCCCTTATGTATGTTAATGTTAGCTAGCAAGCCAGCCATCTAACGTCCGCTAGCTAATAGCAAGCTTTAATTTGGGGTCTTTTGTTTAGACATGTAACGTTAATATTAGATAGCTAAAAAAATGTACTAAAATCCCAATCCATAGAGTAACATTAGTAAACCAGTCATCGAACTCCAACTGGCCAGGTTACAGCAAGCTTTATTGTCATAGCTAGCTAAAGTTAACCAATAGGTTCAATGTCAGCTTGCAAGCCGGCCATCTAACATCCGCCAGCTAACAGCAAGCTTTAACTTGGGGTCTTTTGTTTAGGCATGTAACATTAATATTAGCTAGATAGCTAAAGAATTAACTAAAATCCCAATCCATAGAGTAGTGTGAGCAAGCCAGCCATCAAACTCCAGCTGGCTAGCTAACAGCAAGCTTTAACTAGCAATACAAATTGATTGTCATAGCTAGCTAACAGGTTCAATGTTAGATTCTTACCCATTTACATGGATGAAAGCTTCACGACAGACATTCATTTTCAGAGTGAGAGAGATTCAGCATGCAACGATTGTCCTCCAGAAAGTAGTCCATCACAACAAGCGCATCTCTCGGCATGTTCAGCCCACTCACTATCTCAGCCAATCATGGCTAGTGGGAAGTTTGCTGTCGTTTTCTGTGGCTAAACCAACTAGGCTCGTAATTTAACAATTTATTCATATTTACAGATGGCATACACGTTTGATATTAAGGTACATGAAAGTTCACATGTTCAAGAAGGCATTTCTGGCCCAAAATGCATTTTGATTAAAAAAATTAAAAAATAACGTTCAAACTGCTCTCCTGTGAAGTCGTGACTTGCAAAATACGACTAGTTTCCTGAATCGGGTCACGTGAGTTGAGGAGGAGTGTATCACTAATGTTCTGTTTAGCAACAGATATGCATTGGCTGTTCAGAAGTGTAAGGAGGAGACTCAGCATAGGAGGAAAGCTTAAATACCCGTTCTTGTGTGAATATATCCATGTCTTATGAAGCTGTGTGACCCAGTGGGTGAATAAACTTGGTTTGAGCTTTACTAAGCGTCTGTGAGTTTTTGCGCTTGATTTAGAATCTAACACTATCAACCTTTCCCTGGCAATTGTGATCGAATCAACGCAATATTAGCCACTTTCAATGCAACATACCGAAACAAAACAAGCTATCCAAGAGATTTTGTTTGTCGGCAGAATGCATCGGAGAAGGATTCTATTGCAATGACACACAATACTCAGCCCATACTCTACATAGACCTGTTCAGCATAAACAATCAGAGCTGCAGTAGGCCTATATGCAAATAGACCATTGACATGTATGGATCTGTGCCATTTACATTGAACTGAACTGTGTTTACGACATGAGCGGTCGTTTGCAGATGCACTTGTTTTGAGATCAATGCGAAAGCTGCATGTGTGCACATTTTGTTCATATCCTTTGCTAGTTAGTGAGTTATTAACCCAGTTATATAACATTTTTAGTCAGCAATAGGGGAGTGATTACTTCCTAAAAGAGCACAACATTTATACATTTAGAGACATCTTCGAAAAGCGACTCAGGTAAAGATATTTTTTTTGTCTTTAAGGGGCAGTATTGCATTTTGAGACAGGCTTAGATAAGCTAAGTAGCCAAAAAGCAGAGGGTAGCATAATTTGTCTGAATCTCTGTAAAAACATATCTTGCATCAAACAACACAACATTTTCAGTCACCTCCCTCAATCACCTCTGTCGTGACGCTAGCCCTTTAAGTGAATTGGCCAGCAGAGATGTGAACAAACTCCTCTCCTATTGGGGGGAGATTTTCAACTTAACCCCTCCCCCCCACGTCATAAATTCCCTAAAGAGACTTCCTGGCCATGCAGTATCGAGATATTCACAGTAGAACAAAGGAACTTCAACTACATCACAGAATTGGAGAACTGAACAATAACCATATTTTGAAGAATGTGAAAGTGGTCGGTGGAGAAAACAAACATTTGTTTCATGTTTGTGACCTCATGAAAGACAAAACAGCCACATAAACCTAACTCGGTTTATACAGGTGATTCCATTATGAGGGTTTACATCTAATTATTGTGTGAAATAAATGAGTAAAGATCAAACTATTTGTAAAATTATGTAATATTTAAAGTTTAACTAAGTCATTGGCCCGCCCCCGTGAGCACAGACATGATCTGGCATCATGGAACAGCCCTTTCCTATTGTTACGAATAAACCCCCCTCCTAAGAAAATCCTCTTCAGACTAAGCAAACCCATGGCGTGAGCTGTGATTGCGAATAGTTAAGACCACGCATACCTCGGTGTAAGCTGAGGTGGCACAAGTTTGTGTACCAAGACTAAGCAAACCTACAGCATGGGCTGTGATTGTGAATAGTAACTCCTAAACATACCACGTGGAGCATTGGCTACATGGCTGGAAATGGTTAAACTCGGAGACTATTGATCCCTACAGAATAAGAGAGAATATCAGATACTAATTACTAGTCTGCAGCTAGAAATTGTGTAAACCTGGGAAGAGAAAACCGACAACCACCCGAAACACTTATTCAATCAGAACATTTCTGAATGGTAATCTGAAGTATCCATTCTAACCATGAAAGACTTTGATCTTTGAAACCGACAGAGAGCGAGAGACTCGGATGAACTCTTCACCAGACGGACTGGATTCCAACAGAGAAAATCATAATGACACATGGGCGTAAATATATATTGATTGCAATTATTTCCGAATGAGTGAGAGTTCATGTGCCAAGGATTATTATTTCAATTAATATAATTATCAAACGTGTGTAGTGATCCCTTTTTTCTTTCCCGCTTCTTTCTCAGTCCATACCCACTTACCTTTGTCCACCAAGCTGTCATATCTGTTTAGCCCCCTAGGGAATATTCCCTATCGTTAGTTTTTTATGCATTTCTGTGATTATTGCTCCGATTTCCTAGTTGATTCAATTTACATGATTAGTTTAATCACGTAATAATAATTACAGAGAATTGATTTGATAAAATAACAGTCTTCACTTTTAATGATGCCAACAACATGACACCTCCTTGTAGGACAAGTGGATAAACAGGTTAATGTCAAGCCCTGCATGTTTTTCTCTCACAATTCTCATGGAATGTAGGTCTACATTGAACACAACATTCAAATTTGCTCTCAGCCGACCTGAAATTTGCTCAGCGGCTAATTGTTTTTGAGAGACAATTGTTGTGCACTACATACAGTGGGGAGAACAAGTATTTGATACACTGCCGATTTGGCAGGTTTTCTACTTACAAAGCATGTAGAGGTCTGTCATTTTTATCATAGGTACACTTCAACTGTGAGAGACGGAAATCCAGAAAATCACATTGTATGATTTTTAAGTAATTAATGACATGACATAAGTATTTGATCACCTACCAACAAGTAAGAATTCTGGCTCTCACAGACCTGTTAGTTTTTCTTTAAGAATTCCTCCTGTTCTCCACTCATTACCTGTATTACCTGCACCTGTTTGAACTCGTTACCTGTATAAAAGGCACCTGTCCACACACTCAATCAAACAGACTCCAACCTCTCCACAATGGCCAAGACAAGAGAGCTGTATAAGGACATCAGGGATAAAATTGTAGACCTGCACAAGGCTGGGATGGGCTACAGGACAATAGGCAAGCAGCTTGGTGAGAAGGCAACAACTGTTGGCACAATTATTAGAAAATGGAAGAAGTTCAAGATGACGGTCAATCACCCTCGGTCTGGGGCTCCATGCAAGATCTGACCTTGTGGGGCATCAATGATCATGAGGAAGGTGAGGGATCAGCCATGAACTACACGGCAGGACCTGGTCAATGACCTGAAGAGAGCTGGGATCACAGTCTCAAAGAAAACCATTAGTAACACGCTACGCCATCATGGATTAAAATCCTGCAGCGCATGCAAGGTCCCCCTGCTCAAGCCGGCGCATGTCCAGGCCCATCTGAAGTTTACCAATGACCATCTGGATGATCCAGAGGAGGAATGGGAGAAGGTCATGTGGTCTGCTGAGACAAAAATAGAGCTTTTTGGTCTAAACTCCACTCGCCGTGTTTGGAGGAAGAAGAAGAATGAGTACAACCCTAAGAACACCATCCCAACCGTGAAGCATGGAGGTGGAAACATCATTTTTTGGGGATGCTTTTCTGCAAAGGGGACAGGACGACTGCACCGTATTGATGGGAGGATGGATGGGGCCATGTATCGCAAGATCTTGGCCAACAACCTCCTTCCCTCAGTAAAAATATTGAAGATGGGTCGTGGCTGGGTCTTCCAGCATGACAACGACCCGAAACACACAGCCAGGGCAACTAAGGAGTGGCTCCGTAAGAAGCATCTCAAGGTCCTGGAGTGGCCTAGCCAGTCTCCAGACCTAAAACCAATAGAAAGTCTTTGGAGGGAGCTGAAAGTCCGCATTGTCCAGCGACAGCCCCGAAACCTGAAGGATCTGGAGAAGGTCTGTATGGAGGAGTGGGCCAAAATCCCTGCTGCAGTGTGTGCAAACCTGGTCAATAACTACAGGAAACATATGATCTCTGTAATTGCAAACAAAGGTTTCTGTACCAAATATTAAGTTCTGCTTTTCTGATGTATCAAATACTTATGTCATGCAATAAAATGCAAATGAATTACTTAAAAATCATAGTGTGATTTTTCTGGATTTTTGTTTTAGATTCCGTCTCTCAGTTGAAGTGTACCTATGATAAAACATTACAGACCTCTACATGCTTTGTAAGTAGGAAACCTGCAAAATCGGCAGTGTATCAAATACTTGTTCTCCCCACTGTATATGTTTTTCAGATGAATCCTTAACTAAACTTAATGCCCTCATGCAGTCTTTTTACTATAACTTTTCAATCATCACTTTTTGTCGAATAAATTGTGTTAATATACCTACAAAATATATACAGTACAAGTCAAAAGTTTTGACACACCTACTTATTCAAGGGTTTTTCTTTATTTTGACTCTTTTATACATTGTAGAATAATAGTGAAGACACCAAAACAATGAAATAACACATATTGTGCAGTAACCAAAAAGTGTTAAACAAATCAAAATATTATTTATATTTCAGATTCTTCAAAGTAGCCACCCTTTGCCTTGATGACAGTTTTGCACACTCTTGGCATAGTTTCCATGATGTAACTCATTCTCTTTGTTATATAGAGTAATGACCCTTGCAAATTTTAGTTCACTGGGGAAAAAATCCTAGTTCCATAAACAGATTTCAATTTGAGTTACACAGGTTGTGATAATTACCTGAGCATCCCTTAGAAATCTGTCAGGAATGTTGTCAAAACCAATTGCTTTTGAATGGTCAAGTTCTTTCAACTTCTTTAATACAGTTGACTTTTTTAAATGAAAAAACATCTACTTGAATCCCCTGCAGTTAGTAAAACTGCTGGACTTGAATCTCCCCATAGCAAACTTATTGAAAAGGTAACTTGCTAACTAATGTATTAAATATAGTTATAAAATAGCTATTCAGACTGGTTGATGTAACCTTTCCTCCAAAGTCCAAGCTAAGATTCCAAGCTTTGGTTTTTAATTTGTTACTGTAACCTAACCACTTCAGACATTTCCATAATTTACTACGATTGTTCCTATTCAACTATTTTGTCATTAAAATAATATTTCTTGGCCATCTCAATCATCCTGTTAACCTAATTTCTTATAGTCTGTAAAAACAAAATCTTCTCTTGATTTCCTGAACTCCAGAAAGCGTTCATTTCTAAGCTTAATTGCCTTTTAAATGTTAGCGTTTATCCATGGTTCTGTTCGTTGCTTAATTCTAAAATAAAATTATGGAGCCTGCTTGTCTACAGCATCTAAAAACAATGATTTAAAAATGCCCCAGGCATTTTGCACTTCATTGCACTTCAATAGAGCAGACCAGTCCAATTCTGTCAAACAATTAACAATGAACAATTAACTATAGTTATTCATAGACACATTTTTTATGAATTATGACAATTAAAAACTGTTTTCTAAACCTTCATATCTTACTTCACTGAAATCAACACAAGGTCAATGATGGTCCTGGTGGGCTCATCAATCAGCTAGTGTAAGGCAAACATTACAATTCTTAAGAGGTTTAAAAGTAGCATTGTCCTTTTTGAGCATATCTTTATTAAAATCACCAATAACAATAACCTCTGATTTACCTAAATCTGTACAGTTAGAGCAAGTCTCCTCCAACAATTCTTAAAAGTTGTACTAGACTGGTGGTCAAATTGCGCCGGAGGGAATGGCTGCCGTTTTATGGGCTCTGAACCAACTGTGCTATTTTGTTATTTTTTCCTATTTTTTTCACAACGTTTTTCTCGCACTGTTTGTAACGTACTTTGTACATAATGTTGCTGCTACCTGTTGTGACTAGGGGGCAGTATTTTCATTTTTGAAAAAAAAATGTTCCCGTACTAAACGAGATATTTTGTCAGGACAAGATGCTAGAATATACATATAATTGACAGCCAAGGATAGAATACACTCTAAAGTTTCCAAAACTGTAAAAATATTGTCTGTGAGTATAACAGAACTGATGTTGCAGGCGAAAGCCTGAGAAAAATCCAATCCGGAAGTGCCTCATGTTTTGAAAGCGCTGCGTTCCAATGCGTCCCTATTGAGCAGTGAATGGGCTATCAACCAGATTACTCTTTCTCCGTATTCCCGAAGGTGTCTACAGCATTGTGACATAGTTTTACGCATTTATGTTGAAGAATACGCGGCTACATTGCGCAAGTGGTCACCTGATGCTCCCAGAGAGATTCTCGCGTAAAATACAGAGGTAGCCATTACTCCAATCGGTCCTACTGAAAAACTAATTTGTTTCGATGGATATATTATCGAATAGATATTTGAAAAACACCTTGAGGATGGATTATCAGCAACATTTGCGATTGTTTCTATCGATATTATGGAGCCTATTTAGAATATTTTTCACCGTTTTCGTGACTGCAATTTCCGGTCGATTTCTCAGCCAAACGTGAAGAACAAACGAGGCTATTTCGCCTACAAAAACAATATTTTTGGAAAAAAGGAACATTTGCTATTTAAAAACAACCTGAGGGTTGAATATAAACATCGTTTAACAATTTAGATTTTTTGGTCTGATTGTTTTGACTGTGTTTGAGACTGTGGATTACTGAAGAAAACGCGCTAACAAAACTGAGGTTTTTGGATATAAAGAGACTTCATCGAACAAAAGGAACATTTATTGAGTAAATGAATGTCTGCGTGATTGCCACCATATGAAGATCATCAAAGATAAGAGATTCATTTTTTCTCTATTTCTGAGTTTTGAAAAGCTTCTGCTTGGCTGGTTACTGTTTGTAATAATTTGTCAACTGGGCTATGTTCTGGGCTAAGTATGTTCTGGCCTAGGTATGCTTTAGCCGAAAAGCATTTTATAAATATGACACTGTGGTTGTTTTAACAAGAAGTTCATCTTTAAACCTATGTAAAATATGTTTTGTTTTCTGAATTTTTATAATGAGCATTTCTGTAATTGAATTTGGCGCTCTGCAATCTCACTGGATATTGGCCAGATGGGAGCTAGCGTCCCACGTACACTAGAGAGGTCAAGGAGGTCTCAAGGTTTTGCTCGCCTGAGGCAGAGTATCTCATGATAAGCTGTAGACCACACTAACTACCTAGACAGTTTTAATCTATATTCTTCGTTGCTGTCTATTTACCACCACTAATCAATGCTGGCACTAAGACCGCACTCAATGAGCTGTATACGGCCATAAGCAAACAGGAAAATGCTCATCCAGAGGCGTCGCTCCTCGTGGCCAGGCAAACTTAAATCCGTTTTGCCTCATTTCTATCAGTATGTTAAATGTGCAACCAGAGGTGAAAAAAACTCTAGACCACCTCTACTCCACACACAGAGATGCATACAAAGCTCTCCCTCGACCTCCCTTTGGCAAATCTGACCATAATTCTATCCTCCTGATTCGTGTTTACAAGCAAAACCCAAAGCAGGAAGCATCAGTGAATCTGTCAATAAAAAAGTGGTCAGATGACGCAGATGCTAAACTACATAACTGTTTTGCTATCACAGACTCAAAATGTTTTGCTAGCACAGACTTGGATTCTTCCGATGGCATTGAGGAGTAAACCACAGATGTCACTGGCTTCATCAATATGTGCATCGATGACGACGTACCCACAGTGACTGTACAGTATATGTTCTTTCTTGAGCAGGGGGACCTTGCGGGCACTGCAGGATTTCAGTCTTTCACGGCATAGTGTGTTACCAATTGTTTTCTTGGTGACCAAGGTCCCAGCTGTCTTGAGATCATTGTCAACATCCTTCCGTGTAGTTCTGGGCTGATTCCTCACCATTCTCATGATCATTGCAACTCCACGATGTGAGATCTTGCATGGAGCCCCAGGCCAAGGGAGATTGACACTTATTTTGTGTTTCTTCCATTTGTGAATAATCACCTTCTCACCAAGATGCTTGGCGATGGTCTTGTAGACCTTTCCAGCCTTGTGTAGCCCCGCTATTATTATTTACTGCTGCTCTTTAATTATTTGTTATTCTTACTTTATTTAGGTATTTTCTTAAAACTGCATTGTTGGTTAAGGGCTTTAAGGGCTTGTAAGTAAGCTTTTCACTGTAAGATCTACACCTGTTGTGTTCGCCAAATGTTACAAATACAATTTTATTTGGTTAACAAGCATTACAAGGCATTATTCTAAGCATGGTCAGAGAAAAGGAGAACTAATAGCCTGATAGGCCATGCCCCAAAAATGAATGGGGGGAGAGAGAAAGTTGTCATTGGGAGTTGAATCAGTGTAATTTAAAATATGACTATGATTCTAGAATATAAGAATAATAACATGTCCATCAATCAATTAATTATCTATCTATCTTGTAATCAGATGATCTGTCACAATGATGATGATGGAGATGTTCAAGAGAACAATACCATTCCTTGTAATAAAGACAACTTTTTTAGACAGCAGGGACACGTTCGTTTGTCAAACATTGCAGATAGATAGTATATCATGAATAGAGTCAATGTGATTCCTTATTCTACATGTCAGAGAGGGGTGTTTGTTCTATATAGCATACTTCTATCTGAACATTCCAAAACTTTGCATGCTGCTGAATGCACCCCTGGTCTGTTTGTCAGGTGGGCGGTCACATGTGCTTGCGATCAGAGGACCACTGGTTTGAGCGGTAGAGGGACAGTGGAGGAATGGAAGCTGGTAGCAGTACAGTCACACGATCGTCACTAGTTAGCAGAGCCAAATTCACAAGACCCACTTATTTCTACAATTTACCTTCATAAAATGTGATTTAAACCCTCGAAGGTCGATATCCATGCCCCCGCAGAAAACAAATGAGCATAATAGGTGCTCCCGAGTTGCACAGCGGTCTAAGGCACTGCATCTCAGTGCAGTCACTACAGTCGAATCCAGGCTGTATCACATCCGACTGTGATTGGGAGTCCCATAGAGCGGCGCACAGTTGGCCCAGTGTAGTCCAGATTTGGCCGGGGTAGGCTGTCATTGTAAATAATATTTTTTTCTTAACTGACTTGCCTCGTTAAATAAAAGGTTACATTTGAAAAATATAATAAGATAAAGGAAACCCCATAAAAATCTGTCAATTTAAACTAGAGGTATCTAATTCAATCCACCGCATCCGCCTATGTCGGACTTCTGCATCTGCAGTGAAAGGTTGACAGAGCTAGAGCGATGTTTGTCAGACCATTTGTCAGACCATATCCCGAAAATCAGTCTTCTCACAAAATCGTCTGTAGCATCCAAACTATTATGGCAACTCTATGGAAAGATGAGAGTCTCATGAACACGTACATGTTGTTTTGCTCTAGGACTCCAACAGGACTCAAGACTTGTGTATGGAAGTATATATGGAAAATGTTTAGTGCTAAAAATAAGGTGTTAAATACATCCTTTAGATTTTTTGGGGGGGACTATTCTGTTGTTCTCTGTAGTGAAGCTGTTATTCAATTCGTTTGAATGGGCTAATAGCAGTAATGCCAAATAATGTTTCATCATAGATTTTTATATATGATCCTTCGTATGACCTTAAAACGTATCCATACAACTAAGCAGAACCCCATCCTATTTCTATTGGGCACAAAATAATCTGAAACACAACCAAAACAAACAGCCAACAATACAGCCAACAATTTGTAGTCACACGCTTGATGTAGTCATTGCGTACTATGAAAATCCGACCAAATACTCCAAACTCTTTAGTACTTTAATACACATCAGTGAACATTTCCCAATACTTTGGGTCCCCTAAAATGGGGAGACTGTGTAAAAAAAAGTGCTGTAATTTCTAAACGGTTCACCCAATATGATTGAAAAAAATCCCTCAAATTACAGCTGACAGTCTGCACCTTAACCTCAAAGTCATTGTATCATCTTAAATCCAAAGTGCTGGAGTACAGAGCCAAATCAACCCAAAATATTGTCACTGTCCCAAAACCATTGGAGCTCACTGTGCCTTCAGAAAGTACTCATACCCCTGGACTTATTACACATTTTGTTTGTTTTCTCATCCATCTTTTTTTACATTTTTTTTATTTCACCTTTATTTAACCAGGTAGGCTAGTTGAGAACAGGTTCTCATTTGCAACTGCGACCTGGCCAAGATAAAGCATAGCAGTGTGAACAGACAACACAGAGTTACACATGGAGTAAACAATTAACAAGTCAATAACACAGAGAAAAAAAGGGGAGTCTATATACAATGTGTGCAAAAGGCATGAGGAGGTAGGCGAATAATTACAATATTGCAGATTAACACTGAAGTGATAAATGATCATGTACAGGTAGAGATATTGTTGTGCAAAAGAGCAGAAAAGTAAATAAATAAAAACTGTGGGGATGAGGTCGGTGAAAATGGGTGTGCTATTTACCAATAGATTATGTACAGCTGCAGTGATCGGTTAGCTGCTCAGCTAGCTGATGTTTGAAGTTGGTGAGGGAGATAAAAGTCTCCAACTTCAGCGATTTTTGCAATTCGTTCCAGTCACAGGCAGCAGAGTACTGGAACAAAAGGCGGCCGAATGAGGTGTTGGCTTTAGGGATGATCAATGAGATACACCTAATGGAGCGCGTGCTACGGATGGGTGTTGCCATCGTGACCAGTGAGCTGAGATAAGGCGGAGCTTTGCCTAGCATGGCCTTGTAGATGACCTGAAGCCAGTGGGTCTGGCGACGAATATGTAGCGAGGGCCAGCCGACTAGAGCATACAAGTCGCAGTGGTGGGTAATATAAGGTGCTTTAGTGACAAAACGGATGGCACTGTGATAAACTGCATCCAGTTTGCTGAGTAGAGTGTTGGAAGCAATTTTGTAGATGACGTCGCCGAAGTCGAGGATCGGTAGGATAGTCAGTTTTACTAGGGTAAGCTTGGCAGCGTGAGTGAAGGAGGCTTTGTTGCGGAATAGAAAGCCGATTCTTGATTTGATTTTCGATTGGAGATGTTTGATATGGGTCTGGAAGGAGAGTTTGCAGTCTAGCCAGACACCTAGGTACTTATAGGTGTCCACATATTCAAGGTCGGAGCCATCCAGGGTGGTGATGCTAGTCGGGCATGCGGGTGCAGGCAGCGATCGGTTGAAAAGCATGCATTTGGTTTTACTAGCGTTTAAGAGCAGTTGGAGGCCACGGAAGGAGTGTTGTATGGCATTGAAGCTCGATTGGAGGTTAGATAGCACAGTGTCCAATGACGGGCCGAAAGTGTATACAATGGTGTCGTCTGCGTAGAGGTGGATCAGGGAATCGCCCGCAGCAAGAGCAACATCATTGATATATACAGAGAAAAGAGTCGGCCCGAGAATTGAACCCTGTGGCACCCCCATAGAGACTGCCAGGGGACCGGACAACATGCCCTCCGATTTGACACACTGAACTCTGTCTGCAAAGTAATTGGTGAACCAGGCAAGGCAGTCATCCGAAAAACCGAGGCTACTGAGTCTGCCGATAAGAATATGGTGATTGACAGAGTCGAAAGCCTTGGCAAGGTCGATGAAGACGGCTGCACAGTACTGTCTTTTATCGATGGCGGTTATGATGTCGTTTAGTACCTTGAGTGTGGCTGAGGTGCACCCGTGACCGGCTCGGAAACCGGATTGCATAGCGGAGAAGGTACGGTGGGATTCGAGATGGTCAGTCACCTGTTTGTTGACTTGGCTTTCGAAGACCTTAGATAGGCAGGGCAGGATGGATATAGGTCTGTAACAGTTTGGGTCCAGGGTGTCACCCCTTTGAAAAGGGGGATGACTGCGGCAGCTTTCCAGTCCTTGGGAATCTCAGATGATATGAAAGAGAGGTTGAACAGGCTGGTAATAGGGGTTGCGACAATGGCGGTGGATAGTTTCAGAAATAGAGGGTCCAGATTGTCAAGCCCAGCTGATTTATACGGGTCCAGGATTTGCAGCTCTTTCAGAACATCTGCTATCTGGATTTGGGTAAAGGAGAACCTGGAGAGGCTTGGGCGAGGAGCTGCGGGGGGGGGGGCTGTTGGCCGAGGTAGGAGTAGCCAGGCGGAAGGCATGGCCAGCCGTTGAGAAATGCTTGTTGAAGTTTTCGATAATCATGGATTTGTCGGTGGTGACCGTGTTCCCTAGCCTCAGTGCAGTGGGCAGCTGGGAGGAGGTGCTCTTGTTCTCCATGGACTTCACAGTGTCCCAGAACTTTTTGGAGTTGGAGCTACAGGATGCAAACTTCTGCCTGAAGAAGCTGGCCTTAGCTTTCCTGACTGACTGCGTGTATTGGTTCCTGACTTCCCTGAACAGTTGCATATCGCGGGGACTGTTCGATGCTATAGCAGTCCGCCATAGGATGTTTTTGTGCTGGTCGAGGGCAGTCAGGTCTGGAGTGAACCAAGGGCTGTATCTGTTCTTAGTTCTGCATTTTTTGAACGGAGCATGCTTATCTAAAATGGTGAGGAAGTTACTCTTAAAGAATGACCAGGCATCCTCAACTGACGGGATGAGGTCAATGTCCTTCCAGGATGTCCTTCTACACACAATACCTCATAATAACAAAGTGAAAACGTGTTTTTAGAAATGTTCGCAAATGTATTGAAAAATAAATACAGAAATATATTATTTACATAATTATTCATACCTCCGAGTCAATAGTTTGTAGAAGCACCTTTGGAAGTTATTACAGTCTCTATGAGCTTTCCACACCTGGATTGTGCAACATTTAGCCATTATTCTTTCCAAAATTCTTCAAGCTCTGTCAAATTTGTTAGTCTTGCCATAGTTTTCAAGTAGATTTAAGTCAAAACTGTAACTCGGACACTCGGAAACATTCACTGTCTTCTTGGTTAACAACCCCAGTGTAGATTTGGACTTGTGTTTTAGGTTATTGTCCTGCTGAAATATCATGACTCAGGGTGAGACCCAGATGCAGACATCTGAGGCAGATGGTTCAAGTCTCAGAGATGTATTTAGTACTCAGGGGTAGGCCAATGGCAGGTCAGGGCAGGCAGAGTTCCGTAATCCAGGGCAGTGTTAGAAAGGTACAGAACAGCAGGCAGGCTCAGGGTCAGGCCAGGAAGAAAGATCAAAACCGTAAGAACTAGAAAACCGGGACTACATAGAACAGGAATACAGGAAACAGAAGATAAAGGACAGTGAGACACAGGTTTTATCTTGGACGATACGGAGGGTGCGGTGCAACAGAAGATGAACAGCAGAGAGGCCAAGGATTTAAGAGATAGGGAAAGGGTTGAACAAATGGGGCGAAATGTTGAGGGACTCCACCCGGAGGGTCAGATCTCGAGTAGATAGCCATACCATCTACCCGAGACGATAGCAGGGAGCCGGGGCTTGATGGCGTTACGCTTGTCAACGACACCTGGAAGTGGCCAAAAGAAGAATGGACCAGGTTCTCTTTCAGATATGCCGACAGCGGCGGACAAACATCTGGGCCGAGGGTATGTTGACCTCTTCCTCTTGCTCAGGAAAGAGCGGGGGCTGATAACCCACGGAGCACTCGAAGGGCGTGGCCGATCAGGGAAGGGTGTTTCGGGTGTACTCCACCCACACAAGTTTCTGGCTCCAGTTGGTGGGTTGGCCGAGACGAGGCACTGAAGGGTAGTATCCAGGTCCTGATTTGCACATTTTGACTAACAGTTAAGATTGAGGATGAAACCCGGGGGACAGGCTGGCCGACGACCGAATTAGGGTGCAGAACGCCTTCCAGAATCGGGACAAGAACTGAGTCTCTGATCATGGTCCTATGTTGACCAGAAGTCCATGGATTTGGAAGATGTGCTGTACCATGAGTTGGGCCGTCTCCTTGGCTGAGGGTAACTTGGGAAGGGGAATGAAATGGACGGCTTTTGAAAACCTATCCATCAGATGGGGGAGACCAGTGACAAAGTCCAGGGATATATGGGACCAGGGGCGATGAGGAACAGGGAGTGGTTGAAGGAGGTATACCAGAGCTTTCCCCAAAGACTTATTCTGAGCACACACCGTGCATGTGGCAACGAATGCAGAGATGTCAGAAACCATAGTGTGCCACCAAATCATTGGCAGATTAGATTAGAAGAGTGAGGCCATTCCAAGG
This sequence comes from Oncorhynchus gorbuscha, assembly GCF_021184085.1. Lineage (NCBI taxonomy): Eukaryota > Metazoa > Chordata > Actinopteri > Salmoniformes > Salmonidae > Oncorhynchus > Oncorhynchus gorbuscha. The sequence goes on from NC_060186.1 coordinate 44,768,197, forward strand.
ACTGGGGACTGGGTAGAATCCAGGTTAGCCAGGCCTCCCCCCAAGGGTCCAGCTGGGAATGCTGCGCCTTGCCGACCAGGCCATCGATACCCCAGACAAATGTCACCGCTAGACAGGAGGTAGGGAGGATGGTCTTTGGGTCAGACGGTGTAGCTGCGGTGCTATTTAAGCGAGAGAGGGCGTCAGGCATCACATTCTTGGACCGAGGGCAGTAGGAGATGGTGAAATTGAAACGAGTGAACAACAGAGCCCAGCGAGCCTGTCTTGAGTTGAGGCGCTTGTGGTCGGTCCACACTTGGAATGGATGTTCTGGCCATTCTAGCAAATGTCTCCATTCCTCCAGCACCATCTTGACAGCAAGAAGTTCCTGGTTACCAAAGTCATAGTTTCTCTCCGCGGGATAAAGACGATGGGAAAGGAAAGTGCAGGGATGCAGCTTTTGGTCCTGGGCAGAACGTTCGAACATCGACCTCCACCATGAACTGATGGAACAGGTTGGAATGGATTAAGATGGGGGGGGGTTGTGGTGAACCGATGCACCGATGCTTGAGATCCGAAAACAACCTGTCAGCAGCTGGGGACCACATGAACGGAATCTTAGGTGACGTGAGCGCAGAGAGGGGGGAAGCCAGGGTGCCATAGCCCCAGATAAAGTGGCAGTAGAAATGAGCATATCCCAGGAGACGTTGCAGCTGTACTCTGGATGTTAGTTAGGGCTACTCCACCACCGCCCTCACCTTTTCCAGATTCCTCTGATTGTTCCCGGCAGCAATGACGTAACTCAGAAAGGAGATAGTGGAGCGATGAAATTCACACTTCTCAGCCTTGACAAACAACTGGTTCTCCTGGAGGTGCTGGAGGACTTGTCGGATGTGGAGAACATGCTCCTGAACCGAACGGGAAAAGACAAGGATGTCGTCAAGGTAGACAAACACTATCTGCTTCAACATGTCACAGAGCACATCATTGACCAGAGCCTGGAACACTGTTGGTCAGTCCGAAAGGCATAACCAGACACTCATAGTGCCCGCTAGCTGTGTTAAAGCTGACTTCCATTTGTCTTCTTCCTGAACCAGATGTTAGGCATTCCGAAGGTCCAATTTTGAGAATACAGGTGACACTAGGAGAGGTTCGAAAGCTGAAGAGATAAGTGGTAGCAGGTAACGTTTCTTTACCGAGATGCCATTAAGGTCCCGGTAGTCGATACACGAGCGCAGGGTTTTGTCTTTCTTCTCCACAAAGAAAAACCCTGCGCTGGTAGAGGAGAAATAATGACGGTTGATCCCTACCCGCAGAGAGAGCTCTATGTACCTTTCATGGTTTTGGTCTCCGGACCAGACAGGGAAAAAAATCACCCCTGAGGCGGTGCAGTGCCAGAGTGGAGGTCAATGGCGCAGTCATAGGGTCGATGCAGAGGAAAGGGATGTGGCACAGGCCTTGTTGAAAACCTCCCAGAGTTCCTGATACTCCAGAGGAATGGTGGAGAGATCCGAGGCTTTAGCCAAGTCCGCAGGAGGATGTGCAGGGGTGGGCTGCGCCGTCTTGAGGCAATGCGCATGGCCGAACGGGCTCCAACCCATGATTGAACCCGTAGCCCAGTCGATCAGAAGGTTGTCCATCTGGAGCCATGGAAACCCCAAAACCACGGGTGCATGAGGAGATTCAATGAGTAAAAACTGCATGAACTCACTGTGATTCCCTGACACTCGTAGATTGATAGGAATTGTACTGTGAGTGACCCTGCCAATAGTGTTCGTCCAATGTTCTGACGTCCATGGGAACGGAGAGGAGTTGTGTGGAGATACCCAGCTCCGACACTAGGGTAGTGTCAATAAAGCTCCCCATGAGCACCCGGAGAGATTTAGACCAGTTGCCCCACAACAGGATAGCATGGAACACAGGAGTGATGGTTGCTGATAATGGAACTCTGTACGCCTATGTAGATATTCCATTAACCTCTTGCTCCTACCTGGCACGCAGGCGTCCCATCTAGAGCTCTGGAAATGCAAATGTGCTACGCTAAATGCTAATAGTATTAGTTAAAACTCAAACGTTCATTAAAATACACATGCAGGGTATTGAATTAAAGCTACACTCGTTGTGAATCCAGGCAACAAGTCAGATTTTTAAAATGCTTTTCGGCGAAAGCATGAGAAGCTATTATCTGATAGCATGTAACACCCCAAAAAACCCGCAGGGGACGTAAACAAAATAATTAGCATAGTCGGCGCTACACAAATCGCACAAATAAAATATAAAACATTCATTACCTTTGACCATCTTCTTTGTTGGCACTCCTAGATGTCCCATAATCACTATTGGGTCTTTTTTTTCGATTAAATCGGTCCATATATAGCCTAGATATCGATCTATGAAGACTGTGTGATAAACGGAAAAAAAATAGCGTTTCATAACGTAACGTCATTTTTTAAAATTCAAAAAGTCGACGATAAACTTTCACAAAACACTTCGAAATACTTTTGTAATGCAACTTTAGGTATTAGTAAACGTTAATAAGCGATCAAATTAATCACGAGACGAAGTGTTTTCTATAGGGGTCCGTCTTGAAATACTGTCCGTGTATTTCTCAACCAAAATATCCGGTCGGAGACCTGAAGAAAAAGCCTGTCTCTTGTTCGTTTGACCAAGAAACAAAGAATTGGCAAATGACAAAACTGTTGACATCGTGTGGAAGCTGTAGGTACTGCAACCTCAGCCCTATTTAATGTCTTTCGCCCATAACAATGGGTTGAAGCGGCGGATGGATATATTTTTCCACTTTCAGTGATCAGATTTTCCTGCACTTTTCAATGAAACGCATGTTCTGTTGAAGTCACAGCCGTGATTTAACCAGTTTTATAAACGTCTGAGTGTTTTCTATCCACACATACTAATCATATGCATATACTATATTCCTGGCATGAGTAGCAGGGTGCTGAAATTTTGCGTGATTTTTAACAGAATGTTCGAAAAAGTAGAGGGTCGACTGAAGAGGTTAAATATCTGCCATTTCCAGCTACAATAGTCATTTACAACATTAACAACATCTACGCTGTAATGAGGTGCATACTGGCGGCAGAGAAGTCAGGCACAGGAGAGCTTAAACTGATTTACAATGGTAAATAAACCACCGTGTACAGAACAATAAATGAAATGGGTCAAACAAGACCCGGTAATCACCAGCATACCATGCACAAGCACTACAAGAAACAATTACGGACAAGCACATGGGGGAGAACAGAGGGTTAAATACACAACATGTAATTTATGGAATTGGAATCAGGTGTGATGGAAGACAAGACAAAACCGATGGAAAATGAAAAGTGGATCAGCGATGGCTGGAAGGTTGGTGATGTCGACCGCCGAATGTCACCCGAACAAGGAGAGGGACCAACTATTTCTGATCAATGTGATGTTATTTTAATGGACCAAACATGTGCTTTTATTCAAAACCAATGACATTTCTAAGTGACGCCAAACTTTTGAATAAAAGCATATTTTTGGTCCATTAAATTAAACATCAAATTGATTAGAAAAAAAGAATCAAAAATCGCACCGGGACTTTAAGTTAAATGAGGCTCATTTGTTTTTTCATCATAATTATTTATACCTTATGTACTATTCACAAACCATATTGCAAATATGTGTACTGTCCTTATTTCCACAGACGACAGACGTGATGTACAATTAAAGTACAGTATAAAGTTAAAGCTCTTACCAGTAGCCTAACTCGAGAACCTGGAGGACCTTATCATCTTTTTATAGTATTTTAAAAAGTTTTGAAAAAAGTGATGAAGACATTCTTAAATCTTTTGAATATGTCGATCTTCTGTGGGTGTAATCTTTTAAACATAACCTTATTTTTTGTCGTGTCTCGACGTGACCAGCATTCACTTCAAATGTCAATTATAAACAGCCTTTTTGTGCATTAAGTTATCCACAAACCTATATTGTTCAATTTGATGATGAACCCTTGGCCTAACCTAATTTGTGATTGTTCGTGTCACTTCTGACTGATTGTAGGGGAGCTTTTGGCTAGTTCACATCACAAAGGATCCTCTCAGTGGTGGCCTGTGGCAAACGTACTTAAAACTCTTTGCCCACAATATAACTCAAAGCACTCCGATTGTTGGCATGCTTTCAATGCAGGCAAAAATCATCAAGTGTATTGCCGTGTCTCCGAAAGGGCCACACAGGGATAGCAAAAGTCATTGTATCTAATTAGAACATTTATAATTTTGATTATACTATATCCTTGAAAGCACAGCATAGTTAAGAAACAATTGCTCAGAGAGCACTACGCAGTATGAGGTTATTTTCAGTTCATGGAAAGTTCTTAATGAGGAAACAGACCAATAAGGTAAAAAGAGAGATGTGTAACTTCCATAATAAAATCTGCACTTTTATTTATCAGTTTATTAAAGGTAAAACCCAACCAGAGCTATTTTTCTTTTTTAGTGTTGCGCTGGAATTATCATTCCATTGTGGGCAGTTTTTTCATATTTGTGAAATGACTAATGTTAACGCAGCATTCCCTTGTGATGTAATGGATTACCAAGTCAATCATAATGTGCTGTAGTGTCTCTGTCTCTAGGACATACACCTCAATTAAAATGGACAACAAGTCCAGTGCAACAAAGCTTCACCCAAATGACAAAATGACATAGTGGTTTCCTTACCCTGTAAGCAGTCTATGGACAAAGTAAGACAGCATAACCAAAGCATGAACTGCAGGCTTACCTTGTACATAGACTGCTTACATGGTAAGGAAACCAAAGTAATTTTGTAATATGTGTGAACTATCCCTTTAAACCCTAGATATGTTTTATAGATGCCATAGGTGAAGGCAACATACAGTATCACTAGTTGGTTTAAATGGTTGTCAAAGTGACCTGTAAAAAAGTTGCTTGATCTCACAGGTTCTCCAGCTAGGAGTGTCTGGTGGGTAGTCACAGTGGTACTGTCAATGTAACAACTCTGATCCACTCTGTAACTGTTTCTCTGAAAACAATCATTAGAAGGCCTCATTCCCAACATTACTGCTGCAATACAGACTATTATTAAAACTAATATTCACAAGACAGAAAGGTTGTTCAACTGGACACAAATATGTATTTCTTTCTGCCAAACCCTTGCAATGGGCTGGATTCAATCTGTATAGCTGAAGTGTCGTGGAAGATCTGTATTAAAATGTAGAGGTAATTTCCGATTGAGCCGACATACAGTATGCAGTGTTTACTGCGGGGACATTGCCTTTAATTGTCAATCATGCTATAAAGCGGATATTCAGCTCTACGGATTGAATAGAGCCCAATGTCTTTGTAAAATAGCGTAAGTGCATACAAATAGTGGCCCCCATGAGCTTATGACAATTGCCTCGTTTGCTAAATTCCCCATATTGTGCATTGCTTTCACTTACTCTGCTTCTGTATCATCATTAGCACAGTATACATGATCCCAATTTTAGCTACCATATGCCACCAATAAGAAATCAAATAAAAAGAAGATTGTGCTGATTTATGGCGCACTATAGTTTTAAAACCCCTTAGACAGTTCTAAAACAATGATGTCATATGTGAATTCTAACATCTTTATGCACCTTTGTCAATTCACAATGATCCTGTCATAATGATAGTGTTTTAAAGAATCGTAGCGTATAAAAATATAACATAGACATTATAAGGGCTCATACATGCTTACAACAAGTAAGGCATTGTGATACCAGGGTCCTTTCCAGTATCTGGATGATTACTAAATAAACTCCCATAGTGTACAGCTGAATTTGACAGTTGCCCATAATTATAATACAATTATGATTATGATGGTATGAAACTGTAGGTTAATTGATTTTCATTTAGCCCTTATCTGAACTAGAGAGCCTGTGTTACCAGCGGTTAAATTCTACCCAGCGACATAGTCCTGATTCATTGATTCTATCGTCTAAATCCTGCAATTTTGTGTGGTTGACCCTGTAACAGTTTTTAAGTGAAGACTGGGGGTGCATCCAAAATGACACCCTATGCCCTATAAAGTGTGCTACTTTTGAACAGGACCCATATGGGTGTGGTCAAAAGTACTGCACTATGTAGGGGATAGTATGCCATTTGGAATGTAGAGTGGGTTTGCATTGGAGAAAAATGCAGCACTTTGCAGAATGCTGATAAATGACATCAGTGTTTTGCTTTTCACCTTCTAGAGGGAAAATGACAGGCTGTGACAGATATATCACACTGGTTCTCAGGCATGTGACTGTAAATACGTTCTGGCAGGGTCTATATGTGATATTACACTTTGGCAGCAGTCATCTAATGTAAAGACCACATTGAATCGTGAGCCTGACCTTATTCAGAAGGTCAAAAAGAAAACATACTGTATACTCTGTGTGTGTACCAAGGTTATTATAGTAAACTTAAACTAAAACTGAAAGGAAAACGAAAACCAATCATGAAAAAACGATTTAGCAAACTGAAATAAAATAATGAACTAATGTGTTTGAAAAATGGAAAACTATACTGAAACTATTGTCTTTGTTGCTGTGGTCACATTGCTTGTGGCTATGACTTCAGGCCATTTGTTGTACAAGTCTGTCACGATGATGAAGTACTTCTCGTGAGCTGGAGCTGTTGTTCTCCAAATATGTCCACTTGGATCTTCTCCCAAGGTGTTGGTTGTAGTGGTGGTTTCTCTGGAACAAGTGATTTTTCAATCTGCCCAAACAGTTTTTCACAAAGTTGTTGACTACCATCATTTTCTGCAAAATGACTGTATCTTTCTTGTTCCTGAGTGTCCTTCATGTGATTGGGTGAGAACTCTGAAAATGAGTAGTACAATAGTACGGTCTCCCCTTTCAACACATTATGTTTTCAACTGGAAAGTTTTGTCTCTTACCATATGTATGGACTGAGTAGTATGTCCCTTGGTGGACCTTTCCATCCTCCTTTCATGTAGCATAGTGCTTCACTTAGTACTGGATCTGGAAGTTTCTCTTGCAAGCTCTACAGGTTTGATGGCTGCATGTAGCTCATCAAAGATCTGCTGAATGAAGATCTCATCTTCCTTGTCGAAGTAAGACTCCTACATGCCAACGTCTTGTGGCACAAGTCTTGAAAGGGTTTAGCAACATTGTTTAACTTTCCTAGGCAAAACTTTGTGTTCTACGTGTACTGGGCAAACCGATCTGACCACCTGGAGATTCTCATGGGCCAGCTTGCTGTTCCTGAGGTTAACAGAAGAGTGGTCAGGGCCTGATGATCTGTTCTGAGATGAAATGGTCATCCGAACAAGTATACGTGACATTTCTCCATGCTCCATACACAAGCCAATGCTTTTCTTTCTCCGACTGAGTATTTCTATTCAGTGGCTGACAGGGTCTTTGATACATAAGCAACTGGTCATTCTTCTCCATCCATGTTCTGCGATAGGACTGCACCTAATCACACTGCTGAAGCATCACAGGTTGTTTTGGTACTGCATGTTTCAGTTCAGCAAAGACTTGGTCTTGCACGGAAATCCATTTCCATTCTGTGTCCTGGTGAAGCAACTGTTCTATGGCTTATGTCGTCGCTGCATAATCCTCTTTTTAATAATTTCTGTGGACAGTGATATCGTCAAGGTACTGTGGCAACCCCTTCAGGCCGGACAGCACAATTTCCACGATCTTCTGGAAAGCACTTGGTGCAGATGCCAAATCGAAGGGTAAGTGTTTGTACTGAAACACACCCTTGTACTGGAACACGCCCTGTGTTGTGGTGTTTACATATTTCATATTCATTCATTTCGCTGGACGTTTTCAGAGGTTTTGAAAGTTTTTCAGAAATAAACAGCACAACACAGAAGCATCAATGATCACTTGGCAATGGCCATTGAACATTCAGACAGAAACTGTAATGATTGTGGGTGTGTCCCATTAATATCACCTTCCTTCTGAAGTGTTCTTCACTACTTCCCATAACTGCTGGCATGGACTAGACTAGAGGGAGTTTCCACCATTTTTATTTGACCAGTCTTCTATCAAATCAGTTAAGGGAAGTAAACATGTGAACTCTTTGGGTGGAAGGAGACATAGCCTAAACTCTCAAAATATATGGCTCTAGCCCCCACTGTCCTGACAGATCTGAATGTTCTGGATAAGTGTAAGCAATAATAGTGGCAACCTATGCAGCCATTCCAGCTGTCAGTGCCAATGAAGGGAAGGAGACCTTTATTTTATGTTCGAAAGCTCTGATAAGTCGCTAGTAGTCATCCAATGTGATTCAACAATAACAATATTATGCCGAAAGGCTGCCTTGAAACCTCTGTATTCGATTTCCCTGTCGGGACAGATTTAGTGCTTGGCTGAGCCTGGGCCAAGACGAGAGTCGAAAGTGAACATTCTATTTGTATTCACAAAGTGGAGAGAGCTTGCTAGCTAGCTATCTAAAGGTTGAAATCCGACATGCTGAAAAGGTAACAAAAGGTAACACATAGTCCACAGTTGAAGTTTACATACATCATAGCAAAATACATTTAAACTCAGTTTTTCACAATTCTTGACATTTAATCCTAGTAAACATTATCTGTCTTAGGTCAGTTAGGATCACCAATTAATTTTAAGAATGTGAAATGTCAGAATAATAGTCGAGAGTATGATTTATTTTAGCACATTCCCAGTGGGTCAGAAGTGTAAATACACTCCATTAGTATTTGGTAGCATTGCCTTTAAATTGTTTAACTTTAGACAAATGTTTCAGGTAGCCTTCCACAAGCTTCCCACAATAAGGATTTTGGCCCATTCCTCCTGACAGAGCTGGTGTAACTGAGTCAGGTTTGTAGGCCTCCTTGCTTGCACACACTTTTTCAATTCTGAACACATTGTCTGCAGGATTAAGGTTGGGCTTTATGATTGCTACTCCAATACCTTGACATTGTTGTTCATTATCCCATTTTGCCACAACTTTGGAAGTATGCTTGGGGTCATTGTCATTTGGAAGACCAATTTGCGACCAAGCTTCAACTTCCCGACTGACGTCTTGAAATGTTTATACTTGCATACCATTGTTTCTACAGATGAACGTGGTACCTTAAGGGCGTTTGGAAATTGTACCCAAGGATGAATCAGACTTGTGGAGGTCCTATTTTTTTCTGAGGTCTTGGCTGATTTCTCTTTTGATTTTCCCATGTCAAGCATAGACACTGAGTATGAAGGTAGGCCTTGATATACATCCACAGGTACACCTCCAATTGCCTAAAATTATGTCAATTAGCCTATTAGAAGCTACTAAAGCCATGACATTGTTATGGAATTTTCCAAGCTGTTTAAAGGCACAGTTAGCTAGTGATTGTACATTTCAGACCCACTGGAATTGTGCTACAGTGATTTATAAGTGAAATAATCTGTCTCTAAACAATTGTTGGAAAAATTACTTGCATCATGCACAAAGTAGATGTCCTAACTGACTTGCCCAAAAGTTTGTTAACACAAAATTTGTGGAGTGGTTGAAAAACAAGTTTTAATGACTCCAACCTAAGTGTATGTAAACTTCCGACTTCAACTGTACATATCAAGAAATATGTTGTGTTTGCTGTTTAGTTGCTTATCAAATTGTATTGGTCACATACACGTGTTTAGTGGATGTTATTGCGGATGTAGCAAAATGCTTGTAAAAGTCGCTAATGGTATGTGAGTGTTACAGCTACTATGGATGACTTGTTTTGATTGTTTTAGCAGCTAGCTGCTGTAGCTAGCTTGTAAACTATCTGACTGTGCCATTCATTGGTTTGTTTAATTTGAACATAAAATATTGTTTCACTATTTGGTTAACTTGCTATAACTATATGTATCCTTGACCTTGTGTTATACTTCTGATGTCTGTGATCTGAAAGCCATCTATGTGATTAGCTAGCCAGTTAGCTAGCCAGTTAGCTAGCCAGCTACTTCACGTTGCCATGATCATTATTTGACGACAAATCTGCAGCTATAAAATATGTTCATCTCTGTACCCCACACATACAATTATCTGTAAGGTCCCTCAGTCAAGCAGTGAATTTCAAACACAGATTCAATCACAAAAACTGGGGAGGTTTTCCCATGCCTCGCAAAGAAGGGTACCTATTGGTAGATGGGTCAAATTTTAAAAAGCATATTGAATATTCCTTTGAGCATGGTGAAGTTATTAATTACACTTTGGATGGTTTATCAATACACCCAGACACTAAGAAGATACAGGCGTCCTTCCTAACTCACTTGCCAGAGAGGAAGTAAACCACTTAGGGATATAACATTTTAATGGCTGTGATAGGAGAGAACTGAGAATGGATCAACTACATTATAGCTACTTCTCAATACTAACCTAATTGACAGAGTGAAAAGAAGGAAGCCTGTACAGACAAAAAATATTCCAAAACATGTATCCTGTTTGCAACAAGGCACTAAAGTAATATTGTAAAAAATGTGGCAAAGCAATTCACTTTTTGTCCTGAATACAAAGTGTTATGTTTGGGGCAAATCCAACACAACACATTACTGAGTACCCACGTAGTGATGGCTGCATCATGTTATGAGTATGCTTGTAATCGTTTAGGACTGGGGAGTTTTTCAGGGTGAAATGGAATGGAGCTAAGCACAGGACAAATCTAGTCTTTTCAACAATGCTCTCTGAAGTTGTGGGATGTAGGTATGACTGTACTTTTGAAATGTTTTACTTTTGGATTTTTTTTCTACATGCATATTTTAATAATTTAGCAGACCCTCTTATCCAGAACGACTTACAAGAACTCAACTGATGCTGGATATGTATGCTCCTGATGGTTATCACTTAAAATGAGCAGACCTACAGGACGGTAGATATCCAGGAAGACAGATGGAATACCCTAGTGTAAATACAGTACAAATGAGTCGTTTCGATAACACAGATCAGGACAAATAAAGGTTTATTGGGGAGATAAACAATAATAATTTTTGTAACCTCAAAATAACCAAAAGCACAGTTTTAGGAAAACATCACGATAAAGTACTGTCCTGGGAAAGTACTGAACTGATATTGTAGTGGTCTGGGTGTAGCTGGTGCAGAGGAGTCAGGTGCAGGACAGCAGAGATGAGTAACACAAGTAACTTTACTCAAATATTCCAATAACATGTCATAATACCGAGCCCACAATAACGGACCAAACATACATAACACAATCACGCACAAAAACCATGGAGAAAACAGAGGGTTAAATAATGAACATGTAATTGGGGAATAAAAACCAGGTGTGTAAAACAAAGACAAAACAAATGGAAAATTAAAAGTTGGCGATGGCTAGAAGGCCGGTGACGTCGACCTGCCCGAACAAGGAGAGGGACCGACTTCGGCGGTGTAACGGCGTTCGTCTGTTGAAGAAAGAGAGTCGGACCGAAATGCAGCGTGTTGGTTACTCATGACTTTAATGAATGAAAACGCGGTACATGAAAGAACTGAAACTAAATACAAAAACAACAGAACGGAACGTGAAACTAATTACAGCCTATCTGGTGACTACAACACAGAGACAGGTACAATCACCCACAAATTACAAAGCGAAACTATGGCTCCCTAAATACGGTTCCCAATCAGAGACAACGATAAGCACCTGACTCTGATTGAGAATCGCCTCAGGCAGCCAAGCCTAACAACACCCCTAATCAGCCGCGATCCCATATAATACAAACCCCAATACGAAAACAACATATAAACCCATGTCACACCCTGGCCTACCCAAACATATAACAAAAACACAAAATACAATGACCAAGGCGTGACAGAACCCCCCCCTAAGGTGCGGACTCCCGGACGCACCTCAAAAGCATAGGGAGGGTCCGGGAGGCCGTCTGTCCATGGTGGCGGTTCCGGCTCGGGACGTGGACCCCACTCCATTCATGTCCTTGTTCCTCCCCTTCGCGTCCTGGGACAGAAAGACTCTGGCTGCGCTAAACAGGCGGGAGACTCCGACAGCGCAGGAGAGGAGAAAAGCGCTGGCTGTGCTGAACAGGCGAGGCGCACTGGAGGCCTGGTGCGTGGTGCTGGAACTGGTGGTACTGGATCGAGGACACGCACAGGAAGCCTGGTGCGGGGAGCTGCTACCGGAGGACTGGTGTGTGGAGGTGGCTCTGGATAGACCGGACCGTGCAGGCGCACTGGAGCTCTTGAGCACCGAGCTTGCCCAAGCTTACCTGGCTCGATGCCCACTCTAGCCCGGCCAATAGGAAGGACTGGTATGTGCCGCACCTGGCTCTGCACCCGCACTGGAAACACCGTGCGCTCCATAGCATAACACGGTGCCTGCCCGGTCTCTCTAGCCCAACGTTGAGCACAGAGAGTTTGCGCAGGTCTCCTACCTGGCATAACCATACTCCCTTCTAGCCCCCCCCAATAGTTTTTTTGGGCTGCTTTTCAGGCTTCCAACCACGTCGCTGTGCTGCCTCCTCATACCAGCGCCTCTCCGCTTTAGCCGCTTCTATTTCTTCCTTGGGCCGGCGATATTCTCCAGGCTGAGCCCAGGGTCCTTTATCGTCTATTTTCTCCTCCCTTGTCCATTTCTCCAAGCGGTGCAGCGTCTCCCACTGCAACTGCTCTGCACGATTAACAGGGAGAGTTGGCTCAGGTCTGAACCCTGACTCAGCCACTCTCTCTTAGCAGTCTGTTAACTTGGAGCAGTCTCTGGTGGTACTGCTGTAAATGGTAAAACAGTTCATCAGAGCCATTACAATGAGCCCGTCTTCCTATAGCTCCTCCCACCAGCCTCTACTGTTATTCATGTTGTTATAGGCTTTCTCGTGATGGCACCATAAGTTACTTTACTGTGCTGTCTTCTGGAGCGAGAACATCAGAGCTCTACAGCCTAGAGATCACCACTGTTCTTGTCCCAGGGCTCCATACTGTTGAACAACCTTGTGTTTATGCTGCATATCTGTACTGCAGATCGGCCAAAGCCAAAATTACATTTCTCATCGTATTTCATTTAAAAATGATGGAGGCCACGGTTTTCTTGGGAGCTTAAATGCTGCAGAAATATTTTAGTACCCTTCCCCAGATCTGTGCCTCGACACAATATTGTCTCGGAGCTCTACGGACAATTCCTTTGACCTCATGGTTTGGTTTTTGCTCTGACATGCACTGCCAACTGTGGGACCTTATACAGACAGATGTGTGCCTTTCCTAATCTAGTCCAAACAATTTAATTTACCAAAGGTGGACTCCAATGAAGTTGTAAAAAACATTTCAAGGATGATCAATGAAAACACGATGTACCTTAGCTCATTCTTGATTCTCATAGCAAATGGTCTGAATACTTATGTAAATAAGGGAATTCAGTTTTTTGCAAAAATGTCTAAAAACCTGTTTTTGCTTTGAAATAATGGGGCATTGTGTGTAGATTGATGAGGAATTATTTTTATATAATTCATGTTAGAATAAGGCTATAACATAACAAATTGTGTAAAAATGTACTGTATACATATGAAATTAGTAAAAGAGTGTGTAAACATTATTAAAGTGACCAGTGTTCCATTATTGAAGTGACTAGTGATTCAATGTCTATTTACTTAGGGCAGTGATGTATACACAGAGGAACTTGAAGCTTTTCACTTTCTCCACTCTGGCCCCATCGATGTGGATGGGGCGTGCTCCCTTTGCTGTCTCCTGAAGTCTACTATCAGCTCCTTAATTTTGTTGACGTTGAGGGAGAGGTTATTTTCCTGGCACCACTCCGCCAGGGCCCTCACCTCCTCCCTGTAGACTGTCTCGTTATTGTTGGTAATCAGGCCTCCTACTGTTGTGTCTGCAAACTTGATGATTAAGTAGGAGGCGTGCTTGGCCTCGCAGCTATGGGTGGACAGAGAGTACAGGAGGGGGCTGAGCACGCACCCCTTTGGGGCCCCTGTGTTGAGGATCAGTGCAGTGGAGGTTTTGTTTACTACCTTCACCACCTAGGGGTGGACCGTCAGGAAATCCAGGACCCAGTTGCACAGGGAAGGGTTCAGACCCAGGGCCGAGAGTATAATGATGAGCTTGGAGGGTACTATGGTGTTGAGGGCTGAGATGTAGTCAATTAACAGCATTCTTATATAGTTATTCCTCTTGTCCAGATGGGATAGGGCAATGTCCTGTGCGATGGCTATTGTATCGTCTGTTGATCTATTGGGGCGGTATGCAAATTGAAGATGGTCTAGGGTGTCAGGTAAGTAGGAAATGATTTCATCCTTACTAGGCTCTCAGATTACTTCATGAAGGCAGAAGTGAGTGATACAAGTTGTTAGTAATTTGTTCAGTTACCTTTGCTTTTGGATAGAGGAGCAATGGTGGACATCATGAAGCAAGTGGGGACAGCAGACTGGAATAGGGAGAGATTAACCTCTCTGGGATATGTGGGACGCTAGAAAATGCAGAGCGCCAAATTCAAATAAATTACTATTATAAATTACTTTCATGAAATCACACATGTAAGATACCAAATTAAAGCTACATGTGTTGTAAATTCAGCCAACATGTCAGATTTAAAAAAATGCTTTTTGGCGAAAGCAAACAATGCTATTATCTGAGGATAGCACCTACATAAACAAAGAGAGAAAAGCATATTTCAGCTGGTCTGCGCATGTTCTGAGTATGGGGCTTGGGATGCCGTCAGCGCCAGCAGCCTTGCAAGGGTTAACACGCTTCAACGTCTTACTCACATTGGCCATAAACAACCGTAGCCTACAGAGCCTACAGCCCGCCCTGGTGGCGCTGTGTTCTCCTCAAAACTGGCGAAGAAGATGTGTAGCTTGTCCGGGAGAAAGATGTCAGTGTACGCGACATGGCTGGTTTTCCTTTTGTAATTCACGACTGTCTGGAGTCTCTGCAACATACGTCTCTTGTCTAAGCCATTGAATTGCAACTCCACTTTGTCTCTGTACTGATGTTTTGCCTGATTCTGATTAGTCAGACCAGCGTTGAACAGACCTTAGCAAGGATCCCTCCTGTTTGAGTTTCTGCCTATAGGAAGGGAGGCGCAGGATGGAGTTGTGATCTTATTTGCTGAAGGGAGGGCGGGGGAACGCCTTGTAGCCATCCCGGAAGGGAGAGTAACAATGGTCTGGAGCTTTTGAAGCGGTAGTACTACAGGCAATGTGAACTTTTAGAACTTCGGTAGCGTTTTTCTCAGATTTGCTTTGTTAAAATCTTGAAGCTAGGGGGCACTATTTTTATGTTTGGAAAAATAACGTTCCCAAAGTAAACAGCCTATTTCTCAGGAACACATGCTAGAATATGCATATAATTGACAGATTAGGATAGAAAACACTCTAAAGTTTCCAAAACTGTCAAAATTGTGTCTGTGAGTTAAATAGAACTGATATTGCAGGCTAAAACCTGAGGAAAATCCAATCAGGAAGTGGCCCTGTTTTTGAAATCTCTCTGTTCTTATGCATCCCTATAGCCCATTTAAAGGGATATCAACCATATTCCTTTTTCTGTGGCTTCGCTAAGGTGTCAGTCTTTATACATAGTTTCAGGATTTTATTTGAAAAATGAGCATGAAGGATCACATTGCGTAAGTGAACAGGTGGGGGCTCTCATGGTGAGTTGATGCGCATTGAGTAAAACGGCCATTGTTCCTACCGCTGTTATGGAAAACGCTACACACACTTTTTTCACAATTCATGATATTTAATCATAGTAAAAATTCCCTGTCTTAGGTCACTTAGGATCACCACTTTATTTTAAGAATGTAGTAGAGAGAATGATTTCATTACATTCCCAGTGGGTCAGAGGTTTACATACACTCAATTAGTATTTGTTAGCATTGCCTTTAAATTGTTTAATATTGGTCAAATGTTTCGGGAATCATTCCACAAGCTTCCCACAATAAGTTGGGTGAATTTTGGCCCATTCCTCCTGACAGAGCTGGTGTAACTGAGTCAGGTTTGTAACTGAGTCAGGTTGAGGTCAGGGCTTTGTGATGGCCACTCCAATACCTTGACTTTGTTGTCCTTTTGCCACAACTTTGGAAGTATGCTTGGGGTCATTGTACATTTGGAATACCCATTTGCGACCAAGCTTTAACTTCCTGACTGACATCTTGATTTGTTGCTTCAATATATCCATGTAATTTTCCTTTCTTATGATGCCATCTATATTGCGAAGTGCACCAGTCCCTCCTGCAGCAAAGCACCCCCACAGCATGATGCTGCCACCCACGTGCTTCATGGTTGGGATGGTGTTCTTCAGCTTGCAAGCCTCCCCTTTTTCCTTCAAACATAATGATGGTCATTATAACCAAACACTTCTATTTTTGTTTCATTAGACCATAGGACATTTCTCCAAAAAGTATGATCTTTGTCCCCATGTGTAGTTGCAAACCGTAGTCTGGCTTTTTTATGGTGGTTTTGGAGCAGTGGATTTTTCCTTGCTGAGCGGCTTTTCAGGTTATGTCGATATTGGACTTGTTTTACTGTGGATATACATACTTTTGTACCTGTTTCCTCCAGCATCTTCACAAGGTCCTTTGCTGTTGTTCTGGGACTGATTTGCACTTTTTGCACCTAAGTACTTTAATATCTAGGAAACAGAATGCGTCTTCTTCATGAGTGGTATGACGGCTGCGTGGTGCCATGGTGTTTATACTTGCATACTATTGTTTGTACAGATGAATGTGATACCTTCAGGCTTTTGGAAATTGTTCCCAATGATGAACCAGACTTGTGGAGGTCTACAATTATGTTTCTGAGGTCTTGGCTGATTTCTTCTCATTTCCCCATGATGTCAAGCAAAGAGGCACTGAATTGGAAGGTAGGCCTTGAAATACATCCACAGGTACACCTCAAATTGATTCAAATTATGTAAATTAGCCTATCAGAAGCTTCTAAAGCCATGACATAATTTCCTGGAATATTCCAAGCTGTTTAATGGCACAGTCAACTTAGCGTATGTAAACTTCTGACCCACTGGAATTGTGATACAGTGAATTATAAGTGAAATAATCTGTCTGTAAACAATTTTTGGAAAAATCACTTCTGTCATGCACAAAGTAGATGTCCTAACCGACTTGCCAAAACTATAGTTTGTTAATTAACAAGAAATTTGTGAGTGGATGAAAAACAAGTTAATGACTCCAACCTAAGTGTATGTAAAATTCCGATTTCAACTGACTGTATATATATACACACAGTATACAATACAATCAATGTGAGGGCATTGGAAATGCTTTTGGCTGTTCATCTATTTCTGTTTCTTAGGTGGCAATGTGTGCTATTCTTAAAGGATGGGTCCCAATCTCTCAATGGCCCTAGAATCCAGGTGGACAGGAGTGGTTTGCCAGTCACTGGACGACAGCCCAATTTGGAATGGAAGGAGGTTTTAGCGGGTAGAATTGTTGAGAACAATTGGATGTTTACTCAGTAGCAGGGCAAATATCATGGTGGCACTTTTTAATATATTAAAATGAATAAACATGAAATTTGTATAGCCAGTTATAATTGTAATGTTTAAGCAGATAAGAGAAAAGACGGAATTAGTGGATGTATAGCTTAAATATCTTGACCTAGTAAGATATACTGGCTCAATCAAGCTAGTCGTCATGATTACTTTCATGTGTCATTCTCGCTGGCACCAGAAGAAAAACAATTGTTGATAGTGAACAGAATGCGGTCGAACAATCAAATAATTTCCTTATACATTACTCTTACATAATTTCCTCATGGGTGGATGGACCTCTGACAGTCTCTATGGGTGTGCCACAGGGTTCAATTCTCGGGCCGACTCTCTTTTTCTGTATACATCAATGATGTTGCTCTTGCTGCTGGTGATCCTCTGATCCACCTCTACGCAGACGGCACCATTCTGTATACTTCTGGCCCCTCCTTGGACACTGTGTTAACCTGTAGTGACACCCCATCCTGTGAACGGGACCGTTGTCATCATCTGACACTAATTAGCATAACGCAACGGACATAAATCTTCCTAGAAAATATTCCGATTCATGAAAATTACAAGTGAAATGTATTGGAACACAGCTTAGCCTTTTGTTAATCACCCTGTCATCTCAGATTTTCAAAATATGCTTTACAGCCAACGCTAGACAAGCATTTGTGTAAGTTTATCATAGCCTAGCATAGCATTATGCCTTGCTAGCAGCAGGCAACCTTGTCATGGAAATCAGAAAAGCAATCAAATTAAATTGTTTACCTTTGATGAACTTCGGATGTTTTCACACACGAGACTCCCAGGTAGACAGCCAATGTTCCTTTTTTCCCAAAATATTATTTTTGTAGGCAAAATAGCTCCGTTTGTTCTTCACGTTTGGCTGAGAAATCGCCTGGAAATTGCGGTCACCACAACACCGAAAAATATTCCAAATTAGCTCCATAATATCAACAGAAACATGACAAACGTTGTTTAGAATTCATCCTCAAGGTGTTTTTCTAATATCTATTCGATAATATATCCGTCGGGACAATTCGTTTTTCATTAGGACCGATTGGAATAATGGCTACCTCTGTATTTTACGTGAGAATCTCTCTCAGAGCCACATTTTACATTACATTTAAGTCATGTAGCAGACGCTCTTATCCAGAGCGACTTACAAATTGGTGCATTCACCTTATGACATCCAGTGGAACAGTCACTTTACAATAGTGCATCTAAATCTTAAAGGGAGGGGGGGGGTGAGAGGGATTACTTATCCTATCCTAGGTATTCCTTAAAGAGGTGGGGTTTCAGGTGTCTCCGGAAGGTGTTGATTGACTCCGCTGTCCTGGCGTCGTGAGGGAGTTTGTTCCACCATTGGGGGGCCAGAGCAGCGAACAGTTTTGACTGGGCTGAGCGGGAGCTGTACTTCCTCAGTGGTAGGGAGGCGAGCAGGCCAGAGGTGGATGAACGCAGTGCCCTTGTTTGGGTGTAGGGTCTGATCAGAGCCTGGAGGTACTGAGGTGCCGTTCCCCTCACAGCTCCGTAGGCAAGCACCATGGTCTTGTAGCGGATGCGAGCTTCAACTGGAAGCCAGTGGAGAGAACGGAGGAGCGGGGTGATGTGAGAGAACTTGGGAAGGTTGAACACCAGACGGGCTGCGGCGTTCTGGATGAGTTGAAGGGGTTTAATGGCACAGGCAGGGAGCCCAGCCAAACAGCGAGTTGCAGTAATCCAGACGGGAGATGACAAGTGCCTGGATTAGGACCTGCGCCGCTTCCTGTGTGAGGCAGGGTCGTACTCTGCGGATGTTGTAGAGTACGGGCCACCGCCTTGATGTTAGTTGAGAACGACAGGGTGTTGTCCAGGATCACGCCAAGGTTCTTAGCGCTCTGGGAGGAGGACACAATGGAGTTGTCAACCGTGATAGCGATATCATGGAACGGGCAGTCCTTCCCCGGGAGGAAGAGCAGCTCCGTCTTGCCGAGGTTCAGCTTGAGGTGGTGATCCGTCATCCACACTGATATGTCTGCCAGACATGCAGAGATGCGATTCGCCACCTGGTCATCAGAAGGGGGAAAGGAGAAGATTAATTGTGTGTTGTCTGCATAGCAATGATAGGAGAGACCATGTGAGGTTATGACAGAGCCAAGTGACTTGGTGTATAGCGAGAATAGGAGAGGGCCTAGAACAGAGCCCTGGGGGACACCAGTGGTGAGAGCGCGTGGTGAGGAGACAGATTCTCGCCACTCCACCTGGTAGGAGCGACCTGTCAGATAGGACGCAATCCAAGCGTGGGCCGCGCCGGAGATGCCCAACTCGGAGAGGGTGGAGAGGAGGATCTGATGGTTCACAGTATCGAAGGCAGCCGATAGATCTAGAAGGATGAGAGCAGAGGAGAGAGAGTTAGCTTTAGCAGTACGGAGCGCCTCCGTGATACAGAGGAGAGCAGTCTCAGTTGAATGACTAGTCTTGAAACCTGACTGATTTGGATCAAGAAGGTCATTCAGAGAGAGATAGCGGGAGAGCTGGCCAAGGACGGCACGTTCAAGAGTTTTGGAGAGAAAAGAAAGAAGGGATACTGGTCTGTAATTGTTGACATCGGAGGGATCGAGTGTAGGTTTTTTCAGAAGGGGTGCAACTCTCGCTCTCTTGAAGACGGAAGGGACGTAGCCAGCGGTCAGGGATGAGTTGATGAGCGAGGTGAGGTAAGGGAGAAGGTCTCCGGAAATGGTCTGGAGAAGAGAGGAGGGGATAGGGTCAAGCGGGCAGGTTGTTGGGCGGCCGGCCGTCACAAGACGCGAGATTTCATCTGGAGAGAGAGGGAGAAAGAGGTCAGAGCACAGGGTAGGGCAGTGTGAGCAGAACCAGCGGTGTCGTTTGACTTAGCAAACGAGGATCGGATGTCGTCGACCTTCTTTTCAAAATGGTTGACGAAGTCATCTGCAGAGAGGGAGGAGGGGGGAGGGGGAGGAGGATTCAGGAGGGAGGAGAAGGTGGCAAAGAGCTTCCTAGGGTTAGAGGCAGATGCTTGGAATTTAGAGTGGTAGAAAGTGGCTTTAGCAGCAGAGACAGAGGAGGAAAATGTAGAGAGGAGGGAGTGAAAGGATGCCAGGTCCGCAGGGAGGCGAGTTTTCCTCCATTTCCACTCGGCTGCCCGGAGCCCTGTTCTGTGAGCTCGCAATGAGTCATCGAGCCACGGAGCGGGGGGGGGGGGAGGACCGAGCCGGCCTGGAGGATAGGGGACATAGAGAGTCAAAGGATGCAGAGAGGGAGGAGAGGAGGGTTGAGGAGGCAGAGTCAGGAGATAGGTTGGAGAAGGTTTGAGCAGAGGGAAGAGATGATAGGATGGAAGAGGAGAGAGTAGCGGGGGAGAGAGAGCGAAGGTTGGGACGGCGCGATACAATCCGAGTAGGGGCAGTGTGGGAGGTGTTGGATGAGAGCGAGAGGGAAAAGGATACAAGGTAGTGGTCGGAGACTTGGAGGGGAGTTGCAATGAGGTTAGTGGAAGAACAGCATCTAGTAAAGATGAGGTCGAGCGTATTGCCTGCCTTGTGAGTAGGGGGGGGGAAGATGAGAGGGTGAGGTCAAAAGAGGAGAGGAGTGGAAAGAAGGAGGCAGAGAGGAATGAGTCAAAGGTAGACGTGGGGAGGTTAAAGTCGCCCAGAACTGTGAGAGGTGAGCCGTCCTCAGGAAAGGAGCTTATCAAGGCATCAAGCTCATTGATGAACTCTCCGAGGGAACCTGGAGGGCGATAAATGATAAAGATGTTAAGCTTGAAAGGGCTGATAACTGACAGCATGGAATTCAAAGGAGGCGATAGACAGATGGGTAAGGGGAGAAAGAGAGAATGACCACTTGGGAGAGATGAGGATCCCGGTGCCACCACCCCGCTGACCAGAAGCTCTCGGGGTGTGCGAGAACACGTGGGCGGACGAAGAGAGAGCAGTAGGAGTAGCAGTGTTGTCTGTGGTGATCCATGTTTCCGTCAGTGCCAAGAAGTCGAGGGACTGGAGGGAGGCATAGTGGCCACCATGCGACCACTTACTCAATGTGGCCGGCTACGTCTATTCTTCAACAGAAATGCGTAAAACCTCGTCACAATGCTGTAGACACCTCGGGGAATACGTAGAAAGCGTAAGCTCGTTGATGGTACATTCACAGCAGAATAGGGAGTCATTGGAACGCAGCACTTTCAAAACCTGGGGCACTTCCGGATTGGATTTGTCTCAGGCTTTTGCCTGCAACATCAGTTCTGTTATACTCACAGACAATATCTTTACAGTTTTGGAAACGTTAGTGTTTCTATCCAAAGCTGTCAATTATATGCATATTTGTTTAAAACGGGAACGTTTTATTTCCAGAAAATGTAGTCCTGCCCCCTAAAACCATGAGGTTTTAACTAACCTCCAGACGAGCTTCAATGCCATACAACTCTCCTTCTGTGGCCTCCAACTGCTCTTAAATGCAAGTAATACTAAATGCATGCTATTCAATCGAGTAGCACTTCATCACAGCTATTCGATCTCGTGCAGCATCACTACTCTGGATTGCTCTGACTTAGAATATGTGGACAACTACAAATACCTGGGTGTCTAGTTAGACTGTAAACTCTCCTTCCAGACTCAAATTAAGCATCTCCAATCCAAAATTAAATCTAGAATCGGCGTCCTATATCGCAACAAAGCATCCTCCACTCATGCTGCCAAACATACCCTTGTGAAACTGAACAGCCTACCGATCCTCGACTTCGGTGATGTCGAGGATCGGTAAAAATAGCCTCCCACACTCTACTCAACAAACTCGATGCAGTCTATCACTGTGCCATCCGTTTTGTCACCAAAGCCCCATACACTACCCACCATTGTGACCTGTACGCTCTCGTTGGTTGGCCCTCGCTTCATACTCGTCGCCAAACCCACTGGCTACAGGTTATCTACAAGTCTCTGCTAGGTAAAGCCCCACCTTATCTCAGATCACTGGTCACCATAGCAGCACCCACCTGTAGCACGCGCTCCAGCAGGTACATCTCACTGGTTACCCCCTAGCCAATTCCTCCTTTGGTCATCTTTCCTTCCAGTTCTCTGCTGCCCATGACTGGAACGAATTGCAAAAATCTCTGAAGCTGGAGACTCACATCTCCCTCACTAGCTTTAAGCACCAGCTGTCGGAGCAGCTTACAAATCACTGCACCTGTACATAGCCCATCTGTAATCAGCCCATCTATCTACCTACCTCATCCCCATACTGGTATTTATTTATTTAGCTCCTTTGAACCCCAGTATCTCTACCTGCACATTCATCTTCTGCCGATCCACCATTCCAGTGTTTAATTGCTATATTGTAATTACTTCACCACCATGGCCTATTTATTTCCTTAATTTACCGCATTTGCACTCACTGTATATATAGATCAATGAAGGCTAGAAGGCCGGTGACGTCGACCGCCGAGCACCGCCCGAACAAGGAGAGGCAACGACTTCGTTAGAAGTCGTGACACACGGACCGATTTATATAATAAATATGAGGGCAGAAATGACTCAATATTAAAGCATTAGAACTCTCACTAATGGGCTTCAGTCATACAAAAGCTATACATGAATCAGAACTGGTTCTCTAGCTAGCAGATTAGTAACAATGGCTTTTTTCCCTTTATTAAGATTATAACTCCCACTTTCAGTTATTTGAAAGTGAAATTATCGGTTATTTTTAAAACAAGTGTAACGGCGTTCGTCTGTTAAAAGAAGAGAGTCGGACCGAAATGCAGCGTGTAGGTTACTCATGACTTTAATGAAAGAATCACGGTACATGAAATAACTGAAAGACGAAAACAACAAACGGAACATGAAACTAATTACAGCCTATCTGGTGAATACTACACAAAGACAGGAACAATCACCCACGAAATACAAAGCAAAACTATGGCTCCCTAAATACGGTTCCCAATCAGAGACAACGATAAGCACCTGACTCTGATTGAGAATCGCCTCAGGCAGCCAAGCCTAACAACACCCCTAATCAGCCGCGATCCCAAATAATACAAACCCCAATACGAAAAACAACATATAAACCCATGTCACACCCTGGCCTACCCAAACATATAACACAAAATACAATGACCAAGGCGTGATAACAAGCCTTATAAAGTTTGTTTCAATTTCAGTTTAATCCACCAGAAAAGAAGGAACAAATATTACAATAAATATTATGGTTAAACTCAAATATACCAATTGATAATAAACAAAACTTTTTGGGATAATTGTTTCATTTTTTTATAATCTTTGTAAGTTATATCATAATCAGGACTGGTGGAGTTATGTCACACATGCAGCTAACAACAATATATGGAAATGCACGCTCTATCCAAAATTACAAACAATTAATTGCAGCATTACTGCAAAAAAGGAAGAGGCAAGTGGAAGGGAGAGAAAGTAAGAAACTTGTCTGATGGCCTGTCATTAAAGACCAAAATTGGTTAAATAAAATTGTGATAAATAAAAAGTTATACCAAAAAATTTGTTGGGAACAGATTTTCGATGTACCGATTCCGTGGAACATTGGTTTATGAACTGATACAGAAAACAAAGCTGATGATACACAAATTATTATACAAAATTATTGCAACCAATAGAATGGTATATATATGGTGTATACACCCATTCCAGCTCTGCAGATTTTGCTGTGAAGAGAGACTCATTTGATCATTTATTTTGTTACTCTCCACATGTAGCTTGTTTTTGGTCGCAGGTTCAGGAATAGCTGAAGAATTGCAACATTTACTTGAAATAACTCTGCAAATAGCACTGCTGAGTGATCTGTAAAGTCATAGTCAATCGATCAATAATTTAGTAACACTCCCAGCAACAATGTTTATCTTTAATTTACAATATGTTTAAACTATGAGAATAGAAAGGTTCAGAACTTTTGTGAAACATCACAGCACAGTTTAAAAATATATGGCAAAGATAAATCAAAACTGGATGGTGTTCGGAGATAGATGGGAGGGGTAGAGGGGAGCTGAAGGGTGTATAACTGTATAGCCTAAAAACATGCTTAAACTATAGCTTTGTCTATGGATTTGAGTGTGGTTACATTTCCCCAGGCCCATCCTGCAGCTTTTTATCCAAAACAGAGGCAGGGAGGGGTTTTTGTTATTGTTTGAATTGCTGATTGCCGCTTTAAGAGTATAGCTATGGAGGGAATGTGTCCCAGGGAATCACTCTAGGAGATTAGCTAATCAGCCATCTCTGTCAGGGATACCTTACAGAGCTCAAGGTATTACCGGGTCAGGGGAGTAAATGACAGCACAGTTCAACTCCCATTGAGCATGGCACACTGTCACATGATCAAGGCAAACTGTGGTGCCCCCAAGCCCAGGGCATCGTGTCATTTGTGCCAGCCAATCGAGCTATCTCGATTGGCTGTCTCGATTGGCTATAGTCATAGCTATCTAAAACACTGAGTTATAGTCTGTGGTATTTCTGCCACAGATTCCAGTAAATACTCATTCCATGAACCTGTGACAATATATTCACAGAAGTGTCTTTTCTTCCAGAATATTACTGCGTAGTAATAAGGTAACCTAGTTTTCTCAGCTTCATTGAAAGTATTTTTTAACAAAATGACAAAATTAGTGACTAACTTTAATTTAACTTTTTACAGAGACACGTTTTTTTCTGTCAGGTGTAAAGATGAGCATGTGATGTCATTTTGCTCTGGTTAGGTGTTTTCTGAGAAACAGTCACTTTATTTTATTTATGCCAAATTATATAATTCTATGCTGCAAATGTTTTTTAACATTTAACATGTCATTTAACATAATTTGCTGCAGCAAATATATTTAACGATGAAATACATATCACAACCATGCACATTTTGACAATAGGTTGTATTGGCACTAGTACCTCATTTCAATTTAGCATCACTGTGCCACCTTCAGTGACCTTATTCAGCAGCCTGGCCTCACATCCATGCAAGGCATTCTATATCTTTTTTTCACCCCATATCATATGTACTAATAATCTAGTTATGTACTTTGGACATAAACTAAAGTAGGGAGGTTGTTCAGGGAGCGTGGGTGTGTGTATACCGCGACTGTCTAGCAATCCAAAATTTGCATGTTCGAGTGCTATTCAGGGACAATTGTAGCATTTTGGCTAAGACTTTCCCTAACCTTAACTTAATTATCCTAACCTTTTTAGTTTTAGTTTGCCTAACCTTTTACGGAAATTATTCTAACCTTTGTTGGCGTAAATTCTCCCCGAAATTGTCCTTTGTTGTTACAACGGAACAAGAAACCTGGTCTCAGAGAAAAATACAATATATATCCTCCAAGATATATGATAAGTTACCTCATCCAATTTGCATGCTACTGTACGACCGGGAAAGAAGTATGATTCTATATGTCCTCTAAGTCATATGATATTGTATGGCCGCTATTCCATTTAACCTAATGTAGCGCAATTCCCTGACACCAGGTTAAATTCAGGCATGTCTCTTGGGATCGGGTGACAGTTTTACACAATCATAATGCATTAATGATTAGTCCTTCCACTTATAGATCATTATATGATCTTGCTGACCAATATTGTAATAGCAAATGACAGCTTCATCACCCTTCATGGACCCTTAAAGTGACAATGGCTTTTGTTTCACATTTCTATAGACAAGACATTTCAAAGGCACAGTGTCATGCCTTGGTCATTGTATTTTGTGTTTTTGTTATATGTTTGGGTAGGCCAGGGTGTGACATGGGTTTATATGTTGTTTTTTGTATTGGGGTTTGTAGTATTTGGGATCGCGGCTGATTAGGGGTGTTGTATAGGCTTGACTGCCTGAGGCGATTCTCAATCAGAGTCAGGTGATCCTTGTTGTCTCTGATTGGGAACCGTATTTAGGGAGCCTGAGTTTCGCTTTGTATTTCGTGGGTGATTGTTCCTGTCTTTGTGTAGTATTTCACCAGATAGGCTGTAATTAGTTTCATGTTCCGTTTGTTGTTTTTCGTCTTTCAGTTATTTCATGTACCGCATTTTCATTCATTAAAGTCATGAGTAACCAACACGCTGCATTTCGGCCCGACTCTCTTCTTTCAACAGACGAACGCCGTTACACATAGCTGACTTTAGTGCATCAGTTAGGGGTAAATTGAGCCGAAGGGGTAAGTTGAACCACCCGTGTTTCAAGAAAACCACAAACAAAATAATAATATGACCAAATAACTGTTGGTTAAGGGCTTGTTAGTAAGCATTTCACAGGAAAGTCTACACTTGTTAATTTCGGCGCATGGAACAAATCAAATTTCATTTGATTTGAAATATTTAGGAAGAGGTCATCTTCAAGTCGGTGAAGGAAGAAACCACATGGATGAAGTAGTAAGCAAGTTAGATCCATAAAACAAATTCATTTGTGTTAGAGGTTTCATGATGCTTGTATCTAAAACAAAGTACATGGGTCTCTATAAGCTTCAATGTGAGATCCTAAACCTAACATGAAAGTGCATCCTTGTAGCTGTGTGGGCTAATATAGTCGAAATGTTTGCCTTGGGGTAAGTTGAGCCAATGGCCATGGGGTAAATTGTGCCAATGTTTGAGCCAATGGAAAGTTGAGCAAATGTAAGTGTTTTTACCCAGGCATAACGCAAGTCATTGTCATTTTTATTTATTTATTTTATCTAACCTTTATTTAACCAGGAAGGTCTCATTGAAATTAAAATCTCTTTTTCAAGAGCGCCCTGGCCAAGATCAGCAGCACCAAGTCATTACAAAAAATTACAGACAGACAACATGGAAAAACTACAAGTAATCTAGTTAAAACCATTTAATTCACAAGAGTATAACCAAATTAAAAAAGTATTTTGTAAGGTGTTCCAAGACGATGGAGCAGAGTACATAAAAGCCCTTTTACCAAATTCAGTTCAGATATTTGGAACAGTTAGCAGGATAAAGTCCAGCGAACGAAGAGAGTACCCACCACATTTCTGAACAATAAAAATGCCCAAATTAAAAGGTAGCAAACCCAAAATGGCTTTGTAAATCAAAGTATACCAGTGAATGAGCCTACGAGTGACTAGAGAAGGCCAGCCAACCCTGGTATACAAAGTGCAGTGGTGCGTAAGGGTTTTGCAGTTTAAAATAAATCTCAAAGTGCCATGGTAAAGAATGTCAATTGATCTGAAACACAGAGCGGAAGCATTCATATATAAAATATCCCCATAGTCTAGCAAAGGCATACATGTAGTTGATACGAGACTCCTTCTGGCTTCAAAAGAAAAACAGGCCTTATTCCTAAAATAAAATCCCAATTTCAGCTTTAATTTTTTTGTAAATTGTTGAATATGCAACAGGGCAACAAGTGTCCAACAAAGTACAAAGTGTTTGCTAGGTGTTAAGCCGTGTTAAAACGTGCTTGAAACTATTAAAATACAAAAAACCTTTTGTGATTGTGTTGAATTGTGTTTGGGAAAAAAAGACAGACATGGTTTTAAAAATGTAGTGGTAATATTTAAGTCAGTACAGAAATGTGAAACTGGCTTAATTTATCCTGTCCCATTCTCCAATACATGGGGTAAATTGTGCCAAGAGAACACTTTATTTGGAAAAGCTATGTTTTCCAAACGGTAATGTTTACATAAATTCAGATTATTTCCAGGCATACACATCATCTTAAAATGTATGTAGATATCTTCGTTAGAAATAACGATATTTCCCCTTGACATAGTGATGCTGAATGTAATAAAATGGCTCAACTTACCCACTCTTCCCTACTGGTGATTTTATGTTCATATACCTCCAGAACAAATTATACAGATAGTGGCATGAATTGAACTTCCCTTGTGATTAAAAAGTTGCATTATGTTAGTATTACTTTGCCAGCCTTGCTCAGCTGTCTGGATAATACAATCATAAAACACTTTTTTTCAAACATCGGGGACAACATGTCTGGTGTGATTTTTTTTTCATGCTCAGACAGGATGTTGGCGGATGAGACAAATCTAATGAGAAGGGATCTTTGCAAATAGTATCTGTGTGTGTGTGTGCATGAGTGTGAATATACATAAACTATCCTGTTCTTTCAGTATCAATGTTCTTAGTTTCCTTTACTCAAGGTTCCTGCTCAGCACAATTTTAACAGATTAAAAGTCTCCTTGACACTTACATTATGCATGCCTGCCCCAAGTACAGTATATGAAAAATGTAAACATATGATGTCATAAGGTGAATGCACCAATTTGTAAGTCGCTCTGGATAAGAGCGTCTGCTAAATGATTAAATGTAATGAAATGTAATAAAAGTTACATTAACTTCACAGAAGTTGAGTGCAACCCACACAGGAAAATAGCCAACGTTAAAATCCAAATATAATGGACGGCAGGTGCAGTTAATGGTCTAAGGCGGGACCATGACTAACCAATATGTCAATCTGTAAGCTAACAGCTAACCCTGACTTGGTGCTCTGAGTAGGAGCAGACAGCCTATTTGTCCATGCTCGCTCTGTTTCTTACAACAGGTGAGGATGTGCAGTCGTGAAAAATGCCTCACATACATTCACTAGCATTTATAGTCTGAGTCGTCACATACTTTCAACAATTACTTGAGCCATCACAGTAACATCTCTCATCACAGTAACAGGTGGCTAAGGCTGACCAGGACATAGCTGTTAATATCCATCCACAAAAGTGTCACTAACACATTGGATTTATGACCATCTGGCAAAAGCAATCTTGGACTATGATGGATGTCTGTAGTGAAGGCTGAAGTTACAGTATTTCATAATTTAAAGACACATGCAACTATTTTTTGTGTGACAAGATTTTAATACCATGTTAACAATTTCAGAATTCTAGGAAAATAAATACTGTACATTCTGCTATAGAAAGATCCATGTTTCACCACAATGTACTGTACCAGTTCAATATATTATTCGAGTAGCTGCCAGAGGTCCCAGAGTGGTGTTGTGATGTCACGCCCTGACCTTAGATATCTCTGTTTTTCTATATATTTTGGTTAGGTCAGGGTGTGACTAGGGTGGTTACTCTAGTTTTTGTATGTCTAGGGCTTTTGTATGTCTAGGGTTTTTTGTATGTCTAGGTTTGCCTGATATGGTTCCCAATCAGAGACAGCTGTTTATTGTTGTCTCTGATTGGGGATCATATTTAGGTAGTCATTTCCCTCATTTGTGTTGTGGGATCTTGTCTATGTATAGTTGCCTTACTGCACATCAGTAGCGTCACGTTTCATTTGGTTGTTTGTTGTTTTGTTTTATTAAAATTATGTGGAACTCTACTCACACTGCGCCTTGGTCTCATCATTATGACAAATGTGACAGAAGATCTCACCACAAAAGGACCAAGCAGCGTGTACAGGAGGAGTGGACTTGGGAGGTGATCCTGGATGGAACAGGAGCCTGGACGCAGGCTGGGGAGTATCAACTTCCGAAGGAGGAAATAGAGGCAGCGAAAGCTGAACGGCGACGTTACAAGGAGTTATACCAACGAGGCAAGCACGAGAGGCACATGAGGAGATTGGCAAATTCAGGGTTTAGACCTGAGCCAACTCCCCGTGCTTACCGTGGGGAGCGTGTGACTGGTCAGCCACCGTGATATGCAGTGATGCGCACGGTGTCTCCAGTGCGCATTCATAGCCCAGTGCGCTCTATTCCAGCTTCCCACATTTGCCGTGCTAGAGTGGGCATCCAGCCAGGACGGGTTGTGCCGGCTCAGCGCTCCTGGTCTCCAGTATACCTCTTCGGACCAGGATATCCTGCGCCGGCTCTACGTACTGTATCACCAGTACACCTTCACAGCCCAGTGCGTCAGGTGCCAGCGCCTCGCACTTATCGAGCTAAAGTGAGCATCCAGCCAGGACGCATTGTGCCAGTTCTACGCTCCAGGTCTCCAGTGCGCCTCCACAGTCCAGTACGTCCTGTGCCTCCTCTCTGCACTCGCCCTGAGGTGCGTGTCATAAGTCCGGTGCCACCTATACCGGTCCCACGCATCAGGTCTCCAGTGCGCTTCCACAGTCCAGTAAGTTCTGTGCCTCTTCCCCGCACTCGCCCTGAGGTGCGTGTCAACAGCCCAGTGCCACCTGTACCGGTCCCACGCATCAGACCTCCAGTGCGCCTCCACAGTCCAGAGCTTCCGGCAACAGTTCCCAGTCCAGAGCTTCCGGCGACAGTTCCCAGTCAAGAGCTTCCGGCGACAGTCCCCAGTCCAGAGCTTCCGGCAACAGTTCCCCGTCCGGAACCTCCAGCGACTGTCCACCGTCCGGAACCTCCGGCGACGGTCCCCAGTCCGGGGGCCTCCGGCAACGAGCTGCAGTCCAGAGCCTCCGGCAATGATCCACAGTCCGGTTCCACAAAAGTGGATGGATCAACGTAAGAAGGGGGGGCTGCGTCCAGCACCAGAGCCAGCACCGAGGGTAGATGCCCACCCGGACCCTACCCTACAGGTTCAGGTTTGCGACCAGGTGTCCGCACCTTTGGGGGGGAGGGCGGGGGGGCATCTACCCTCGGTGGCGGCTCTGGGGGGGGGGGTTACTGTCATGCCCTGACCTTAGATATCTCTGTTTATCTATATATATTGGTTAGGTCAGGGTGTGACTAGGGTGGGTACTCTAGTTTTTGTATGTTTAGGGTTTTTGTATGTCTATGTTGGCCTGATATGGTTCCCAATCAGAGACAGCTGTTTATCGTTGTCTCTGTTTGGGGATCATATTTAGGTAGCCATTTTCCTCATTTGTGTTGTGGAATCTTGTCTATGTATAGTTGCCTCAGTGCACATCAGTAGCGTCATGTTTTGTTTGGTTGTTTGTTATTTGAGTGAGTTTCAGTTTATTAAAAGTATGTGGAACTCTACTCAAGCTGCCTTTTTGGTCTCAAGGATTATGACAAACGTGACATTATGACGAACGTGACAGGTGATTTTTTTGTGGGGCCCATTTGTTTTTCCTGATCTGGTAACTTAACCAAATAAAACTCCAGACCTTAAGACGGTAAAAAGGTTAATTGGGCTATGATGGGATCAGACTTTTTTAAATCAAATAAAACGTATTTATAAAACCCTTACATCAGATGTCTCAACGTGCTATACAGAAAACTAGCCTATAACCCCAAACAGCTAGCAATGCAGATGTACTGTAGAAGCACAATGGCTAGGATAAACACCCAAGAAAGGCAGGAATCTAGGAAGAAACCTAGAGAAGAACCAGGCTCTGAGGGGTGGCCAGTCCTCTTCTGGCTATGCCGGGTGGAGATTATAAGAGTACATGGCCATTAAGGCCAGATTGTTCTTCAAGACGTTCATAGATGACCGGCAGGGTCCAATAATAACTGCAGTGGATGTAGATTGTGAACAGGTCAGTAACTCAGGAGTAAATGTCAGTTGGCTTTTCATATCGAAGCATTCAGAGGTCGCAACAGCAGGTGCGGGAGAGAGAGTGAGGGAGTGAGAGCGAGTGAGAGAGGCGAAAACAGCAGGTCTAGGACAAGGTAGTACATCCGGTGAACAGGTTAGGGGTCCATAGCCACAGGCAGAGCAGTTCAAACTGGAGCAGCGCAAAACCAGGTGGAGTGGGGACAGCCAAGAGTCATCAGGTAGTCCTGAGGCATGGTCGTATGGCTCGCATCCTCTAGGAGGGGGGGGGGCGAGAGAAAGAGAATTAGAGGGAGCATTCTTATATTCAAACAGAACACCAGATAAGACAGAATAATTACACCAAATATAAAAGACTGACCCTAGCCCCCGACACATAGACTATTGATGCGTAGATACTGGAGGCTGAGACCGGGGGACACTGTGGTCCTGTCCGACGATACCCCCGGACAAGGCCAACCATGCAGGATATAATCCCATCAACTTTGGCAAAGCACAGCCCGCACACCTCTAGAGGGATATCATCAGACCACCAACTTACTTCCTTGAGACGAGGCTGAGTATAGCCCACGATGATAATAATAATAATAATAATAATATGATCTTCTCCACCGCACGAGCCCAGGGGGGGACTCAACTCACGTCAGGGACTCAACCCACTCAATTGACGCACCCCTCTGAGGGACAGCATGGTAGAGCACTAGTAAGTCAGTGTCTCAGCCATGTTTAATAAGGTCAGAGGCAGAGTTCCAGTGGAGAGAGGGGAACCAGCAAGGCAGAGACAGCAAAGGTGGTTCATTGCTCCAGTGCCTTGCCGTTCACCTTTGTACCCCTGGGCCTGACTACACTCAATCAAAGGACCTACTGAAGAGATGAGGTTTCAGTAAAGATTTAAATGTTGAGACCGAGTTTGCATCTCACACGTGGATAGGCAGACCATCCCATAAAAATTAAGCTCTATAGGAGAAAGCCCTGCTTCCAGCTGTTCAATACGAAATTCTAGGGATAATAAGGAGGCCTGCATCTTGTGACCGTAGGGTACGTGTAGGTATGTAGGCAGGACCAAATCAGAGAGATAGGAGCAAGCCCATGTAATGCTTTGTAGGTTAGCAGTAACACCTTGAAATCAGCCCTAACAGGAAGCCAGTGTAGAGAGACTAGCACTGGAGTAATATGATCAAATTTTGGGGTCTAGTCAGGATTCTAGCAGCCATGCTTCATATGTTCGTCAAAGAGAGAGCAAGGTCCTTCAGTTTTATTTGAGCCAACTATAAAAGAATCAAGACTAATTGTCAGATCAAACAGCAGATCTCTTTGTTTATTGGGACCTAGAACTAGCATCTCTGTTTTGTCTGAGTTTAAAAGTAAAATGTTTTCCGCCATCAACTTCCTTATGTCTGAAACACAGGCTTCCAGGGTAGGCAATTTTGGGGCTTCACCATGTTTCATTGAAATGTACAGCTGTGTGTTCTCCCCTTAGCAGTGAAAGTTGACATTGTGTTTCCGAAAGACATCACCAAAAGGTAGAATATATAGTGAAAACAATAGTGGTCCTAAAATGGCACTTTAAAAGGAACACCGGAACATAAAATGTATTTGTCAGAGGACAAACCATCCACAGAGACAAACTGATATCTTTCCGACAAAAAAAAATCTAAATCAGGAAAGAACTTGTCCATGTAGACCAATTAAGGTTTCCAATCTCTCCAAAAGAATGATGTGATTGATGTTGTCAAAAGCAGCACTGAAATCTAGGAGCACTAGAACAGATGCAGAGCCTTGGTCTGACACCATTAAAAGGTCATTTAGCACCTTCACGAGTGCAGTCTCAGTACTATGGTGGGGTCTAAAACCAGACTGAAGCAATTTTTATACATGATTCGTCTTCAGCAAGGCAGTGAGTTTCTGCGCAACAGCTTTTTCTAAAGTTTTTGAGGGGAATGGGAGATTTGATATAGGCCAATTGTTTTTTAAACATTTTCTGGATCAAGGTTGGGCTATTTCAAGACTTTATTAGTGACACTTTTAGTGAGTTTGGTACACATCCGGAGCATAGGGAGCCATTTATTATGTTCAACATAGGAGTGCCAAGCACAGGAAGTAGCTCTTTCAGTAGTTCAGCTGGAATATAGTCCAGTATGCAGCTTAAAGTTTCAGAGGTCATGACTATTTACATGTGTTAAGAGATACAGGATATAAAAACTTGAGTGCCTTAACAGATCCTAATTCTGTGCAGTTCTGTGCAGACTCAAGACAATTCAACTTTGGAGAAATACGCAGATTCAAAGAGGAGTCTGTGATTATTTAATCAAAGAAGTTCATGAATACATCACTTCTGAAGTGAAAGCCATCCTCTCTTGGGGAATGTGGCTTCTTAGTTAGATTTGCGACAGTATCAAAAATCAATTTTGGACTGTTCTTATTGTCCTCAATTAGGTTGGAAAAATAGGGTGATCGAGCAGCAGTGAAGGCTCTTTGGAATTGCATGGTACTGTCTTTCCAAGCTAGTCGGAAGACTTCCAGATTAGTGGAGCACCATTAGGCAAAAATTTTCTGGAAGGTTGCTTCAGGGCTCAGGGTATTTTCTGTATACCAGGGAGCTAATTTCTCGTGACAAATGTAGTTTTCTTTTTTTTTGGGGGGGGGGTGACTGCATCTAGTCTATAAGCAAGGTGAAATTTAGATCCTCAGGAGGTTAACCAATTTTGTACTCTGACGCCCTTGGGTACTGTTGGTGTAGGGAGTCTGGAAGGGCATCTAGGAATCTTTGGGTTGTCAGAGAATTTATAGCACAGCTGTTAACGATCCTTGATTGGGGTCTGAGCAAATTATTGGTGGTGGGATAGTCCAAATTATAAGGAAAATCATTTAGATCAATATTTACTCCATGGGACAAAACTAGATTCTGGCTATGACTGTGACTGTTCTGGAGACATGTGGGACAAAACCCCAGTGAGTCAATGATGGCTCTGAAAGCCTTTTGGAGTGGGTCTGTGGACTTTTCCATGTGAATATTGAAGTCACCAAAAATGTAAATATTATCTGCCATAACTACAAGGTCCAATATGAATTCAGGGAACTCAGTGAGGAATGCTGTGTATGACCCAGGAGCCTGTAAACAGTAGCGATAAAAAGCGATTGAGTAGGCTGCATAGATTTCATGACAATAAATTGAAATTATTTAAATTTGCTGTCGTAAATGTTAGCAACACCTTTGCGGGATGCATGGGGGATATGGTCACTAGTGTAACCAAGAGGAGGGGCCTCATTTAACACAGTGAATTCACCAGGCTTGAGCCATGTTTTAGTCAGACCAATCATATCAAGATTATGATCAGTGATTAGTTCATTGACTATAACTGCCTTGGAAGTGAGAGATCTAACATTAAGTATACCTATTTTTTGATGTGAGATATCACAAACCTGCACCCTATCTCATTGTGGAGCTAGAGGAATTAGAGCCCTGTCTATATTGACAGATAAGATGAGAGTCCCTCAGCAGGCCAGGCTTTGTCCTTTTTGTAGGTGAGTCCCAGAAAGAGGGCCAATTGTCTACAAATTCTATATCATGGGAGGGGCAGAAAACAGTTTTCAACCAACGATTGAGTTGTGAGACTGCTGTAGAGCTCATCACTCCCCCTAACTGGGAAAGGGGCCAGAGACAATTACTCGATACCGACACATCTTTCTAGCTGATTTACACACTGAAACTATGTTGCGCTTGGTGACCTCTGACTGTTTCATCCTAACATCGTTGGTGACGACGTGGATAACAATATCCCTATACTCTCCACACTCGGCAGTTTTAGCCTTAGCCTGCACACACTTCAGATTAACCTTTATTTCGGTAGCCCTGCTCCCTGGTTGTCACGTCCTGACCCTAGTTCCTTTTGTATGCTTCTATTTTAGGTTGGTCAGGGCGTGAGTTGGGGTGGGCATTCTATGTTTTGTTCTTGTGTTTAGATTTCTATGTGTTTGGTCTGGTCAGAGGCAGCTGTCAATTGTTGTCTCTGATTGAGAACCATACTTAGGTAGCCTGTTTTCCCACTCTTGTTGGTGGGTGGTTATTTTCCGTTTCAGTGTTTTTCACCATTCGGGAGTGTTTCATTTTTTTCTTTATTCGCTTGTTCGTTTGTTTCCTGTGTTCATTGTAATAAATATGACGAACACTTACCACGCTGCGTATTGGTCCGATATTTCCTACTCCTCCTCAGAAGAGGAAGACGACAACCGTTACACTGGTAAACAGTGTATGATCGCTGGATGATTCTTTTTAAGTCTAATATTGTGGGTAATCTAGTCGCAAATGACTAGGGTTTTCAATTTGTCAGAGCTTATGGTGGGAGGCTTCAGTGGCACAGACCCCGTAACAGGTAGATGAGAGACCTGAGATGGCTTGGCTTCTGCCTCTTTGTTTAATTGGGAGAACCGGTTGAACATTTATTTTGGCTGAATGAGCGACACATGTTGACCATGTGGACACTATTTCTTTCCAGAAGCCTTGAGAAAATTGTCCTGCGGCGGGGATAGTGCAGGGGGATTTATAGTACTATCTGTACTTACTGTTAGCACAGACTCTGTTTCATCCTTTCCTACACTGAAATTTCCCTTGACTAACAATTGCATCTGAAGCTGGGCTTGCAGCATGGCTATCCTCACCATAAGGCAATACGTTTTCCTGTATATTATGAGTACAGCGCCTGCAATTATATTGCATAGTGTTAAAAATGTTACTACTTCGCTTTTTCGGCTGGTGGAGGTCCTGTAAAACCATTTCCAGATAAATTGTTTGGGGTGAAAAAGTTGAGCACGGAAAAACGAAGAGGTTGGTAGACGTGTTAAATGAGTTTTGATTAAACGGTTATTAAAAGAAAAAAATGTGGCCAAGTAGCAACAAAAAGCACAGCAGCGTGGAGACAAGTACAGAATCTGTAGGCGGAGCTAGAAAGTTTACTCTCCTCTTCCTTGCAAAAAAATAATCAGGTCACATGTATTTAATAAACGTCTGGCCTTGGGGAGGATGAAATATTGTTCATATTAAATATATTTTAAAGAAGGACTAGGGTGGGTTTCCTATACACTGACACAGAGAAAGCAACAAGATTGGACAATAAAACTCACAGGGCTGAGCTTGATTTATGCAGGTTTTCATCATGTAGTCCTGCCCTATGCAACCATAGCCCTAATTAAAAATGTCCGTTATTAGTTTATTCCTTAATTCCAGTTAATAACTTTGGATGGAAACAATGTAGATAGCCTGGGCAGCCCAAGTTTGAATACAAGGCAAATTTGATCCCATTTTCATTTTCTCACAAACAAATGGGTGTCACTGATCCCTCCGGAACTTTCATTATTCATATCTGTCCCCTATTCCCAATGATTAGTACTTGTTTAAGTGTGCCCTTTGGTCTCCATTGGATTATTGTTACAACGTCTGTTGGTGTGTGTACTGTGCTGTGTGTTTTGGCTTTCGTGTCATTGTGGATTGCGCAGATGATTACGGGTCTCGTCCTGTGTGTTAATCATTGTGCGCGTGTGTTATTTACTCAAGGTACTCCTCGCTCTTTTGTTTTGGGTTTTTACCTTGTGTTTTGTTACGTGTTTGTTTGGTCTTCACCCCTGTGCCTTTACACGGCACGCCGTAATTTGGGCTTAATAAAACCCCTATTAAGCATTCCTGAGTCTCCCGAATCATTGACAATGGGCTATAATTGATCAGACTAAAAAATAGTATTGTTTCCATGGAATATAGCATGTTAGATTGCTAATGTTTAGGCTTATAGTCTGTTACATTCATGTATGAGTTTTTGCTTGTGTCTGTCAGGAGTGATGTGTTATCACACTTGCTAAATAAATATCTGAGGACAGTGTGGAGCACGCCTTGAGCTTTGTGCGTGAACCTGATTGCTAAAATGAACACCTGTGACATTATAAAGAGCATTTAGTGAGAGACTATGAAGTGTCCATGAATCTCTCGATTTCCCCGATGGATGCAGGCTTGGGGATGAAAATGCATGTTTTCTAATAACTTTTCAACAGTCATTTCTAAAGAAATCTGCCTACCCACTAGATGCTTCAGTTGTGCAAGAAAAGGCATCAAATGTGAATCATTGCGTTGTATTATGCAAAGAAAAGAAAATAACAAACATTTTAGCTTTCACTGAAGGGGTGAAAAGGTCCAATGAACACATTTGATAGTTGAGTCTCTAATCAAAACCAGAGACCATATCTAAAGATGGGAATTAGCTCAAAAAATTCTAAACATATGTAGTTATGATGATAGTGTCTGTCGTACAGTGAAGAACCATTATTAAGAACATCATACATCAAATGTAATAGTCAGAAATGTTCTTGTATCAAACCTTCCTTGCAGCTGATCCCGTGGTTTACATATAACCCATCATGTGTTAATAAAGGTTATGGTCAGGTTCCTAATCCACATAATTCATGCAGATGGGAGAATCCTAAAACAGAAGATATTTTCATCTCCCTTTTTCATATATTTTGTATCACTCTACCTATCCTTCGCTGGAAAATCATAACTTTAACAGCACTGAGTCAGTCTCAGAGGACCCGCAGAAGGTGTGGTTGGTGAGTTAATGCAGTCTGAAGTAAGTGTTATTTTGCCTCAGCAACCTTCAATCTTCTACCCTGCCTTCCAGCTGAAATTACTGAGTGCCTAATGAGTTGTTCTACATTTAGAATTAAACCAACAATCAAAGTGCACAAATTGAACAATTCAAACAAACATTTTTACGAGGTATGGGATGGAACAAAAACATGCTGTATCATTGTCTGTCTGTCTGTCTGTCTGTCTGTCTGTCTGTCTGTCTGTCTGTCTGTCTGTCTGTCTGTCTGTCTGTCTGTCTGTCTGTCTGTCTGTCTGTCTGTCTGTCTGTCTGTCTGTCTGTCTGTCTGTCTGTCTGTCTGTCTGTCTGTCTGTCTGTCTGTCTGTCTGTCTGTCTGTCTGTCTGTCTGTCTGTCTGTCTGTCTGTCTGTCTGTCTGTTGAATCTATTGGAGTCCTTCACAATCACAATTTGATCAATAATAATAACAAGGCCTGTGCTTTCCCGTACATTGTTGTACGAATGGACAATGCTTCCACAATTTCTATATGAAGTATTTAGATGCCAGTATAATTGCCACAGTATATAGCTACAGTAACATGCCACAGATGTCATAAAGGTGGGATTGTGATTTACAAAGGTGGCTGCCTAGACTGAGATCATCTGTCAACCATGGCAATTGCCAAGTCTATAGCAAAGACATGTGTGACTGCGGCTGGATTTCACTAGACTGGATTTCTTAGACAGCATTCGCAGAAGACATTTGGAGTGTCTTTGACAGCATACCTGCCCTCTCCTGCAGCTATACAATAAATGGCTATTTATCATGGTTGAGATATATTTGACAGGCTCTACCCTACGAATTCAACAGAATTCACAGACACTGTATAAATTATGTCTTCCATTCAGGTGGAATCAATCTCATGGGGAACACAGCACTCTCTTGAAGGACGGAGGAGAGACAGGGCGACTCAAATAAGCAGTTAAGTGCAGTTTTGGCCAATAGCCCTTTTATTGATAAGCAGTATAATTTCTAAATTGTGTGTAATAAGAGAAACACACTAATTCACACTTTGCATGAGCATGTGGGAGTAATTGCCATGGCTAACAAGAACACTGACTGAATTTCAGCTGTGGAATAGGTCACCTATTAGCAAACTGTTTTGAAATTGAAAGATATTTCAAAGTCATTGCAGCTATCATTAGCAATGATCTGGAATAAACTGAAGTCCTGCTACGGTCTCTCTCATCTGGCAGAATGAGATAATAACACAATCTTCCTCCCAGTGGACAAAACTGATTAAAATGACGTCCTAATGACGTCCTGTGAGCCGCATCCGTTTTTATTTGGTCCATATGAAGTTTAAAGGTAGGGTAGCACTTTATAATAATTCCACATAACAAGGAATTTATAATGGACTAGTAAGTATTTATTCATTTATATTTGCTCTATTCTTAACATGTTTAACATAGATCCTAATAAACCATTTACTAATCATTAGTTTAGTCTTATTGCGTGGCCTCAGCGTGGGGTATTTATATTTTATCAATGTTTTCAGTGGCCAGTGTCATTTCTCACAAAAAAAGATGAACATGCCATTTGAATGTTTTGCTAATGTTGTCAACTAACAATAAAGGCTGAGGCTGACATTTATATAATTTGCAAGTAGAAATTGTCACGTCCTGATCTGTTTCACTTGTTCCTGTGATTGTCTCCACCCACTCCAGTTGTCCCTTATTTTCCCCAGTGTATTTATCCCTGTGTTTATCTCTCTGTGCCAGTTCGTCTTGTATGTTTAGTCAAGTCAACCAGTGTGTTTTTCCCGTACTCCTTTTGCTATTCTCCTTTTTCTAGTCCTCCAGGTTTTGACCCTTGCCTGTTTCTGGACTCTGTACGACCATTCTGCCTGCCATGACCAAGAGCCTGTCTGCCACTCTGTACCCCCTGGCCTCTGATCTGGTTTTGATCTTTTTGCCTGTCCACAACCATTCTCTTGCCTACCCCTTTGGATTATTAAACATTGTAAAAGTCCAACCATCTGTCTCCCGTGTCTGCATCTGGGTCTCGCCTTGTGCCTTGATACTACGAACTGGCCATGACAGACCCAGCAGACTTGGACCAGCTCTGCCACGCTGTCTCCCTGCAGGGAGCCACCATTAGGAGACATGAGGAGTTGGTACAGGGCCTTTTGGAAGGACTCAGTTCCATGACGGAATGCCACGACCATGGGTTAAAGGCTATTATGGAGCAAATCAGGGAGTTAGCTCAGAGGCTACCTACCACCTCGGGAAAAAACCCAATCACCCAGTAATTTTTCCCCTATCTGTGGGGAGTTTGTACAGCCTATCCCGGCTCCCCGAGAACCCCGCTTACCGTCTCCGGAGCGATTTTCTGAGAATCATTCTACCTGCCGGGGTTTTCTTTTTCAGTGCTCGCTTATTCTTGAGCTACTGCCATCTTCGTTTCCTTCAGACAGATCGAAGATAGTGTCTATTATTGCACTAATGTTGGGAAGGGCGCTCTCCTGAACTATGGCAGTTTGGGAGCAACAATCTGCCATTTGTGGTAA
Source organism: Oncorhynchus gorbuscha (assembly GCF_021184085.1). NCBI lineage: Eukaryota > Metazoa > Chordata > Actinopteri > Salmoniformes > Salmonidae > Oncorhynchus > Oncorhynchus gorbuscha. The sequence goes on from NC_060186.1 coordinate 44,809,080, forward strand.
TCTGGAGGAATTCATGGCAAAAGTAAGAAAGGTATTTGAATGTCCGGTTTCCAGGAGAAAGGTGGCTAGTAAATTGCTTGACTTACGTCAAAACGCCCTTAGTGTGGCAGACTACGCGGTTGATTTTCGCACGTTGGCCACTGAGGGTGCCTGGATCTCTTTTCAATACTTTTTTTGCACAGATTATCTGAGGAGGTAAAGGATGAGCTAGCTGCTCGGGAATTGCCAATGGCTCTTGACTCCCTTATCGCCCTTACCATTAAAATTGATGGACGCCTAAGGGAACGCAAGAGTGACAGGAGGTCTGGTCTCGGGCACACTTGTGCACCAACTATGGCACGTTCACCTCCAAGGGAATCTGGAAGTTTCTGAAGGCAGCTCACCCGAGAGGATTCGATGCCACCCGAGCACTCTCGGTAATCTACGATAGGTGAGTTGGATACTCCTGAGCCTATGCAGTTGGGAAGAGCTAGGTAATTAGTTGGGGAACACTCATGAAGGATGAATAATAACTGTTGTCTGTACTGTGGAGCGGCAGGACATTTTATAGGTACCTGCCATATTAGGAAACCCTTTGTCTAGTGGGTACCAGTACTATGGTGAGTCAGACTGGGAGTTCCCAAATTCCCATCACCTACACCTCCCTTTTTGCTCTTGTGCTGTGGGGAGACCAATCTAAGTCTCTCCGAGTGCTCATTGACTCTGGGGCTGATGAAAATCTTATGGATGCCACGATTGCTTCAGAGCTTGGTCTTCCCACTCAGCCTCTCTCTGTGCCCATGGATGCTAGGTCACTGCACGGCCGCTCTATAGGGGAAGTCGCCCATAGTACTGGGCCCGTTCAATTACGGGCTTCTGTTAACCACGGTGAGACCATACAGTTCCTCCTCATTGCATCTCCCCATGTTCCGGTTGTTTTGGGATTTTCCTGGCTTCAAAAGCACAATCCTGTGATTGACTGGAGCAGAAGCTCCATCCTGGGTTGGAGGCCATTTTGCCATTCCCTCTGCCTTCAATCAGCACAGCCTTCCTCAAGTTGTCTTCCTCTGGATGTTAGCAAGGCTGTCAATGTCTCTGCTATCCCCACGGAATACCATGACCTCCTGGAAGTGTTCAGTAAGGCACGTGCTATTTCCCTTCCCCCGCACCGTCCTTATGAAGGTGCCATTGATCTTCTCCCAGGCACTACACCAAATTGGGGTCAATTGCATTCTCTGTCTGGACCAGAGACCAGATGTTTCTTGTAGTTGGCCACCAGGTTTGCACACACCTCAGGAGGGATTTTGTCCCACACCTCTTTGCAGATCTTCTCCAAGTCATTAAGGTTTCGAGGCTGACGTTTGGCATCTCGAACCTTCAGCTCCCTCCACAGATTTTCTATGGGATTAAGGTCTGGAGACTGGCTAGGCCACTCCAGGACCTTAATGTGCTTCTTCTTGAGCCACTCCTTTGTTGCCTTGGCCGTGTGTTTTGGGTCATTGTCATGCTGGAATACCCATCCATGACCCATGTTCAATGCCCTGGCTGAGGGATGGAGGTTCTCACCCAAGATTTGATGGTACATGGCCCCATCCATCGTCCCTTTGATGCGGTGAAGTTGCCCTGTCCCCTTAGCAGAAAAACACCCCCATAGCATAATGGTTCCACCACCCTGTTTGACGGTGGGGATGGTATTCTTGGGGTCATAGGCAGAATTCCTCCTACTGCCAAAGCAGCAGCTACTCTTCCTGTGGTCCAGCAAAATTAAGGCAGTTTATACAATTTTACAAATATTACAATACATTCACAACACGCTGTGTGCCCTCAGGCCCTTACTCCACCATTAACACATATCTACACATATCTAAATCCATGTGTACGTATACAGTTGTGGCCAAAACTTTTGAGAATGACACAAATGTAAATTTTCACAAAGTCTGCTTTCTCAGTTTGTATGATGGCAATTTGTATATACTCCAGAATGTTATGTAGGGTGATCAGATGAATTGTAATTAATTGCGAAGTCCCTCTTTGCCATGCAAATGAACTGAATCCCCCCAAAATAGGTCCACTGCATTTCAGCCCTGCCACAAAAGGACCAGCTGACATCATGTCAGTGATTCTCTCGTTAACACAGTTGTGAGTGTTGACGAGGACAAGGCTGGAGATCACTGTCATGCTGATTGAGTTCGAATAACAGACTGGAAGCTTCAAAAGGAGGGCGGTGCTTGGAATCATTGTTCTTCCTCTGTAAACCATGGTTACCTGTAAGGAAACACGTGCGATCATCATTGCTTTGCACAAAAAGGGCTTCACAGGCAAGGATATTGCTGCCAGTAAGATTGCACCTAAATCAAACATTTATCGGATTATCAAGAACTAAAGTTGATTCAGCTGCGGGATCGGGGCACTACCAGTACAGAGCTTGCTCAGGAATGGCAGCAGGCAGGTGTGACTGCATCTGCATGCACAGTGAGGCGAAGACTTTTGGAGGATGGCCTGGTGTCAAGAAGGGCAGCAAAGAAGCCACTTCTCTCCAGGAAAAACATCAGGGACAGACTTATTCTGCAAAAGGTACAGGGATTGGACTGCTGAGGACTGGCGTAAAGTCATTTTCTCTGATGAATCCCCTTTCCAATTGTTTGGGGCATCCGTAGAAAAGCTTGTCCAGAGAAGACAAGGTGAGCGCTACCATCAGTCCTGTGTCATGCCAACAATAAAGCATCCGGAGACCATTCATGTGTGGGGTTGCATCTCAGCCAAGGGAGTTGGTTCATCACAATTTTGCCTAAGAACACAGCCAATAATAACACATCCTCCGAGAGCAATTTCTCCCAGCCATCCAGGAACAGTGTGGTGATGAACAATGCCTTTTCCAGCATGATGGAGCACCTAGCCATAAGGCAAAAGTGATATCTAAGCGGCTCGGGGAACAAAACATTGATATTTTGGGTACATGGCCAGGAAAATACCCAGACCAATATCCCATTGAGAACTTGTGGTCAATCCTCAAGAGGCGGGCGGACAAACAAAAACCCACAAATTCTGACAAACTCCAAGCATTGGTTATGCGAGAATGGGCTGCCCTCAGTCAGGATGTGGCCCAGAAGTTCATTGACAGACAGCATTCCAGGGTGGGATTGCAGAGGTCTTGAAAAAGAAGGGTCAACACTGCAAATATTGACTCATTGCATCAACTTCATGTAATTGTCAATAAAAGCTTTGACACTTATGAAATGCTTGCAATTATACTTCAGTATTCCAAAGTAACATCTGACAAAAATATCTAAAGACTTTGACGAAGAACACTTTGTGAAATTAATATTTGTTTCATTCTCAAAACTTTTGGCCACGACTGTAGTGCGTATGTTATCGTGTGTGTGTGTGTTTTGCGCGTGCATTGTTTCACAGTTCCCGCTGTTTCATAAGGTGTTTTTTTAATCTATTTTTTAAATCTAGTTTTACTGCTTGTGTCAGTTACTTGATGTGGAATAGAGTTCCATGTAGTCATGGCTCTATGTAGTACTGTGTGCCTCCCATACTTTGTTCTGGACTTGGGGACTATGAAGAGACCTCTGGTGGCATGTCTTGTGGGGTATGCATTGGTGTCCGAGCTGTGTGGCAGTAGTAGCTGTGTGCCAGTAGTAGACAGCTCGTTGCATTCAACATGTCAATAATTCTCATAAATAAAAGTAGTGATGAAGTCAATCACTCCTCCACTTTCCGCCAGGTGAGACTGACATGTGTATTATTGGTATTAACTCTCTGTGTACATCCAAAGGCCAGCCGTGCTGACCAGTTCTGAGAGAATTGCAAAGTCCTTTTTTGTGGCAACTGACCAAACAACTGAACAGTAGTCAAGGTGCGAAAAAACTAGGGCCTGTAGGACCTGCCTTGTTGATAGTGTTGTTAACCTCTTGAAACTAGGGGGCACTATTTTTATTTTTGGAAAAATAACGTTCCCAAAGTAAACTGCCTATTTCTCATGACGAGATGCTAGAATATGCATATAATTGACAGATTAGGATAGAAAACACTCTAAAGTTTCTAAAACTGTAAAATTATTGTCTGTGACTATAACAGAACTGACATTGCAGACGAAATCCTGAGAAAAATCCAATCAGGAAGTGACTCTTATTTTGAACCCCCTGTCTTTCTATGCATCCCTATTGCCCATTGAAAGGGATATCAACTATATTTTCTGTGGCTTCCTTAAGGTGTCTACAGCCTTTAGACATAGTTTCGGGACATTATTTTGAAGAATGAGCGTAAACGACTACTTTGCGTCAGTGGCTAGCTGAGGGCTCTCAGAGTGATTCTTGCGTAAAAGACAGAGGTAGTCAATTTTATTCTCGCTCCTACTGAAAAGCCAATTGTCCCGGTTGATATACACTGCTCAAAAAATTAAGGGAACACTAAAATAACACATCCTAGATTTTAATGAATGAAATGTTCTTATTAAATACTTTTTTCTTTACATAGTTGAATGTGCTGACAACAAAATCACACTGGATTTGGAGTCACACTCAAAATTAAAGTGGAAAACCACACTACAGGCTGATCCAACTTTGATGTAATGTCCTTAAAACAAGTCAAAATGAGGCTCAGTAGTGTGTGTGGCCTCCACGTGCCTGTATGACCTCCCTACAATGCCCGGGCATGCTCCTGATGAGGTGGCGGATGGTCTCCTGAGGCATCTCCTCCCAGACCTGGACTAAAGCATCAGCCAACTCCTGGACAGTCTGTGGTGCAACGTGGTGTTTGTTGGTGGATGGAGCGAGACATGATGTCCCAGATGTGCTCAATTGGATTCAGGTCTGGGGAACGGGCGGGCCAGTCCATAGCATCAATGCCTACCTCTTGCAGGAACTGCTGACACACTCCAGCCACATGAGGTCTAGCATTGTCTTGCATTAGGAGGAACCCAGGGCCAACCGCACCAGCATATGGTCTCACAAGGGGTCTGAGGATCTCATCTCGGTACCTAATGGCAGTCAGGCTACCTCTGGCAAGCTCATGGAGGGCTGTGCGGCCCCCCAAAGAAATGCCACCCCACACCATGACTGACCCACCGCCAAACCGGTCATGCTGGAGGATGTTGCAGGCAGCAGAACGTTCTCCACTGCGTCTCCAGACTCTGTCACGGCTATCACATGTGCTCAGTGTGAACCTGCTTTCACCTGTGAAGAGCACAGGGCGCCAGTGGCGAATTTGCCAATCTTGGTGTTCTCTGGCAAATGCCAAATGTCCTGCATGGTGTTGGACTGTAAGCACAACCCCCACCTGTGGACGTTGGGCCTGTCTAACTGGGAGTCTCGTCAGTGAAAACATCCGAAGATCATCAAAGGTAAACGGTTAATTTGATTGCTGTTCTGATTTTCGTGACCAAGATTCCTGCTGCTAGCTGGACATAATGCTATGCTAGGCTATCAATAAACTTACACAAACGCTGGTCTTGCTTTGGCTGTAAAGCATAATTTCAAAATCTGAGATGACAGGGTGATTAAAACCTGTTGTGCCTATAGGTTCCCATGCGGGAACTACACCCCCCCGTTCAGCTCAAACGGTGGCGCAGGGAATGCAAAAATATTCGTAGAAATATTTAACCTCCACACATTAACAAGTCCAATACCTCAAATGAAAGATAAACACCTTGTTCATCTTGCCAGCTTTTTAAAATGTTTTACGGCGAAAACATAGCACATATTTATGTTAAACCACCACAAAAACACAGACAATATGCAGCCATTTTGTTGAACAAAAGAGACAATCACAAACGCAGGATTAAAAGAAAAATCATTCACTAAGCTTTTGAAAATCTTCATCAGATGACAGTAATATGACATGTTACACAGTGCATTTATGTTTTGTTCGATAATATGCATTGTATATCCATAAATCTTGGTTTACATTGACGCCATGTTCAGAAAATTCTCAAATGTCCAGAGAAATTATAGAAAGCTATGCTAGAAAATAGAAATACTCATCATAAACTTTGACTAAAGATACATGTTCTACCTATAGTTAGAAAGATACACTGGTTCTTAATGCAACCGCTGTGTCACTTTTTTTTTACGTTACAGAATTAGTTTACCATGCAATAATCTGAGACGGCACTCAGACGTAACAATATTTCTCTGCTATGTTGGAGTCAACAGAAATACAAAATTACAACATAAATATTCCCTTACCTTTGATGGTCTTCGATCAGAATGTAGTGGAAGGTGTCCTACTTGTTAAGAGTAAATTAGTGAAGAGGTGTGGAGTCAGGCGCAGAGAGCAAAGGATGTGGGAAAAACAACACGCTTTAATGTCCTGGAAACATAACATGTACAAAAGTGGAAACACAAATGAACAGAAATATAAACGGACAGCGTGAAACCCAAAATGCCAACAAAAATACATTCAAACAAGGAAACAGGAGAACAAGCCCGCACGAAACAGAAGCGGGCTGAATAGACTATATATAACCCTATCCTAACAACCAAACTAGAAACAGGTGCTACCAATTAGACAAAACTAAACGAACACAGAACAACGGATCGGCGATAGCTAGTAGACCGGCGACGACGACCGCCGAGCACCACCCGAACAAGAAGGGGAGTCACCTTCGGTAATATTCGTGACACTACTTCAACAATACATCGTTTTGTTTCATAATGTTCAATTCTGTGTCCATGTAGTAGCATCTGCAACACGTTCAGCTCAAATGCCCAAAAAATGACTTCTGGTCCAGAATAATTGCGCATCAAAACTTCCAAATTACATATTACAGGTCGACGAAACTGGTCAAACTAAATGCAAAATCATTCTTCAGGATGTTATAAATGTACAAAACGAATGGCATTCCAACCGGGACATCCATGTTCATCTGAGGCTGATTGGAACAAAGGAAGCACTCTTTCCCAAGCACGCCTTTCACGCACATGATAATCTTTGCGACACTTACAACTACTCATTCCATTAGGTCAAGGTTCACAGCATATGCACCATTCAACGTTCTACTGAATGAGGACATCTAGTGGAAGACATAGGAACTGTTTTCAGATCCATAACTTGTTGGGCAGGGAGGGGGATGACAAGTTTGGAAGGTTGCCTGCCCTGTGAGTTCTGTTATACTCACAGACTTAATTCAGACGGTTTTAGAAGATTCAGAGTGTTTTCTATCCAAAAATAATAATAATATGCATATATTAGCAATTTAGGACAGATTTTTATGCAGTTCACTATGGGCACGCAATTCATCCAAAGGGGAAATACCGCCCCCTATCCTCAATTAACAAAAGGCTAAGCTGTGTTTCACTCTATTTCACTTGTGATTTCATGAATATGAATATTTTCTAGTAATATTCTTTGACCGTTGTGCTAGGCTAATTAGTGTAGTTGATGACAATTCTCCCGGATCCGGCCCGAACAGTTGCCATACCAGGCAGTGATGCAACCAGTCAGGATGCTCTCGAGGGTGCAGATGTAGGACTTTTTGAGGATCTGAGGACCCATCCTTTCAGTCTCCTGAGGGGGAAAAAGCTTTGTCGTGCCTGCTTCTCGACTGTCATGGTGTGCTTGGATCATGTTAGTTTGATGGTGATGTGGACAGCTCTCAACCTGCTCCACTACAGCCCCGTCGATGAGAATTAAGGTGTGCTCTGTCCTCCTTTTCCCGTAGTCCACAATCATAGGCCTCTCTAATGTGCTGTTTTGTCACACAACACAAGGCCACAGATGTCTCAGGTTTTGAGGGAAAGTGCATGTAGCATGCTGACTGCAAGAATGTCCACCAGAGCTATTTCCAGAGAATGTCATGTTCATTTCCTTTCCATAAGCCACCTCCAACGTCATTTTAGAGAATTTGACAGTACGCCCAACCGGCCTCACAACCGAAGGCCACGTGTAACCATTCCAGTCCAGGACCTACACATCTGGCTTCTTCACTTGCAGGAATGTCTGAGACTAGCCACCTGGACAACTGATGAAACTGTGGGTTTGCACAACTAAGGAATTTCTGTACAAACTGTCAGAAACCGTCTCAGGGAAGCGCAACTGAGTGCTCGTCATGCTCGCCAGCAGCGTAATTGACTTCAGTGGGCAAATGCTCACCTTTGATGGCCACTGGCATGCTGGATAAGTGTGCTATTCACGGCTGAATCCCAGTGTCAACTGTACCAGTCAGATGGCAGACAGTGTGTATTGCGTCATGTGAAAGTGCGGTTTGCTGTCAACATTGTGAACAGAGTGCCCCATTTTGGCGGTGGGGTTATGGTATGGGCAGGCATAAATTACAGACAACGAACGCAATTGAATTTTATCGATGGCGGTTTGATTGCACTGAGATCCTGGTGCCCATTGTTGTGCCATTCATCCGCCGCCATCACCTCATGTTTCAACATGATAATCCACGGCCCCATGTCGCAAGGATCTGTACACAATTCCTGGAAGCTGCAAATGTCCCAGTTCTTCCATAGCCTGCATACTCACCATACATGTAACCAATTGAGCATGTTTGGAATGCTTTTTATTTATGTGTACAACACCGTATTCCAGTTCCCACCAATATCATGCAACTTTGCACAGCCATTCAAAAGGATTGGGACAACATTCCACAGGCCACAATCAACAGCCTGATCAGCTCTATGTGAAGGAAATGTGTCACGCTGCAGGAGGCAAATGGTTGTCAGATACTGACTGGTTTTCTTATCCACGCATATCCATGCTTATCTCTGACCAACAGATGCATATCTGTATTCCCAGTCATGTGAAATCCATGGATTAGGGCCTAATTAATTTATTTAAATTTCCATTTTTGTATGTTGCGTTTATTTTTTTGTTTAGTTCAAGGTAGCTTGGTGAGGAAAATCAGAAAAGCAATCAAGTTAATCGTTTACCATTGATGATCTTCGGATGTTTTCACTCACAAGACTCCCAGTTACACAACAAATGTTCCTTTTGTTACATGAAGATTCTTTTTATATCCAAAATACCTCAGTTTGTTTGCCGCGTTATGTTTAGAAATCCACAGGAAAGAGCGGTCACGACAACGCAGGCAAATTCCAAATAATATCTGTAATGTCCACAGAAACATGTTAATTATGAGATTTCTGATGTTTGAATTTGGCGCCCTGCGCTTTCACTGGCTGTTGTCAAATCGACCCCGTTAACGGGATTTCAGCCGTAAGAAGTTTTAAGGGAGTGAATATTATTTATAATAAGGGTTACTTTGAGAAAATTCTGTTTGGATTTCTTCTCAGGTTTTTGTTGGCCATATGAGTTCTATAATACTCACAGACATCATTCAAATAGTTTTTGAAACCTCACAGTGTTTTCTATACTAATAATTATATATATATATATTAGCATCTGGGACAGAGTAGGAGGCAGTTCAGCTTGGGCACGCTATTCATCCAAAAGTGAAAATGCTGCCCCCTGTCCCAAAAACGTTAACCTCACTTCTTGGACCGACCATAGCCTTAGATATGCAGTTTTAGAAACTGTTCTTCATCCTATAAGCATTACATGGTAATGTAGGAATTTTGCACAGGGCTGTGGGCAAGAAGGTTATTGGTTCGCAAACCACCTTCGACAAGAGTAAGTGTGGAAAGGTCTCCTTTATAGTAAAAGCATTGCATGAATCTATCATCGTATTTGCAGGTTGTATATGCAATTCTACATAATATCACACAAATTACCGAAATTGCAGAGTGATAGGCCTTTGTGTTCATCTTATCATATATCTCCAATGCCAAATCAGTGTGTCTTGTTTGCAACGAAATGGTCCCTGTTTACAAATAAATCAATCTGAGACATCATTAGGAATCTGAGCATGGTACTTTCAAAAGCTAGGCCTACCTTTCCACCCCAGACAGAGTAGGCCTACCGTTCCATCCCAGTCTGTCTGGGCCTACCATCACAAAACATGTTAAGCTTTAACTGCTGGCTACTCTTCTTCCATGACTTAACCCAACGAGAGAAGGTCACAAGTGTTTCCCTAATTGTATAGCTTGTTTCTAGCATAAAGCATCACGGACCAAAGAGCTAGATCACTTTTTAAAAATCAGATCCGTTTTTATTTTCTTCAAAATCTTAAGCTAATAAAAGGTAGGAATGTGGCATACCCTCTCATATCCCCTCGGTTAGAGTCTTGGTTTTAACTTCACAGCCCTTCACTGACATGGAGGAAGGATATTTAAAGAGTGCGTGGTGGGTGGAGGAATTGACTGACAAATCAATGGATATAGCAGCCTATAGCTGTCACGCCTTGGTCATTGTATCTTGTGTTTTTGTTATATGTTTGGGTAGGCCAGGGTGTGACATGGGTTTATATGTTGTATTTCGTATTGGGGTTTGTATTAATTGGGAGTGTGTATTATTAGGGGTGTGTCTAGTTAGGCTTGGCTGCCTGAGGCGATTCCTAATTGGAGTCAGCTGATTCTCGTTGTCTCGGATTGGGAACCGTATTTAGGTAGCCTGAGTGCGAGTTGTATTTCGTGGGTGATTGTACCTGTCTCTGTGTTAGTCACCAGATAGGCTGTAATTAGTTTCACTCGTTTGTTGTTTTCGTATTTTCAGTTATTTCATGTACCGCATTATCTTCATTAAAAGTCATGAGTAACCTACACGCTGCATTTCGATCTGACTCTCTTCAAACAACAGACGAACTTCGTTACAATAGCCTAATTTTGTCTGTCAGACAGTTAGGCCTACCTCTTACTTAGAAAGAAATAGGCTCCAAAACAAAGCTCTCTTGTTGTTAGTAAAGTCAATTTAAAATTAAGATGGTTGAAATGACCTATCCTACTTGAATTTTCATACTTTCAGCACCATGAGCTGTCCATTTCCGATTGATTGTGCTGCGGCTGCTGCACAGTCAAGTTTCAACACCACAATGTAAGTTACTGGAATCTGGCTCATTGTGAGATCAATAACTCTGACAAATACATAATGGGCAAGAAACAATGTTTTGAAATCAAATCAATTATAATAGTAGCAAGCCATCAAAGCCATCAAAGCAAGCCATCATCCTGTCTCAGCCTCCAGTATTTATGCTGCAGTAGTTTATGTGTCGGGGGGCTAGGGTCAGTTTGTTTATCTGGAGTACTTCTCCTGTCCTATTCGGTGTCCTGTGTAAATCTAAGTGTGCGTTCTCTAATTATCTCCTCTCTTTCTTTCTCTCTCTCGGAGGACCTGAGCCCTAGGACCATGCCCCAGGACTACCTGACATGATGACTCCTTGCTGTCCCCAGTCCACCTGGCCATGCTGCTGCTCCAGTTTCAACTGGCCTGGGCCCTAGGACCATGTCCCAGCACTGCCTGACATGAGGACTCCTTGCTGTCCCCAGTCCACCTGGCCATGCTCCTGCTCCAGTTTCAACTGTTCTGCCTTACTATTATTCAACCATGCTGGTCATTTATGAACATTTGAACATCTTGGCCACGTTCTGTTATAATCTCTACCCGGCACAGCCAGAAGAGGACTGGCCACCCCACATAGCCCGGTTCCTCTCTAGGTTTCTTCCTAGGTTTTGGCCTTTCTAGGGAGTTTTTCCTAGCCACCGTGCTTTTACACCTGCATTGTTTGCTGTTTGGGGTTTTAGGCTGGGTTTCTGTACAGAACTTTGAGATATCAGCTGATGTACGAAGGGCTATATAAATAAATTTGATTTGATTTGATCAAAGTTGACCTCTGGTCTTTCTTCTCAACTTTCTGCTCTCCTACTCAAACGGAACAGAACATAGGCTATAGGGTAGTTCGTACCAAAATACAGTATTTTTTGGACTAAGCCTAATCAAATAAAATGTGATTCTCCTGCCACCGTAGGCCTACACAGCACAGCCATTGGTTAAACAGCACACAACATTTTTTTTGATCAGCAAGACCAGAGCTCGCTATGGCTCAAGGTTGGAATTTCCATTGCAGTGGGTAATGCAGCCAAGTTTTATTTGCATTATTCCAGCAGCTATCTCAGAAATATAACCTTGCTCTGTGCTTCTCTGAGCATGCACTTCACAGCCTATAGGCTATGGATAATTTGATTGAGACCACACTAAATAGCATACAGGCGCACTTGATATTGCACGCCCAGGGGAGAATCAGCGATGACGGGCAGCATCGAGCACACATCGAAATATAGCAAATTCAAAAAACTGAGACATTTTTGAAATTACATCAATTACAATGACATAACCCTCCCCTGGACTAGATTCAAACAAATACTAAACCCTCCCCTTGACTGAAATGAAAAAGTATGACCCTTCCCCATTTTCCTCCAGGTACCAATTCTGTAAATGTGTATCTATCCCTAAACATCCTCTGTATTGTGTGCTTATTGTTTAACCATTGATATGTTCTAGGGTCCATTTTGAGACCTTAAGGAACATTTGGTACTGCTGGAATGTCTACTAGTGGCATATCCATATTTCTGTGAGAAATTACACAAGTCACTCAAAATGTATAAAGTATTTATTAACTATAAATAGCCCTGACTTTTGATGAGGCCACACAAAAATACAAAGCTAGTAATTGATTTATAAGGACCTATATTAAACATCTTATGAATGATCCTTTGAATCATTATTAAATACTTTAAAAGTTACTTATAAATGTGAAAATAACTAGGTTACTAACATACACAAATTGCAGGGCCCAAAATAGCAGCTTTTTTTCTCTTCCTCCTCATCATTGGCTCTACCCAGGTTTGGCTCATCCCGAAACTGTTTACAACGGCTTTGACTTTATTATCAAGCACAGACTCAGCTGCTTCCTCCTTTTTAATATCAGCAAAAGCAGCAAAGAGGAACCGGGGGAAAAAGAAAGTCATCAGGAGCCGTCTGAGAAGCGCAAGCTGTGAGCCACACATAAATGAGACAACGCACGTGGTGGATCTAGGTAAATGGGGCTTGGGAGATGTGGGTAAAGTTGGGACAGAGAGATGTGGGGATGCAGGTGCTTGGCTAGATCCAATTCAGCAGGTGTGCTGGAGCACAGCTCCCTTGCTGGTTGGGCTCAGCCTGCAACTGCATTATAGCAGAACCGTTGGCATCGCTTAGATTGAGCAAAATCATTTTGACGACTGACCATAATTACCTCATTAGGAGGACCCCATTTTTTTTTTTACAAAGAAACAACACCTGTACCCCACATCCAGCAAATGTGTCCTGCACAGAGGACACACACACATAGAGGACAATATCTGCTGAAGGTCTGTTGGGGAAATGTTATGAAATAAGTAGAGCCCACATTCCAACTTCAAAAGGCCTGCATTTTAGACCCGGGCACGAGGCTTACTGATGTGGTTCTCAGCCAGTCATTCCAGAGAAATATAGATAATACAAATATACAGATTCACAAAGCTTTATCTCTCTTCTGCAGAAAAACATGCAGGAATATCGCATCATATTTGCTTAGGAACCCTGAGGTAATATAGTTTATTATTTCTTATTAAAGACAACCTACCTGTTTTCTCCCTTTATGAAGAGTAAAGACAGCACATTTCACAGTCTCCTGTATACCACTGAATAACAGTCATATTTATGCTTAATCACGCTGAGACATGTTTTGAGTAAAGGATATGAATACTGTATGTATTTTCTGTATGTTGAAACAACTGTTCATTTTTATTTGTTTAACCATTCTGTCTTTCCATCTCTATTAAACATTGTCACACCTCATGTAAATTGTTTTGCTTTCGTTTATGTTAGTTTTGCTTTTAAAGGGTAGCTGTACTTCCTGATTTGCCTGCGTGCAACCAGAGGGGAAAACAACACTGGACCACCTTTACTCCACACACAGAGACACATACAAAGCTCTCTGTCAATCACCATTTGTCAAATATGACCATAACTATATGCTTCTGATTCCTGCTTACAAGCACAAAAAAATACTCAATAAGGAAGTGGTCAGTGAACGCAGATGCAAAGATACAGGACTATTTTCCAAGCACAGACTGAAATATGTTCCGGGATTCTTCCACTGGAATTGAGAAATACACCACATCAGTCACTGGCTTCATAAATAAGTGCATCGATGACGTCATCCTCACAGTGACCATAAAAACAGTTGAAGTCGGAAGTTTACGTACACTTAGGTTGGAGTCAACTTGTTAGGGACTAGCTCCCTCTGCAGGGATCAAATCAGCGGAAATTTCAAGAGCGCCACGTATAGTTTTTGATAAAAATCTAACTTTCATTAAAACACACATACAAGGTACTGAATTAAAGCTACACTCGTTGTGAATATAGCCACCGAGTCAGATTTGTAAAATGCTTTTCGGCGAAAACATGAGAAGCTATTATCTGATAGCATGCACCCCCAAAGTACTGGAACGTCATCTAAAACGACAGATTTTGCGGTAGCCGGCGCTACCCAAAACGCAGAAATAAAATATAAAACATTCATTACCTTTGATGAGCTTCTTTCTTGGCACTCCTATATATCCCATAAACATCACAATTGGGTCTTTTTCCCGATTAAATCCGTCATTGTATAGCCAAAATGTCATTTTCTGAAGAACGGTCTGATCCAGGAATATTCCCTTTTACAAGACGCAACGTCACTTTTTAAAATGACAAAAGGTGCCTATATACTTTTACAAAACACTTCAAACTACTTTTCTAAACCAACTTTTGGTATTAACCTCTTGGTCCTACCTGGCACTCAGGCGTCCCATCTAGAGATCTGGAAATGCAAATGCGTTACGCTAAATGCTAATAGTATTAGTTAAAACTCAAACGTTCATTAAAATACACATGCAGGGTATTGAATTAAAGCTACACTCGTTGTGAATCCAGGAAACAAGTCAGATTTTTAAAATGCTTTTCAGCGAAAGCATGAGAAGCTATTATCTGATAACATGTAACACCCCAAAAGACCTGCAGGGGACGTAAACAAAATAATTAGCATAGTCTCGCTACACAAACCGCACAAATAAAATATAAAACATTCATTACCTTTGACCATCTTCTTTGTTGGCACTCCTAGATGTCCCATAATCACTATTGGGTCTTTTTTTTCGATTAAATCGGTCCATCTATAGCCTAGATATCGATCTATGAAGACTGTGTGATCAACGAAAAAAATAGCGTTTCATAACGTAACGTCATTTTTTTAAATTAAAAAAGTTGACGATAAACTTTCATAAAACACTTCGAAATACTTTTGTAATGAAACTTTAGGTATTAGTACACGTTAATAAGCGATAAAATTCATCAGGAGGCGATGTAAATTCTATAGGTGTCCGTCTGGAAAAAGATGTCCAGAGAGCTCTCGACCAAAACATCCGGTCGGAGACCGGAGGGAATCGGTTCCCTTGTGTCGGTTTGACCAAGAATCAAAGCCGAATCAAATGACAAGACTCTATACATCGTGTGGAAGCTGTAGGCACTGTAACCTCGGCCTCATTTAATTTGGTTCTTCTTGAACAAATCCTGGAAGTGGCGCATGGATATTTATTTCCATTTTCAGTGATCAGATTTTCCTGCACTTTTCGATGAAACGCACGTTCTGTTATAGTCACAGCAGTGATTTAACCAGTTTTATAAACGGCTGAGTGTTTTCTATCCACACATACTAATCATATGCATATACTATATTCCTGGCATGAGCAGCAGGGCGCTGAAATGTTGAGCGATTTTTAACAGAATGTTCGAAAAAGTAGGGGGTAGGACTAACAGGTTAATAAACTTTAATAATCTATACAATTCATCACGGGGCGATCTGTATTCGATAGCAGCTAGTCTTGAAGTCAGCGGCCATCTTTTCCATTTTAATAACATCCTGTTGAGAGACTGAAACAGCAAAGGGTAAAACGTCATACAACCAAGTCTGCTCGAAATGCCAGCACTGGCGACATCGTGTGGAAGCTGTAATATATTTTTTGTGTTATTGGAGAACAGTTTTTCGAGGGATTCTTACTCCTAAACATGTTTTGTTATAGCCACAAACATGATTTAACCAATTTTAGAGACTTCAAAGTGTTACTTACTTATCATTTGCATATACTATATTCCTGGCATGAGTAGCAGAACTTTGAAAAGCTGCAAAAATTTGCATGATCCTTAACAGGTTTTAAAACGTGTTTTTAAACCACTCCACAAATTTCTTGTTAAGAAATTCTAGCTGTGATGAACAAAGCTAAACGAGACTTGTCTTGGGAGTGTGATATGATGTGGGCGTTTATTGGGTGTGTATTTGCTATTTAATCACAACGAACAAGGTCAGTAGTGAGTGGTGACAGCAAGGTAAGCTGGTAGACCTTCTTAGGGATAGGAGTCCAGCTAGTGCAATTGGAGGGCGCGCAATTCAATAAATAATCATAATTATTATGGATTTGAGACATTTATGTACATATAAGTGTCTTATATCGGCTGAAAGCTTACATTTTTGTTAACTTCATATGGCTGCAGGGGCAGTATTGAGTAGCTTGGATGAAAAGGTGCCCATTGTAAATGGCCAGCTCCTCAGTCTCAGTTGCCAATATATGCATATTATTATTAGTATTGGATAGAAAACACTCTAAAGTTTCCAAAACTGTCAAAATATGGTCTGTGAGTACAACAGAACTGATATTGCAGGCGAAACACTGAGGAAAATCAAAACAGGAAGTGGCTTCTATTTTGAAAACTCCATGTTCCATAGCCTCCCTTTGCTGGATTTAAAGGGATATGAACCAGATTCCTTTTCCTATCGCTTCCTCAAGGTGTCAACAGTCTTCAGACATAGTTTCAGGCTTTTATTTTGAAAAATGAGCCAGAACGATAACATTGCGTCAAGTGGTCACATGACTTTTGCTTGCACAACAGAATTTGGACAGCCATTGTTTTCCCCTTTCCTACTGTGAAAGACTTTTGCGGTTGCTATATTATCAATTATATATTTTAAAAACAACCCGAGGATTGATTATAAAAATGTTTGACATGTTTCTGTGGACATCATGGAAACTGTTTGGAATTTTTGTCTGTGTTGTCATGTTTGCTCTTTCCTGTGGATTTCTGAACATAACGCAACAAAAATTATCTTTATGGAACAAACGGAACATTTGTTGTGTAACTGGGAGTCTCGTGAGTGAAAACATCTGAAGATCATCAAAGGTAAACTATTAATTTGATTGCTTTTCTGATTTTCGTGACCGAGCTACCTGATGCTAAGTGTACTTAATGTTTTATCGTGCGATCGATAAATTTACACAAACACTTCGATTGCTTTCGCTATGAAGCCTAATTTCTAAATCTGACACGACAGGTGGATTAACAAAAGGCTAAGCTGTGTTTTCCTATATTGCACTTGTGATTTCATGACTATAAATATTTATAGTAATATTTATTGTATGTAGCGCAATGCTGTTCAGCGGTTGTTGATGACACGTATCTCGATAGGGGGATTGCAGCCATAACGAGTTACTCTAACTGCACTGTCCGATTTACAGTAGCTATTACAGCGAAAACATGCCATGTGATTGTTTGAGGATGGCGCCCCACATCAAAATATTTTCCCACCGGCACAGGTTTCATACATTCACAAATAATGATTAAACATTCACTTAATTTTTGAAAATGTTCCTCTCATTTGTCATCCAAAGGGTCCCAGCTATAAAATCTAGTGTTGTTTTGTTAGATCAAATCCTTCCTTATATCCCAAAAAGTCAATTTAGTTGGCGCCATCGATTTGAGTAATCCACTATTTCAACATGCAGAGAAAGGAATCTGAAAATCTACCTCTAAACTTTGTTTCAACAAGTCAAAATTATTTTCTATGTACTCCTCAGATAACCTAAAATGTAATCAAACTATAATATTTCTTACGGAAAGAAGTATGTTCAATTAGAAACTTTTTGCAGGTGCATAATGTCTTCATGTATGCTCAAACACTAATTCCAAAGACTGTGTCCTTCTGCTAAAACTGATATTTCTTATTCGTTTTTGAAGTTACATGCCAGAAACCATGAACATAGACTGCTGATACCCTGTGGAAGCCATAGGAATTGCATCCAAGGAGCTAATTGTCAATAGGACCTTTCTCTTACCTTTCTATGATCTCTCTCAAAAAAATAAATTCTGGTTGGTTTTTCTTTGGATTTTACCCTACCAAATCTAGTGTGTTATATTCTCCTACATTATTTTAACATTTCTACAAACTTCAAAGTGTTGTCTTTCAAATAATACAGAGTATATGCATATCCTGGCATCAGGGCCTGAGCTTCAGGCAGTTTACTTTGAGCATGTCATTCAGACAGGAAGTGGAGAAAAAAGGGGCCTAGCCCTAGGACTAGATTTGCTATGGAGAGAAGTTTTGATGTTGAGGACATCTCCCCTTCTGACTGACTCGCCACCACAAGATGATCTGCTATTTCAGTTATATGTGTAGGCTAAAGCCTGCGCTGACCTTGTGTTTAGCCAACCTGACAGAAGCTAGCTAGTATAGTTTGGGGATAGCTGCAGCTGGCATATCTTGCTAGCTGATTTTTCTCTGTCAAATCACAGTTATGCCAAAATAGCAAGAACCCTGGTCTGAAATGTGTTTCATGAGACACTCGTTCTACAACACCTTGCTACAAAAGTAGCTTGCAACTTGTTTCATCACGTCATGTAAAGACATGTTACAGAGGAAACAATATCAACTGCGAGTTGAATGCTTGGTTGTCACTCAGCTCAGCTGTCCTACTGCACAACATTCTATAACCGGCTAGCTAGTTTTGTCTCGTCTCTCCTTATGTCCGCTGTTAGATCTTAGTGTGGGACAAATCCCAGAACTACTAATATCACTGCAAGTGTAGGCTACATGTGGACATTGCACAAACAACGCCCAGCTTAAGTGTAGATACATTAAACAAAAAATTGATGGGTGCGTTTGTGTTACATAGACAAAAACATTTCTGCTGTAAATATCATATTGATGTGCTTATCAAGACAGTATGCCTTCACTTTACCAAGCAAATTAAAATAAGTTGTGTGTAGAATACAACTTCAGCTGTCTAATCAGAACTAGAATGGCATTATATTTCTATGGTATATTCTAAGGATTTCTAAGGATTCTAAGAACCCTTGTTGGTCCCAGGTAGAACCCTTTTGGGTTCCATGTAGAACCCTCTGTAGAAAAGGTTCTTCAAAAGGTTCTCCTATGGGGACAGCCGAATAACCATTTGAGGTTCTCATACCCAAGTTTGTAGCCTAGAAAAATGTTTGCCATTTATAAATGCATTTCATACAATTCTACATCATTTTAGCTGACTTAAGTCTTTAGCAGAATGTTTTTAAATACCTCACTTAGTGATTGAAATGACAGCCTACTTGACACTGAGAATCTGAGATAAATAAATACGACCTTGTCTTGAGTCCATCAATAGCCTAGGCCTAGGTGTGTGGAGATACACATTTGTATAATATTATGGGAAAATTGGGAAAATTGTAGTTGTAAAAAAGCCTTCCAGTTACACGGAACCACCCAATGTTTAGAAGCTCACTCACCGGCAATGGCTGATGCCCTTGTCAAAATCATCTCTTTTCTTTTACTTTGTACACTCTAAAAAGTAGGGGTTCAACAGGGGTTCTTCTAAGATCCTCAAAGTTCTTTGAAGATTCTCAGGGCTCTTGGCACTGAAAATGACCCGTAAAAAGTTATTTTAAAAAACCCATAGGAAGTGGAATTCATCGCAGAACCTCCTTAGTTTGTGGGGGTTCTTGCAGGAACCAAACTGCCCAACTGAAACACTTCGATTTGAATTTGAAAGGACATGAGGTGCAGGCACTTAACTGAAACATTTTTTTTTAAATCTCCTCAGTTTAAGGTACGGTTTGTCCCTTGTTTGATCTACATTTGTGTTGTTATATGATGATACCATCTATCTTTCTAAAACAGAAAATGGACACAATTCGATGGATATCAACCAACAAAGATGTAAGAATATGTAAGCCATAAGAATATGTTGAAGGTTAGCTGTGTTGGGTACAGATGATTGAACTGCTCACTTTTGTGTCTGTGTCTGCAGGTAAACAGATGAGGAAGCATACAGAGGTATGTCAATTGGTATTGGTATGTTATGCAGATGTACGTTCCTCCTCCCTTACCTCTTCAATGAAAATCCCATAGGGATGTATGAAAACCATTATCAAAACAGTTATTTTCATTCACATTTACCACAAAAAAACAAGTTATGACTAATGTCGTGCACATAGTTTTGTTAATCATCTGTATAATTACATTTTTTTAATTCACAGACTGCACCCTCCCTACACCTCTGATGAATATAACAGGAAACCTGCTCGATCACCATTGTCGTGATGTGACTATCATTAATGTGATGACTGCTACTTATCAAATAATTACCCACTAGGTTTAATTATTATTCGATTAAATTAATCATATAACAATGAATTAATTAGTCATTCGGGGAACAACGGGAAAAGTTTGTTTAATGAGTTACCGTTTCCCAAATTAACTCGAGAATTCATGGATATCATACCCGTCAGTAATGAATCATTTCCTCATATCAGTCCCATTCTGAATGTTGTTAACTTCATACATCTGTACGAACCCTAACCTAAGTGATGAATCTGTGATACACAAATTGTCTTAAAAATGTATTTGCTAACTAATGAAATAATCACACAGAAATAAAAAAAAAACACATTGATTGCTAACATAATAAAAACAGTCCCTAGTGGACTAACCAAATATGACAGCTTGTTACACACAATGGAAAGGGAGTTGTCACGAGTCCGACCGAGGGTGTTTCCCCTTCCCGGGCGGGTGGCGCTCGGCGGTCGTCATCACCGGCCTATTAGCTGCCACTGATTGTTTTTCCTCCCCCTCCTTGTATGTTTAGTGGTAGCACCTGTTCATGTTTAATTAGTTTGTCTTTATTAGACAGCCGGCCCGCCTGGTTGTTGTGCGGGATTATTTCATTGTAAACCTTCGGCTCTGTTGTAGAGGTACGTGCTTAGTGCCTAGTCGTGATTTTTTCCATTGTACTTTTTCCCCTGTGTTTGGGAACGTTACTTTTGTGAGCACCCTGTGGTGCGTTGGTGCTAGTAAAAGACGCACAGCATTGAACTCTGTCTCCTGCATTTGACTCCACACCCACGACACCAGGAGCATTACAGGAGTGGGGAAAGAAAGAGTGGGAGAGACAAATCAAATAAAATGTTATTTGTCACATACACATGGTTAGCAGATGTTAGCTGATCTTAATGCGAGTGTAGCGAAAAAGGGAGTGGACTAATTGTACATACATTTGGAAACTACGCTCACCATAAATATTAGTATTTATCACCCCAACAACCCTCATTCGGATAGAAGTGCTACATAATTTACGCACAGATGTCTTTCTCTGTCATCTCTCTGTTAACTTCTTATGGCTGTGGGGCAGTATTGAGTAGCTTGGATGAATAAGGTGCCTAAAGTAAACGGCCTGCTCCTCAGTCTCAGTTGCGAATATATGCATATTATTATTATTATTGGATAGAAAACACTCTAAAGTTTCTAAAACTGTTTGAATGATGTCTGTGAGTATAACAGAACTCATATGGCAGGTAAAATCCTAAATTGAAATCAAAACAGGAAGTAAGAAATCTGAGCTTTGTATGTATTCACCAGAGTTCCCAATGAAATCCCCTTGAGATATTAATGATGTTGCACTGCCTAGGGGTTCCACTAGATGTCAACCATCAACAGAAATTATAATGAGACTTCTATGGTGTTGTGGGTGTAAATGATAGCAGAATCAGTCAGGTGTCTGGCAGTCAGCCATTTTCTGATCATGCTTATTCCTCATGGTAGTCTCTTGCGTTCCATTCCTCACAAAGACAAGAAGGAGTACTCCGGTTGGAACTTTATTGAAGCTATATGTTAAAAACATCCTAATGATTGATTCTGTACTTAGTTTGAAATGTTTCTTCGACCGGTAATATAACTTTTGGAAGTTTTTGTCTGATATAACGCTGACCAGAATGAGCATTTGGATATGTATACCAAACGCGCTAACAAAAGAAGGTATTTGGACATAAATAACTTATAAATGATTTGACCATGCTGGTCATTTATGAACATTTGAACATCTTGGCCATGTTCTGTTATAATCTCCACCCGGCACAGCCAGAAGAGGACTGGCCACCCCACATAGCCTGGTTCCTCTCTAGGTTTCTTCCTAGGTTTTGGCCTTTCTAGAGAGTTTTTCCTAGCCAACGTGCTTCTACACCTGCATTGCTTGCTGTTTGTAATTTTAGGCTGGGTTTCTGTACAGCACTTTGAGATATCAGCTGATGTACGAAGGGCTATATAAATACAATTGATTTGATTTGATGTGATGGGTGTGGGCTAGTATTCCCCCCCTTTGTGTCTCGGGACCCCCCCACCAGCGGTTGGTGTTGATATCCGAGGCGCAAACGAAAAGGTTTGACCCTTTGTATGAGTTGTCAGCAGCCACATTGTTATTAGATTGACTGTAACCTTTCAACCATATCTCCTGTTGTTTGTGCTTCAAAACGCTCAGTGGCTGTAGAGGCCTGTCAGTCACCACAGCGTCCAGGTGTGGCAACCTCTCCAGTACCTACGAATTGAGGCAAGGATATCTGTCTGCAATATCAAACAGTGTTTCACCAGTGGGAGCCATCAGGTCAGTTGCTGGACTGACACCGTTAGTGTCATTGTAAGCGGTTTAAGTCCCCCACAAAGTGGAAAATGTATCATCGGATGCAGAGTACACTCTGCACTTTGATGCTGTCGACAGATACCCCTCGTGGATGACTGCATTGCAGCTAACGTTAGGAGAAGACAGTGTGGTCAGTGGAGACAGCACTGTGACCTGTGTCCATACTTGGTTGGTTTTCCAATCCATCAGTGCGGTTAAACGATCCATCAAGTCTGCTCCGAGTAGCAGGGGTTCAGACTCGAGGCTGGTAACATAGTGAACAAGCGATATGTCCTGGAAGTGTAGTTTCAGAATGAGTCTCAATGTGAGAGGCGAGGTGTAGTGTCGCATCGTTCCCTTTTGAGTGGTTTTGAGTGGAATTGGCTCTTGCGAAGTATTTTATCTTTTTCTTTAGACAAAGCCTGTGGGCTTGTTTCTTGATCGAGCGGGCCTGTATAGGGTCTCGAGTGAGATCGAGAGTAATTTGATCGTTAACGTCACTGTTAAGGGTTTTAATTCCAGCGGGCCTGTTCTCCGTCAATTCCACGTCTATTCCGAGTGACTTATCTTTTTAATTCTCACCATATTGTAGCAGATCTTGAAATTAATTGCCACAACAATGTTATGGTTACTTTGCATACTGCATGCCTGCTTTAAGAAGACTTAAATGTTGCCCCTAGTGTGTTAAAGTAATTTACTATCTCATTTGGCAGACCATGAACTACATATCCCAGGCTGCCTTGCATGCTGTGGATGAATCACCTGCCAATCAACCCCCCTGTGGATGTGTTAAGTCATTTGTACTGTGCTCTGCTCTTGCATACAAACTCCAAATGTCTTGCATAAAGAGAACTGAGTTATTTAGTTTTTTTTACCCCAGAGTTGACTTTTAAGAGGACTGAGATTAGTTATTTTAAAGAAGATAACATGTGAAAACACCCTAACTACTGCACAATAGAAATGTAAAGGCAATGTTCCCATGTAAGTGGAGACTGCATTCATGGTAAATGCTGCATATGTTGGCCCAATCGTCAATTACCTTTACATTTCAATTGTATATTCGTGCAGAACTTTCCTGCCATAGGCTGAGCTGAACCCTGTAAGTTGGATCCACACTTCAGATTTAGCAACATTTTTACGGGGACTCATTTGAAGAGGATAAGTTGCAGTGTGAAAAGGACGAGTAAATCCTCCCCCAAAGTGGTCTGTTTCATTTAGGGAGGCAGCTCAAGTGCTGTATATGTTTTGTGATGTATTTTTAATGGGCTTGTGTTAAATGGCAGTTTCAGGCCACTGTAACCATGACCCAGCTTATTATTAAAGTTATGTGACAGTTATGTGACAGTATACCATACACATGTGATGTCTGTCTCCCACTTCAGCTCTTATGGGGTTCTGCACTGTGTCAGGTTTGCTTTTGATGTGATAAAGAATAGAAACTAAAAGATGTTAATGCAAGTTATTTTATGACTTATTCTATGTCAGGTCTGCTTTTTATGTCGGCCCAATTGGAAATTACCTTTATTTTTCAATCGCACTTTATTTTAATTTAATCTTTATTTAACTAGGCAAATAAGTTAAGAAAAAAGTATTATTTGCAATGACGGCCTACCCCTGCCAACCACTCCCCTAACACAGGATGACACTGATACAGCGCGGGATTGCACCAGGGTCTGTAGTGACGCCTTTAGCATTGTGATGCAGTGCCTTAGAGTGCTGCACAACTCGGGAGCCCTAGCGCTGAATGTTGACTATATGGATTGAATACAGACCCTAATATTTCTACAAGGCTGCGTCACAATACTGAAAATAAAAGTGGAGCCTACAAACAGCTTTTTTCCTCCTACCCAGTAGTAAATATCTGTGTCATTACGGATGTGAGCTTCAGTGAATAGGGTCTGCTGGAAGAGATCCCAACGAGCAATTATGCAACCTCGAGCAAGCTGCTCTCTATCCGTTTCGACTCTGAGCTCCTTTGCAACTAATTACATAACAAAGACAAGACTCTAATCAGATTTTCCCTTCTTTTTGCCCTTTCCTCTCCCTATTGCATTTAAAACTAAAAACAACAACAAAACAGTTAGGTGGCATGAAACATAACTCTGTGGGTCTAATCATTTAGTGTGGTCAAGAAAAGCTGTTTCTGAGGCTGATGTTTGGAGAACGGCTCATAAACTCAGCAACGTCCCTTTTTCATGACCCTGTCTTTCAAAGATATTTAGAAAAATCCAAATAACTTCACAGATCTTCATTGTGAAGGGTTAAACACAATTTCCCAAGCTTGTTCAATGAACCATAAACATTTAATGAACAAGCACCTGTGGAACGGTCGTTAAGACACTAACAGCTTATAGACGGTAGGCAATTAAGGTCACAGTTATGAAAACTTAGGACACTAAAGAGGCCTTTCTACTGACACTGAAAAAATACCAAAAGAAAGATGCCCAGGTTCCCTACTCATCTGTGTGAACGTGCCTTAGGCATGCTGCAAGGAGGCATGAAGACTGCATATGTGGCCAGGGCAATAAATTCCAATGTCCGTATTGTGAGACGACTAAGACAGCGCATCAGAATGCCCTCACAGGAATCCCAGTTCCACCATAAATGTTTGATATGTTCGATAATGTCCATCAGTTATGTCCAAATATCTTCTTTTGTTAGGGCATTTGGTAAACAAATCCAAAACGGGTTCAGGTCGTGCCAAACTTCAAAAAGTTTCGTTATATCCCGTAGAAACATGCCAACCTAAGTATGGAATCCATCTTTAGGATGTTTTTAACATAAAACTTCATTAATGTTCCAACTGGACAATTCCCTTGTCTGTACAAATGAAGTGGAACGTTGCTATCTTTCATGTGAGCGCGCCAGACCAAGGCTGTGGCACTCTGCCAGACCACTCACTCAAAGAGTGGGCTCCCTGCCTGTGCCATTAAACCCCTACAACTCATCCAGAACGCCGCAGCCCGTCTAGTGTTCAACCTTCCCAAGTTCTCTCACGTCACCCCGCTCCTCCGCTCTCTCCACTGGCTTCCAGTTGAAGCTCGCATCCGCTACAAGACCATGGTGCTTGCCTACGGAGCTGTGAGGGGAACGGCACCTCAGTACCTCCAGGCTCTGATCAGGCCCTACACCCAAATAAGGGCACTGCGTTCATCCACCTCTGGCCTGCTCGCCTCCCTACCACTGAGGAAGTACAGTTCCCGCTCAGCTCAGTCAAAACTGTTCGCTGCTCTGGCTCCCCAATGGTGGAACAAACTCCCTCACGACGCCAGGACAGCGGAGTCAATCACCACCTTCCGGAGACACCTGAAACCCCACCTCTTTAAGGAATACCTAGGATAGGATAAAGTAATCCTTCTCACCCCCCCCCCCTTAAAATATTTAGATGCACTATTGTAAAGTGGTTGTTCCACTGGATGTCATAAGGTGAATGCACCAATTTGTAAGTCGCTCTAGATAAGAGCGTCTGCTAAATGACTTAAATGTAAATGTAAAAGAGTGAATCCTCAAAACAGGTTCTAAATACTGTTGACATCTAGTGGAAGCCTTGGGAAGGGAAACATAACTAATATCACCCTATATCTTCAACGGGGGGCTGAGTTGAAAAACTACAAACCTCAGATTTCCCGCCTGCCATATGAATTCTGTTATACTCACAGACATCGTTCAAACAGTTTTAGAAACTTCAGACTGTTTTCTATCCAATACTAATAATAGTATGCATATTAGCATCTGGGCCAGAGGGAGGAAGCAGTTCACTCTGGGCATGCTATTCATCCAAAAGTGAAAATGCTGCCCCCTATCCCAAAACGGTTAATGTAGCTGGTGTCCACACCAGATACTGACTGACATTTGATTTTGACCCCCCCTTTAAGCAGGGACAAATTACTATTTTTCTGTTAGTCACATGTCTGTGGAACTTGTTCAGTTTATGTCTCGGTTGTTGAATCTTATGTTCATACAAATATTTGCACATGTTAAGTTTGCTGAAAATAAACAGAGTTGACAGTGAGAGGATGTTTCTTTTTTTCTGAGTTAATTAATGACTGGAATGGAATCAAATAAGTGGTATCAAACACCTCTAAACCATGAGTTTATACCATTACATTGAATCCATTCTGGGATTTGCAATGAGCATGTCCACAGTCATCACTGCTTCTTCATATTATTCTCACTCGCTCCTTGCACAAGGTAAATTGTGTTTACTGGCTCAAAAATGTAGAACTGTGGTTGAAAGTATGGCTCTTTGTTTGTACATTTCGACTTCACGTTGACTGCATTCTGCTAAATATTCCTGATTAAACAGAACAATGTTGTGAACATTTTCTCCATGACCAGTAAGAGAAGAAATGTGTTCCTATGTTGTAGCTTGTATAGAGTAAATGGCAGCTAGTTACTTGAGTTACAATTGATTTATTTCATTCTCTATTTATGGTACAGACTTTATGAGCTTCCAGACTATCAAGTGTCTATCATAAAAAATAACAGAATGAAAAGGTCAATGAAATAACATGTTACTTAATAAATGTTATACTATAATATCATATAAATGTTATGCTGTATGTCATAAAAAGAATAGCTGGTAAACCGGATGTGAAAAAAACGTGAAAAAGCATTTTGAGACATAAAATAAGTCATACAATAACTTGCATTAACGTCTTTTTTCTTGTGACTATTCTGTAGGCTACATTGTTATTTCCACTATTGTGACACAACCTTGGAGACATATTAGCGGCTGGATTCAATCCATATCACTGAAGGTCAGCGCTAAAGTGAGATTGAAAAGGAACATAAAAAGCAGACCTGACATAGAGCAAGTGTAAAGTGTCAATGTGCAGCAGGGAGGATGGAGTCAGGCGCAGGACACAGAACTGAGTAACAAACGTACTTAACTCGTATATATAAACACAACTAATTCCACACAGGGAAAAATACTCTAACACACAATAAAGGAGTCCACTTAACAAAGAACAAACACGCACAAAACCATGTGGGAACCAGAGGGTTAAATGGGGAATAAATTATATCGTAATGGAAACCAGGTGTTTACAATCAAGACAAAACAAATGGAAAAAGAAACATAGATCGGTGGCGGCCGCCGAACGCCGCCCGAACAAGAGTCACCAACGTCGGCGGAAGTCGTGACAGTCAGCAATAGAATATCTTGCATTAACATCTTTTAGTTTCTCTTGACTGACACAGTGCAGCACCCCATAAGAGCTGAAGTGGGAGACAGCCATCACATGTCTATGGTATTGTCACATGTGCTCCCTCTCTGGCCTCTAGGTCTCCTGGCTGTTCGTCATGGTGCACACCCGTCACCATCGTTACGTGCACCTGCGCATCATCAGACTCACCTGGACTCCATCACTTCCCTGATTACCTTCCCCATACTGTATATTTCACTCCCTTTGGTTCCTTCCCCAGGCGGTGTTGTTTCTTTCCAGTGTCATGTCTGTGTGTTGTTTGTGTTTCTTGTTTTGTCTTTAGTTGTGTTTATTTACTAAAACACTCGCTCCTTGAACTTGCTTCCTGACTCTCAGCGCACTCATTACAGGTATACTGTCACACAACTTTGATAACAATAAGCTGGGTAATGGTTACAGTGGCCTGAGACTGCCACTTAATACAAGCTCATAATAAATACATCACAAAACGTATACAGCACTTGAGCCGCCTCCCTAAACGAAACAGACCACTTTTGGGGAGGATTTGCTCATCCACTCTGTCCCCCCCTTTTCACTCTGCAACTTATCCTCGTCAAATGAGCCCCTGTGTAAATGAGGAAAATCAGAAGTGTGAACCAACTTCCAGGGTTTCAGCTCAGCTTATAGCAGGAAAGTAGGGTGGTCATCCAGTGTAAATTAAACCTCTACCTTGCTCTTACAGTACATGTCCGCTTCCATAAGCCATTTGTAAACCCCATTAATGAGGCCCAGACTTGAAGGTTCACTAATCCCCTTCTCTTCCCTAATGCTTATCCTATCTTAAAGTCTTGAAGAGGGCAATGAAACCCAAGGTAGTTTATCATGGCGTTCATATGTTGTTTATTACGCTGATCTTTGCAAAGTGGCATTACCAGGCCGGTTGTGTCATTTCATCCTAGATTAACCAGATTCTATCTGGATGTCTCTGTGTCACAATGGAATTGTGATCCTTTTGCACTAGGGCAATGGTAGCCATGTACAAATTGGCTTGAACCAGAAACATCCATCACAGTAATGTTCTTAGGAAACTCAGGGTTATCTTGATGATTTCAAACACTGACTACCACAATTTACTTGTTTAATCAAATAGTGTGGTTTGTTTAATTAGCTTGAATGTGTGCAGAGAGAAAGCGATCTAGCGATGGATATGCAAGCAAGCACAAACATCCTTTGCCTCAGGACAGAGGGAATTACAAAGCAAATTGCTAAGCACATGCAGAATTTGTCCTCAAAGCACAAACAGACAGCACAAGATGACTCTGGAACAAACCAGTACTAATACATGGTGTGTGGCTTTTCCCCTCACCTAAATACAATTGCACAATAGTTTTGTAGACTAAATAATGATATTATACTACTATAACATTATTATGTATGGATATCCACATAGTTTACATATTTTTTCATGACGTATCTTAACAGTAACAAGAATGCAACCATGGAAACAAGAAAATCTCCTGAATAGCAAAACAATACGGTATCAAAAGATTCTTGTAACATAAACTATTAAGCCATCATGACGTCTGTAAACGCAAAGTTGCTGTGTTCTGTCTACACAAAAGTGTATAGCTGGTTATGGTTTTGGACTGTTCTTATGAGTGAGTATACATTCTCCAGCACCATCTAACTTTAGTGGTTGTCTGTTGTTTATACATTGTTGTTTTTCAAATCTCAGATTGGGCAGTCAACGAACAGTAAAACAACTACTTTGTACTTTACGATAAAACGGGTTGTTGGATTCTGGATTCTGGTTGGTTGATATACATGAATTGTAAGACATCTCCCGCAAAATAATGTCATAATTCCACTGTCCCACAGGCCAGGCAGGAAATTCATCAACTTAATTTCCCTCTGGTAAAAAGCATCTATTGTACACATCATTTTTCTATGCTACTATTTGGTTTGCAACAGTTGGGGGTTGTGTAAACCTACCTGCCTCTACCCAACCAGCCCGCTTTGTGTAGCAGAATCCATAAAAACAATTTACTTTACATTAAAATAATAGTTTATTATTTATTTTATACATGTGTTGGCAACCATTTTATGAAAGCAATAATGCCCTCGAACCGGGGAATTATCGTATGATAATTCTCTGGCTGTATCCCGAACTTGGGCCTCAGAACAGCCTTTGCCAGGAGTTATCACATGATAATTCCCGGGTTCTCAGGCATTATTGCTTAAACATCCTTTAAAGCTCGGCATAAATTATTTTTATTAATTTGGTTGGTGTTTTGGAATAACTGCTTTGTAACTTTTCATGACATTTCTGAGTTTATCCTTTCCAAAGTTAAGCTAATATTGCTGAAGAAGGTTAATTGCGCCTGAACCCATACACACATAATCCACCTTGGCTTTCCACTCCTATTTGCTTTGCTTAGGGAAGTGAGAAGACAATTTTCTGAAAAGGTCTAACTTCAAATGAGTCCATCATTAGCCTTTCCCATAATTATGGTGCCCTCTTGTAACCTGCTATTTAACTCACTGACCTTACTTAATCAAGCCATTAAGTTGACACCGCATTTCGGAAATTAAAACAAAGGACAGAATCTTGATTTATCCCTTCATATTGTTAATCATTGTATACCTCATCCTTTGAGTTCCCTCTAACCTTTTTTCAAAACAGATAACTAAGAAGACTTGACATGTACTCGCACTTCCTGTACTTCTTATGTTGTCACTTTAAAGGAGGCCCCAATCCAACGTTCAATGCAAACATTGTAGGCTGAGAAAAGGACCATTCACTGAATACAGGTCCAAGTGTTCTGTAGCTCACATGTGCCATCTATCCAAGTGGATGATTCTGTTTACATGTACAGTACTGCAGTATTGCTTTATCAAGTTCTCAGAGTAACTCACTGCAGTGCCAAATGAGACCAATTACACTCCATCCAATCAATCCCTGCCAGCGACTGAACCTACATCAAACTCATTGATTGAAAACATGGCTCCAGTGAACGTGAGGTGATCAACCCTCAGAATTGCACTCAGCGCCATCGATCTTCTTGCAGCACACACTCTAGGGCAGATGGGATAGATAAATAGATGAAAGCCTACCGTAACTTCACCTGTCCCATCCACTAGTTTGGAAGTAACTTTTATTTTTGCAAATGTATTCAAAATAAAAAACAGATTTATAAAAAACGTATTTACATAAGTATTCAGACCCTTTATCAGACTAAAAATTGAGCTGAGGTGCATCCTGTTTCCATTGATAAACCTTCAGATGTTTCTACAACTTGATTGGAGTACACCTGTGGTAAATTCAACTGATTAGACATGATTTGGAAAGACACACAGCTGTCTATATAAGGTCCCACAGTTGACAGTGCATTTAAAAAAAAGTTTAAACCAATCCATGGAATTGTCCATAGAGCTCAGAGACAGCGGCAGGGACTGGGAGACTAAATAGGATTAATGGAAAGTTAAATGGAGCAAAGTACAGAGAGATCCTTGATGAAAACCTGCTCCATAGCACACAGGGCCTCAGACTAGGGCAAAGGCTCACCTTCCAACATGACAATGACCCTAAGCACACAGCCAAGACAATGCAGGAGAGGCTTCAGGACAAGTCATGGAATGTCCTTGAGCATCCCAGCCAGAGCCCGGAATTTAACCCTATTGAACATTACTGGAGAGACCTGAAAACAGCTGTGCAGTAACGCTCCCCATCCAACCTGACAGAGCTTGAGAGGATCTGCAGAGAAGAATGGGAACCTCCCCGAATACAGGTGTGCCAAGCTT
This sequence comes from Oncorhynchus gorbuscha, assembly GCF_021184085.1. Taxonomy (NCBI): domain Eukaryota; kingdom Metazoa; phylum Chordata; class Actinopteri; order Salmoniformes; family Salmonidae; genus Oncorhynchus; species Oncorhynchus gorbuscha. Next base: position 44,840,620 of record NC_060186.1, read on the forward strand.
ATAGTGTTATACCCAAGAAGACTCAAGGCTGTAATCGCTGCCAAAGGTGATTCAACAAAGTACTGAGTAAAGGGTCTGAATACTGTAAATGTAAATGTGATACTTCAGTTTTTGTTATTGTAATATATTTGCTAAATTTCTAAACCTGTTTTTGCTTTGTCATTATGGGTATTGTGTGTAGTTTGATGAGGGAAAATAAAACAATTGAATCCATTTTAGAATAAGGCTGTAATGTAACAAAATGTGGAAAAAGTCAAGGGTTCTGAATACTTTCCGAGGGAACTGTAGGAGCTTTTATTGTGAGCACCCGTCTTTCAAAGAACTACCATATCTTTGGTGGAGATTAATCCAGTTTACGATTGGTAAATAGATTACTGCTTGGCATGCTTGTCCATAAGCAGCTTACACTGTAGATACAGCAAGCCATCACTTACTTTAATCTGAGGTGGATGGCAAGGGAAGGGTTAACGTTGTAATCATTTTATGGGGATGAACATAATAAGTAAGCTGCAATGCAGAGACTATTAAAGAATATGCATGTGTATTACAATTACATACAGCAATAACATGTCATTGCTTGGCATATTTGTGGTATGAATTGTTTCCTCTGTATATTGTGAATCAAATTAAATTGTATTTGACACATGTGCCGAATACAACAGGTGTAGACCTTTCTTGAGTTGCCTAGTTAAAAAAAGGTTAAATATATATATATTTTTAAATACTGTGAAATGCTTAATTTCAAGTCCTTAAACAACAACGCAGTTTTAAGAAAAATACCCCAAAAAATAAGAAATAAAAGTAACAAATAATAAAACAGCAGCAGTAAAATAACAGTTGTGAGGCTATATACAGGGGATACCGGTACAGAGTCAATGTACAGGGGCACTAGTTAGTCGAGGTAATACTGTACACTGTATGCAAGGTAATTGATTTTAATACTGCTATTGGTGGTGTGTAGTTTGCTTGCATTATCTTCCGTTTCCCTCAATGCCCAGTTATACTGTGTCTGCATGACTATCTAATATACTCTGGGAGAATTGTCAATCTTGGCACTCAAAAACAATTGTAAGAGCTCTCCGAAACACAGCCATTTCTGCTGTGAGAATTGACTGTGGGAATTGAAAATTGTTCCTGCTCAAGGACACACAATGCAGTGTGACCGGTATTAAAAAATGTTTATAAGTATAATCCTGTTTTGCATTTTTTATGAAGCATACCTGACAGTCGGGAGTAAGGACCAGATCCACACTTCACTTTCTGAGAACCAAAACATCCCTGTGGGTATTTGTTTTCCATAGGAAATCCCTTGTTTTCAAATTTCACATGTCATGCACTGTATCGCAATAAATATTTTTTCTACACTAATAACATGTAAAACTCAGAACACTGTGCATCATATCATAACAGAACATAACATCATATCAGAAATATACCACATTACCACAGTATGTGGACACCTGCTCGTCCAACATCTCATTCCAAAATCATAGACCTTAACATGGAGTTTTCTGCTCTAACAGCCTCCACTCTTCTGGGAAGGTTTTCCACTCGATGTTGGAACATTGCTGCAGGGACTTGCTTCCATTCAGCCATAAGAGCATTAGTGAAGTCGGGGACTGATGTTGGGAGTTTAGGCCTGGATTGCAGTCGGCGATCCCATTCATCCCAAAGGTGTTCACTGGGGTTGAGGCCAGGGCTCTGTGCAGACCAGTTAAGTATTTTCACACCGATCTCGACAAACCATTTCTGTTTGGACCTCGCTTTGTGCATGGGGGCATTGTCATGCTGAAGCAGGAAAGGGCCTTACCCAAACTGTTGCCACAAAGTTGGAAGCACCATTCGTGTAGAATGTCTTTGATGCTGTAGCGTTAAGATTTACCTTCACTGGAACTAATGGGCCTAGCCGAACCATGAAAAACAAACCCAGATCATTATTCCTCCTCCACCAAATGTTATAGTGTGCAACTTGCATTCGGGCAGGTAGCGTTGTCCTGGCATCCGCCAAACCCAAATTCGTCGGTTGGACTGCCAGATGGTGAAGCGTGATTCATCGCTCCAGAAAACGTGTTTCCCCTGAGTCCAATGGCGGCTAGCTTTAAACCACTCCAGCCGACTCTTGGCATTGTGCATGGTGATCTTAGGCTTGTGTGTGGCTGCTCGGCCATGGAAACACATTTCATGAATCTCCCAATGAACTGTTCTTGTGCTGACAACTCGGTAGCGAGTGTTGCCAATATAGAATGCCCAATATTTACTCGCTACACGCTTCAGCACTCAGTGGTCCTGTTCTGTGAGCTTGTTTGGCCTACCACTTCACGGCTGAGATGTCATTGCTCCTAGACGTTTCCAATTCACAATAACAGCACTTACAGTTGACCAGGGCAGCACTAGAAGGGAAGACATTTTACAAACAGACTTTTTGGAAAGGTGGCATCCTATGACGGTGCCACGTTAAAAGTCACTGAGCTCTTCAGTAAGGCCATTCTACTGACAATGTTTGACTATGGAGATTGCAGGGCTTTGTGCTCGATTTTAAACACCTGTCAGCAACAGGTGTGGCTGAAATAGCCGAATCCTCTGATTTGAAGGGGTGTCCATATACCTTTGTACATATAGTGTACTTATGAGAGAAATGAAAGAGTACATTAGTGGTAAAAGTACATTCCATTGCCCTGTCAAACTAATTGTATGTTTGATAAAGGACAAAATATATGTCTGGCACAATCATAGCCACGATAACTTGACAATTAACATTATACCTTCATTTACAAGTAAGCATATCACCGTACGGTTTCCTCATGATAACAGTGCATCTGTTATCATAAACTAGATGGCTGACGTTACATCATACAGATGTGAGCAATAAAGGAACATCTGTAATAAATTATCTACATGCCATATATCTGTGCAGTAAACTGACTCTGCAATATTAGATCCACTGTCAAACAAGAATTGCAATACTTCCTGGCTGAGTGTCTATGGGCCATTATCTGCTTTAAATGCACTTCCAAACTCTCTTTGTTGTGATTAGGATGGGGGTGGGTAAACCTATGCCAGGAATGATCACAGGATTGGAAGTAATTTTCCTTCAAATCTGAGCCAAGCATTCCACCAAAGTGTCGCAACATACCCAGTTGACCATGGGCTCCTTTAAATTGGGCAACTGTGTCAATAAAAGGGAGGATAATTTGATTAAAATATGTAGAAATGTCAGAAAGCATGTTGTAATGGACACGTGGCAATCCAATCAGACCAAAATTGTCTCTAATGACAGGTAGGAAAATGTAGGGTAAGTGGTATCAGATAAATGTGCTTTCTTAATCCCCCCTAAACCAAAGTAAACCCATGTTTTAAATAAAATAAGAATAATCCCCTGAAATTGTGCAAATCTTTTCTGTTGCATTAAGCCTCCCTGTAGTCTAACTGTCAAAAAGAGAAAAACTAAAGAACTGAGGGAGTAAATTGTTTCAGGGTGTGTTGCTTTTATTGTGCCTCAAGCTTTATGTAAAAAACAATTGTAATTCTGTAACGTCGTTCTTCGTTTGTAGAACGAGAGTCGGACCGAAATGCAGCGTAGTGGTTACTGTCTTTAATGAACAAAGATCGTGATACATGAAATAACTTAACAAAATACAAAACAACAAACGGAATGTGAAACCTAATTACAGCCTATCTGGTGAAACGACACAGAGACAGGAACAATCACCCACGAAATACACAGTGAAACCCAGGCTACCTAAATACGGTTCCCCATCAGAGACAACAAGAATCACCTGACTCTGATTGAGAACCGCCTCAGGCAGCCAAGCCTATACTAGACACACCCCTAATCAACCACAATCCCAATGCCTACAAAAACCCCAATAAGACAATACAATAACCCCATGTCACACCCTGGCCTGAACAAATAATTAAAGAAAACACAAAATACTAAGACCAAGGCGTGACAAATTCATTCATAATTTCTACAATCATGTATCAGAACACAATGAGAGAGTTGTCCAGTCCATTCTCATTGGTTTGTTCTTTCATTAAATATATTAAGGAATCAAGTCAATGTGGCCAATCAACAATAACCCTCTTGAACTTAGTTTAACGGTTATGACCAGCTCTTTCACAATCATTTTACTTACAGTATGTCACAGTCAGACAGTTTCCATTATTTAACATCTGGAAAACTGTTAAATGTTTTCTATTTCATTCCATGCCAAGATTGGCATGTTTCCAAGCATGGTTAATTTGGGATATTAATATATCTTTTCACTCATGTGTAAACCCAGCCATTTTAATCAGTTTAGATTTTCATTGCTTGCATTTCAGAGTAACGTCGTGAAAGGTGGAAAAAATTTCACATCCAGCCTGCTGCATACTTTTAAAGCGATTTCTCCACTGATACAATGACTAAATATATCTTGGGGCTTGTGAAAAAACAGATCTGTGCCATTTTCTGACTTAGAAGTCATACAAAGTGGACCTTCGCCTTTTTTAACAAGGGCGAATCTTTGACCAAACCAGTGTGGAATACAGGAATTTAAACACTCCTTGTAATGTACAGCAGCAAACAATGCACCTTGATTCCTAAATAATATATAAATAACTATCCAAAAGATAAATTAATTTGGGTGATGGAGACAATCTATCTTCTTTGGCCCACTGAACTTTTTTACCAAAGTGTGCACTCTTGCTTTTACAAATAAAGGACTTTAACACTCAGCCTCACTGAGAAGGACCATTGTGCCGGGCTTGAATAGCAGTCGTGGTCATTAGTCATCTCTGTGGGATTTATGTCCCAAAGGGACCCATATACAGTATCTGATGTTGTTGAACCGTGCTGCTATGTCTACAGGAGTGGGCGGCTCATGTCGTAGGTTATTTACAATGAGTATATCAAACATTAGGAACGCCTTCCTAATATTGTGTTGAACCCCTCCCTGTCAGGGCTTGGTCTCTACAAGGCGTCGAAAGCGTTACACAGGGATGCTGACCCATGTTGACTCCAATGCTTTCCAGTTTTGTCAAGTTGGCTGGATGTTCTTTGGGTGGTGGACCATTCTTGATACACACAGGAAACCGTTGAGCATGATAAACCCAGCAGCAGTTCTTGACAGAAACCTACTACCCACAGGCAGCTGGTGGCACCTTGATTGGGGAGTACTGGCTCATAGTAATGCCTGGAATGGAATAAATGGAATGGCATCAAACACATCAAAACATGCTTTCCATGAGGTTGATACATTCCACTTACTCCATTCCAGCCATTATTATGAGCTGTCCTCCCCATTCAAAGGGACATACATATTTTGTCTTTGCCCTCTGAATGGCACACATATACAACCCATCTATCAATTGTATCAAGGCTTACAAATCTTTATTTAACCTGTCCAATGTGATATTTTGCCTAGCAACAATAATTACATTCATGGACTGTTTAACATCTCCAAAGTCATGAAATAAGGAATGTCTACATTACACAAGCAGAACATGCTAAACAATCACACTGTCCAGACATCTAACTTTCAAACCAGTATGGACTAGTTTTTTTTCCTACTGGGGTTCTAATTCTCATTACCTTCCTCTGAGCCATTCATCTCATTTCTACTGGCATATGGATAATGAAAAAGTAACTCAATTAATCTTATCACAAACATGCAGGAGATCTGGCAATGTGAAACTGGCAACCTTCTCAGGAAATAATGCCAGGTGAAAGAGGATCAAGAAATATTGTGGACAATGACACTGGTTGCTTGAATGTCGAAGATTAGTCGGCTGGCAAAATTAAAATTGAAAAAGAAGAAGGCATGCGGTCAGAGACTAACTTTTTACTTTGTCTTTTTTCCAATATTTCCATTTTAGAACGAAGGAGCACATGGCAAAAAAAAGGGTTAGATTAAAATACAGTGTAATTGAAACTAAGCACAGTCTCTTACTCGGTCTATCTCTGTAAACTGAATCACAGACTAGCCATTACCATATCCTAAACATTACATGAAAATTCAAAAGAGTTAGCTTGATGACATGAGTGGGTCTGACACGCAACATAATAAAAACGTGATGAATTTGATTCGATTGATAATTTTTTCTTGCGCATCATAGTGCACTGTTAAGAACACTGGCTGCTAACCTTTGTCCCTTCCGAGTGACACAGCAGCTCAGCATCAACGGCACAACAGTGTACCATTCTTCTCTTTCATAAATTGATGTTATCGCCTTCCTTTTTCCTTAATTATTGTCAGACTGTTCATTAGCCACAAAATGGCAAAACAACTGACTGAAACAGGTAGGGAACACCTGAACCTTTCCAATTGGAAATGGTTATTGTCATTTTCTGTTGCAAAATGTTTAAAACATATTTTCTGTAGTGTGCCCTAACGAACACATCCCAGGCGTCGTTCATTCTTACCCATAAATCCAGTCTGACTTTGTTGTGTGTCTTTTTTCGTCTTCTCCTGAGATGCACTGGCAGAAGCCCAGACCTTGCAGCGAGATCACCCACTCAGAGAGTAGTGCCACCAGCCAGATGGCCCTGTCCCTTTGATGGCAGAACTTCTTAGTAGAATTGTGAGCTTCCATCGACAAGGCCGTGACTGATTAAGACGCTGAACATTTGGGGTTTTGTGGAACAGCCCCTGATTCAATCGAGTTAACATGTATACTATTTTTCTTGCAGAACACAAAACTTTTCAGTCCAATGCCTCATATTCACGTGAGAGTGATGTCTGTTTGAAACTTTAACGAGCTCTGGTGACTATGCCTTTAAATTTATTACAGTGTTCATTGGATACATGCTATATAATTTACTGTAATTATATGTAATATTTTATAGGAGATGTATTACTTTCCGCACAGCTATTGGAGAAAAAAGAAGCAATGTAAATTTAATTCAAGCAACATTGGAGGAGTTCTGGCCTCTCATGAAAAACCACATCAGTTTTCTGCCTATACTTAGATTCAACTTACATTACAATGACATCAGTAGATCTCAGTGGCAGAGGTTTTACCATTTGGCCAAAGCTGCACTGTATAAAATGTCTACCAGTCATCTAGAGGTAATGCACACTATGGAGACCCAGATGTATTGTGTTGTGTATCTGACATGCAAAGATCAAAATAATTTATTTGTTTCTCTGAATTGTGGGATTTCACATTCTTTCAGAACTCTTGATCCAAACAAAGGAGATTATATTGAAACCAAAATGTATCTGTTTCGTCCACAAAGATTTGGAACAAATCAGTTGATTCCACGTGGACAACTTGGAGGTGGGGTCAGTAAAGCTTCCGAACCAATGCTTTACTCTGAAGACTCATGTTTTACTCTAAAAACTCAGACATATTTAGTTATATTGAAAGCACAGGCTGTTATTGTATCCTAATAATATAACCCTTCTGTACAAAGCTAAATTTATGATCCGCATCCATTTTTGATTTTTGTTTACAAAATCCATTTATAAATACAAGGTGTGATTGTAATCTGGATGTATGTAATTGTTCCCAGAAAAGCTATATATATATAGCTTTTCTGGGAACAAATACATACATGTGATTAGGAGGAGGCTACAGTCCTCTTGGAAACTTTCAGCTTTTCCCAAGAGTTTAAAAACAATCAGATATATATTTATAGAAATATAGATATATATCTGATTGTTTTTAAACTCTTGGAAAAAGCTGAAAGATTCCAAGTGGACTGTAGCCTCCTCCTAATCACATTGTGGTTTGCTAAGAGGATTTCAATATTTACAGTGACAAGAGTCACCAAACATTTTTGATTACAAGACGAGCATCCACACATTCCTTGTGTCTCTCTGTCACTTGCCACTTATGATCTATTTCAGATTTGATTTGTTAGCAAAAAGGACACTCCAAAAATATGCATTGCATTATTACCGATCTATCCCTAATTCGCTTGATTGCAGATGGAACAAACCCAAGGCTTTTCCACACAACCCCTGCATGCTGATAGGAAAATCATGCTAAACATCAACATGTACATAGCTAGCAATCTGTTAATCTTTTACATCATTTTGCACACTGATATCATAACTGTATGGAAGGCTAACAATTAGGAAGAGAAAATAACAAAGCAAACATCACAGCAACTGGCCTGAGGAAACATCCAAAAAAGAGGGAACGATAGGCTTGTTTCGTTTGGTTGTCTTTTGGGCTTGATTGTCTTTTGAAAATCTTGGACAGTATTTAAGATGAAAGGCGGTATTGAAAATGTTTACTTGTGTCATTACAGGGTATGAAATAATATACAACGACCTCTGTTACGCCTGCCTGCCTGCCTGCCTGCCTGCCTGCCTGCCTGCCTGCCTGCCTGCCTGCCTGCCTGCCTGCCTGCCTGCCTGCCTGCCTGCCTGCCTGCCTGCCTGCCTGCCTGCCTGCCTGCCTGCCTGCCTGCCTGCCTGCCTGCCTGCCTGCCTGCCTGCCTGCCTGCCTGCCTGCCTGCCTGCCTGCCTGCATATATACCTCCTGTATATACATACAGTACATATGCTTAAATATATTCATCCACATAGCAGTTGTTTTGGCAGTGTCGGATGTGGAACTGTGTTAGAGCTGTCAAATCCACAAGCGGCTCCTGGCATTTTTACCTAAAGCGGACATTGCCATTATCTGCACAGTGTCGCATTAAGGGAAATCCTATGCAGCCTTGTTTACAACACTGGGATGTGAGATGAAATCTACACCTCGATTAGCCTGATTTAAAACGTCATTATTTCATTTAATGATTCTCTTTAATGATTCAATTTGAACTTCATTATTTCTATATAGCCTTCACTCTGTTGATCTGAACCTTTAAAGCAAGAAGGATGGGAAATGCTCAAGGGCAGCACCAATACAGTTTAACCTCTGACACCCCCAAAACATCAACCTCAGTGTTGGCTGTCACCGGTTAACGCTTGATCTGACTGAATCTAGGCCCAAAATTCTTAACGTTCTGCAGTATAATTAAGGACTTGCATTATGTTTTATCATTTATAAACAGTGTACAAAGCATTAAGGACACCTTCCTTATATTGAGTTGCACCCTGTTTTACCCTCAGAACAGCCTCAATTTGTTGGGGCAAGGTTTCAAAAGCATTCCACAGGGATGTTCCATGGGGATGCAGGCCCATGTTGACTAGAATGCTTCCCACAGTTGTGTCAAGTTGGCTGGATGTCCTTTGGGTGGTGTACCATTCATGATACACACGGAAACTGTTGAACCTGAAAAACCCAGCAGCGTTGCAGTTCTTGACACACTCAAACCGGTGCATCTGGCACCTACTACCATACCCTGTTCAAAGGCACTTAAATATTTTTGCCCATTCACTCTCTGATTGGCACACATACAGGTGTCCATGTCATCCATGTCTCAAGGCTTAAACATCATTCTATAACCTGTCTCCTCCCCTTCATCTACACTGATTGAAGTGGATTTAATAGGTGACATCAATAGGGGATCATATCTTTCAGCTGGAGCTAACGGGTCATGGAAAGAGCAGGTATTCCTAATGTTTTCCACACTCAGTTTAAATAAAACATGTACGATGTGTAACTATTTGTAATTTTAAACCTTTATTTCATGGTTGCAAAGGTGAGGGATGTAAATGCCACCCCAACTCAAAAATGACTCTAATATCTATCAAAAGTCTTACTAAAAACACTGAACCTTGATGGTTCTAACAATGAGAATCATGCATGGAGATAAAATAATGTTTTTTTTCAGACATTTAAGTAATGGAGGAAAATCATTAGAATCTGTATTAAATTGAGTGAAATGGTCTGTAACAGTTTAAGTTATGCCTTGGCACTCTGCAAAATTAATGAAACATTCCTCAAATAAAGAAGAAATTAAAAACCACCCTGACACATATTTGACAATATAATGGGTTCCATTAGAGAAAATGATTTGTAATTTTCAATTTAGGCAGTTGCAATTCTCTGTGGAGACACTTCAATAACAATTGCAACAAGATATTCCTTAATGCATGAGTGGAATCCCATTCTCCAAATGGAATATAAAGCAGTTAGACAGAACGCCTGAGTACACTGGTTGCAGTTTGTGGTGGCAGACACTCCTTCTTATATCTCAACATTTATGGGTCACTTCCTGATTAACTTCCCTCGTCATTAATGATCCCTTCATCTTAAATATAATTTAAATACTTTGACAGTGTGTGTGACCATTTCAAATGCGTTAGTCGGGATTGTCAGTATTGAAATGGACTGCTTTCATGGTATATACCCTGAGCAAAAAGGCATGCCATAGCCTACAATCAGAGCTCTATGCAAGGATTTCAGGTATAAAAAGTGAGAGAGAGAGAGAGAGAGAGAGAGAGAGAGAGAGAGAGAGAGAGAGAGAGAGAGAGAGAGAGAGAGAGAGAGAGAGAGAGAGAGAGAGAGAGAGAGAGATGGTATTTTTGGCTACTGGACGTGAGCCCAGATATTTCGATCCACTGCCTAATGGGAGATCAGGATGAGACCCATCAAGGTCTTGTCATTTTGCCGAGCTTTCATCAGGGTAATGGCACTGCACTGTGGGGTGAATCATATACCCTTCGATATGGAATAGTTTGATATCAATTCAAACCATGCCAAATGAAGAATAATATCCAACTGTGGATAGAGTTGCTGTTGCCAACAGGTTAAAGGCTCAGCATAAGCCAGAGCTGTCATTATGGATTCGCAAAGCACTGATAAACATAGCCATGCAAAATCCCTACCCTTCATCGAAATCCTATTGATTTTATATCGTGAACTCTTAAACTGCTGCATCATTAAAATTACTCTGCACCATTCAGTGCTTTCTAAGTGTCTATCCATCCCTGTAACTTATTGCTTTCATTCACATACGTTATTCCATATGTTGGAAATGCCTGCTGTTATTGCCAGCGGCATTTAAGGAAAATCTGGCAGCCGCACACTCCCTTCCATGATAGTCAGGAAGAGAGGGGTGAAATTTGCTGATGACTGACCCACTTCACTGGTGAGGTGTCAAACTTCCCCTGTCACTTTGTTTCCTTCCATAAGCAGCCCCAATCTGGCAGGACAACTCATAGACCCTCAAATTGGAATGTTGCTTCTGCTTCCAACTCAAGGAGAAAGAATCAACCATTGTTCAAGTATTGCCTTCAAGAATTTCACTGGAAATAATTGCTTCCCAAGCTGATATGTGCAGATGTAGATATGATGTTTTTGTTCCACAAAAGTTAGGAATTTTTGAATTCTACTATCTGCAGATATACATTGATACAAGTTCTTTGTACTGTTTCATATTTCATTGAAATGTATATTTAAATGAAAGCCTAATCTTACTCGATGAATTAGAAGCGCATTTCTGTTAATACATCACTCCGTTTCATGAATGTTGGAAAACTTTCCCTTAGTAATTTTATTAAATGTTAGTCAAAAAGCTACAATTTATTGTTCCAACTGTCTTCTCTAGGATTCTAATAAATATTGAAAACTCACATTTTCTGCCTCACTCTCTTTTTTAGTGTAACTAATATGGATACAAAGATATTCACACTCACAAGTAAACCCAATAAAAGGAAAAGTAATAAATAAGACACATAACCTCACATTGTAAGATATTGGGTGTAGTGGGTGAGAAGTCAGGCGCAGGAAGCATAGAGTTCAGGGTAGTGCTATATTTAATGTACAAATTGGCGGACATAAGCCAACCCCACGAAAACATTGCCCCAAACACGGGGACTTAAACACGGGGACTTAAACTGTCCAGAAAAACCCACGAAATGGGAAACACGTAACCCACAGACATGCACACAAGTTACACAAAACAACCCTGCACAAAGAGCAGGCGGGCCTACTGGTAAATAAAGCCTGACTAATCAGCCTAAACCACAAACAGGTGAAACCAATAGACAGGAAGGGGAAAAATTATCAGTGGCAGCTAGTAGGCCGGTGACGACGACCGCCGAGTGCCACCCAAACAGGAAGGGGAGCCACCTTCCGTAGTAGTCATGACACACATTAAGATATTTAATTCCCAGTCTCACACAATGCCAATCCAAAGTTCCTCTCCACTCCAACTCTTTAGCCCTATTCGGACAGGATTATTTTTTCTAATGGAGGTCCAGTAATCAAATCAAATCAAAGTTGATTTGTCACATACGCCGAATACAACGGGTGTAGACCTTACAGTGAAATGCTTACTTGCAGGTCATAACCAACAAGGCAATTTTTAAGTAAAAAAATAGTTATTAGGTGAATAATAGATAATGATGTGAATAATAACAGTAGCGAGGCTATATACATTAGCGAGGCTATAACAGTAGAGAGGCTATATACAGACACCGGCTAGTCGGGCTGATTGAGGTAGTATGTACATGTAGGTTTGGTTAAAGTGACTATGCATATATGATAAACGGAGAGTAGCAGTAGTGTAAAAGAGTGGTTGGCGGGTGGCGGAACACAATGCAGATAGTCCGGGTAGCCAATGTGCGGGGGCACCGGTTAGTTGGGCTAATTTAGATAGTATGTACATGAAAGAATAGTTAAAGTGACTACGCATATATGGTAAACAGAGAGTAGCAGCAGTGTAAAGACGGGTTGGGGGGAACACACAATGCAAATAGTCGATTTGATTACCTGTTCAGGATTCTTATGGCTAAGGGGTAAAAGCTGTTGAGAAGCCTTTTGGTCCTAGACTTGGAGCTCTGGTACTGCTTGCCATGCGGTAGTAGAGAGAACAGTCTATGACTGGGGTGGGGTCTTTGACCATTTTTAGGACCTTCCTCTGACACCGCCTGGTGTAGAGGTCCTGGATGGCAGGCAGATTTGCCCCAGTGATGTACTGGGCAGTACTGTAACTATTACCAGAGCAGTTCGATCGTTTTAATCCCGTGCGGATCGGCCATGCCAGTGATTTTTACTGGGCATGAGATTCAGAATTCTAGCAAACTCCCTGGTCCTCTGATCATTGTAGTCTCATCCGAATTGAGATCTCAGTGTTTCACGCAAATTACAAACATTTTGCACGGTAAAATATTTAATTTGACCATAAAAAATAATGGAAGCGCTTGAGGCTTTTTCTAGGCATGGATGTTTTTTCTAGTCATGGACCCCCTTGCATCAACTTCTGCCATCATCTCGTGGAGACCAATAAGAAGAAAAAGAAAGATCAAATCAATCAGAAGAGCCAGGTCTTCCAAGTTTGTGAGATGGGCCACCTTCATAGCTGCTTCAGGTAAGTTTGTTCTGCTCTCAATAAATACTATTTTGATAGATGTGATGCCACTTTGATTATTTTGATCAATTTAGTCATACTGTTTCATCCTTCCACAAGATATAGTCCCAACACAAATCTAGGGTTGCTACCCAAGCCGTCTGGTCATTCGTTCAATTGTTTCGGTTGCCAGGGACGCGACCCAGTCGTTCAGTCTTTTTGTTCTGTATCAATGGACATGACCCAGTCGTTTGTTCTAAAAGTTGCATTGCCATACTGTCTGGCAATGTTCTTACTCCTTGCTTGCTGGCTAGAAAACTATGGCTAACTGCATTTGCATTGGTTTAAGCTGTTTTCTAGAGACATTAATTTGGATACATCCATAACAATGAGCTAATGAGGGGCGAGTTTGCCTGGCATAGAAAATGTGCTCTCTCATCAGGACACTGTTGCCAACAACACAGCTAACACAATCACTTCAAACTGAAGCTGGAAACTACATATTTACACTTCATCTCGTTTTACCTTTTTACTATTGACATTTATTTGTTACAATTTCCATAAAAATGATGCCAGCTGATTCATGATTTTGACTGGTTGAGAAACTCTGCCTGTCTGTCTCGTCCTGACACTTTCATTACTATGGAACAGCTGGAGATCAAATTTGAATATTGAAACAATGTTGCAAATGTCGGAGAGACAGACAGCAAGGTTTATACAAACGTCCGCTGTTGAAAACTAAATGTTAGTCTAAAAGAAATGTGAGATAATGTCTAGTGGAGATCAAGTTTATAAATTGCTTGGCTGGGCTGATGAGACAGTGGATTGCGCAGTCAGATGGAACAGACTAAATAGGCATTTTATCATCATAGATTTAGCCGGTAGTAACTTGTGGAAAGACACTGTCTGCAATATGCTTTTAACCAATCAGCATTCAGGATTAGACCCACCTGTTGAATAAACAATAATAACCTACATTTTTACTCCAATGTGTTGGCCTAGCCTACAAATGACAAGAATGTAAACAAGCCAAGGCTTTGACATTTGAATGTGTTAAATCCAATATGTTCCCATGGGGTACTTGAATGCAACATGGTACTGTACTCCAATGCAATATGTTTCTGTGTGGTAGGCCTACAAAATACTGTAGTACGTGAATGCAATATGGTATAATATGGTGCTTTGAGATAACACTAATGAAAGCATTTTACAAGTTAAATGTATTATTATTATAATTGCTGCTATTTCACTTGCATTTAACAGGTCTGGATTAGGGGTGTTTCTAGACAGAACCATTATTGATAATGAGACCTTTCTCTGCATTCTCTTTTTTTTACAGGAGCGGAGAAGCATGTTCCTGCAAACCAACATCCTATGAGTCTTTGAATACAGTGATTGGTACCTTAATTTCAGAATGCCACAAGCAGCTTTCCAAAATCTATATGACCAGCTTTGTGTGCACATAAACCCCAAAGCCACTGTGATGAAAGCCCCAGTGCACCTGGAGAAAAGAGTAGCGGTTACTCTGTACAAGCTTGCAAGCAATGTTGATTTCCATGATGTGGCCAACCTGTTTAGAATTGGAGTGAGCACTGGGTGTGACATCTTCTGCGAGGCGTGTGAGGCACTCTGCATATTGAAGAGAGTGTTCATCAGAAAGCCCAAAATCCTCCCTGAAGTCAAGTCCATCATTGTGGGATTTGAGAGGAAAACTGGATTTCCAATGTGTGCTGGAGCCCTGGATGGCACTCATATACCCAGTGTAGCTCCATCAACCTACCACAGTGACTACCACAACCATAAGGGCTGGTACAGTGTGCTGCTGCATCACACCTACAAGTTCATAGACTTTAACGTCGGTTGGCCACCGAAGTGCCATGATGGTTTCGTTTTTGAGAGTTCTGATCTGTGCCAAAAGCTGGAGAATGGCACTTTCTTCCCCCAACTGAACAACAACATACAAAGTGTTGACATACCTGTTCAAATTGTTGCCGACTTCGCCTACAACCTGACCACAAACGTCATGAAGCCATTCCCAGACGGTGTAGCAAGGGGACCATAGAAACTGTTCAATGAATGCTTGAGCAGTGCTCGTATTGATGTCAAGCATGCTTTCGGTCATCTGAAGGGTCGCTGGTGCGCCATAATGACTCTGACTCAAAATGTTAAATACATTGTAGTAGCCTGCATAGTATTACACAACCTCTGAGAAACATGGAATCTTGAGTTCCATCCCCAGTTACAAACAGAAGAGGACAATCCATTGTTTTTTCGACCTTTCCGTTTGCGACCACCTAATAACAAAAAATAGATAGCCTGCTTATTAACAACTAATCTGACATAATTTATAATTATATTGTGACAATAGCATCCATGGGATTTCAAAGTATTTAAAATATGCTTATAAAATGAAATGGATTACTAATGGAACTATCACCTTGGGTAGCGCCTCTAGGTGTAGGTTTGGTTGTGGGGACATAGACCCTCTTCCTCTGTGTCCTCATGAGAGAAGATATTAACTTCTGACGGTCCAGATGATGTTGAAGTAGGACCTGAGGGGAAATAAAAATACACAAGTCCATCGACATTATCATACACAGAAATCTTTAATGCATATACATTTATTGAAAACACATGCACACACACGCACCTTCAGTGTAGAAGTGAATTCTTTTAATCTACACTACTTGAACGTGGTCAATTATTTTAGATAATCTTACCTGATGTCACGTCTCCAGTCACGGAGCTGTCTTGTTCAGCTTCATCCTCAGTGGCTAGGTCCATGTGACCTTGACCTGGATTGGTCATTGGGGGGGAACCAGTTGACATCATGTAGTTAGATAGCGCTCTTATTACTGTGGGGTGTCTGACAATCAATAAGGGGATACTTCTGATAAATTACCAGCCACCATACATACAGCCAGCTAGCCTTTTAGAGCTAGCTAACAAGCCAGCATACTAGCCATGCATTCAGACAGTATCTAGCTAGACTAGCTAACAGAAACATGCAAAAAAATAAGCTCTTACCCAAAACTGCATACATTTCTTTAAAGTAGGGCAGTACTGAGGGTGAAACCCATATTTTGTTGTTGTCCTTAACCTTTCTAGCTCGACACCATTCCGCTGAAAAGGCAGCGCGCGAAATTAAAAATATTTTTTAGAAATATGTAACTTTCATCATGAACAAGTCCAATACAGCACATGAAAGATACACATCGTGTTAATCTACCCATTGTGTTCAATTTCAAAAACGCTTTACAGCTAAAGCACAACATATGATTATGTTAGATCACCACCAAGTCGAAAAAACAGCAATTTTTCCAGCCAAAGATAGGAGTCACAAAAGGCAGAAATATAGATAAAATGAATCACTAACCTTTGATGATCTTCATCAGATGACACTCATAGGACATCATGTTACACAATACATGTATGTTTTGTTCAATAATGTGCATATTTATATCCATAAATCTCAGTTTAGATTGGTGCCTTACATGCAGTAACATTTTGATTGATTCCAAAACCTCCGGTGATTTTGCAGAAATACTCATAATAAACATTGATAAAAGATAGTGTTATTCATAGAATTAAAGATAGACTTCTCCTTAATGCAACCACTGTGTCAGATTTTTTTTTAACTTTACAGAAAAAGCATAATCTGAGAATGGCTCTCAGGACCCAAAACAGCCAGAGGAATATCCGTCATTTTGGAATCAACAAAGTTAGAAACAACACCATAAATAATCACTTACATTTGATGATCTTCATCAGAAGGCACTCCCATGAATCCCAGTTCGACAATAAATGACTGATTTGTTCCATAAAGTTCCATCATTTATGTCCAAATAGCCACTTGTTGTTAGCGTGTTCGGCCCAGTAATCCATCTTCATGAGGCGCAGGCAGTTCATCCAAACAAAAACTCGAAAAGTTCCATTACAGTCCTTTAGAAACATGTCAAACGATGTATGGGATCAATCGTTAGGATGTTTTTAACATAAAACATCAATAATGTTCGAACCGGAGAATTCCTTTGTCTTCAGAAAAGCACTGGAACGAGAGGTAACTCTGTCGGGAGCAAGCATCATGAGAGCAAGGCTCTCTGCCAGACCACTGACTCAAAGAGGTCTCATGAGCCCCTCCTTTATAGTAGAATCCCCAAACCAGTTTCTAAAGATGGTTGACATCTAGTGGAAGCCCTAGGAAGTGCAACCTCATCCATATCTCAATTTGTATTCGGTAGGCAAAGCTTTGAAAAACTACAAACCTCAGATGTCCCACTTCCTGGTTGGACTTTTCTCAGGTTTTCGCTTACCATATGAGTTCTGTTATACTCAGACATCATTCAAACAGTTTTAGAAACTTCAGAGTGTTTTCTATCCAATACTAATAATAATATGCATATATTAGCATCTGGGACATAGTAGGAGGCAGTTCACACTGGACACGCTATTCATTCAAAAGTATTCCCATTGACAGCCATATAATAATCAAGTGTGAGCTGTATTTTTTTCTGGATGGATTGTCCTCGGGTTTTAGCCTGCCATATCAGTTTTGTTATACTCACAGACATTATTTTAAGAGTTTCTGATACTTTATCATGTTTTCTATCCAATAGTACTAATTATATGCATATCATAGCTTCTGGCCTTGAGAAACAGACAGTTTACTTTGGGCACCTCATTCATCCAAACTTCCAAATACTGCCCACTAGCCCGAAGTAGTTGTATTATTATGTTAAAGCTCGCAAGGCTGCCAGCCAAGGCGGCATCCCTAGCCGCGTCCTCAGAGCATGCGCAGATCAGCTGGATGGCGTGTTTATAGACATATTCAATCTCTCCCTATCCCAGTCTGCTGTCCCCACAAGATAGCCACCATTGTTCCTGTACCCAAGAAGGCAAAGGTAACTGAAATAAATGACTATCGCCCTGTAGCACTCACTCCTGTCATCATGAAGTGCTTTGAGCGACTTGTAAATGATCATATCACCTCCATCTCACCCTAGACCCACTTCAATTTGCATACCGCCCCAATAGGTCCACAGATGATAGGGCACACTGCACACTGCCCTATCCCATCTGGACAAGAGGAATACCTATGTAAATTACGAGCCTAGTTGGTTTAGCCACAGAAAAAGCCTGGAACCTTCCAGCTAGCCATGATTGGCTGAGATAATGGATGGGCTGGACATCCCGGAAGATGAGTTTGGATTGGTCTGCCAAGTAGCATGCTTCTGTCTATAACGTGAGCTGCTCAGTATGTGTTGATAGTCCTTTCTACCGTGGTGTTTTTGAAAGATACTGTATACGATAGCCATCGAGGAACACGACAGCTTTGCTACTTTTCTCAACAACATTGATTCCCTGAATTTAGCAGTTGGGAAAAAGTTGTGGTGAGACACTTTCTGCACACGCCACGGTCATTGTGTACCGGAGTGACTTGACACAACGCTTGCCAAACAATATGTACTTACAAACAAAACTGAGTTAAATGGTCCCAGTCTGCCGTGATGCAATCATCCATGTAAGTCTAGCTACATTTTCAGATATACGTTTCTAATTTTAAAAAAAATAATTTTCATTGCAAGTTAAAGCATACTGTTTGTTAGCTAGTGAACATTAGCTTGCTGGCTTGCTAGCTATCGTTACATGCATGATCTGTGTTGTAATATTTTTGGAATCAGAAAACCATTTGCATTGCTAGTTATAGTTTAACCTAGCTGGTTAGCTACCTGCAGATTCATACTACAGCTATGACAATGTTTATATTGGTAGTAGTATCAGTTGAGATTATGCCAGTTCATTGTTTAGCTAGCTAACTACATGTCTAATCACCGCCAGATGATTGCATGACTCATCAAGTTCACCAGGTGTGTCTGGGGTGTTTATGGCCATATATTATACTTAATAAACATGTGTAAATGTCTAGACATTAGTGACCCATCCACTTAGCTAGATGTGGCTGGTTATAGCATTTATTTCACATGACCCATCAATTTAGACAAGTGTGTTGGGTAAGTGTCATCTAATAATTCTGAAGTATTTTTGTCTGGACACTGTTTTTCACATTGCTACTACGCAAGTAACTATTTCACTGTACCATTTACACCTTGTGTATCATGTGCATATGACAAATAAACGTATATTTGATATAATGCGTGTTTACCAGAGAGAGTAATGTGAAGAACAATATGACCTGCACCAAAGACAGATTAGGATATAGTCCAAGGACTAGAAAAATCATATGTTTTCTTATTGTAGGCTACTACATTTACCACTTTCAGTCTTGAAATCTTTGATTTTTTTACGCAGGGATGAGCAAAATGTAGTCATGATCTGATTTTCCAAAGGGTGTGTGGGGGAGGGTCTTTAGGCATCCCAGAAGTTGTCTTCAGAAAAGCACTGGAACGAGAGGTAACTCTGTTGGGAGCAAGCATCATGAGAGCAAGGCTCTCTGCCAGACCACTGACTCAAAGAGGTCTCATGAGCCCCTCCTTTATAGTAGAATCCCCAAACCAGTTTCTAAAGATGGTTGACATCTAGTGGAAGCCCTAGGAAGTGCAACCTCATCCATATCTCAATTTGTATTCGGTAGGCAAAGCTTTGAAAAACTACAAACCTCAGATGTCCCACTTCCTGGTTGGACTTTTCTCAGGTTTTCGCTTACCATATGAGTTCTGTTATACTCAGACATCATTCAAACAGTTTTAGAAACTTCAGAGTGTTTTCTATCCAATACTAATAATAATATGCATATATTAGCATCTGGGACAGAGTAGGAGGCAGTTCACACTGGACACGCTATTCATTCAAAAGTATTCCCATTGACAGCCATATAATAATCAAGTGTGAGCTGTATTTTGTTCTGGATGGATTGTCCTCGGGTTTTAGCCTGCCATATCAGTTTTGTTATACTCACAGACATTATTTTAAGAGTTTCTGATACTTTATCATGTTTTCTATCCAATAGTACTAATTATATGCATATCATAGCTTCTGGCCTTGAGAAACAGACAGTTTACTTTGGGCACCTCATTCATCCAAACTTCCAAATACTGCCCACTAGCCCGAAGTAGTTGTATTATTATGTTAAAGCTCGCAAGGCTGCCAGCCAAGAACAATATGACCTGCACCAAAGACAGATTAGGATATAGTCCAAGGACTAGAAAAATCATATGTTTTCTTATTGTAGGCTACTACATTTACCACTTTCAGTCTTGAAATCTTTGATTTGTTTACGCAGGGATGAGCAAAATGTAGTCATGATCTGATTTTCCAAAGGGTGTGTGGGGGAGGGTCTTTAGGCATCCCAGAAGTTGGAGTAGCAGTGGGAGTACAACAACATGTAATTTTTTTTATTTATTTTACCTTTATTTAAACAGGCAAGTCAGTTACGAACAAATTCGTATTTTCAATGACAGCCTAGGAACAGTGGGTTAACTGCCTGTTAAGGGGCAGAACGACAGATTTGTACCTTGTCAGCTCGGGGGTTTGAACTTGCAACCTTCCGGGTACTAGTCCAACGCTCTAACCACTAGGCTACCCTGCCGCCCCAGGGGTATTTGCAAAATATATATTTTGAAATAATTTACATTTACATTACATTTTTATAATTAGTAGCCTGACGCATATTCCGTGGGGCAGACAAAATTAGGAAAACAAATCCAGAAAATCACATTGAGGATTTTTTATGAATTTATTTGCAAATTATGGTGGAAAATAAGTATTTGGTCACCTACAAACAAGCAAGATTTCTGGCTCTCACAGACCTGTACCTTCTTCTTTAAGAGGCTCCTCTGTCCTCCACTCGTTACCTGTATTAATGGGACCTGTTTGAACTTGTTATCAGTATAAAAGACACCTGTCCACAACCTCAAACAGTCACACTCCAAACTCCATTATGGCCAAGACCAAAGAGCTGTCAAATGACACCAGAAACAAAATTGTAGACCTGCACCAGGCTGGGAAGACTGAATCTGCAATAGGTAAGCAGTTTGGTTTGAAGAATTAACTGTGGGAGCAATTATTAGGAAATGGAAGACATACAAGACCACTGATAGTCCCCTTGATCTGGGGCTCCATGCAAGATCTCATCCTGTGGGGTCAAAATAATCACAAGAACGGTGAGTAAAAATACCAGAACCACACGGGGGGACCTAGTGAATGACCTGCAGAGAGCTGGGACCAAAGTAACAAAGCCTACCATCAGTAACACACTACGCCGCCAGGGACTCAAATCCTGCAGTGCCAGACGTGTCCCCCTGCTTAAGCCAGTACATGTCCAGGCCCGTGTGAAGATTGCTAGAGAGCTTTTGGATGATCCAGAAGAAGATTGGGAGAATGTCATATGGTCAGATGAAACCAAAATATAACTTTTTGGTAAAAACTCAACTCGTCGTGTTTGGAGGACAAAGAATGCTGAGTTGCATCCAAAGAACACCATACCTACTGTGAAGCATGGGGGTGGAAACATCATGCTTTGGGACTGTTTTTCTGCAAAGGGACCAGGACGACTGATCCGTGTAAAGGAAATAGTGAATGGGGCCATGTATCGTGAGATTTTGAGTGAAAACCTCCTTCCATACCTTAAGGGAACATTTCGGCAGTTGCTGTATGGTTAGTGAGAAAGTCCATATTGCAAATGTACGGTCCCTTACTAGACGTCCGAAATCGTTTGTAAAATTTGCGGACGGCGTCGGGCCGAGCGGCAGGGCCGGACCTACCGGGAAGTAATCAAATGAACTTTGTCGGACATTCGGTTTCCGTTTTACAAAAATAATCAAATGTTGGTCATTTTTCCACTGTCCCGGAAAATCCCACAAGAGGGCATAAGCAATCATATTGCTATTGGACAAAACATCCCGATTCACAACGGGGCCTTATCTCAAAAATTGAAAATATTTCGAAGCCGAAACTTGGTGAGCGTAGGTTTGGCATAATGGGCAGTTGGCCCCGAACAAGATGGCGTCTAGGCCTCAACGGTTTTTGAGTTATGGCCATTTATCTGGGATTAAAGGTCCAAAATGAAAATAGAGAAATTATTTTTCGACTTCACGTCAAAGTCAAGGAGCCTCCGGTGTCAATAAAAAAGAACCAGCCATTTATCTATCGTCATTTAAGAGAAATCGTACAATGACAGATTGGTGATGTTCACGGATAGGTGTTTTTTTTCAACGGTTACAGATCCAGTTGCAGGGTGTTCATACGAATCTTTTTAAAGTGTGCTGCGGAGCTCTACGAGATTTCTGTGATTTTCTATGATTTTCTGAAATAACATACACTCACTAAACCCTCTGTAAATAACTCAGTTCTTAACATAAAGACTTAAAACTCAGGATTCTGTAAAGGCATACCCCAATCAGGATATGAGTTTATTTATAGCTTCCTGTGCCAACCGGAAGTGCCTTAAATGGTGTCAAAGTGGCAGTTTCCAAGGGTTAAAAAGGTCAGATCTTTTCAAAACTTCATATGTGTGATTAGGCAACCCCCATAAACTGTAAGTCAGTCATTTCTCCCAACAGATATCAAAGAAAAGCTCTCTCTCTCACACACACACACACACACACACACACACACACACACACACACACACACACACACACACACACACACACACACACACACACACACACACACACACACACACACACACACACACACACACACACACACACACACACACACACGGAAACACACACACAGCAAGGAGGGAGTGACAAAGTGCGGTGCTTAAAGACACACAAAGCCTACAATGGCATTTCCATATTCTCTAGGCCGTGCGGAGTTCAACAAGATGCCCCGCTTGACCGTAGCTCGCTCGGTCTAAGCACAGCGACCATTAGAAAAGTAGGCCCAAAATGAAGGCTGCACCTCAATGTCATTTGCTTTTGGGTGACAATGAGAGAACCGTTAAGGTGAGAAGCACAATTCGACCTCAGGAAGGTACCCGAGGTCCTCCCGATCCGTGCAAGCCTAACCTTGACCGTGTGGCATTAACCCTTACCAGTAAAAAGAAGGTGTTTACATCAAACAGTTTGCATTGACTTCTCTCCCCATAGGAATACATTGCCTGCACCTCTAAATTCAACCTGAAGCCTATGTGGGTTATGAATGCCTTATGAACCTGTCTTCTATGACAGTCCATCAGACCACTATGAGGTCGATTCTAATCTTCCTGGAGCAACCGGAAGTGATTAAATTGACCCAAAAGGTGTTTTGATGTACATAACCTTCAAAGGTGAAAATGACTACATTCAACCCTGTGTAGATCGTAGATCAGTCAATTCTTAACTTAAAGACTTAAAACTCAGGATTCTGTAAGAGGCTACCTCAGTCAAGACATGTGTTTACCTATAGCTTCCTGTGCCAACCGGAAGTGCCTTTAATTGGGTCACACTGTCTGTTTTGAAGGGTTAGAAAAGTCACATCTCTCCAAAACTTCATATGTGTGATTAGGTAACCCTCCTAAACTGTAAATCAGTCATTTATCCCAGCAGATGTCAAAGAAAAGCTCTCACACACACACAGCAAGGATGGAGTGAAAAAGTGCGGTGGTCAAAGACACAGAGAGCAGGCAATGGCATAAACATAATCTCAACGAGATATCCCGCTTGACCGTAGTTTGCTCGGTCTAAGCGCAGTGACCATTAGCAAAGTAGGCCCAAAATGAAGCCTGCCCCACAACATCATTTGCTTTTGGGTGACAGAGAGAGAACCGTTAGGGTGAGAAGCACAATTCGACCTCAGGTACGTTCCTAAGGTCCTCCCGATCCGTGGAAGCCTAACCTTGTCTGTGTGGCATTAACCCTTAATAGTTAAAAGAAGGTGTTTACTTCAAAGAGTTTGCATTGACTTCTCTCCCCTTAGGAATACCGTGCCTGCACCCCTAAATTCAACCTGAATTCTATATGGGTTATGAATGCCATATGAACCTGTCTTCGATGACAGTCCATCAGGCCACTACGAGGTCTACCTGTGTTGATTCTAATCTTCCTGGACCAACCGGAAGTGGTTAAAATCACCCTAAAAGTGTTTATCCATACCCTGCCTGCAGTTTGATAGACATAGTGCATTCAACCCTGTGTAAATCAGTCAGTTCTTAACGTAAGGACTTAAAACTCATGATTCTGTAAAAGCATACCCCAATGAGGATATGTGTTGACTTATAGCTTCCTGTGCCAACCGGAAGTGCCATAATTTGTGTCTCTTGGGCTGTTTCGAGGGGTTAAAAAAGTCAGATCTTTCCAAAACTTTATTTATGAGATTAGGCAACCCCCATGAACTGTAAATCAGTCATTTTTCCCATAAATTTTCAAAGCAAAACTAAATCACACACACACACAGCTTGGAAATAGGGACCCATTGGGGTGCGTAGAGACATACACTGCCCGCATTAGTTAACCTCGTTGGAACTTTTAAAGAACCGTCAGACCTAGAGTTCCGAAACTTTAGAATCCTGTTCTAGACCTCAGGTCGATAGTGCGTGGTGAGTTACGTGGCTCTAGAATGTTCTCGGACCAAGAAACAGCCTCGTACATTTGCAATGACTTCAATTCATTTTTGCATCACGAAAATGACGACATTTAGAAATGTCCCCGAGTCGCAAGACTAGGTGCATCGCGACCGTCTCGGCCCATATAGACAGACCCCAACGTTTCTGTCCGATAGCTCATTCAAGGACCTCATAGCAAGTCATGGAAAAAAGTGGATTTTCAGCACCAATTAGGGTTTTGCTCGGACACCAAATGACCGATCGACCGGAAACTTGGAATTCGGGGTCGCCTCAGCTAGGCCTACAAATAACATAAGAAATGGACCCAGCTAGAAGGTAACTACGTGTTTATGGTTTTTTTATGGTTTGAACCGAAGGCGTTGTGAATTTTGGGCCAGCTCTGGAGTATGTGATAGTTGGCTACTAAACGAGTTGGAAAAAGTGGATTTAGTGTCAGTTTGTATCAGTTTGGTGTCAGAATTATATCTAATTGACTGATGGACGGTGACTTGCTGGTGACTCTTGTCCATTTGCAATATGTTTAAACAGTGAGGTACCATCACCAAAGTGACAGTATGAAATCAACCCTAATGAGCCATTGAGATGAACCAGAATCACTGCCCAGCCATCCCGAGTTCATCGGGCCAGTCAATTTCACATTCCTGCAGGATTTTTATAGCATGACAAATTCGTGATGGTACCTGCCCATTGAACCATATTGCAAATGCACAGTGACTTTGCAAAAGTAAGAAAACATAAACAAATGGACATAATGAAATCACCATATTTTTATTTTTGGGTTACCAGTTGCACAACAATGCACGTGCATTTGCAATATGATTTAACCGTGAAAAAACATCACCAAATGGACATGATGAAGTCAACACAACGAGCGATGGAAAGGAGCAACTATCACTGCCAGGACATACTGTGTTCATCAGGCCAGTCAATTTTGTATTTCTGCAGGATTTTTGAGCATGTCAAATTTCTCACGGTAAATGCCCATTGAACTATATTGAAAATGCACGTGCACTTGCAATTCATATGGTAATATTCCATATTCCATATTCCATATTCCTTGCGCATGTAAAAAAAAATTATGATAATAAAATTGGACAAAAGTATGTTGATACAGTTCTTATACGTGTGTAATTGACAAAAAAATCGAAAGAATTTCGAAAAACGGTCCAGAAAGCACTTTTTTAAGGGGTGATAAGTTTTTGACAAAAAATTCATTTTTTCAAAATTTTGCTTTTGGATGTTGACTTGGGTTACATTTCCAATATGAAAAACCATGGTGGAGCAGATTCACCACTGTCACGCCTTGGTCATTGTAATTTGTGTTTTTATTTTTTTAAACTGAGAGGCACTGGTATGAGGAGGCAGCACGGCGACGCGGTTGGAAGCCGGAAAAGCAGCCCCAAAAAATTATTGGGGGGGCTAGAAGGGAGAATAGTTATGCCAGGTAGGAGACCTGCGCAAACTCCCTGTGCTCACCGTTGGGCTAGAGAGACCGGGCAGGCACCGTGTTATGCTATGGAGCGCACAGTGTTTCCAGTGCGGGTGCAGAGCCAGGTGCGGCACATAACAGCCCTTCATATTGGCCTGGCTAGAGTGGGCATCGAGCCAGGTAAGCTTGGGCAGGCTCGGTGCTCAAGAGCTCCAGTGCGCCTGCACGGTCCGGTCTATCCAGAACCACCTCTACACACCAGTCCTCCGGTAGCAGCTCCCCGCAACAGGCTTCCTGTGCGTGTCCTCGATCCAGTACCACCAGTTCCAGCACCACACACCAGGCCTCCAGTGCGCCTCGCCTGTTTAGCGCAGCCAGAGCCTTTCTCCTCTCCTGCGCTGCCGGAGTCAAATCAAATCAAATCAAATTTTATTTGTCACATACACATGGTTAGCAGATGTTAATGCGAGTGTTGCGAAATGCTTGTGCTTCTAGTTCCGACAATGCAGTGATAACCAACAAGTAATCTAACTAACAATTCCAAAACTACTGTCTTATACACAGTGTAAGGGGATAAGGAACATGTACATAAGGATATATGAATGAGTGATGGTACAGAGCAGCATACAGTAGATGGTATCGAGTACAGTATATACATATGAGATGAGTGTGTAGACAAAGTAAACAAAGTGGCATAGTTAAAGTGGCTAGTGATACATGTGTTACATAAGGATGCAGTCGATGTTGTAGAGTACAGTATATACATATGCATATGAGATGAATAATGTAGGGTAAGTAACATTATATAAGGTAGCATTGTTTAAAGTGGCTAGTGATATATTTACATCATTTCCCATCAATTCCCATTATTAAAATGGCTGGAGTTGGGTCAGTGTCAATGACAGTGTGTTGGCAGCAGCCACTCAATGTTAGTGGTGGCTATTTAACAGTCTGATGGCCTTGAGATAGAAGCTGTTTTTCAGTCTCTCGGTCCCAGCTTTGATGCACCTGTACTGACCTCGCCTTCTGGATGATAGCGGGGTGAACAGGCAGTGGTTCGGGTGGTTGATGTCCTTGATGATCTTTATGGCCTTCCTGTAACAACGGGTGGTGTAGGTGTCCTGGAGGGCAGGTAGTTTGCCCCGGTGATGCGTTGTGCAGTCCTCACTACCCTCTGGAGAGCCTTACGGTGGAGGGCGGAGCAGTTGCCGTACCAGGCGGTGATACAGCCCGCCAGGATGCTCTCGATTGTGCATCTGTAGAAGTTTGTGAGTGCTTTTGGTGACAAGCCGAATTTCTTCAGCCTCCTGAGGTTGAATAGGCGCTGCTACGCCTTCTTCACGACGCTGTCAGTGTGAGTGGACCAATTCAGTTTGTCTGTGATGTGTATGCCGAGGAACTTAAAACTAGCTACCCTCTCCACTACTGTTCCATCGATGTGGATAGGGGGGTGTTCCCTCTGCTGTTTCCTGAAGTCCACAATCATCTCCTTAGTTTTGTTGACGTTGAGTGTGAGGTTATTTTCCTGACACCACACTCCGAGGGCCCTCACCTCCTCCCTGTAGGCCGTCTCGTCGTTGTTGGTAATCAAGCCTACCACTGTTGTGTCGTCCGCAAACTTGATGATTGAGTTGGAGGCGTGCGTGGCCATGCAGTCGTGGGTGAACAGGGAGTACAGGAGAGGGCTCAGAACGCACCCTTGTGGGGCCCCCGTGTTGAGGATCAGCGGGGAGGAGATGTTGTTGCCTACCCTCACCACCTGGGGGCGGCCCGTCAGGAAGTCCAGTACCCAGTTGCACAGGGCGGGGTCGAGACCCAGGGTCTCGAGCTTGATGACGAGCTTGGAGGGTACTATGGTGTTGAATGCCGAGCTGTAGTCGATGAACAGCATTCTCACATAGGTATTCCTCTTGTCCAGGTGGGTTAGGGCAGTGTGCAGTGTGGTTGAGATTGCATCGTCTGTGGACCTATTTGGACGGTAAGCAAATTGGAGTGGGTCTAGGGTGTCAGGTAGGGTGGAGGTGATATGGTCCTTGACTAGTCTCTCAAAGCACTTCATGATGACGGAAGTGAGTGCTACGGGGCGGTAGTCGTTTAGCTCAGTTACCTTAGCTTTCTTGGGAACAGGAACAATGTCTGTCCAGCGCCGCCAGTGCCGCCAGTCTGCCCAGCGCCGCCAGTCTGCTCAGCGCCGCCAGTCTGCCCAGTGTCGCCAGTCTGCCAGGATCCGCCAGAAGTGCCAGTCTGCCAAGATCCGCTAGAAGTGCCAGTCAGCCATGATCTTCTAGATCTGCCAGACAACCTGAATCTTCCAGTTCCGCCAGCCAGCCAGGATTTACCGGCGCCTACTACCTGCCTGAGCTTCATCTCAGTACTGGGCTTCCTCTCAGTACTGGGCTTCCTCTCAGTACTGGGCTTCCTCTCAGTACTGGGCTTCCTCTCAGTACTGGGATTTCTCTCAGTACTGGGCTTTCTCTCAGTACTGGGCTTCCTCTCAGTACCGGGCTTCCCCTCAGTACCGGGCTTCCCCTCAGTCCCGGGCTTCCCCTCAGTCCCGAGCTGCCCCTCTGTCCCGAGCTGCCCCTCTGTCCTGAGATGCCCCTCTGTCCTGAGATGCCCCTCTGTCCCGAGATGCCCCTCTCGGCGGAGAAGGTGGATTATCCCAGGACGCGAAGGGGAGGAAATAGGACATTAATGGAGGGGTCCACGTCCCGAGCCAGAACCGCCACCATGGACAGACGCCACCCGGACCCTCCCTATGCTCTTGAGGTGCGTCCGGGAGTCCGCACCTTAGGGGGGAGGTTCTGTCACGCCTTGGTCATTGTAATTTGTGTTTTTCGTTATATATTTTGGTCAGGCCAGGGTGTGACATGGGTTTATGTGTTGGGTTCGTATTGGGGTTTATTAGCATTGGGATTGTGTATGATTAGGGGTGTGTCTAGTTAGGCTTGGCTGCCTGAGGCGGTTCTCAATTGGAGTCAGGTGATTCTCGTTGTCTCGGATTGGGAACCGTATTTAGGTAGCCTGAGTTCACTTTGTAATTCGTGGGTGTTTGTTCCTGTCTCTGTGTTGTATTCACCAGATAGGCTGTAATTAGTTTCTCATTTCGTTTGTTGTTTTCGTATTTCAGTTATTTCATGTACCGTCATATCATTCATTAAAGGCATGAGTAACCAACACGCTGCATTTCGGTCCGACTCTCTTCATTCAACAGACGAACGCGTTTACAGCCACCTGTTGGATTTTTAAAGTGTTACAACTGGCAATTGCCATATGGCATTTGCAATACACTTTGCATGAATCAACGCCGAATTGGGTGGTAATTGGACAATGTGTATATGGTTTGTCCGATGCCAATGACATGCCATTCATTTTTGTCCAATACAGTGGGCTATTCCTTTACATCAGCAAGGGCATTGAAGATGAAATGTGGCTGGGTCTTTCAGCATGACAATGATCCCAAACACACCGCCCGGGCAACGAAGGAGTGGCTCCGTAAGAAGCATGTCAAGGTCCTGGAGTGGCCTAGCCAGTCTCCAGATCTCAACCCCATAGAAAATCTTTGGAGGGAGTTGAAAGTCTGTGTTGCCCAGCAACAGCCCCAAAACATCACTGCTCTAGAGGAGATCTGCATGGAGGAATGGGCCAAAATACCAGCAACAGGTTGTGAAAACCTTGTGAAGACTTACAGCAAACGTTTGACCTCTGTCATTGCCAACAAAGGGTATATAACAAAGTATTGAGATAAACGTTTGTTATTGACCAAATATTTATTTATTATAATTTATAATTATAATTTGCAAATAAATTCATTAAAAATCCTACAATGTGATTTTCTGGATTTTTTTCTTCTCATTTTGTCTGTCATTGTTGAAGTGTACTACCTATGATGAAAATTACAGGCCTCTCTCATCTTTTTAAGTGGGAGAACTTGCACTTGGTGGCTGACTAAATACTTTTTTGCCCCACTGCATATCCATCTTGAACAGGATTAGGCCTTTCTATTTTGGATGCAATTTGAATGGAAATGATGGAGAGAAAGACTGTGAGAGAGTGCCCGCGTGTGCACTGACTTAAGCAACTATATTTGAGTGATAGGCTGTTTTAAAACTCTGCAGCTGCAATTTTCAAAATGCTTCTTTACAATAAAAAAATAAGGTGACCCCCAATATTTGTAAATTAGATGTGCATTCACAGACTATGCTGCAGCAAATGTAGTCCTACCTTTCACAAGAAAAAAAGTACATGCATTGTGAACTACGCTCCATAGGCTACTGAGATGCGCTGTCTATCCCCACCCTGAGCGTTGATGATTGATCATGCAGATGGCAGAGTATAGGCCATAGCCCGTAGAGATGCCAGATTTAGGCATATCATTTAACAGTTCCATTTCACGTCATGCTGTTCATATAAATCATTTATTATAATTTACCCTTTCTCACAGTTATTTTTCCCAGGAAAAGGGAGTGGGTTTGGGTGGGAAATCTGAGTAAATATTAGTAACCTGGTTCCCTCTATTCCACCCTAGTCCTGGTGAAGGGTTTCTTGTGTTTCTTCAGTTAGTGGGTGACTGCAGCTGTTTTGAAGAGTGATGATACCTCCCCGGTTGCAGGCGACTTGTTGATTAGGGTGGTGACAAACTGAAGCAGGTTAGATGAGTAGGCTTTCCCTAGGGATGAAGGGATAGGGTCAAGGGAGCAAGTGGTGGACTAAATTTTAAAGATGATTGACTGCACAGAGGTGGACTTAACTTCTGTGAAGTTACTGAGGGGAGGGGCTGTCTGGGTTGGGGGCTCAAGAGATAGAGTCCAGGTTGTCTTAGAGGCCATGATGTTTGTTCTGATGGTGTCCACTCTTCATTTTGTAAAAATCTGAGAAGCGATTGCACTCAGGCATGACTTTTAGTTTAGTTTTATTGTGCATAAATGTATACAAGTACAATAAACAAACAACAAATCAATACATTTGGATTCAACTGGAAGGTAAGTAATTGAACTTGGAAAGCTCGATGATAGAAGATATAATGGCATTGACATCGGAGGAAGCATTGATGATCAGATGAGCGGAGGATGGAGCCATTCAGAGTAGAGGCAGTCAGATCTGTACTGTCAGCAGTGCACCTCGCTGTTCACTCACATTGTCACTGCTCCGGGCTGTAGATGGTTACCTAGCTAGCTGGCTAGCCATTCCTCTCCACTATTAATGTGTAGCACCCACTTGAAATATTGGATAAAGTATGAGAGCTGTCCTCGAACCAACCTTTGAATAGTTTCTACATCAAAACTCGTGAAAATGCTTACACAGATACAGACGGTATGACTTACTGACTGGACTGTGCAAAAATATTCACCTTTCCTTTAATTTACGGTATAGGAGATGCTTGCGTCCCACTTGGCCAAAAGCCAGGGAAAATAAAGTAATCCCCACTTAAAATATTTGGCCTAAAAGCCAGGGAAAATGCAGCGTGGCTTAAATGTAAATGTAAATGTAAAATGCAGCGTGGCAAATTCAAATAAATTTAATAAAAATCAAACTTTCATTAAATCACACATGTAAGATACTAAATTAAAGCTACACTCGTTGTGAATCCAGCCAACATGTCAAATTTTTAAAAGGCTTTTCGGCGAAAGCATAAGAAGCTATTATCTGATAATAGCACAACAGTAAACAAAGAGGGTAGCATATTTCAACCCTGCAGGCGCTACACAAAACGCAGAAATAAAATATAAAACATGCCTTGCCTTTGACAAGCTTCTTTTGTTGGCACTCCAATATATCCCATAAACATCACAATTGGTCCTTTTGTTCGATTAATTCCGTCCATATATATCCAAAATATCAATTTATTTGGCGCATTTGATCCAGAAAAAAAACTGGGGAAAAAAGAAAAAAAACTTCCAAATTGCGCAACGTCACTACAAAATATTTCAAAAGCCTGTAAACTGCCAAAACATTTCAAACTACTTTTGTAATACAACTTTAGGTATTTTTAAACGTTAATAATCGATCAAATTGAGGACGGGTCTATCTGTGTTCAATACAGGAAGACAAGAAACCAAGCTACTTTTCAAGTCTTGCGCAACTCTCAACAGTGTTACGCAGTTCCTAGATGGCCATACTTCTTCATTGCACAAAGGACTAACCTCAACCAAATTCCAAAGACAGGTGACATCCAGTAGAAGCGGTAGGAACTGAAAAGAAGTTCCTAAGAAATATTGTTTCCCAATGAGAACTCAATGAACAGACAGAGACCTCAAAAAAATATTTCTGAACGGTTAGTCCTCTGGGTTTTGCCTGCTACATAAGTTCTGTTATACTCACAGACATGATTCAAACAGTTTTAGAAACTTCAGAGTGGTTTCTATCCAAATCTACTAATAATATGCATATCTTATATTCTTGGCATGAGTAGTAGGAAGTTGAAATTGGGCACGCTATTTATCCAAAAGTGAAAATGCTGCCCCCTATACCTTAAGAAGTTAACTTTCCAGCCACAAAATGCCCATATTAGAAAGTCCTACACAGAACGTGAAATCATCCTGCTTTCATTCAGCTAAGGTAAACTCATTCAACCAATTATAATTAATGGGTTGAGTACTGTAAATTAAGTGTTATGGATTGTGGTCTGAGGACCACATATTGTCCTCCGGACGCTATATGGCGAGGATAGTTGTGCTGCAAGACCATCTTCAGACGCAATTGTTAGAGAAGTGTAATCTAAGTATAGGAAAGGATGAAACAGAGTCTGTGCTGCTAGTAAGTACAGATAGTAGTATAAATCCCGTCACACAGTCCCCGCAGCCGGACAACTTTCTCATAGCTTCTGGAAGGAAATGCTGTAGGAATGCTCAACCAGTGTCGCTCATTCAGCCGACAGAAACTTACAACCGGTTCTCCCCATTAAGCAGCGAGTCGGAGTCAGAGGCCAAGCCTTCTCTGGTCTTCACTCCTCCCGTTACAGGGTCTGAGACGCCAAAGCCTCCCACCATTAGCTGTGACAAATTAAAAACCCTAGTCATTGGTGACTCCATTACCCGCAGTATTACACTTAAAACGAATCATCCAGCGATCATACACTGTTTACCAGGGGACAGGGCTACCGACGTTAAGACTAATCTGAAGATGGTGCTGGCTAAAGCTAAAACTGGCGAGTGTAGAGAGTATAGGGATATTGTTAACAACGTCGGCACCAACGATGTTAGGATGCAACAGTCAGAGGTCACCAAGCGCAACATAGCTTCAGCGTGTAAATCAGCTACAAAGATGTGTCGGCATCGAGTAATTGTCTCTGGCCCCTTTCCCAGTTAGGGGGAGTGATGAGCTCTACAGCAGAGTCTCACAACTCAATTGCTGGTTGAAAACTGTTTTCTGCCCCTCCCAAATGATAGAATTGTAGATAATTGGCCCTCTTTCTGGGACTCACCCACAAACAGGACCAAGCCTGGCCTGTTGAGGAGTGACTGACTCCATCCTAGCTGGAGGGTGGCTCTCACCTTATCTACGAACATAGACAGGGCTATAACTCCCCTAGCTCCACAATGAGATAGGGTGCAGGCCACGCAGCAGGCTGTTAGCCAGCCTGCCAGCTTAGTGGAGTCTGCCACTAGCACAGTCAGTGTAGTCAGCTAAGCTATCCCTATTGAAACTGTGTCTGTGCCTCGACCTAGGTCGGGCAAAACTAAACATGGCGGTGTTAGCCTTAGCAATCTCACTGGAATAAAGACCTGCTCCATTCCTGCCATTATTGAAAGAGATTATATGATACCTTGAATGTCAACATAGGGCTACTTAATGTTAGATCCCTCACTTCCAAGGCAGTTATAGTCAATTAACTAATCCTGATCATAATCTTGATGTGATTGGACTGACTGAAACATTGTTTAGCCTGATGAGTTAAGTGTTAAATGAGGCCTCACCTCCTGGTTACACTAGTGACCATATCCCCCACGCATCCCGCAAAGGCGGAGGTGTTGCTAACATTTATGATAGCAAATTTGAATTGACAAAAAAAAAACATTTTCGTCTTTTGAGCTTCTAGTCATGAAATCTATGCAGCCTACTTAATCACTTCTTAAAGCTACTGTTTACAGGCCTCCTGGGCCATGTACAACGTTCTTCACTGAGTTCCCTGAATTCCCATTGGACCTTGTAGTCATGGAAGATAATATTCACATTTTTGGTGACTTTAATATTCACATGGAAAAGTCCAAAAGGCTTTTTGAGCCATCATCGACTCAGTGGGTTTTTCCCAACATGTCTCCGGACCTACTCACTGCCACAGTCATACTCTGGACCTAGTTTTGCCCTGTGGAATACATTTTTTTCCTCATGGAACCCTGACCTGTTCACCGGACATACTACCTGTCCCAGACCTGCTGTTTACTCCTGAGGTGCTGACCTGTTGCACCCTGGACAACTACAATGATGATTATTATTTGACCCTTCTGGTTATCTATGAACATTTTAACATCTTGGCCATGTTCTGTTATAATCTCCACCCGGCACAGCCAGAAGAGGACTGACCACCACTCACAGCCTGTTTCCGGTTTCTTCCTAGGTTCTGGCCTTTCTACTGAGTTTTTCCTAGCCACCATGCTTCTACACCTGCATTGCTTGCTGTTTGGGGTTTTAGGCTGGGTTTCTGTACAGCACTTTGTGACATCAGCTGATGTAAGAACGGCTTCATAAATACATTTGATTTTATTTGATATAGGAGTCAGGCGCTGTCCTCAAAGACCTTTCCTAAAGAAGCTTTTTTACAATTATGAATTTGGCTATGAAGTACATTTTGACCTCTTGTTGAATATAAAATGTATTTACAATTATCTTCTCAACTGTCTTAGCTGTTTTTGTATTCAGCAGATAGGGCCCCTGTTTGTGTACCACACTTTATCTATTTGTCTGGGAATTTGGAGATGAGTTGTATGGTGGACCTTGTATCCCATGCAGGGTATCTTTGATTTAGTCCTGTGAAGGACATTGTTTGTCAGGCAGGAGTAAAATATCCCTCTTGTTTATAGATATTTTTCCCACTGGTACTATATTTGTTAGATGGGCATGGGGAGCCTACAGCTGTTCTCTACCCTCAATATGGCTAAATATATGCAGAAGCATTGGTACATATCATTCATTTATAAGTCAAAAAATTTATGTAGAACCTGCTGATTTCCCCTTTATGTTCAACTCTTTCGTTCTTAATACATCCGTAAAAATGTATATTAAGAATATCCGAATATTGATTATGTGCATTTATTCATTTACAGTGAGCTCCAAAAGTTTTGGGATAGTGACGCAATTTTTGTTGTTTTGGCGCTGTACACCAGCAATTCATATTTGAAATGATACAATGACAATGAGTTTAAAATGGCAATCCATATCGGATGAAACGTTTAGAAATTACATCACTTTTTGTACTAGTCCCCTCCATTTTCCGTCACTTTTATTGTAAATAAGAATATAATATGTTTCAAAACACTTCTACATTAAAGTGGATGCTACCATGACATGGTTATGGATAGTCCTGAATGAATCGTGAATAATGATGAGTTACAGATGCACAAATATCATACTCCAAACATGTTTTTTGGGTAGGAGTGGTATTATATTTGTGTGTCTGTAACTTTCTCACTCATTTGAGACACAGACATATGTTCTGCTGACCAGTAGATGTTGGTGGGGGGAATTGAATACAGCCATTTCCAAACATCCTAAACAGGTGTCTGATGTTAGGAAGTGGCATAAAATACATAATGGGATGTGATTTGTTCCAGTGTTGGTCACCAAACATAATTCATAGTACTGTTAGTATTAGCATCAGTATTAGTGCCATGTTTAGGACTCTTCTTATAGTCAAGGAATGTGAGATGATTGTCATTTCCAAATCTGAATCATGCAATTTATGCAGGAGCAGGATTTATTTTTTTTGTGTCCCTAATATCTACTTTACGTACTTTATTTAAAGGTGCAATAAGTCAGAATCTTGTCCACAAGTGTACCCACATTTATATTATATGTAAATAGCTTATTTATAGTTAGAATGTAGTCTCAAGACAGAAGGGTTGCTTCCGGCAATGTACCAATGCTCCAGCTTAACACATCTGTAGAAGTTACTGCGTCAGTTGGGACGGAGAGGACGAGTCAGAAATGGAAAGCCTGTTGTGGGAGCGTATGTTTTGGCTTTCAGATTGGTTAAGGGAATGAATCCATAAGCTTCCTGACTAGAAAAATTTACTTTTTAAAAACTTTCTGAGAAGAGATGTGAAAAGGTCACCTGTTCTGAGAACTTTCATTTTTAGGTTGCAATGAGGTTTGTTTTATTATGGTTCCCTAACATTTTTCCTGTGAGGGCTTATTAACATTGTGAGAACGGAAATTGTTGGTAATTTAAAAGGCAATTCAACAACGTTCTGAGAAAATGTTTCAATAAGCCTGAAAAATACTGCAAGCTTTATTGTTTTGAACAAGCACAGATAGGACACATGTAAATTAATTTGCTTAGGCATTGATCACACACATCTCTTTTTTATTGTGGCATGGCATCAGTGAGATTTGAACCTATGAACTTCTGTTGTCAAATCATGGAATTAGTCCACTGTTCCATCAGGAAGGAGCTAGCATGCAATGTTTTTTTTACTCATACAAAGCTGTTCATATTAGTATATTACCAACACACTTAACCAACACACCAATCCTTATCAAGATAGTATATACCAACACACTTAACAAGATAGAGGATAGAGTTTTTTAACTGAAAGTTTTCTTAATGTTCTGAAACCATGCTTTTAAATAGAACCATGAGGAAACCGGCAGAAAACATTATGCTGAAATTCCCCAAAAAGAACATTGTTTCTTAACATTCTATGAACATTCTGAGAACATGACTTTAAACAGAACCATGAAGAAACCGTTATGAAGCTTTATGTTGAAGTACTTAAATTCACACCAAAGAAACAAAGGGTTTTCAGAACGTTATGTGGTTGCTGGGTATTGTCGTGACTCGACTTTTAACTTGAATCTGAAGACTGTTATTTGCAGTGGTGTAAAGTAATTAAGTAAATATACTTTAAATTACTACTTAAGTATTTTTGTGGGGTACCTTTCTTTACTATTTATAATTTTGACTACTTTTACTTTTACCTCCCTAAATTCTTTAAGAAAATATTGTTATTTTTTACTTCATACATTTTCCTTGACACCCAAAAGTACTTGTTACATTTTGAATGCTTCGCAGGACAGGAAAATAGTCAAATTCATGCACTTATCAACCAAACATCCCTGGTCATCCCTACTGCCTTTGATCTGGCGGGCTCACTAAACACACTTGCTTCATTTGTAAATTCGGGCTGAAAAAAAAACAAGAAAATTGTGCCATCTGGTTTGCTTAACATAAGTATTTTGAAATGATTTATAGTTTTATATTTGATACTTAAGTGTATTTTAAACCAAATACTTTTCTATTTTACTCAAGTAGTATTTTACTGGGTAACTTTTACTTTTACTTAAGTCATTTTCTATTAACCTCTTGCGCCGAGCCATCCCGGATCCGGTATCGTGACTACAGCTTCAAGCTCATTACCATAACGCAACGTTAACGATTTCTAAAAATCGCAAATGAAATGAAATAAATATGCCTGCTCTCAAGCTTAGCCTTTTCTTAACAACACTTTCATCTCAGATTTTCAAAATATGCTTTTGAACCATAGAAAATCAATCATTTGTGTAAGAGTGTTGATGGCTAGCTTAGCATTTAGCGTAGCATTTAGCACGCAACATATTCACAAAAACCAGCAAAGGAATAAAATAAAATAATTTACCTTTGAAGAACTTCAGATGTTTCAATGAGGAGACTCTCAGTTACATAGCAGATGTCCAGTTTTTCCTGAAAGATTCTTTGTGTAGGACAAATCGCTCCGTTTTGTTACTACGCATTTGGCTACCGAAACTAACCGAAAATTCAGTCACCTAAACGTCAAACTTTTTCCGAATTAACTCCATAATATCGACCGAAACATGGCAAACGTTGTTTGAATCAATCCTCAAGGTGTTTTGTCAAATATCTCTTCATTGATATGCCATTTGTGGAAGCATGGTTTTTCTCAGAATCCCATGGAAAAATACCAGCAGCTGAGTTTTGCGCACCAATTTCCAAATGTAGTCTATTATGGTCAATCTTCCAATGATATGCCAGCAAATACGTCACAATGCTCCAGACCCCTTGGGGAAACGATAGAAAGGGTAGGCTCATTCCTGTCGCATTCACAGCCATATAAGGAGATAATGAAAACCGTAGCCTCAGAAATCCTGTTCATTTCCTGGTTGCAGAAACATCTTGGTTTTGCTTGAAGCTTTTGTTCTAGGGCACTCACAGTGAAAATCTTTGCAGTTCTGGAAACGTCAGAGTGTTTTCTTTCCAAAGCTATCAATTCCATGCATAGTCGAGCATCTTTCCGTGACAAAATATTGCGCTTAAAACGGGCACATCTTTTTATCCAAAAATGAAATAGCGCCCCCATGGACTTAACTGCTTGAAACGTGTTATTGCTGCAATACCCCCATCAGGATAAGTGTCAGCAACAACTGCTGAATAGCTATTACAAATATTTATATTCATGAAATCAAGTGCAATATAGGAAAACACAACTTAGCCTTTTGGTAATCCACCTGTCCTGTCAGATTTTGAAATTATGCTTTACAGCGAAAGCAATCCAAGCGTTTGTGTAAGTTTATCGATCGCACGACAAAACATTAAGTACACTTAGCATCAAGAAGCTTGGTCACGAAAATCAGAAAAGCAATCAAATTAATCGTTTACCTTTGATGATCTTCGGATGTTTCCACTCACGAGACTAATGTTCCTTTTGTTCCAGAAAGATTATTTTCATATCCAAAATACCTCCATTTGTTTGTCGCGTTATGTTCAGAAATCCACAGGAACGAGCGGTCATGAGAACGCAGAAGAAAATTCCAAATAGTTTCCATAATATCCACAGAAACATGTCAAACGTTTTTTATAATCAATCCTCAGGTTTGTTTAAAAAAATATAAGCGATAATATATCAACCACAAATGTCTTTCACAGTAGGAGAGGGAAAAGAAATGGCTGCCCAAACTCTGTTGTGCGAGCAAAACTCATGTGACCACTTGACGCGATGTTATCGTTCTGGCTCATTTTTCAAAATAAAAGCCAGAAACTATGTCTGATGACTGTTGACACCTTGAGGAAGCGATGGGAAAAGGAATCTGGTTCATATCCCTTTAAATCCAGCAAGGGAGGCTATGGAACATGGAGTTTTCAAAATAGAAGCCACTTCCTGTTTTGATTTTCGTCAGTGTTCCGCATGAATAAGGGAATATATATTCGGAGAGCCTGTTTCTGTCCTGCCCTTGACTTTGGTGCAGGGCGTGTGATGTTCGTAGCCTCTTCATCGCAGATCTTTTCGAAAACATGAGTTTATCTAGCTGTGTCCAGTCCAGGAGGTGCTTGTACAGGCAGGCCATCCATGGGAGGAAGGATGTCAGCGCTGTACAGCAGCTGAAACCTGATCCTGACCGAGTCCGAATGCTCCTTGGCGACAACAACACAAGGCTCCAGAGCATCAAAGCTGTAAAACAGGAAAAGACATTACAATCTTGCACAACATGAATTAATCTCCCAAGTTTAAATAAGAAGAATATCCTCATACAGTGCAATGAAAATGATATTCACCTGAAGTGCTGGTACTGCCTGAACTGTGGCAGCGGCCTGAAGTACAGATTCAGGTGTTGTTGCCAGCCATAGCTTTCCACCAGCACCGTACCATCCTCCAGTCCAACCTGCTGTGGGATGTTGACCCCTATCACAGTGCTGGGTGGTGTCCTGGTAATACTATTGCATTATCCTCTGCGTAGTTGTTGATGAAGTTCACCACTCGCACCACTTGCTGCAGGTATAACCTGTACTTGCTTCGGACAGCTCTCTTTTGAAAGACTTGTCCTGAAGACACTCCTGGTTTGTCTTGGCTGTGTGCTTGGGGTTGTTGTCCTGTCGGAAGGTGAACCTTTGCCCCAATCTGAGATCCTCAGTGCTCTGGAGCAGGTTTTCATCAAGGATCTCTCTGTACTTTGCTCCGTTCATCTTTCCCCCAATCCCGACTAGTCTCCCAGTCCCTGCCGCTGAAAAACATCCCCACAGCTTGAAGCTGACACCACCATGCTTCACTGTAGGGATGGTGCCAGGTTTCCTTCAGGTGTGACTCTTGGCATTCAGGCCAAATAATTCAATATTGGTTTCATCAGACCAGAGAGTCTGGTTTCTCATGGTCTGAGTCTTTTAGTTACCTTTTGTCAAACTCCATGCAGGCTGTCATGTGATTTTACTAAGTGATTTCCATCTGGAAATGAAATAAATGCCTGATTGGTAGACTGCTGCAGAGATGGTTGTCCTTATGGAAGTTTCTCTCATCTCCACAGAGGAACTTGGGAGCTCTGTCAGAGTGACCATCGGGTTCTTGGACACCTCCTTGACCAAGGCCCTTCTCCCCCAATTGCTCAGTTTGGCAGCGGCCAGCTCTAAGAAGAGTATTGGTGGTTCCAAACTTCTTCTATTTAAGAATTATGGAGGCCACTGTGTTTTTCGGGACATTCAATCCTGCAGAAATGTTTTGGTACCCTTCCCCAGATCGTTGCCATGACAGAATCCTTTCTCGGAGCATTACAAACAATTCCTTCGTCCTCATGCTCTGACATGCACTGTCAACTGTGGGACCTTATGTAGATTGGTGTGTGCATGTCAAATCAAATGAATTTACCACAGATAATGTCCAATCAATTGAATGTACCCCAGGTGGACCCCAATCATGTTGTAGAAACATCTCAAGGGTGATCAATGGAAGCACCTGAGCTCAATTTCGAGTCTCATAGCAAAGGGTCTGAATACTTACTTAAATAAGTATATCTGTTTAGTATTTAAATTTCGCAAAAATGTCTAAAAACCTGTTTTCACTTTGTCATAATTATCCCCATGAAAATAGGAACAATATTTCGGACACACCCACGGAAACTATAGCGCTAATGCTAAGATGTACCATTGCGTTAGGTTTGTTAAAAGAGCCCCAGATTGAGTTGGGTGGTATACAGCAGTGGTACGATCCTTAACACGTAGTTTAAATCAGTTTCCTATGAAACTGACAAGTTACTATAAGGGGTTAAAATGCTGGTAAAACGCCGAATCACCTGAGAGGCTATTATTTTAACTGGAGAAGTCTTTCGTGAACCGGAGTT
Source organism: Oncorhynchus gorbuscha (assembly GCF_021184085.1). NCBI lineage: Eukaryota > Metazoa > Chordata > Actinopteri > Salmoniformes > Salmonidae > Oncorhynchus > Oncorhynchus gorbuscha. The sequence continues at coordinate 44,881,990 of NC_060186.1, forward strand.
AAAGAAAAGTGGGTCTAAGTCTGGCCTTTTGCCCTGCAGTCGCTCACTAAACGGATAGCTGCTGGCCCTAGACAGCTTCATGACTGACTGCTTCTCCATGCAGGAACCGATTTTTCACATTACAGCTTGGCTCTGCACCGGATACGCTAAGACGCATTTGCCCGTATAGAGAAGTGACTCTGGACTCACTGTGTGTGTAGTGTACGTGTCTACCTTTTCTCACTTGCTGAAACATATCCGTCCAAATTTGACAGCACGAAGCAGACAGCCATGTTGCTGAATTCTGATTATCTAAATGCTCCGAGGCCTGGTTGAATAGCACTGCAGATGTGTGAGGAAAAAGAGCAGCCTTCATACTGCATAAGGGACTCCCTGCCACTTTCGAGTGAAAATAATGCTCACTTGTCAATCTTTCCTGAGCCAGTCAAATACTCCAGTCCCTTTGAGACCACTTGAGGTGTATGCTTTGATTCATCTAGGGCATGCCTCAGAGGAGATGGGACTGCTGTAACAACTAATTGCTTCCAAAAAATAGGTTACAAATATAAATAAATAATACTGTAGTTTACAATTGACATAACCCTCAAAGTTGATTCTCCTAAAAAATGTCAACCTTATTATTCTCTCACCCAATATTCCTTATCTTAGAGAGTGTATCGGGAGCAATATGTAATGTTATAGTCATTTAATGTTAGAGGTTAAAGACTTGAAACCTGATAGGGGGATTAAGCGCTCAGACTAGAGGGTATTTAAGCCCCCATCCATTTTGCACGACTTTTACATTGTAATCCACAGGAACATGTTCAATAAACCAATTGTCCCAAAGCTTTTTAGGTAATCAGATAAATCACTGCTCTGATTGCTCAAATAATCATGTGATGATTAATTCACTACACTCTTGAGTACACAAAGGTGCTGGTTACATCCAGACATAGTTATCTGCATTCCAAAGAAATATACAATATATATGAGTTTTAACAGATTTTTCTGTGCACCAAGGCCAATGAAGGAAAGTATTTGTTGCAATGAGGGGACCAGTCGAGTCCCCACATTGTCCAGTCTTGTCTAAAGCCAATCTGTATGTCAGTTTGCACAAAAACTGTCATGCTGGTCCGAAATCAATTTTCAAAATAGAATGATTTAAAGTGGTGTTTTTAGTTTTCATAACCTTGAGAGAGACATCACTCAACTACTAGCAAGCCCCTTTTATAAAGTTAACTGTCTTGGCTAATGACAATGCACAGACAGACCCAGAGCAGTGAACCATGTATGTAGCCTACAGTGATTGTGTTAAGAGAGAATTTGAATCATGATTACTCTCATGGGAGGTGTTAAATGGGGAAATGTATATAATTCTCTCACGGAGTAAATGAAAGTTTAGCAAAATATTTGGGGGTAATATAAATCACAGTCCATGTCAATATTTTCAATCTTGGAGAAGTTTCCCATTCCATATTACAAATGCCATGGAAAACATTCCCCAATAAAAATGGAAAAGCAGAGTATCCCATCCGGAAGCTCATCATTAAATATGGGATTATTTTTCTCAGGGATTGTCATGCAAGTTAAGGAGTCTGGTCTACCAAAACTATGATTCTAATGATATATGTTTGTTAAATTGTTAATGCCCTGTAAATCCAACGCATTTATGATTGTGTTAAACTTTTATGAATATAACATATTAATATTGACACTGGAAAATCCTAACGCTCATTTAGGGAGTCATGCTGAGACCACGATCTCCTTTACAGATAAGCCCTGCATGAATACATACATAAACAACAATTACACTATACATTAAAGTAAATATAAAACATGAAAAGAAAAACACATTCATATGACACAAACACATTTTTCACAATCATTTTAATAATATTTGCATACAGTGGCTTGCGAAAGTATTGACCACCTTGGCATTTTCCCTATTTTATTGCCTTACAACCTGGAATTAAAATAGATTTTGGGGGGGTTTGTATGATTTTATTTACCCAACATTCCTACCACTTTAAAATGCAAAATTTGTTTTATTGTGAAACAAACAACAAATAAGACAAAAAAACAGAACTTGATGCATAACTATGCATAACTATTCACCTCCCCAAAAGTCAAGACATTTCAATGTTTCCCCTTAAACCACTTGAGTGTTCATTTGGCACTATGCTTAGGGTCATTGTCCTGCTGGAAGGTGAACCTCCGTCCCAGTCTCAAATCTCTGTAATACTGAAACAGGTTTCCCTCAAAAATGTCCCTGTATTTAGCTCCATTCATCATTCCTTCAGTTCTAAACAGTTTCCCAGTCCCTGCCGATGAACAACTTCCCCACGGCATGATGCTGCCACCACCATGCTTCACTGTGGAGTATGATGTTCTCGGGGTGATGAGATGTGTTGGGTTTGTGCCAGACATAGCATTTTCCTTGATGGCCAAAAAGCTCAATTTGAGTCTCATCTGACCAGAGTACATTCTTTCATATGTTTGGGGAGTCTCCCACATACCTTTAGGTGAACACCAAATGTGTTTGCTTATTTTATTCTTTAAGCAATGGCTTTTTTTCTGGCCACTCTTCCGTAAAGCCAAGCTCTGTGGAGTGTACGGCTTAAAGTGGTCCTATGGACAGATACTCCAATCTCCTCTCTGGAGCTTTGCAGCTCCTTCATGGTTATCTTTGGTCTCTTTGTTGCCTCTCTGATTAATGATTAATGCCCTCCTTGACTGATAGGTCAGTTTTGGTGGGAAGCCCTCTCTATGCAGGTTTGTTGTGGTGCCATATTCTTTCCATTCTTTAATAACGGATTTAATGGTGCCCCGTGGGATGTTCCAAGTTTCTGATATTTTTTATAGCCCAACCCTGATCTGTACTTCCCCACAACTTTGTCCCTGACCTGTTTGGAGAGCTCCTTGGTCTTCATGGTGCCACTGGCTTGGTAGTGCCGCTTGCTTAGTGGTGTTGCAGACTCTGGGGCCTTTCGGAACAGGTCTATATATACTGAGAACAGGTGTGTATATACACAGACATCTTCTGACACTCAGATTGCACACAGGTGGACTTTATTTAACTAATTATGTGACTTCTGAAGGTAATTGCTTGCACCAGATCTCATTTAGGGGCTCCATAGCAAAGGGGGTGAAAACATATGCATGCACCACTTTTCCTTTTTACATTTTTTATAATTTTTTGAAATAAGTTATTTTTGTAATTTCACTTCACCAATTTGGACAATTTTGTATATGTCCATTACATGAAATCCAAATAAAAATCAATTTAAATTACAGGTTGTAATGTAACAAAATAGCAAAAATGCCAAGGGTGATGAATACTCTTGCAAGGCACTGTGGACCCCAATAGGTCCACAGACTACGCAATCGCAATCACACTGCACACTGCCCTAACCCATCTGGACAAGAGGAATAGCTATGTAAGAATGATGTTCATCGACTACAGCTCAGTATTTAACACCATAGTACCCTCCAAACTCGTCATTAAGCTCGCGACCCTGGGTCTCGACCCCGACCCTGTGAAACTTGGTCCTGGACTTCCTGACGGGCTGCCCCCAGGTGGTGAGGGTAGGAAACAACTACTCCACCCCACTGATCCTCAACACTGGGGCCCCACAAGGGTGGGTTCTCAGTCCTCACCTGTACTTCCTGTTCACCCATGACTGTGTGGCTCTGCATGCCTCCAACTCAATCATGAAGTTTCCATGTGACACTACAGTGGTAGGCTTGATTACCAACAATGATGAGACGGCCTACAGGGAGGAGGTGAGGGCCCTTGGAAAATAACCTCACACTCAACATCAACAAAACAAAGGAGATTATCATGGACTTCAGGATTCAGCAGAGGAAGCACCCCCCTATCCATATCGACGGGACAGTAGTGGAGAAGGTGGAAAGTTTGAAGTTCCTCGGCGTACACATCATGGACAAACTGAAATGGTCCACCCACACAGACAGCATGGTGAAGAAGGCGCAACAGCGCCTCTTCGACCTCAGGAGGCTGAGGAAATTTCGGCTTGTCACCAAAAACACTTTTACAGATACACAATCGAGAGCATCCCGCTCACAACCGTAAGGCTCTCCAGAGGGTAGTGAGGCCTGCACAACGCATCACCGGTGGCAAACTACCTGCCCTCCAGGACACCTACTTTTTGGCCTTCCAATGTCACAGGAAGGCCAAAAAGAAGGACAACAACCACCCGAGCCACTGCCTGTTCACCCCGCTATCATCCAGAAGGCGACGTCAGTTCAGGTGCATAAAACCTGGGACCGAGAGACTGAAAAACAGCTTCTATCTCAAGGCCATCAGACTGTTAAACAGCAATCACTAACATTGAGTGGCTGCTGCCAACATACTGAATCAATCACTAGCCACTTTAATAATGAAAAATTGGATGTAATAAATATATCGCTAGTCACTTTAAACTATGCCACTTTATATAATGTTTACATACCCTACACTACTCATCTCATATGTAAACACTATACCATCTACTGCATCTTGCCGGTCTGCCATCGCTCATCCATATGTACATATTCTTATTAATTTCTTTACACTTCTGTGTATAAGGTAGCTGTTGTGAAATTGTTAAATTACTTGTTAAATATTACTGCATGGCGGAACTAGAAGCACAAGCATTTTGCTACACTCGCGTTAACATCTGCTAACCATGTGTATGTGACAAATGTGATTTGATTTAATGGATCATTTCACCAATTAAAAAAATATACATTACATTTGTGGAACATCAAGATCACCATGTTCTGTAGTTTCTGTTTAAACTTTAGGTATTCAGCATGTATCTACAGATAGTTTAGGCTCATCCTTTAAGGTACATTTCTGGATGGAAAGTGATACAACCATGGAGGGAAACGTCAGCACTTATACTGGGCGTGGGGCTTTACGACACTAGGTAGGTTTCCATTGACCCAGGTGTATTCAACAAAAGCAATGTCGCAAACGTTCTAAAGATCAACATTTTTATCAATTTGACGAGGATGGATTTGCTTTTGTCAAACGTTCTTTATTTTGACAAATAATGATGTAAACTGTGTTTTTCAAATGAATTATGATTGCCAAATAATTCTGAAGGTATGCGGGGGCACGTGATGTCATCACGTACAGAACAAGGCATGGATGTTCATCCCAAAGGTGTTCGATGGGGTGGAGGTCAGGGCTATGTTCAGGCCAGTCAACTTCTTCCACACCAATCTCGAAAAAACATTTCTTTATTGACCTTGCTTTGTGCACAGGGGCATCGTCATGCTGAAACAGGAACGGGCCAGCCCCAAACTTTTGCCACAAAGGTGGAAGCACAGAATCATTTAGAATGTCATTGTATGCTGTAGTGTTAAGATTCCCTTCACTGGAACTAAATACAGCCCCAGACCATTATTCCTTCTCCACCAAACTTTACAGTTGGCAGCATGCATTCGGCAGGTAGCATTCTCCTGGCATCCGCAAAACCCAGATTCATCCGTCGGACTGTCAGATGGTGAAGCGTTATTCATCACTCCAGAGAATGTGTTTCCACTGCTCCAGAGTCTAACGGCGGGGAGCTTTACACCACTCCAGCAAACGCTTTGCATTGCGCATGGTGATCTTAGGCTTGGTTTCAGTTGCTCAGCCATGGAAACCCACTTCATGAACAGTTATTGTGCTGACGTTGCTTCCAGAGGCAGTGAGTGATGCAAACGAGGACAGATGATTTTTACGTACTACACGCTCCCATTATGTGAGCTTGTGTGGCCTACCACTCTGTGGCTGAGCCGTTGTTGCTCCTAGAGATTCCACAATAACAGCACTAACAGTTGATTAGGACAGCTCTAGTAGGGCAGAAATTTGACAAACTGACTTGTTGGAAAGGTGGAATCCTAAGACAGTGCCACGTTGAAAGTTACTGAGCTTTTCTGTTCGTGCCATTCTACAGCCAATGTTTGTCTATGGAGATTGCGAGGCTATGTGCTCGATTTAATACACCTGTCAGCAATGGGTGTGGCTTAAATAGCCAAATCCATAAATTTGTAGGGGTGTCCACATACTCTTGACCATGTAGTGTATCTTTAAAGTTCCACTCCACATTTAATTCAAAATGCTTCATGCTTACTACATATATTTTTTACAACTATAAAATAATGTTTTTTTTGCAGAACAAGGATTGTCCTGACTTTCAATAATGTCTGAATTGCTTAGCTTAGCTTTTTTTGGTTGGCTGGATGCAAGTTTCATCATCAAATTATTTCCAATCTGCAGTGCAAGTTTCACCACCATTGCACGGACCATGTCGACACCAGTGAAGGCTGCTGAGGGGAGGATGGCTCATAATGGACATCATGTGTTTAATGTATTTGATGCCATTCCACTTATTCCGCTCCAGCCATTACCACGAGACACCCCCCCCCCCCCCCAGTGTGGTGGTTGTGTGTGTGTGTGTGTTTGTAGATGGGACTGTGGTTGCAACATAGAGAAAAGTCCATGGCTAGGGTGGCTGAACTTACAGGACTTCCTCAGATATGGCCTGGTGTAGATGTCCTGTAAAGCGTGCAACTCGAGGGCATTTCAACTGCCATACCATGCCGCAATGCAGCCAATAAAGATGCTCTCGATCTTTAGAAGTTTGTCAGTATCTGAGGAGCCATGCCAAATTTCTTCAGCTGCCTGAGGAATATGACGCATTGGTACACCTTATTTACTGCTGTACTGGTGTTATGGATCCATGTCAAGTCTTTAGTGATGTGTACACCAAGGAACTTGAGGCTGCTGACCCTCTTGAAGATCAGCTCCTTAGTTTTACTGGGGTTGAGGGAGAAGTTGTTGTGCCGGCACCAAACTGTCAGATCTCCCCGTTTCATTGTTCATTGTCAGTCCTACAAAGGTGGGATCATCAACAAACTTTATCATGGAGTTGCTTTGCCATGCAGTCGTGGTTGAACAGGAAGTACAGGAGGGCACTGAGCACACATCCATGGGGGGCCCCTGTGTTGAGAGTCAGTGTGGATGAGAACTTATTGCCTTTCATCGCGACCTGTGGTCTGCCAGTCTGGAAGTCCAGGATCCAGGGTGGTGTTCAAGTCCAGGGCCCTGAGCTTGAATATAACATGTATATAGTTTTGCATGCCATTTCAAACCAAAATCCAATATTATTTGTCACATACACAGGTTTAGCAGATGTTATTGTGGGTGTAGCAAAGTGATTGTGCTTCTAGCTCCAACAGTGCAGTAATATCTAACAAGTATTATCTAACAATACACACAATCTAAAGTAAAGGAATGGAATTAAGACTAAATATTTTGAGTCAGAGCTGCACAGACCACGATACAGTAGAATAGGACAGTATACATTATATACATATGAGATGAGTAACGCAAAATATGTAAACATTATTAAAGTGACTAGTGCATCCTCTAACCAGCATCATGTACTAGTGAGGGCTTTTTAACAGTCTGATGGCCTTGAGGTAGAAGCTGTTTTTCAGTCTCTAGGCCCTGGCTAAGCTGCACCTGTACCTCGCCTTCTGGATGATAACGGGGTGAACAGGCAGTGGCTCAGGTGGTTGTTGTCCTTGATGATATATTTGGCATTTCTGTGACATCGGTTGCTGTAGGTGTCCAGGAGGGCAGGTAGTTTGCCCCGGGTGATGCCTTGGGAAGACCGCACCACCCTATGGAGAGCCATGCAGTTGCGGGCGGTGCAGTTTCCGTACCAGGCGGTGAAGAAGCCCGACAGGATGCTCTCAACTGTGCATATGTAAAAGTTTGTGAGGGTTTTAGATGCCAAGCCAAATTTCTTCAGCCTCCTGAGTTTGAAGAGGCGCTTTTGCGCCTTCTTCACCACACTGTCTGTGTGGGTGGATCATTTCAGTTTGTCAGTGATGTGTACGCCACATCACTGATGTGGATAGTGGGGTGCACCCTCAAGTCCACTTGCTGTTTCCTGAAGTCCACTTTCAAATAAAGTATCGAAAGCACATTGATTTCTTATGCTTTTGTGTTGCACCAGCTTATTCTTCAATCAACAAGTGGCTGCTGACAACACTAATGCTGAGCGCAGATGAAGTGCACCGATTTCCAATGCAGATAATCATCTTGTTTATTATTCAGATTAGCCTCTCGACTGTTGATTATTGCTGCTGATCAAATATGTACACAGGGACGAGTCAATTCGCAACGCATCTTTAATGAATTGGACCTTTGTTTTCCCATAGTGAGCCTATCCCCGGCCTTGTTCCTTCACACATTGTTTCACTATTGATCAGGATAGACATCCTTAGACAGATAAAGAAACTTTTTTAACTTGACTGCTCTCTCCCTCCCATCTCTTTTCTTTTCTCTAGCTATCCCTCCCTGGCATCCTCAGGGAATGTGCAGGCTTGGTTGGTGGAGGTCCATTGAGCATTCTATCAGTTGAGAGGAGGCAGTATCCGCCCATGTCTGTTGCCCTGACCCTAATGGACCTTCTAGCACCATCAACTAAGTGACACCAGTGTACCATTAAGGAAAAACATTTTCATCCTTCCACAGAGAGGTCCCATAGTGGCACAGGGAGAGCACTGCGATATGACTGACACCGGGTAACAAACACTTTGAACTCCTGAACAGGAAATTAATGCAGGGAGCACCGCTCGAGGCTCAACACGTTGCATGTTGCACACTTAAATTGACACGTCTTGCCAGATGACATGCTGATATCCCGTTATGGCCTAAGCACCACTTGTGATTCTCTATGGTTGCTTGTCCTGGCGAGCGCTTGGCACATTGTTGTGTACATAAAGACAGACGTTGCAGATAGAAGGCCAGGGAATACAAATGTGGTTTTAGGTAACCTCTACTTCAGAACAAATCTCAACATTGAACTGTGGTGGTATGAAAATGCTATGAAAGGGACCATGGTGCTAATCAAAGAGACCGTTGAATTCAAAATACCTACGTGACAACCTACACGTGGAATATCTATATTAAATATCTAATATCAGCAATTGATCTTTGTGACCAACAGCTGTAAGCTACTGCATCAAAGAGTGTCCATAATGTGGTTTAGACTTCATATCACCTCCAAAGTGAAGCTCTTAATGTGCCCAAGACACAACAGCCATTCCACATCTGTCAGAATCCCCCTGGCTTTACTTAAATGGCACGAACTAGGGAATGTTTTGTGAGGATGCCCAGGAGTGACCAAGCATATGTTATATAAATAAATAAAAGTTTCTCACAAAAGTATTCAGACCCTTTGACTTTTTATAAATTTGGTTTCGTTACAGCCTTATTCTAAAATTGATTAAATTATTTTTTCCCTCATCAATCTAAAGACAATACCCCATAATGACAATGCGAAAACAGGCTTTTAGAAATTTGGGCAGATTTATTAAAGATAAAAAAACAGAAATAAGTATTCAGACCGTTTGCAATGAGACTCGAAATTGAGCTCAGGTTCATCCTGTTTCCATTGATCATCCTTAAGATGTTTCTACAACTTGACTGGAGTCCACATGTGGTAAATTTAATTGATTTTATATGATTTGGAAAGGAACACACCTGTCTATATAAGGTCCCACAGTTGACAGTGTATGTCAAAGCAAAACCCAAGAATGCACAGTGATTCCGAAAAGCTGGTGGTTTACCCAATAAGTTACTGGGAGTTTATACGTAGAGTGTGTGACTCTCTTTGTTTTTAAAGCAAAAACCAAGACAGGATTGTGTCGAGGCACAGAAAATAGTGGCCTACATAATTCTTAAATGGAAGAAGTTTGGAACCACCAAGACTCTTCCTAGAGCTGGCGGCCTGGCCAAACTGAGCAATGGGGGCAGAAGGGCCTTGTTCAGGTAGGTGAACAAGAACGCAATGGTCACTCTGAAAGAGCTCCTGAGAAGATGGGAGAGGGACTTTCCAGAGGGACAACCATCTCTGCAGCATTTCACCAATCAGGCCTTTATTGTAGAGTGGCCAGACGGAAGCCACTCCTCAGTAAAAGACACATGACAGCCCATTTGGAAATGACCAAAACAAGATACTCTGGTCTGATGAAACCAAGACTGAACTCTTTGGTCTGAATGCCAAGTGTCACGTCTGGCGGAAACCTGGCACCATCCGCACGGTGACGCATGGTGGTGGCAGCATCATACTGTTGGGATGTTTTTCAGCATCAGGGACTGGGAGACTTGTCAGGATCGAGGGAAAGATATTTTATGAAAACCTGCTCCTAACCACAAAGCTAAGACAATGGAGGAGTGGCTTAAGGATAAGTCTCTGAATGTCCTTGAGTGGCCCAGAGCCCGGACTTGAACCCGATCAAACATCTCTGGGGAGTCCTGAAAATAGCTGTGCAGCGACCCTCCCCATCCAACCTGACAGAGCTTGAGAGGATCTGCATAGAAGAATGGGAGAAGCTCCCCAAATACAGGTGTGCCAACGGTGCATCAACAAAGTACTGAGTAAAGGGTCTAAATACTTATGTAAATGTGATTTTTCGTTGTTTTTTTTGACATTTGGAAAAATGTCTAAAAACCTATTTTTGCTTTGTAATTATGGGGTTTTGTGTGTAGATTGATGAGGGAAAAAAACGATTTAATCAATTTTAGAAGAAGCCTGTAACGTAACAGAATGTGAAAAAGTCAATGTACTTTCCAAATGCACTGTATACTATTGAACACTGTCGATGTCATATCCTTGTTCTCCACTGTCGCGTCCCAGTCCTTGTGTGACTTTTTTGAAAAAGCACTATAATTGATCACTTTGTTCAGTGTGATGGTAATGATGCAATACCAAAAGACATCTGTATTTCATAGAAAATAACATATTAAGTTCTGATGCACATCAAAAAAATAATAAAGCTTTCATTTGACTATTTTTCAAAGAGGTGCATTAAGTACTCCGTTAAAAAAGTACTCCGTTACAGTGACTCACCCTTCTAGATAACTTGAAACAGTCTAACCTGGTCTTGAAGTGGCCTACACTAGCTTCTACTAGTCAACTTCTTCCGCCAATTAGCTTCACATTGCAAAGTTGCTTGGGCTACTTAGGGAATGTAAATTAATTATACAATGTAAACTGGACAATACCTTTCAGCTGTCTCATTAAATTCTTTGTGTATGAATTTCTAAAATTTGTAGTTGGTTTGAGGTTTTCAAGTCATTGAAATTTGGAGCTATTGACATTTAAAAATATATCATCCTATGATGGTCCCTAACTAGCCCCATAGGGATAGTGAATGTTAAACCAAATTGACCATGGGCATTAAGATCAGGTTGCGTGCAGCTGCGCTCCGAATTGATGATTAGTTTGGTGCTGGCAGCTGTGGGCATGAATTGAAATGTAGTACAATGTTCAACCCTGAACCATTTGAATCATACAATATAATTTAGATTGGAGTTGAAAAAAACTTTTGTTGACACACACCAGTAGTGGCACAAGAGTGTTGGTTTGTCAACAGCTGTGAATTGAGGTGACAAAGAAAATGTGGTCAATTGATGCATGGAGCAAGCAATAAAGCAAGCATCTGATTACATTTTTACATGATCTACTGGTTAAAACCATAAAAATAAGTGTTATCCACACATACTGTATGTTGGTTGTCCAGGAAAACATGATATGCTACCATTAGCATAGATTTTCATGTTTTCATGGACAACTTAAAAATCGTGAATAACATAATGCACCCTGTCCAATGATAGAATGATTGGCAGCATGTACTCTTTACAATAATTAATTACAGCATGTACATTTTTGCATTACTTAGATATGCAAACTCTTGTTATTACTGAAATTCCCCCCCAAAATTGGCCACGTTATTTTCAGAGCAGTTTAAGACTAGTTTTGACATCAGCGGTTATGCTAGTGGTGATAGCCTTGAGTGAAATAATGTGTTGATATACATCAAAAAGTGAAATTGATTTCTTGAAATGCATTCTTATTTTAATAAACTGAAATTAGATTAGATCTCTCCACACTTCATTCATGTTATATTGAAACTGACCCAGGGTTCAGAAGATATTAAATTATAGAGGATGAATTCCTCGATCTCACGAATCTCAGATATGTTTATCTTTTATTATTTTATGTCTGCCTCATTTAATTGCTTGTGAACCAGATGACAAAGAACAGTAAATAAAATAACTGACCTGAATTAAAATGACATTCTAGATCCTACACAGCGTTTGATAAATGACAATATACAATCAAAGCATGTATGTACTGTAGACCTACAGTACATACTGTACACACCTACTCTTTTCTCACATTGCTTTAGACAGAAGACTGAACCACAATAGTCTGTGTTTCTAATACTCCTGAAATTAATTGAATACAGCTGATTTTAATACAGACATACACGATATATACAAAAGTATATGGACACCCCATCAAACGAGAGGATTGGGTTATTTCAGCCACACACACTGCTGACAGGTGTTTAAAACCGAGTACACAGCCATGACATCTCCATAGACAAACATTGGCTGTAGAATGGCCTTACTGAAGAGCTCAGTGACTTTCATAGGATGCCACCTTTCCAACAAATCAGTTGGTCAAATTTCTGCCCTGCTAGAGCTGGCCCTGTCAACTGTAAGTGATGTTATTGTGAAGAGGAAATGTCTAGGAGCAACAACGGGTCAGCTGCGAAGTGGTATGCCACACAGATCACAGAATGGTCCCGCCGAGTACTGAAGCACATAGCATGTGAAAATCGTCTGTCCTCAGTTGCAGCACTCACTACCGAGTTCCAAACTACCTCTGGAAGCAACGTCAGCAGAGAACTGTTAGTCGGGAGCTCCATGAAGTGGGCTTTCAAGGCCGAACAGCCGCACACAAGCGTAAGATCACCATGTGCAATGCCAAGCACTGGCCAGAAATGTTGTAAAGCTTGCTGCCTTTGGACTCTGGAGCAGTGGTAACACATTCTCTGGAGTGATGAATCAGACTTCACCATCTGGTAGTCCGACGGACTAATCTGAGTTTGGCGGATGCCAGCAGAACGCTACCTGCCCCAATGCATAGTGCCACCTGTAAAGTTAGGTGGAGGAGGAATAATGATCTGGGGCTGTTTGTCATGGATCGGGCTAAACCCCTTAGTTCCAGTGAAGGGAAATCTTAACGCCACAGCATATAATAACATTCTAGTCAATTCTGTGCTTTCAACTTTGTGGTAGCAGTTTGGGGAAGGCCCTTACCTTGATCAGCATGACAATGCCCCAGTGCTCAAAGTGAGGTCCATACAGAAATGGTTTGTTGAGATCGCTGTGGAAGAACTTGACTGGCCTGCACAGAGCCCTGACCTCAACTCCATCTAACACCTTTGGGATTTATTGGAACACCGATTGCAAGCCAGGCCTAATCTCCCAACATCAGTGTCCGACTTCACTGAAGCTCTTGTGGCTGAATGGAAGCAAGTCCCCGTATCAATGTTCCAACATCTAGTGGAAAGCCTTCCCAGAAGAGTGAAGGCTATTATAGCAGCAAATGGGGTACTAACTCCATATTAACGCCCATGATTTTGGAATGAGAAGTTGGTGTCCACATACTTCTGGTAATTTAGTGTAGATATCAGAGGACAGTACAAGCAACACAAAAGCTTTGACTACCATGGTCCTTTGTGGTTCATTTGATAGGGCATGAAGCTTGCAACATCAGCATCGTGGGTTTGATTCCCATTGTGCCCACCATACTAAAATGTATGAACGCACTACTGTAAGTTGCTTTCTATAGAAGCGTCTGCTAAACGGCATTATAGTATATACTATAGCTATAAACAACTACATTTTGAAAAAGCTAAAAGGCTTTGATAGAAATTAGTGCTCTCCATCCCAGTTACCAGCTCCTTGGACCCAATGGGACTTCTATATCAGGATTAACATGACAAGATTCCTCCCTGAATCCTAATTAATTCAGCCGAGACATGAATAATATATTTAAAATCTTGTCTTCTCAGACACCTTGCACCTTTGCCATCAGCAAGGAGACTTGGAATCAATATGATGTTGTAATACATACCTTTATTCTGGTTACAACCTATTTTTCCTCAACTTATTAATTAAACAAGTATGCCCAAGTCTGTTTTATGGAACAAATCTTCCTCTCAGAGTTCCCAGAAAGAGTGTTATTATTAACAAGTAGGATGAATGATCAGCAGCGCTTGGTATTTTGTTCATTAGAATTGGGAATTGGCATTTTATTACATTCCATATTACTTATTCAAAACATTGCAAATTGTTTCCTACATTTACTACGACATGTAACTCATTATGGTGAGATGATTATTTTCACTATCAGTATGTTGCATTCGTATCGAGCACAAAACAAGCTTTGCAAAGTCGATGAAGTGGTAATAATTCATGCTCATATTCTTTGTGCTCACCAGCGAGGTTTAAATATTGAACAAATTATGAAACATTCTCTTTTATTAAGTTAAAAGATGGATAAAATGTAGAGTGAGAGAAACATAAACCCTGAGAGAGTTTCAAATACATATTTTAAAGTCCAGGAATGACCTTCTGAAAAGACTTGATTTTGAATTCAGAGGCCTAACTGGAGATCTTGTGATGTTCTGGAGTGACGAACTATTGTCCATATAGGTCAAAAACACTGAAATACTAAAAACATACTACACAGAGCCTTTATTAGTCGACATTTTAGACATGGTTTCTCAGTCTTCTCCTCTTGATCTGCTCTATAAGTTGCCTGACCTACAGTAATATTCGGGTGATGCAGTGAAGGGATAGAGCAGAATGGAGGAGCTAACCGCATGTAAATGACAATCAGATTGTATACATAGTGGCCATTTAAAAAAAACATTTTTTTTTATTACACTGAGTGTACAAAACATTAGGAACATCTGCTCTTTCCATGACATAGACTGACCAGGTATATTCCAGGTAAAAGCCATGATCCCTTATTGATGTCACTTGTTAAATCCACTTCAATCAGCGTAGAAAAAGGGGAGGAGACAGGTTAAATAAAGATTTTTAAGCCTTGAGACAATTGAGGCATGATTGTGTATGTGTGTCATTCAGAGAGTGAATTTGCAAAATAAAATATTTAAATCCTTAGAACGGGGTAGGTACTAGGCGAACTGGTTTGAGTGTTTCAAGAACTACAATGCTGCTGGGTTTTTCACGCTCAACAGTTTCTTATTGGAATCAAGAATGGTCCACCATCCAAAGGACATCCAGCCAACTTGACACAACTATGGGAAGCATTGGAGTCACATAAAATGAAGACATATTATTATTATTACATTTTTTATCATGTGGCTGGTTTTCCTTTTGTAGTCTGTGATTGTAGACCCTGCCATTTATGTCTCGTGTCTGAGCAGTGTCTCCACTATGTCTCTGTACTAACGATTTGCCTGTTTTATTGCCTTACGTAGGGAATAAATACACTGTTTCTCCTATATTCCCAGTCACCCTGCCATGGTTAAATGCGGTGGTTCGCGCTTTCAGTTTTGCGCAAATCCTGCCATCTATCCATGGTTTCTTGTTTGGGTAGGTTTGAATTCACAGTGGGTACAACATCTCCTACACACTGTCTTATAAACTCAGTCACCATATCAGTATATTCGTCAATGTTGTTCTCAGAGGCTACCCGGAACATATCCCTCCACGTGATCAAAACAATCTTGAAGCGGGGATTCCAATTAGTCAGAACAGCGTTGAATAGTCCTTAGCACGGGTACTTCCTGTTTGCATTTCTGCCTATAGGAAGTGAGAAGCAAAATGGAGTCGTGATCAGATTTTCTGAAGGGAGGGCGGGGGAGGTCCTTGCAGGCATCCCGGAAGTTGGAGTACCAGTGGTTTAGCAGCGCGAGTACAACAACGTCAATGTGTTGATCGAACTTCGGGGGCTAGTTCCTCAAAATATGCTTTGTTAAAATCCCCAGCTACAATAAATGCCTGAACTAGGAACCTGATCGCTGTACGGACTCAGACAGTAATTCCCAAGAGAGCCATGTTTCCGTGAAACAGAGTATGTTATCCCGGATGTCTCTCTGGATGGAAATCCTCACCCTCAGCTCGTCAACTTTATTATCCGGAGACTGAACATTAGCAAGTAATATACTCGGAAGCAGTGGGTGGTGTGCGCGCCTCCTGAGTCGGACTAGAAGTCCACTCTAACTAAGTACCTTTTCTCTGCCGCCAATGTTTTAGGTCGGGCCTCTAGAATCAGTTCATTTGCCATGGGGGATACGAACAAAGGATCCGATTCAGGAAAGTTATATTCCTTGTCGTAAAACTGGTAATGCTGGTGAGTTACCGCTGGTCTGATATCCAAAAGTTCTTCCCGGCATTAAAACATTTCTGCCCTAATAATGTTAGAAATAACACATAAAAAAGAGGAAATACTGCAAAGTTGGCAGATGAATGGTGAGATGCCGGTGGACACTTTGAATAGGTCAGTAGCTTATAGAGTAATTTGAGAAGAATGCAATTGCTGAATATAGTTACATATTCTAAACTAAGTGTTTTGATAACTTTCAAATGTAGTCACAGGTCCATGTAGAACAAACAACCCTTTACATAATAACATATAAGCAGTGTTCTGCTAATATAACAATGTGCACCTCTCACCTATCATTTTCCTTCGCAACCGGTACAGATATTGTGCCTATCGGGATTTTGTCTGGTGGTAATGGGGATACCTTCCTGTGTTGTGTCCCGAATACAAAAGGAGTTCCCTGATCCTGTTGCAGAATAAACTGGGTTTCTCCCTCCCCATATTGACGTATCCCATTCAATTCAATAACTTTTAAAAAATACAAGTAAAAGTTGTGTATAGTACAAAATGTGCCTGGTCTCTCCATTTAGAGACATCAGTATCAAGCCCATCTGTCAGTCTGGACTTCATCACATCATCTTGCAAGTCTCCATGTGCTGGCTCCATACATGTTTTTGTGAACACATTCACACATAGTTACTGTTCTATTACCAATGGCAGTTAAGATGGGTAATATCTGATACACAAACTATGTTGGAGTTTGAACAGGTCAGATAAAATCTACCCAATTATGGTCACCCCATCAAATGACTGAGGCTGGCATCTGGCAAAAGCATCTACAGTCCTCTCCATCTGTAGAAATTGGCAGAGTTGAGGCAGAGTGCATCAGTGATGCATGGAATGAAAAAGGTGTTGCAAATAATATACATTTCTGCTGTACTGTTATATTAGTAATCACCTTCAGACCCACAATGTGGATGTGTTGAGTGCCAGGTCTCTCTCCATTCAGAGAGTATCAAGCCTGTCTGTCGGTTAGGACTCCATCACATCATCTTGCAAGTCTTCAAGTGCTGGCTCCATAGATGCATCTGTGAACACGTACACAGTCACTGTTCTATTACCAATGACAGTTAGGATTGGTGATATCTGACAAACAAACATATTCTATGTTAAAGTTTGAACAGGTCTCCCTCTACGACCGTTGGTGAGCAGGCAAGAGGTAATGCCGGAGGCAAGGTCCTTGCCTGTGCCCCGTTTATGGGCATGGCAGCGTAGATCAGCTCCTGGCCCCTCATTAAAGATACTGGTCGGTCACACACAAACACACACACACAGAGCACACAATACCGCTGCCTTGTTCAGGGGCAGAACAACACATTTTTTACCTTGTCAGCTCTGGGTTTCGATCCAGCAACCTTTCGGTTACGAGCCCAACGCTCTAACCACTAGGCTACCTGCCGCAAAAGAGCACCTGGAAGTTCCACAGCGCTACTGGCAAAATATTCTGTGGACAGATTAAACTAAAGTTGTGTTGTTTGGAAGGAACACAATACACTATGTGTGGAGAAATGAAGGCACAGCACACCAACATCAAAACCTCATCCCAACTGTAAACTATGGTGGATGGAGCATCATAGTTTGGGGCTGCTTTTTTGCCTCAGGGCCTGGACAGCTTGCTATCATCAAGACATTTTGCAGGAGAATGTAAGGTTATGTGTCCGCCAATTGAAGCTCAACAGAAGTTAGGTGATGAAACAGGACAACAACCTAAAATCAACAACATAAATTTCTGTTGAACAGTTCACTGCCTGTTCAGGGGCAGAATGACAGATTTGTACCTTGGCAGCTCAGGGGTTTGAACTTGCAACCTTCCGGTTACTAGTCTAATGCTCTAACCACTAGGCTACCATGCCGCCTTCTGGAATGTCAGTCCTGACCTCAACCCGATTGAGATGCTGTGGCATGACCTCAAGAGTGCGGTCCACACCAGACATCCCAAGAAAAATGTGGAACTGAAACAGTTTTGTAAAAAGGAATGGTCCAAAATTCCTCCTGAACGTTGTGCAGGTCTGATCCGCAACTACAGAAAACGTTTGGTTGAGGTTATTGCTGCCAAAGGAGGGTCAACCAGTTATTAAACCCAGCGGTTCACGTACTCTTTCCAACCTGCACTGTGATTGTTTTCACGGTGTGTTCAGTAAAGACATGAAAAATTATAATTGTTTGCGTGTTATTAGTTTAAGCAGACTATGTTTTTCTATTGTTGTGACTTAGATGAAGATCAGATCAAATTTGATGACCAATATATTCAGAAATCCAGGTAATTCTAAAGGGTTCACATACTTTTTCTTCACACTGTATTGGGCGGCAGCGTAGCCTAGTGGTTAGAGCGTTGGACTAGTAACTGGAAGGTTACGAGTTCAAACCCCCGAGCTGACAAGGTACAAATCTGTCGTTCTGCCCCTGAACAGGCAGTTAACCCACTGTTCCCAGGCCGTCATTGAAAATAAGAATGTGTTCTTAACTGACTTGCCTGCTTAAATAAAGGTAAAAATGTAAAAAAAAAATGTATATTAGATATTTCTGTATTTGAATTTAATTTGCAATAATTTCTAAAAACATGTTTTCACTTTGTCATAACAGGATATTGAGTGTAGATGGGTGAAAAAAAATAATCACATTTATCCATTTTGAATTCAGGCTGTAACAACAAAATATGGAATAAGTCAAGGGGTATGAATACTTTCTGAAGGCACTGTATATTATACATGGTGGTTATGATAAGCATGGAAGAACCAACCTGATCGCTGCATTCAACTTTCTAAGATTCCTTCAAATATCATGATATGTGAAGTGAAATTGAATGCGAAAAGCAACGATCAGGCTGGTTCCACGTGGCAAGGTTATGACAAATTTAGTCCTGTGTAGCTCAGTTGGTAGAGCATAGTGCTTACAGTGCCAGGGTTGTTGGTTTGATTCCCATTGGGGACCAGTATTAAAATTGTATGCACTTGCTTCTCTAAGACACTATATAAGTGTCCTCCCTATTGCAATTATAGAAATAATCACAGAGAGGGCATTTCTGCATGATGCTTTGGATCTCCTTGCTGGTCTTCTATATATTGCATGTTCAACTGCAAACTAGACATTTCTCAAACAACTGCACCAGGCAAAACTCATAAACAATGTACTTCCTCATCTTATGAGGTGGTGTCGACTGCGAGGGCTTGTGACATTGTGATACAATAGGCAGCCAGGTGGCAAAATTACATTTTGTTGTAAAGAATTGACAAAGCGTTGTGATAATGCACTTCACAACCAAAATGACTTTACTACTTGTATCTGCTTTGTTGGTTAATTAACCTACTAGTTTATCAAACCAGTTGATTATGTATTTATTTACCCCCTTTTTCTCCCCACTTTCATGATTACGATCTCGTCTCAATCGCTGCAACTCTGCAGCGGGCTCTGGAGAGGCAAAGGTCGAGTCATGCGTCCTCCGAAACATAAGGATCCTCCCCTTTTTTTCCCAATTTTCGCCTAAAATGTCATACCCAAATCGAACTGTCTGTAGCTCAGGCTCTGGAGCAAGGATATGCATATTATTTACATTTACATTTAAGTCATTTAGCAGACGCTCTTATCCAGAGCGACTTACAAATTGGTGCATTCACCTTATGACATCCAGTGGAACAGCCACTTTACAATAGTGCATCTAAATATTTTAAGGGGGGAGGGGGTGAGAAGGATTACTTTATCCTATCCTAAGTATTCCTTAAAGAGGTGGGGTTTCAGGTGTCTCCGGAAGGTGGTGATTGACTCCGCTGTCCTGGCGTCGTGAGGGAGTTTGTTCCACCATTGGGGGGCCAGAGCAGCGAACAGTTTTGACTGGGCTGAGCGGGAACTGTACTTCCTCAGTGGTAGGGAGGCGAGCAGGCCAGAGGTGGATGAACGCAGTGCCCTTGTTTGGGTGTAGGGCCTGATCAGAGCCTGGAGGTACTGAGGTGCCGTTCCCCTCACAGCTCCGTAGGCAAGAACCATGGTCTTGTAGCGGATGCGAGCTTCAACTGGAAGCCAGTGGAGAGAGCGGAGGAGCGGGGTGACGTGAGAGAACTTGGGAAGGTTGAACACCAGACGGGCTGCGGCGTTCTGGATGAGTTGTAGGGGTTTAATGGCACAGGCAGGGAGCCCAGCCAACAGCGAGTTGCAGTAGTCCAGACGGGAGATGACAAGTGCCTGGATTAGGACCTGCGCCGCTTCCTGTGTGAGGCAGGGTCGTACTCTGCGGATGTTGTAGAGCATGAACCTACAGGAACGGGCCACCGCCTTGATGTTAGTTGAGAATGACAGGGTGTTGTCCAGGATCACGCCAAGGTTCTTAGCGCTCTGGGAGGAGGACACAATGGAGTTGTCAACCGTGATGGCGAGATCATGGAACGGGCAGTCCTTCCCCGGGAGGAAGAGCAGCTCCGTCTTGCCGAGGTTCAGCTTGAGGTGGTGATCCGTCATCCACACTGATATGTCTGCCAGACATGCAGAGATGCGATTCGCCACCTGGTCATCAGAAGGGGGAAAGGAGAAGATTAATTGTGTGTCGTCTGCATAGCAATGATAGGAGAGACCATGAGAGGTTATGACAGAGCCAAGTGACTTGGTGTATAGCGAGAATAGGAGAGGGCCTAGAACAGAGCCCTGGGGGACACCAGTGGTGAGAGCGCGTGGTGAGGAGACAGATTCTCGCCACGCCAACTGGTAGGAGCGACCTGTCAGGTAGGACGCAATCCAAGCGTGGGCCGCGCCGGAGATGCTCAACTCGGAGAGGGTGGAGAGGAGGATCTGATGGTTCACAGTATCGAAGGCAGCCGATAGGTCTAGAAAGATGAGAGCAGAGGAGAGAGAGTTAGCTTTAGCAGTGCGGAGCGCCTCCGTGATACAGAGAAGAGCAGTCTCAGTTGAATGACTAGTCTTGAAACCTGACTGATTTGGATCAAGAAGGTCATTCTGAGAGAGATAGTGGGAGAGCTGGCCAAGGACGGCACGTTCAAGAGTTTTGGAGAGAAAAGAAAGAAGGGATACTGGTCTGTAGTTGTTGACATCGGAGGGATCGAGTGTAGGTTTTTTCAGAAGGGGTGCAACTCTCGCTCTCTTGAAGACGGAAGGCACGTAGCCAGCGGTCAGGGATGAGTTGATGAGCGAGGTGAGGTAAGGGAGAAGGTCTCCGGAAATGGTCTGGAGAAGAGAGGAGGGGATAGGGTCAAGCGGGCAGGTTGTTGGGCGGCCGGCCGTCACAAGACGCGAGATTTCATCTGGAGAGAGAGGGGAGAAAGAGGTCAGAGCACAGGGTAGGGCAGTGTGAGCAGAACCAGCGGTGTCGTTTTGACTTAGCAAACGAGGATCGGATGTCGTCGACCTTCTTTTCAAAATGGTTGACGAAGTCATCTGCAGAGAGGGAGGAGGGGGGGGGGATTCAGGAGGGAGGAGAAGGTGACAAAGAGCTTCCTAGGGTTAGAGGCAGATGCTTGGAATTTAGAGTGGTAGAAAGTGGCTTTAGCAGCAGAGACAGAGGAGGAAAATGTAGAGAGGAGGGAGTGAAAGGATGCCAGGTCCGCAGGGAGGCGAGTTTTCCTCCATTTCCGCTCAGCTGCCCGGAGCCCTGTTCTGTGAGCTCGCAATGAGTCGTCGAGCCACGGAGCGGGAGGGGAGGACCGAGCCGGCCTGGAGGATAGGGGACATAGAGAGTCAAAGGATGCGGAAAGGGGGGAGAGGAGGGTTGAGAAGGTAGAATCAGGAGATAGGTTGGAGAAGGTTTGAGCAGAGGGAAGAGATGATAGGATGGAAGAGGAGAGAGTAGCGGGGGAGAGAGAGCGAAGGTTGGGACGTCGCGATACCATCCGAGTAGGGGCAGTGTGGGAAGTGTTGGATGAGAGCGAGAGGGAAAAGGATACAAGGTAGTGGTCGGAGACTTGGAGGGGAGTTGCAATGAGGTTAGTGGAAGAACAGCATCTAGTAAAGATGAGGTCGAGCATATTGCCTGCCTTGTGAGTAGGGGGGGAAGATGAGAGGGTGAGGTCAAAAGAGGAGAGGAGTGGAAAGAAGGAGGCAGAGAGGAATGAGTCAAAGGTAGACGTGGGGAGGTTAAAGTCGCCCAGAACTGTGAGAGGTGAGCCGTCCTCAGGAAAGGAGCTTATCAAGGCATCAAGCTCATTGATGAACTCTCCGAGGGAACCTGGAGGGCCATAAATGATAAAGATGTTAAGCTTGAAAGGGCTGGTAACTGTGACAGCATGGAATTCAAAGGAGGCGATAGACAGATGGGTAAGGGGAGAAAGAGAGAATGACCACTTGGGAGAGATGAGGATCCCGGTGCCACCACCCCGCTGACCAGAAGCTCTCGGGGTGTGCGAGAACACGTGGGCGGACGAAGAGAGAGCAGTAGGAGTAGCAGTGTTGTCTGTGGTGATCCATGTTTCCGTCAGTGCCAAGAAGTCGAGGGACTGGAGGGAGGCATAGGCTGAGATGAACTCTGCCTTGTTGGCCGCAGATCGGCAGTTCCAGAGGCTACCGGAGACCTGGAACTCCACGTGGGTCGTGCGCGCTGGGACCACCAGATTAGGGTGGCCGCAGCCACGCGGTGTGGAGTGTTTGTATGGTCTGTGCAGAGAGGAGAGAACAGGGATAGACAGACACCTAGTTGACAGGCTACAGAAGAGGCTACGCTAATGCAAAGGAGATTGGAATGACAAGTGGACTACACGTCTCGAATGTTCAGAAAGTTAAGCTTACGTAGCAAGAATCTTATTGACTAAAATGATTAAAATGATACAGTACTGCTGAAGTAGGCTAGCTGGCAGTGGCTGCGTTGTTGACTTTGTAGGCTAGCTGGCAGTGGCTGCGTTGTTGACACTACACTAATCAAGTTGTTCCGTTGAGTGTAATAGTTTCTACAGTGCTGCTATTCGGGGGCTAGCTGGCTAGCTAGCAGTGTTGATTACGTTACGTTGCGTTAAAAGAACGACAATAGCTGGCTAGCTAACCTAGAAAGTCGCTCTAGACTACACAATTATTATCTTTGTATCTATGTAGCTAGCTACGATCAAACAAATGGTGTGTCTCCCAGGTGGCTTGTGGCAAACTTTAAACAACAATTTTTATGGATATCTTTAAGAAATGGCTTTCTTCTTGCCACTCTTCCATAAAGGCCAGATTTGTGCAATATACGACTGATTGTTGTCCTATGGACAGAGTGTCCCACCTCAGCTGTAGATCTCTGCAGTTCATCCAGAGTGATCATGGGCCTCTTGGCTGCATCTCTGATCAGTCTTCTCCTTGTATGAGCTGAAAGTTTAGAGGGACGGCCAGGTCTTGGTAGATTTGCAGTGGTCTGATACTCCTTCCATTTCAATATTATCGCTTGCACAGTGCTCCTTGGGATGTTTAAAGCTTGGGAAATCTTTTTGTATCCAAATCTGGCTTTAAACTTCTTCACAACAGTATCTCGGACCTGCCTGGTGTGTTCCTTGTTCTTCATGATGCTCTCTGCGCTTTTAACGGACCTCTGAGACTATCACAGTGCAGGTGCATATATACGGAGACTTGATTACACACAGGTGGATTGTATTTATCATCATTAGTCATTTAGGTCAACATTGGATCATTCAGAGATCCTCACTGAACTTCTGGAGAGAGTTTGCTGCACTGAAAGTAAAGGGGCTGAATAATTTTGCACGCCCAATTTTTCAGTTTTTGATTTGTTAAAAAAGTTTGAGAATATCCAATAAATGTCGTTCCACTTCATGATTGTGTCCCACTTGTTGTTGATTCTTCACAAAAAAATACAGTTTTATATCTTTATGTTTGAAGCCTGAAATGTGGCAAACGGTCGCAAAGTTCAAGGGGGCCGAATACTTTCGCAAGGCACTGTAGAGATAAAATTAATCACTAACCTTTGATAATCTTCATCCGATGTCACTCCTATGACATCATGTTACACAATAAATTTATGTTTTGTTCGATAATATGCATATTTATATCCACAAATCTCGGTTTACATTGACGCCATGTTCAGAAATGCCTCCAAAATATCCGGAGTATTACAGAGAGCTACACCAGATAACAGAAATACTCATCATAAACTTTGACGAAAGATACATTTTTTACATATAGTTAAAGATACACTTCTTAATGCAACGGCTGTGTCAGATTTGTTTTAAACGTTACGAAAAAAGCATACCATGCAATAATCTAAAACAGCGCTAAGACGTAACAATATTTCTCCGCCATGTTGGAGTCAACAGAAATACGAAATTACATCATTAATATTCGCTTACCTTTGATGATCTTTCATCAGAATGCAGTGCAAGGAACCCTAGTTCCACAAGAAATCATTTTTTTGTTCCATAGTGTCCAATTAGCTGCTTTTGCTAGCACCATTAGTTCACATGTCCAAAAGCTTGCGCTGGTCCAGGCGAACTCGGACGAAAACTTCAAAAAGTTATATTTCAGGTCGAATAAACTGGTCAACTTAAGAAGAGAATCAATCTTCAGGATGTTATTTTCATAAATATCCAATAACGTTCCAACCGGAGCATTCGTTTTTGTCTACAGAGTCATGGAACACAGGCGATATCAACATAAATGTGCGCAACCAGGAACTGGCATTCTGACAGACCAGTGACTATTTCCCCTGCCATCTGGTCATACATCACACTCGAGGCTTCATTCCACGTTCTACTGACTGTTGACATCTAGTGGAAGGCGTAGGAAGTGGAATCAGATCCATATCTCGTTTGGATGTGGATAGGCGATAACTTGAAATTCGACCAGCCCTAGAATTTCCACTTCCTCTTTGGAAGTTTGCCTGCCATATGAGTTCTGTTATACTCACAGACATAATTCAAACATTTTTAGTAACTTCTGAGTGTTTTCTATCCAATAGTAAAAATAATATGCATATATTAGCATCTAGGACAGAGTAGGATGCAGTTCACTATGGGCACGCAATTCATCCAAAGTGAAAATGCTGCCCCCTATCCCTAACAGGTTTTAACGGATAATCTCTGCATGTATGGTTCCCACCGTGATCATAGCCCTAACCCAGATGTGGTGCACCTGTACTGACCTCGCCTTCTGAATGATTGTGAGGTGAGCAGGCAGCGGCTCAGGTGGTTATTGTCCTAGAAAATCTTTTTGGCTTTCGGGTTTTGTAGGTGTCCTGGAGGACAGGCAGTTTGCTCCCGGTGATGCCTTGGGAAGACTGCACTAACCTTTAAAGAGCCTTGCAGTTGAGGGCGGAGCAGTTGCTATACCAGGCGGTGATACAGCCCCACAGAATGTGCTCGTGTCTGCATCGGTAAAAGTTTGAATGCTTTAGGTGATAAGCCACATTTCTTCAGCCTCCAGAGGTTTATTAAGAGGTGCTGTTATGCCTTCTTCACCAGACTGTCTGTGTGGGTGGACAATTTCAGTTTGTCTGTGATGTGTACGCCGAGGAACTTCAAACTTTCCGCCTTCTCCACTACTGTCCCGTCGGTGTGGATAGGGGGATGGTCCCTCTGCTGTTTCCTGTAGTCCACTAGCATCTCCTTTGTTTTGTTGACGTTGAGTGTGAGGTTATTTTCCTGACACCACACTCCGAGGGCCCACACCTCCTCCCTGTAGGCAGTCTCATTGTTGTTGGTAATCAAGCATACCACTGTAGTGTCATCTGCAAATTAGAGGATTGAGTAGGAGACGTGCATTGCCACACAGTAATGGGTGAACAAGGAAGTACAGGAGAGGGCTGAGAACGCACCCTTGTGGGTTCCCAGTGTTGAGGATCAGCAGGTAGGAGATGTTGTTTCCTACCCTCACCACCTGAGAGTGTCCCGTCAGAAAGTCCAGGACCCAGTTGCACAGGGCGGGGTCGAGACCCAGGGCCCTGAGATTAATGATGAGTTTGGAGAGTACTATGGTTTTTAATACTGAGCTGTAGTCAATGAACAGCATTCTTACATAGGTATTCGTCTTCTCCAGATGGGATAGGGCAGTGTGATATGTGGACCTATTGGGGCGATAAGCGAATTGGAGTGGGTCTAGGGTATCAGGTATGGTGGGAACAGCAGACTGGGATAGCTATTGATTGAATATGTCTGTAAACTCACTAGCCAGCTGGTCTGTGCATGCTCTTATGAAGCGGCTAGGGTTAACACGTTTAACTGCTGTTCTCATGTTGTGGCAGCGAATGCTGCCAGAAATCCAAGGTTTCTGGTTAGGGAAGGTTTTAATTGCCACAGCGGGTACAACATCACCGATACACTTGCTAATAAACTCACTCACCTAGTCAGCGTACACATCAATGTTGTTTTCTGAGGCTACCCGGAACACATCCCAGTCCACTTGATCGGAGCAATCTTGAAACGTCGAATCTGATGGGTCAGACCAGCATTGGAAAGACCTGAGCACAGGCGTTTCCTGTTTTAGTTTCTGTCTAGGTGCTGGGAGCAACAAAATTGACTCATGGTCAGATTTGCTGAAGGGGGGGTGGGGGAGGGCTTTGTATGCATCGCGGAGGTTAGAGTAGCAATGGTTCAGAATGCTACCAGCTCGTGTCATGCATTCGATATGCTGATAGAATTTAGGAAGCCTTGTTCTCAGATTAGCTTTGTTAAAATCCCCCAGCAACAATAAATGCAGCCTCAGGATATATGCTTTCCAGTTTACATAGGGTCTAGGGAAGTCCTTTCAGGGCCGTCAAGGTATCTGCTTGGGGGTGGGGATATACACGGCTGTGACTATAATCAAAGAGAATTCGATTTGATTGTAAGGAATTTTAGGTCAGGTGAACAAAAGGACTTGAGTTTATGTATGTTGTTATGGTTCTTACCAGAAAGATGTTTGTTTCTGTCGGTGCGATGCGTGAAGAAACCTGGTGGCTGTATCGACTCTGACATCATATCCTGAGTGAACCATGTTTCCGTGAAACAGAAAATGTTCCAATCTCTGATGTCTTTCTGGAAGGCAACTCGTGCCCTTATTTCGTACACCTTGTTGTCTAGAGATTGGACATTGGCGAGTAATATGCACGGAAGCGGTGGATGGTGTGTTCGCCTTCTAAGTCTGACCAGTAGGACCTCGTTGTTTTGGGTCGGCATTTGGAATAAGATCCCATGTCCAGGGTGGAGATCCGAACAAAGGATTCACTTCGGGAAAGTCGTATTCCTGGTTGTAATGTTGGTAAGTTGACGTTGCTTATATATTCAGTAGTTCTTCTCGGCTGTATGTAATAACACTTTAGATTTCTGAGCTAACAATGTAATAAATAATATATTGAAAAAATGAATTACTGCATAGGACCTGAAGTGAGGCAACCATCTCCCCATTAACCCCCAGGCTGTGTAAGAGCTATTTGACCAAGAAGAAGAGTGATGGAGTGCTGCATCAGATGATATAGCCTGGTACTGTATATATGTGATGAGATGTACAATATAAACATTATGGACAGTATGTGAATAGGACATTTAGTATATGTGTAGAGTATGTATAATAGAATAGTATATATATATATATATATATATATATATATATATAGATAGTTTAATAGGATGGTATTCACTAGCATACAGTATATACATATTAAATTAGTAAAACAGTATGTAAACATTATTAAAATGACCAATGTTCCATTATTAAAGTGATTAGGGATTCCATGTCTATGTAGATAGTGCAGCAGCCTCTAAGGTGCAGGGTTGAGTAACCCCGTGATTGCGGTGATGGTGGCTGAGTTCAGGGCAGGGTACTGGGCAGAGGCCGGCTAGTGATAACTATTTAACAGTCTGATGGCTTTGAGATAGAAGATATTTTTAATTCTCTCTGTCCCAGCTTTGGTGCAGCTGTACTGACCTCGTCTTCTGGATAATAGCGAGGTGGACAGGCCGTGGCTCGAGTGGATGATATCCTTGATGATGTTTTTGGCCTTCCTGTGACATCGGATGCTGTTTGTGTCCTGGAGGTCAGGCAGTGTGCCCCCGGTGATGTGGTTTTGGGCGGTTCAATTGCCGTACAAGGTGTTGATACAGCTCGACAGGAAGCATTCAATGGTGTAAAATTTTGTGAGGGTCTTGGGGGCCAAGCCACTTTTCTTCAGCCTCCTGTCTATGGGTGGGTGGACCATTTCAGATTGTCAGTGTTGTGTACGCCGAGGATCTTGAAGCGGTTCACCTTTTCCACCGCGGCCCCGTCGATGTGGATCGGGGTGTGCTCCCTCTGTTGTTGAGCACACACCCTTGTGTGGCCCCTGTGTTGAGGATCAGCATAGTGGAGGTGTTGTTGCATACCGTCACCACCTAGGGCACCCCACCCCGGACAGCTCCAGCTTCAGGACAACGCCAACCAGGAGGCCCCGAGGGCGAGGAGTGGGCCGGTCCGCATGGTGGAGCTGGAAATCCCGGACAATGTTGGGTCCACTAGTAAAAGACACCAATAAGAAGAAGAGACTTGCTTGGGCCAAGAAACACAAGCTATAGACATTAGACCAGTGGAAATCTGTACTTTGGTCTGATGAGTCCAGATTTGAGATTTTTGGTTCCATCCGCCTTGTCTTTGTGAGATGCAGAGTAGGTAAATGGATGATCTCCCCATGTGTGGTTCCCACCATGAAGCATGGAGGAGTAGGTGTGAAGGTGTGTGGGTGCTTTGCTGGTGACATAGTCAGTGATTTATTTAGAATTAAAGGCACACTTAACATCAGCATGGCTACCACAGCATTCTGCAGTGATATGCCATCCCATCTGGTTTGCGCTTAGTGGGACTATCATTTGTTTTTCAACAGGACAATGACCCAACTGTGTAAGGGCTATGGCTCTGTAATGGCTATTTGAACAAAAAGGAGATGATGGGAGTGCTGCATCAGATGGCCTGGCCTTCACAATCACCTGACTTCAAACCAATTGAAATGGTTTGGGTGAGTGAAGGAAAAGAGTCAAGGAAAAGCAAACAAGTGCTCAGCATATGTGTGAACTCCTTGAAGACTGTTGGAAAAACATTCCAGGTGAAGCTGGTTGAGCGAATGCCAAGAGTGTGCAAAGCTGTCATCAAGGCAAAGGGTGGCTACGTTTTGATGTCTTCACTATTATTCTACAATGTAGGAAATAGTTTTAAAAAAAGGAAACCCTTGAATGAGTAGGCATGTCCAAACTTTTGACTGCTACTGTTTAAACTGCAAAGTTGCTTCGAGCTAGAAGCATAGCTGCCATGTCTATCAGTGCCATCTTCAGGGAGGTTGACATAATTATAATCCAATCCCAACTTTAATTGACTCATTGTGATGCACTGAGGTTCTAAACTCCATTTTAGACGAGACTGACTTTTGGACCAGAACTATCATATTTATACTTTGTAGTCAATTTAGCTTTTTAGGGGCAGTTGCTCTTTAATCACCATGTGCAGTCTGTGTTGTACAATTTTGGACTGAAATATTCACGGCATGTTTTCACCCCTTTTCAACTTTGACCCTGGCCATATGAATTACCTGTTCTCCCTGGAGCAAAGAAAGAATGGGTGCAAAATTAAATATCAGCCTGTGTGCTGCCTGTCTGGCTCACTTGCATTATTTCATCTCCATGCTTTGCAAAGTAGAAGTCGCTCTTATCCTTTTTCATTTGAAATCCTGCATCTGGTAATTTCATAATTATGGGAGGGGATTATCGGGCCAGCAGCTGGAGCTGCAGGTTAATTGGGTTTTTCACCTCGGTGGAACTGGATCTAAGTCTCGAACAGGCCGCAAATCCACATATTTGAAGTTGAGACAGGACAAAAGAGCGTTAGAGAAGAAAGAAGCTGCATAGTTAAAGGTTATCCTTTAACTTAAAGACTTCTAAATAAGTTACTCTGCACTGTGAGTTGGGGTTTGTGACTCATGAGACTTTTTTTCAATCACCTTCATCCACCAAATGGATGGTATCCATGCTTGGCACGGTGTGGTAGGTTCACAGAGGGTGTTGCTACAGTATGTTGGTAATCCCTCCTCAACACTGAGAAGTTGCATTGAACAGGTCACCATCACAAACACACTTGAATATGGAAGTGGAGAAACTAGGAATGAACATGGTTGAAGAATGAGAATATGGTTTGTATCATCCGAATGTCATTTTTCAGTTGATCCTAGTAAGACACCTTATTGATGAAATGTTTGTGAAACTTGTATTATCAATCTGCATTCATTCACATGCACATTGTTACTGTATGAGGTAAAAATCGAATCCAAAGTAGATCCATACCATCAAAATACCAAAGGCCACATTATTTATATGTACAGTAGCTACATCCCCCTTCATTTTTCAGTTAACATAGTGCGCTTACTGTGCTCAACTTCTCTTCTGATAAATATGAAAACATAGCTCTACTGCGGAAGCTTCCAACTTACCAAACTTTGTTGTTAAAGTATAAAAACATGAAATACCAAACCTGTTCACAGGGGTGGTTAACTCTTTGAGTTTCCTTGGGTCTCCACCGAACTAGGCACAGTAAATCCGTTTTTAGTTTGAATGCACCTCATTGCTGAAACCAACTACAGAAGAAATTACAACTGGATGTTCTTGTTTCGCTCGGGCTATTTAAATATTGATTGTGGACCTTTGAACTGAGGAAGGTAACCATTTTTTAAAAATATTTGTGTTGTGCTGTATTTTTTAATTTATTTTTACTTTGTATCTTGTGAATTGTGTCTCATGAATTCTAAATGCAGGGCTCCCTTGTGAAAGAAACCCTGGTCTCAATGGTGAGTCCCTGTTTAAATAAAAGTAAAACAAAACAAATAAAAAACAAATCACTCCCAGTGGTGGCTAACGGTAGCTGAAGTTTTTTGTAGCTGTTTAATGAAAGCTGAACCATGGATTACAATTTATCTGGCCCATTGACTACCTTCAGGATGAGGAACCATCTAATATCAAGTTGGAAAAACCTGAACTTCCCCTTAAACTTCCCCTTTCTTGGGGGTGTTAGGCCTTCTTGAAGGTGCTTCAGCACCCCTCCCTAGCGCCATCCATGTCTGCTCCAAGCCTACCTACCAACTCCACACACCATCAGCATATCAGTCCTTTCACACTTTATCCACCTTAAATTGACACTCAGGGTATGATGTTGCCACGAGCAGCAGGATGAACCGCAGATAAGCGCGATGCAAGACGGTGCACTATGCAATACTATTTTGCACAATAAAAGTCATTGGGCTCGTTCGAGCAGATCACTTTTGTCAAGACATTGACCATCGTTAGACACCGCCTTTGAAAGTGTGTTGCATTATGGAGATAAGCATTTTCCAACTTGATGATTACATGTCAACTGCACGAACTTTACAAAAATCATGTGATCAAAGGTCATGCAGTTTTTGATGAAGTCACCTTCAAGTTGATTCAGTTGCTTCTCACCAACTACACGATGCAGCAATCACCTTCCTTTTTGGATGGTGCTATTTGCAACAAATCGTTAGGGTGTTTTTTGTTTGACGCACGCAAACATGGCCAAAGATATGACTGAAACAGGAACCAAAATTTGTCTCGATTCTAAAGCTACAGCGGATACAAATGAAAGTGATAACTCTCTAACCAATTAATTTTACAGACGTTATGTTGTCAGTTTCTGAGTGTGTGATATGGAGGTATAGAAAAGTTTATTTAGAAAAACTTTTAGAAACAATAGCAGCTACAGGTAACTGCCAAAATAAAGGAAACACTTGAGTAAGTGAGGGATACAAAGGACGTATTTTAAAGCAGATGTGTAACGGTCGTCGTCGTCGTCGTCTGATGAGGAAGAATCGGATCAAAGCGCAGCATGGTAAGTGTTCATGACTTTTATTAAACTGAACACTAGAACAAAATAATAAAGTGAATAAACGAAACCGACACAGTCCTGTCAGGTGCAGAACACTAAAAAGAAAAGAACTACCCACAAAACACAGGTGGGAAAAGGCTACCTAAAGTATGGTTCCCAATCAGAGACAACGATAGACAGCTGTCCCTGATTGAGAATCATACCCGGCCAAAACAAAGAAACACGAAACATAGACAAATGAACATCGACTGCCCACCCAAATCACACCCCAACCAAACCAAAATAGAGACATAAAAAGCTCTCTAAGGTCAGGTCGTGACAAGATGCTTCCACACAGGTGTGGTTCCTGAGTTAATTAAGCAATTAACATCCCATCATGCTTAGGGTCATGTAAATGCCCAGTTGCCCATGATTTTGGCTACCATGGCTAGAAGAGTTCTGTGATTTTTAAAACAGGGGTCTAAAAGGAGCATAGGGGATTAAAGGGGGTGTGTATGTATGTGTGTCTGTCTGTCTCAGTCACCAGATCTTAGTTTGTACGGCCTATCCCGACTCCCTGTGAACCCCGCTTACCTCCTCCAGAGAGATATTTGGGGAATCCTGCAACCTGCCTGGGTTTTCTATCTCAGCACTCGCTTATTTTTGAGCTACAGCCAACTCTGTTTTCTTCAGACCGATCGAAGATAGAGTATATAATTACGCTAATGTCTGGAAGGGCGCTCTCCTGGGCTATGTTGTTCCCAAACTGCCAATCTGCCATGTGCGGTCATTTGGAGGAATTCATGGCAGAAGTGAAGTATTTGAGTCCGGGAGCAAGGCGGACAGCAAACTGCTTGACTTATGTCAAAACTCCTATAGTGTGGCAGACTACGTGGTGGACTTTCACACGTTGGCCACCGAGAGTGCTTGGAATCCGGAGTCTCTTTTCGATACTTTTCTGCACAGATTATTTTAGGAGGTTAAGGATGAGCTAGCTGCTTGGGAACTGCCGGTGGACCTTGACTCCCTTATCATTTTAACCATTAAAATTGATGGACGCTTAAGGGAACTCAAGCCTGAGAGGAGGTCTGGTCTCAGGCACACTCGTGCACCCGATATGGCGCGTTCACCTCCTATGGAATCCGTACGTTTCCGAATGCAGCTCATCCGAGAGTAGTCGAAGCCACTCGAGCTCTCTCGTGAGTCTACGATACGAGAGTTGTATACTCCTGAGCCTATGCAGTTGGAAAGAACTAGGCTATCAGTTTGGGAGTGCTCACGGAGGATGAACAGTAACTGTTGTCTGTACTGTGGAGGGGTAGGACATTTTATTGCTACCTGCCCTATTAGGAAACCCTCGTCTTTTTAGCTGGTCACCAGTACCATGGTGAGTCAGACTTGGAGTTCCCTAATTCCCATCACACACACCTCCCTTTTTGCTCTTGTTCTGCGGGGAGACCAAGCTAAGTCTCTCAGATTGCTCATTGACTCTGGGGCTGATGAAAATTCTAAGGTTACCACGATAGCTTCGGAGTTTGGTATTCCCACTCAGTCTCTCTCTGTGCCCATGGATGCTAGGGCACTGCACGGCCGCTCTATTGGGGATGTCACCAACAGTACTGTGCCCGTTCAATTACGGGTTTCTATTAACCACAGTGAGACAATAGTACCTCCTCATTACATCTTCCAATGTCCCGGTTGTGTTTGGATTTTCCTGGCTTCAAAAGCACAATCATGTGATTGACTGGACCACAAGCTCTATCCTGGGTTGGAGCCCATTTTGCAATTCCCACTGCCTTCAAGCAGCACAGCCTTCCTAAAGTTGTCTTCCTCTGGATGTTAGCAAGACTGTGGAGGTCTCTACTATCCCCACAGAATACCATGACCTCCTGGAAGTGTTCAGTAAGGCACGTGCTACTTTCCTTCTCCCGCACCGTCCTTATGACTGTGCCATTGATCTTCTCCCGGGCACCACACCATCTCAGGGTCGATTGTACTATGTCTGGACCAGAGACCAAAGCTATGGAGGAGTACATAGAGGAGTCTCTGGCCACTGGGCCGTCTTTCCTTCTGCATCTCCTGCCGGCGCATGGTTTTTCTTTGTGAAGAAGGACAAGACCGTGTGCCTGTGCATTGGCTAATGGGGACTTAACGATAGCACTGTCAAAAATGGTTACCTCTCCTCTCTGGCATTTGAACCTCTCCAGGGGGCTACTATGTTTTCCAAGTTGGACCTTTGGAATGCCTACCACCTGGTTCAGATACGCAAGGGAGATGAGTGGAAGACAGCCGTCAACACAGCCATTGGACATTGAGTACCAGGTTATGCCATTTGGACTCTGACGCTGTCATCCAGGCTTGGGTCAATGATGTGCTTCGGGACATGCTAAACTGGTTTGTGTTCGTGTACCTGGACGACATCCTGTTTTTTTTTCCCGATCTGCCCAAGAACGTGTACTCTGGTCCTTCTGTAGCTCAGTTGGTAGAGCATGGCGCTTGTAACACCAGGGTAGTGGGTTCGATCCCCGGGACCACCCATACGTAGAATGTATGCACACATGACTGTAAGTCGCTTTGGATAAAAGCGTCTGCTAAATGGCATATATTATTATTATTACTCTGTCAGACAGGTCCATCAGCGCCACCTGGAGAACCACTTGCTAGTGAAAACCGAGAAGAGTCAAACTTCTACCGCCATTTCATTCGGGATTACAGAACCCTGGCTGCCCACCTCTCGGCACTCACCTCCCCCAAGGTATCGTTCAAATGGTCTCCAGCTGTCGACAAATCCTTTGGCCCTGCAGCATCGGTTCACAACAGCACCCATCCTCATCCATCCCGACCCCTCGTGTCAATTTGTGGTGGAAGTGGATGCTTCGGTTGTTGGCGTGGGGGCCATCTGTCCCAGCGATCCGCCCAGGACCAGAAGCTTCATCCCTGTTCTTTCCTGTCCCATAGGCTCAATCTGCTGAAAGGAAGTACGATGTTGGCAACCGAGAACTCCTGGTGGTGAAGATGGCATTGGAAGAGTGGAGCCACTGGCTGGAAGGAGCAGAACAGCCATTCCTGGTCTGGACCGACCATAAAACATGGAATATCTGCGTATAGCCAAGCGCCTCAACTCCAGGCAGGACCGGTGGTCCCTCCTGTTCACCAGATTTAACTTCACCATCTCCTATCGCCCAGGGTTTAAGAATGTGAAACCTGTTGCAGTCTCCCGCCTATACAGTTCCTCTGCCACACCCTCGACCTCTGAAACCATTCTCCCTACCTCATTCCTTGCTGCCACTGTAGATTGGGCTATTGAGAACCTGGACCACGAGGCACAACACTCTCATCCTGGACCTGAAGGGGGCCCAGCTAACTGGCTGTTTGTCCCTAATCCAGTCCTGTCCCAGGTCCTGGAATGGGCTCATTCCTCCAGGCTGACCTGTCATCCAGGGTCCCGTCGCACTCTAGCCTTCCTTTGATAACGTTTCTGGTGGCCCACAATGGTCCCTGAAGTCTCTGCCTTCGCCACCGCATGCACTGTGTGTGCTCAAAACAAGACTCCACGGCAAGCTCCTTCTGGCCTCCTGCACCCCTACCGGCCCCTCATTGTCCCTAGTCTCATATCTCTGGACTTTGTCACTGGACTTCCTCCATCTGATGGCAACACTGTAATTCTGACAGTAGTCAGACGATTATCCAAGGCCACCCATTTCATCCTCTCCCCAAACTACCTTCTGCCAAGGAGACGGACCAGCTTATGGTGCAGCATGTCTTCCGGATCCATGGACTCCCGGTAGATGGACTCCCGGTAGACATGGTCATTCTGCACCCTTATTGTGTCGTCGGCCAGCCTTTCATCCGGATTCCATCTCCAAATTAACGGTCAGTCGGAACGAGCCAACCAAGACCTGGAGACCACCTGGAGACCACCTACACAACCTGAAGCCGTCAATTGGTCTGGGTGGAGTATGCCCGGAACACTCTTCCCAGTTACTTCTGCCACGGGACTCTCCCCTTTCGAGCGCTCCATGGGGTATCAGCCTCCACTCTTCCCTGATAAAGAGCAGGAGGTCAGCGTACCCTCAGCCCAGATGTTTGTCCGCCACTGTCGACGTATCTATAGAAGAGCCAGGGTGGCTATTCTCAAGACCAACTCCAGGTATCGTCGACAAGCGGACCGTTGCCTGACCCCAGCTCCCCACTACCACATTTAGCAGAGGATATGGCTGTCCACACGGGACCTGCCCCTTCGGGTAGAGTCCCGCAAACTGTCCCCCCATTTTATTGGTACTTTTCCCAGCTCCCGAGTCCTGAGTTCCACTGCTGTCTGTGTCTTGCTACCCCATACCCTCCATATTCACCTTACATTCCATGTGTCTGGAATTAAACCCGTGTCTCACTGTCTTTGTCTTCTGTCCCCAGGCCCCCGTGTCATTGATGGCCATACACGGTGAGATGTCTCTTCCGTGTTCAATCACGGGACAGGGGTTTCCAGTACCTGGTTGACTGGGAGGGTTACAGTCCGGAGGAGATGTGCTGGGTTCCCACTAGAGACATCCTGGATCCAGCCCTCATCGCCGACACTCCAGTCAGAGATGTGCTGGGTTCCCACTAGAGACATCCTGGATCCAGCCCTCATCGCCGACACTCCAGTCATTTACACCACCGACACTCCAGTCAACCAGGTATGTGGCCTTAGGATGCCAGGTGGCACCCCTATGGGGGGTGGGTACTGTCACACCCTGATCTGTTTCACCTGTCCTCATTATTGTCTCCACCCTCTCCAGGTGTCGCTAGTTTCCCCAGTGTATGTATTCCTGTTTACTGTCCCCCTGTGCCAGTTTGTCTTGTATGTCCAAGCCTCCCAGCGTTTTTTCCTGCTTTGCCTTTTCTCGTTTTTCTAGTCCTCCCGGTTTTGACCCTTGCCTGTTTCTGGACTCTGTACCTGCCTGCCTGACCATTCTGCCTGCCCTGACCTCGAGCTGCCACTCTGTACCTCCTGGAATATGGTTTTCACCTCTTGCCTGTCCACAACCATTCTCTTGCCTATTCTCTTTGGATTTATTAAACATCTTAAACGCCAGCCATTTGCCTCCTGTGTCTGCATTTGGGTCTCGCCTTGTGCCTTGATAGGAAGGGGTTTTAAGCATGTCCGATACGGGACCTGCATGGCTAAAATAATGCGGGCCTGCCTACAATGTATAGATAAAAAGGGAATGTCAGATCACTGTTTTACTCCTGTCAAACCTTACATTTTAATAAAGCTTTGGTGATTAAGATCTAGTTCTAAGTGGTCTCGGGAGCCAAACCCTTGATTGACAATCTTGACTTTTTTGCGATTGCATTGGGCTGGACAAAAAAAGCCTTCAATGAGAGGGGAGGCTAAGCTGGGGTTTTAACCTCTGTAGGGGTCCCATCTGGCCAACATCCAGTGAGGTTGCAGAGTGCCAAATTCAATTATAGAAATGCTCATTCTAAAAATTCAGATTATTTATTTTTTTACATAGGTTTAAAGATTAACTTCTTGTTAAACCAACCACAGTGTCATATTTCTAAAATGCTTTTTGGCGAACGCATACCTAGCCCAGAACATACCTAGCCCAGAACATATCCCAGTTGACAAATTATTACAAACAGTAACCAGCCAAGCAGAAGCGTTACTAAACTCAGAAATAGAGATATAATTAATCCCTTACCTTTGATGATCTTCATATGGTGTTAATCAGAAGACATTAATTTACTCAATAAATGTTCCTTTTGTTCGATGAAGTCTCTTTATATCCAAAAACCTTCCTTTTGTTAGCACGTTTTCTTCAGTAATCCACAGGCTCAAACTCAGTCAAAACAATCAGACAAAAAAATCCAATTGTATCCGTAAAGTTCATAGAAACATGTCAAACAATGTTTATATTCAATCCTCAGGTTGTTTTTTAGCCTAAATGATCTATAATATTTCAACTGGACAGTAACATCGTCAATATAAAAGGTAAACAAGAAATTAACATGCACCTGAACAAACTCTGCGTCACGTTAGGGCCCACCCATTCAGACTGGACAGACTCCCTCATTTATAAGACATCTAGTGGAAGGCATAGGAACTGCAAATGGAGTCCTATGTCAATGGATACTGTAATGGCATTGAATAGAAAACTACAAAACCAAAAAAAAGACTTCCTGAATAGATTGTTCTCAGTTCTGTTATACTCACAGACACTATTTTAACAGTTTTGGAAACTTTCGAGTGTTTTATATCCAAATCTACCAGTTAAATGCATATCATATATTCTGGGCCCCGAGTAGAAGGCCGTTAAATTTGGGCATGCTTTTCCTCCAAAATTCTGAATGTTGCCCCTACCCTAAAGAGGTTTAACCAAATTAAACAAGATGGGAAAACATTTGTTTTTTTATTTTTCTAAATACCAGGTATACATGCACAAAAGGCTACCCTTGTTCCATACGCATATGGACAGTGTGCGTCATGGCTGGATAGGCTTCGTTTCCGCATGACATAACCAACTGTTACCACTAAAACCAGCTTTTGGTTGGTCTTAAATATCTCTATCAGTGCTGCCTGAAATTAGCACTTTGGAACATGTTTTAAGGACACCTCACCTCTCCTCTCCAATCTGAGCGCAATAGAGCTAATATAAGACAAGTAACCTGCCGAACCTGGCGTTAGGGCTGGAAAATGCCAGTGAGACAGTTTTTACATGATGAAATAGCAAACTAATGTGCATTTGACACTAGCACCGCCTTAACACCAGCCGACAGTAGAGCCATATGTTGGTGTTTCCTTTGTGCAAAATAACCTAAGAAATTAGGTTAAATGGCCAGAGATTCTTATGTGGCTTAATTATAGGCTATCGCTATTATTGGACGATGCCTGTAACGACTAGTCAAGGTGGGTGGAATCAGGCGCAGAGAGCAAATAATGAATAAAGGTTTATTCTCCAGTGAACAACAATAAACATGGACAACCCAAAAATACAAACAGGGTGAAAATATCCAAAACCGGAATAAACAGACAAACCGGAGAAATAAAACACAAAAACACCGACAGCCGAAACGAAATGTCAAAAAACAAACAATCCCGCACAAAACAAGGGCGGGACAACCTACATTATATACAGATACTAATTAACTAACACACAGGTGAAAACAATCAGACAAAACCAACAGATAACCAAAAAGGGATCGGTAGTGGCTAATAGGACGGTGACGACGACCGCCGAGCACAGCCCGAACGGGCAGGAGAGCCAACCTCGGCGGAAGTCGTGACAATGCCAGCCAATAGGCCAGACATACTTTGAAAGAGAGCCAGAGTTGGAGCAAGAGCGGACACTTGAACTCAACCTTAGCTATGTTTTGCATATAGCCTACCTCTTAGGAATGGGAAGATTTCCTGGCAGAGACAAAGACATGGGTTTTCAATATTTAAGAAACTATGGGCTAATCATATATTAATGATGTTCATTTCCTTGGAAAGAGGCAAACTGCCTCATTATTTTCCACCCGTAAATATAGCCTAGTCTAGGCTATAGGTTGCGTCTGTGCTTAATTGAGATGACACGTATAGGCACACTTAATCTCGCACGCCCAAAGAGAAAAGGACAGGTAGCCTACTGAACTTGAAACAGCAAAATTGATGAGAGAGAGACACTTGCACTTCTTGAGCTACATTTTGCATATAGACCTACCTTTTAGGAGTGGAGCGGAATGATTTGCAGGCAGAGACCAATAATGGGTTATCAATATTTAATTTAATTCCAGACAGTGTAGTAAACTATAGCCTATGACATTCAGGAATTGTATTTATTCGGAAAGATAACTGTCCCTTGCTTCTCTGCATATAGCCTACTCTTTTTAATTGAGACGACACAAGCTAAAGGCACACTTGATCTTGCACGCCAACTAGGAGAGGAGAGGTAGTCTAAGTACTGTACTTGAAGCAACAAATAATACGTGTGAGAATAGTGCAACAGAGGTGATTGTAATTACAATAGATAGGCTAACGCGTACAAAACAGAAAGACAAACAATATGCAGACAATTAACTCCTTTGAAAACCCAGTTCAATACTCTTCCAACTTCAACACAGCACGGGATGGAACAATGCCCTTAGTGTACAGGAAGCTCATAATTACTGATCCTTATTAACAGATTATCATTTTGATTGAGGTTTTACAGAAATCCAATGTCTGTCACAAAAGCCAGCTCTTTTTGGAAAACAACATTGGCACCTTCCCAATACATTTTGTGATTTGGAGAAACCCTTGATTCTAGAGCACAATCAGTATCAGAAAGGTTCATCATCATTCATCAACCATAACATTTACATTTACATTTACATTTAAGTCATTTACAAATGTATCAATAATAATTTAAATGTGATCACATTGTGAGTAGCTGGTAAGAGTTTGCCAACATGACAACCCTATTGTCAACAATATTTGTCAGCTGCCAGTGTGTCTCTCCTTTTAGAAGTTTACCTATCAATCACAATTCATTTCTCCTGATTCTGCTGACAGTATTCTATCCCCAGAGACCGTGTTCTCCTCTACGGGAGAGCCAAAGGGCCATATGTCCCTTGACTCCCATGGCCTTCTTCTAAATCAATGTTTGACAAAGAGTGAGTCTCCACCGGTGCTTGTGGGGGTTATGGAGGCTCTTAGATTGAGAAGGCCACACACAAGGCTAGAGGGGTGAGTTCAAACTCCCTGTTTCACCATGATAGCTAGCTAATCCTGGATCATATTGCCCCTTAATAATGAAAATGAACCCTGCGTGCCAGCCAAGCTTGTCTGTGCCTAAGGCTGCAATGTCAGGTGAACAAACTGCAGTGAGAGGTGAGTAGTGGGTTGACTATTTGTTTTCTTTTATGTATTTTTTTCTTCGTCTGAAGACAGGCTATAGTCAGGCACTCTTCGGGGTAAAGCTTAAGTTTGATTAATGAGCAATATTTGATTTAATTTAACCTGAAATCACATTTCAGTTATTAAGTTATGCATGGAATATAATATGCCAACAGTTTCCAGCATTTGGGGGCCATAAGCAAGATTTGGTCAGGGGCCCCCACCACGAAGTGGGCAAAACATTTTAGTGGCTCCACTCTTGGCGGCAGAGAGGAAAATGGGTCGCTTTAAAGTTAATTTCTTGCAGTTCTAACATTTTTGCCATGGGATGGAGGGAAAATGTTACAGAAACTATATCTAAATCCAAACGTTTTTTTCCAGCAGGCTACTAAGAAATGCACATCCCATGTTTACAACAAGCTCTCACAGTCTCACATCAGAATTCAATGTTTATCCATGTTTCACAAATGTCAAATTTTGAAATGTTTAAGGTTAAGTTTAGGCATTAACACAGAAATCTTGAGGTTCGGCATTAACTCCAAATTGTTAAGCTTACGGTTATAAGGTTTGGCATAGGCTTAAAACAAAAACCTAAAAAAAAAACTTTATTGCTGGATTCGAACATGATGCTTACGCCCATCAGCCATCCCCAACCACAAAAGTTGTAGGCAAAACCGAAACCTTCTTGAAAGTAAAAGCGCTCATTGTAGTTGCCCGTTTCAACGTCATCACCCGACATCCTCAGACAAATGACAAATACTGCATTGTATCACTGGTGACTTGGCTGTATGTTTAAGAGGGGGCTGTATGCATATTTTGCAGATTAACCCCACACATTTTTGGTGGACCGACAGTGGAATCATATTTAAAATATATTCCTTTTTAAATGAAGCCATACAGAGTTGGCTGCAATTTTAATTTCATCCCCCAGAAAAGGTAGATCAAATATTACAGAAAATAATATGGTTAAACAGTAAGGGTATAATATTTATGAAGGACATTGTAAACAAGGACGTTAACATTGTCACACAAGTGTATGGAGGAGGTGTATGCTCAATATGTCACGTTCATTATAGGGATCGGACCAAGGCACAGCATGGTATGCGTACATTCTTATTTATTTCAAGAATGAAACACTGAACAACCTAACAAAATAACAAAATTAAACGTGAAGCTATACGAATAGTGCAGATAGGCAAATAAATATAGAACAAGATCCCACAAACACCAAAGGGAAATGGCTACCTAAATATGATCCCCAATCAGAGACAACGATAAACAGCTGCCTCTGATTGGGAACCATATCAGGCCACGATAGACATACAAATCACCTAGACCTACAAAAACCCTAGACATACAAAAAACCTTAGACAATACAGAAACTAGCGTATGCACCCTAGGCACACCCTGACCTAACCAAAATATGAAAAAAACAGAGATATCTCAGATCAGGGCGTGACACAATACAAAATTATAACCAACTCATCATGGTTCTACCACAAAATTGGGAGAGGCAGTAGAAATGAACGAGTCTGTCTGATACCCATTAAAAACCATAAATGGCTTAAAAGTGTTTGTATAAATAAAAAATATATAGCAGTTTCACTTAAAGTCAAAAGGTTTGAAAGCTATGTTGCATAACTTTCAAGTCAGTTGGGAACAGGTCTTTGGTGTCCCAATACCTTGGCATCGGGTCTATGAACTAATATATAAAACAATTGAAACATCAATCTGTTCATTTCCATTTAAGCTGTTATATAAAATACTTGCTACAAAATAATGCTCAATATATGGGACATTGAACGGTCAGCCCTGTGCAGACTCTGCCACAATGAAACAGAATCAACAAATCTTTCTGGTACTGTCCATCCCTGGCTCGCTTTTGGAGTCAGGTCCAGGAATGATTGTTACTGTACGTCATAATATCAGGGTTCATATGGACCTGCAAACTGTATTGTTAGGGGATCCAAGAAGCCACTATCAGTCAATGTAAAATATCATTATACTCTTGGACAAAGTATTTATTTTTATGGCAATATGTGTAATGTTTTATTGCTGGGATATGAGGTAATGACAGGGCCTGGCCTGTGTAAAAACACAAAAGTACAAAGTGTTTGTTAGGTATTAAGCATGTGTTAAAATATGCTTAAATGATTCAACTACACACACAAAAAAGATTGTGTTGAATTGTGTTTGGGAAAGAAATATAGTTTTAAGAAGGTAGTGGTAATATTTCATTCAGTACAGACATTTGTAGGCAACTTAACATTCCAACTGCCAAGAGAGTCAATCTGACCGTTTTCAATTTTGTAATATCAATAACTCCAATTCAATAAAAACCTTGAACCCACTTGTCCCTGACTTTTCCTAAATATGTGTATTTTACACTCTACCAGAACATTGAGATAAATATAATTTAAAAAACATCTAATTCTGATGATTTCTTCCTCAAAGTGCCATGATGGTCAAAATGAGCATATGCATATTTAACAAAAGAATAGCCTGGCCTCAACAAGTACCAATAGTAAAGTAAATCAATTTAATATACACAAAGTGTATTAAGAGTTAGGAAGGTCATAAAAAACCTAATACTAAGAAATGTATTTCAAAAGAACAGAATAGCAGCATTTTTCTAGTATTATTTCAGGCCTACAGTATCTGTGCTTATGGCTTTTCCATGAAATCAACTTGTTCATTTAGCAGACATCACAGGCTTATATTCCCCTGCCCTACCACAGTCAGCACACATATATTTTAGAGTAAGAATATAATAGAATATAACAGCATAGAATAGAAAGTATATTTTTCCCAAATGGCTATAGCTTATTGTCACAAGTACTCACATGAGGAAGGAGTTATGGGAACACATGGAGATGCAGTTATTGTAGGAAAAAGTTGTATTTTGAAAATGAACCCATCCGCGCAATTTTGAGAATTCTGGCAAGATTAGGTTCAATTAGAAACCTCAGAATATACTTTTTTTTTCTCGATAGGGTATAGCAATCAAATCGTATGGCCTGCATGGGCTTCTGGAGGATTATTGGAAAAGGTACTGTTTGGCAAGCAAGCTCTTTTCCCTTCTTTGTCAATAAATGCTGAGCGGGTCAACAGTCTCTTCATTCTCAATTTGACAATTTATAATATTGTCACCCATCAGACCTGTCAATTTTTGTCTTTATCTACTATATATACAATGTCTTCGGAAAGTATTCAGACCCCTTGATTTTTTCACAGAAGTTTTGTTAGGTTACAGCCTTTTTCTAAAATTGATTAAATTGTTGTTGTTTTTTCAATCTACACACAATACCCCATGATGACAATGCAAAACTTTTTTTTTTGTAAAAAACTTATATCACATTTCCATATGTATTCAGACCCTTTACTCAGGACATTGTTGAAGCACCTTTGGCAGCGATTACAGCCTTGAGTCTTCTTGGGTATGACACTACAGTGGTTCCTGTAGGATTTCGAGGTCATTTGTGGGTACCCTGCGTCACTGCTTCATTGATTATGCTTTTGGAAGCTGTACATTTTTTAAAATATTATATTCCATTATATTCTTAAGATATATGTGTTGACTGAATATAAGCAGCGAGTGATGTTTGCTAAATAATCAAGTTGATGGCACAGTCATATAGCCTCGGCTCCTACATAAAGCTGAGTGACTCACCCATTCGTGGCTTTGGATCAAAATAAATTAGTACCAACATTCTTTCTGATAGTTTAGAAGTGAAAAATAGAAAATAGAAGTGATTATAAAAAGACATAACTCCACAATTGATCGCTAGTTTTGGTCTCAAATAAGCACGGTCTGTAAAGAGTGTGCAACTAAAATAAGCTATTTTTGTGGAAAACACAAGGAATATATAGACCTAGACCTA
This sequence comes from Oncorhynchus gorbuscha, assembly GCF_021184085.1. Lineage (NCBI taxonomy): Eukaryota > Metazoa > Chordata > Actinopteri > Salmoniformes > Salmonidae > Oncorhynchus > Oncorhynchus gorbuscha. Next base: position 44,926,695 of record NC_060186.1, read on the forward strand.
TGAACACTTAAAAAACGGGAGTCAGGGTTAGTGCTTTGTGTATTATATTGGTTATCCTGACCTGGGTGCCTTGTATTACAGTCTCCAAAAGGAAACATATTATCACCGTTTCTTGCGCATGTCATTTTCCTTTCATAATGCATCCTTATTTACAAAGAGATTATTATTATTAATATTAACCCTGAATTATAATGATATTAAAGCCCCTTAGATATTCTCACAGATCAGATTTGCCCTAACGACAAATGCCCATTAGATGTTAATTTAGATTCCTCCAATCCTCTAAATTGTATTATTGACGGAGAGTCACGTCATTGGCGGAGAGTCAGGCGGAGAGCGACCTGTTTAAATTATATGAGCAAAAAATATTCAATTTGATTTGAAATGGCAAGCCAGACAAAATTAAAAGGGCCTATTGTCTCACCCTATGTTCAAGAAGGGCCTTTTTCCACTTATTCAGATTAAAAACGCTCACTTTCAGATATTTGAAAATATAATCTCCAAAATATTGTTATTTTTTAAACAAGGACTTGAAAATGAGATTGTGAACTCTGCAAACAACGTTTCCAGTCGGATAATAAGAATGGTATATGACTGAAATTAATACATTAATTCCTACATTGGAATACAAAAGAAGCAATCCATCCACCCATTATGGGCTCTTTAGCAGAACAATAGACTCTTACCAAGGAGGGTAGGGGGAGAGTTGTATCGTCAAATTCTCAAGCCAAAACGTGTTGATGTCCTTCACCAGTTCATCTTTGCTTGTAGGCTTGGCACAGTTACGGATTAATGTTTTCTGTTTATTCCCAAAAAGTTAGATTGAGTTTAAATCAGGAGACCTACAGTTGAAGTTGGAAGTTTACATACACTTAGGTTGGAGTCATTAAAACTTGTTTTTCAACAACTCCACAAATTTCTTGTTAACAAACTATAGTTTTAGCAAGTCGGTTAGGACATCTACTTTGTGCATGACACAAGTCATTTTTCCAACAATTGTTTACAGAAGGATTATTTCACTTATAATTCACTATATCACAATTCCAGTGGGTCAGAGGTTAACATACATGAATTTGACTGTGCATTTAAACAGATTGGACAATTCCAGAAAATGATGGCTTTCGAAGCTTCTGATAGGCTAATTGATATAATTTGAGTCAATTGGAGGTGTACCTGTGGATGTATTTCAAGGCCTACCTTCAAAAAACTCAGCGCCTCTTTGCTTGACAACATGGGAAAAGCAAAAGAAATCAGCCAAGACCCCAGAAAACAATTGGAGGCCTCCAGAAGTCTGGTTCATTTTTGGGAGCAATTTCCAAACGCCTGAAGGTACCACGTTCATCTGTACAAACAATTGTACGCAAGTATAAACACCATGGGACCACACATCCGTCATACCGCTCAGGAAGGAGACGTGTTCTGTCTCCAAGAGATGAATGTACTTTGGTGCGAAAAGTGCAAATCAATCCCAGAACAGCAGCAAAGGACCTTGTAAATATGCTGGAGGAAACAGAAACAAAAGTATCTATATCCACATTAAAACGAGTGCTAGAACAACATAACCTGAGAGGCCGCTCAGCAAGGAAGAAGCCACTGCTCAGAAACTGCCATTAAAAAAGCCAGACTACGGTTTGCAACTGCACATAAAATCAAATCAAATGTATTTATATAGCCCTTCGTACATCAGCTGATATCTAAAAGTGCTGTACAGAAACCCAGCCTAAAACCCCAAACAGCAAGCAATGCAGGTGTAGAAGCACAGTGGCTAGGAAAAACTCCCTACAAAAGCCAAAATCTAGGAAGAAACCTAGAGAGGAACCAGGCTATGAGGGGTGGCCAGTCCTCTTCTGGCTGTGACGGGTGGAGATTATAACAGAACATGGCCAAGATGTTCAAATGTTCATAAATGACCAGCATGGTAATAATAATCACAGGCAGAATAATAATCACAGGCAGAACAGTTGACACTGGAGCAGCAGCACGGCCAGGTGGACTGGGGACAGCAAGGAGTCATCATGCCAGGTAGTCCTGAGGCATGGTCCTATGGCTCAGGTCCTCCGAGAGAGAGAAAGAAAGAGAGAAAGAGAGAATTAGAGAGAGCATACTTAAATTCACACAGGACACCGGATAAGACAGGAGAAGTATATAACAAACTGACCCTAGCCCCCCGACACATAAACTACAGCAGCATAAATACTGGAAGCTGAGACAGGAGGGGTCAGGAGACACTGTGGCCCCATCCGATGATACCCCGAACAGGGCCAAACAGGAAGGATATAACCCCACCCACTTTGCCAAAGCATAGCCCCCACACCACGAGAGGGATATCTTCAACCACCAACTTACCATCCTGAGACAAGGCAGAGTATAGCCCACAAAGATCTCCTCCACGGCACAACCCAAGGGGGGGGCGCCAACCCAGACAGGAAGATCACATCAGTGACTCAACCCACTCAAGTGACGCACCCCTCCTAGGGACGGCATGAAAGAGCACCAGTAAGCCAGTAACTCAGCCCCTGTAATAGGGTTAGAGGCAGAGAATCCCAGTGGAAAGAGGGGAAACGGCCAGGCAGAGACAGCAAGGGCGGTTCGTTGCTCCAGAGCCTTTCCATTCACCTTCACACTCCTGGGCCAGACTACACTCAATCATATGACCCACTGAAGAGATGAGTCTTCAGTAAAGACTTAAAGGTTGAGACCGAGTTTGCGTCTCTCACATGGGTAGGCAGACCATTCCATAAAAATGGAGCTCTATAGGAGAAAGCCCTGCCTCCAGCTGTTTGCTTAGAAATTCTAGGGACAATTAGGAAGCCTGCGTCTTGTGACCGTAGCGTACGTGTAGGTATGTACGGCATGACCAAATCAGAGAGATCGGTAGGAGCAAGCCCATGTAATGCTTTGTAGGTTAGCCGTAAAACCTTGAAATCGGCCCTTGCCTTGACAGGAAGCCAGTGTAGGGAGGCTAGCACTGGAGTAATATGATCAAATTTGGGGGTTCTAGTCAGGATTCTAGCAGCAGTATTTAGCACTAACTGAAGATTATTTAGTGCTTTTTCCGGGTAGCCGGAAAGTAGAGCATTGCAGTAGTCTAACCTAGAAGTAACAAAAGCATTGATGAATTTTTCTGCATCAATTTTGGACAGAAAATGTCTGATTTTTGCAATGTTACGTAGATGGAAAAAAACTGTCCTTGAAACAGTCTTGATATGTTCGTCAAAAGAGAGATCAGGGTCCAAAGTAACGCAAGAGGTCCTTCACAGTTTTTTTTTGAGACGACTGTACAACCATCAAGATTAATTGTCAGATTCAACAGAAGATTTCTTTGTTTCTCGGGACCTAGAACAAGCATTTCTGTTTTGTCTGAGTTGAAAAGTAGAACGTTTGCAGCAATCCACTTCCTTATGTCTGAAAGATAGGCTTCTAGCGAGTGCAATTTTGGGGCTTCACCATGTTTCATTGAAATGTACAGCTGTGCGTCATCCGCATAGCAGTGAAAGTTAACATTATGTTTTCGAATGACATCCCCAAGAGGTAAAATATATAGTGAAAACAATAGTGGTCCAAAAACGGAACCTTGAGGAACACCGAAATTTACAGTTGATTTGTCAGAGGACAAACCATTCACAGAGAAAAACTGATATCTTTCCGACAGATAAGATCTAAACCAGGCCTTTGAAGACCAATTTGGGTTTCCAATCTCTCCAAAAGAATGTGGTGATCGATGGTATCAAATGCAGCACTAAGGTCTAGGAGCACGAGGACAGATGCAAAGCCTCGGTCTGATGCCATTAAAAGGTAATTTACCACCTTCTCAAGTGCAGCCTCAGTGCTATGATGGGGTCTAAAACCAGACTGAAGCATTTCGTATACATTGTTTGTCTTCAGGAAGGCAGTGAGTTGCTGCGCAACAGCCTTTTCTAAAAATAAATTGAGAGGAATGGAAGGTTCGATATAGGCCGATAGTTTTTTATATTTTCTGGGTCAAGGTTAGGCTTTTTCAAGAGAGGCTTTATTACTGCCACTTTTAGTGAGTTTGGTACACATCCAGTGGATAGAGAGCCATTTATTATGTTCAACATAGGAGGGCCAAGCACAGGAAGCAGCTCTTTCAGTAGTTTATTTGTAATAGGGTCCATTATGTAGCTTGAAGGTTTAGAGGCCATGATTATTGTCATCATTGTATCAAGAGATATAGCACTAAAACACTTGAGTATCTCCCTTGATCCTTGGTCCTGGCAGAGTTGTGCAGACTCGGGACAGCTTTGAAGGAATACGCAAGAGTCCGTAATTTGCTTTCTAATAATCAGGATATTTTCCTCAAAGAAGTTCATTAATTTATTACTGCTGAAGTGAAAGCCATCCTCTCTTGGGGAATGCTGCTTTTTAGTTAGCTTTGCGACAGTTTCAAAAATAAATTTTGGATTGTTCTTATTTTCCTCAATTAAGTTTGAAAAATAAGATGATTGAGCAGCAGTAAGGGCTCCTCGATACTGCACGGTACTGTCTTTCCAAGCTAGTCGGAAGACTTCCAGTTTGGTGTGGCGTCATTTCCGTTCCAACTTTCTGGAAGCTTGCTTCAGAGCCCGGGTATTTTTTGTATACCAGGGAGCTAGTTTCCTATGAGAAATCCTTTTAGTTTTTAGGGGTGCAACTGCATCTAGGGTATTGCGCAAGGTTAAATAGAGTTCCTCAGTTAGGTTGTTAACGGATTTTTGTCCTCTGACGTCCTTGGGTAGACAGATGGAGTCTGGAAGGGCATCAAGGAATCGTTGTGTTGTCTGTGAATCTGAGCAGATTATTTGTTGAAATTGTATACATAATAAAATGGGGGTCCGATAGTCTAGGATTGTGAGGAAAAACATTAAGATCCACAACATTTATTCCATGGGACAAAACTAGTTCCAGAGACATGTTGGACAAAACCCACTGAGTCGATGATGGCTCCGAAATGTGAATATTAAAGTCACCAAAAATTTGAATATTATCTGCTATTACTACATGGTCCGATAGGAATTCAGGGAACTCAATGAGGAACGCTGTATATGGCCCAGGAGGCCTGTAAACAGTAGCTATAAAAAGTGATTGAGTAGGCTGCAAGGATTTCATGACTAGAAGCTCAAAAGAGGAAAACATCATTTTTTGGGGGTAACTTTAAATTTGCCATCGTAAATGTTAGCATAACCTCCACCTTTGCGGGATGCACTGGGGATATGGTCACTAGTGTAACCAGGAGGTGAGGCCTCATTTAGCACAGTAAATTCATCAGGCTTAAGCCATGTTTCAGTCAGGCAAATCACATCAAGATTATGATCAGTCATTAGTTCATTGACTATAATTGCCTTTGAAGTAATGGATCTAACATTATGTAGCCCTATTTTGAGATGTGAGGTATCACGATCTCTTTCAATAATGACAGGAATGGAGGATGTCTTTATCCTAGTGAGATTGCTAAGGCGAACATCGCCATGTTTAGTTTTGCCCAACCCAGGTCGAGACACAGACATGGTCTCAATGGGGATAGCTGAGCTGACTACATGGACTGTGCTATTTGCAGACTCCACTAAGCTGGCAGGCTGGCCAACAGCCTGCTGCCTGGCCTGCACCCTATTTCATTGTGGAGCTAGAGTAGTTAGAGCCCTGTCTATGTTGTTAGATAAGATGAGAGCACCCCATCAGCTAGGATGGAGTCCTTCACTCCTCAGCATGTCAGGCTTGGTCCTTGTCGTGGAAATTTCCTCTATTTACCAAATCATGAGAGCAAACCACACACAAGTCACAGTTAGTTATCACAAAGTCCATCTTTAATCATATGAGCTCCATCACAACCCTGTGACTCTCAGATCAATTCAGTGTCTATAAATGAATTCTCTGAGAGTCCCTTACACATTGTAACTGAGATCCTTTATAGCAAAGACACACATAGCCAGACAGCCTTGGCCATAATTTATGGTTCAGCTTTGTCTCCTAAACTATGTTCTTTTCTCAAACTCAGAACCATAAACCAATCCTCCATATCAACAGGCATATATCAAATCCATCCTATCTTGACAAGATCACAGAGACACATTGACTGGCACACAGACATTGTGGAGCCAAGAGATACACGCTTGACCTCTCCCCTCTCTCCGGCCCAAATAACTTAGTCTTGACAGAGAACAGATACTGCAACCCTGCCACAGTATTATACAAACACATTCTGATGAGAAGTAACTTGCAAACATATGATGAATATAAAACATCTTACCTATGTTACCAACTAATTCTGATTATTCCCCAACATCCTGTTTGTGGGTGAGTACCAGAAAGAAGGCCAATTATCTACAAATTCTATCTTTTGGGAGGTGCAGAAAACAGTTATCAAACAGCGATTGAGTTGTGAGACTCTGCTGTAGAGCTCATCACTCTCCCTAACTGGGACGGGGCCAGAGACAATTACTTGACGCCGACACATCTTTTTAGCTGATTTACACGCTGAAGCTATGCTGCGCTTGGTGACCTCTGACTGTTTCATCCTAACATCGTTGGTGCCGATGTGGATAACAATATCTCTATACTCTCTACACTCACCAGTTTTAGCTTTAGCCAGCACCATCTTCAGATTAGCCTTAACGTCAGTAGCCCTGCCCCTGGTAAACAGTGTATGATCGCTGGATGATTAGTTTTAAATCTAATGCTGAGGGGACAAAGATCATACTTTTGGAGAAATGTCCTCTGTTCTGATGAAACAAAAATATAATTGTTTGGCCATAATGACCATCGTTATGTTTGGAGGAGAAATGGGGAGGCTTGCAAGCCAAAGAACACTATACCAACCGTTAAGCATGGGAGTGGAAGCATCATGTTGTGGGGGTGCTTTGTTGCAGGGGGGACTGATGCACTTCACAAAATAGATGGCATCATGAGGGAGGTAAATTATGTGGATATATTGAAGCAACATTTCTAGACATCAGTCACGTAGTTAAAGCTTGGTCGCAAATGGCTCTTCCAAATGGACAATGACTCCAAGCATATTTCCAAAGTTGTGGAAAAATGGCTTAAGGACAACAAAGTCAAGGTTTTGGAGTGGCCATCACAAAGCCCTTACCTCAATCCCATAGAAAATGTGTGGGCAGAACTGAAAAAGTGTGTGCGAGCAAGGAGGCCTACCAACCTGACACAGTTACACCATGCAAACCCGGGTGGCAGTGTGTTTTGGTCCGAGCAGACACTTTTCCGGCTTACAGACATCGCCAACTTATTTCTATGGTACTACCCATTCTAGGGTTAGGACTGTACCACTAGAGGACTTGAAAATGAGACGGAGCTGAGAGGATCACCAAAACTTGGTTTCAGTGCATTTTCTTAAAAACAAAAATGTATGTAGCCGATCAATATGTAGGCATACTTTGTAATAAAATCGACAATTGTGTACTATAAATGTGAATGTGTTTTTGCACAGCATACAACCATGCCGACAACCATCCGTGGAGATCAGGGGACAAAGAGCTAGACAACAGGCCGCAGCAAAAAAAATGCATGGTTCCACAGAATACCAATTGGGATGGATCCCGAGACAAATGTGGCTTACCAGTGAACCTACGGGTGTTCATCATTAATACTGTGTCTCAGAAGTTTCTGTCCATGACTGATACAACCCGAAAAAGCATTAAACCTCTTCAGGATTGGTATCTCATCCACTGGATGGTTGAGCTAATGTGCGCTATTATGATTAGCATGAGGTTGTATGTAACAAGAACATTTCCCAGGACATAGACATATCTGATATGGGAAGAAAGCTTAAATTATTCTTAATTTAACTGTGCTGTCCAATTTACAGTAGGTATTACAGTGAAAGAATAGGTCCTGAGCTACAGACAGTTAGATTTGGGTATGTCATTGAGGTCACTTGGAAAGTCTGGACATAGCCTGCTCTCCCTTATGTAAGGAATTAGGCACTTTACCATATTTACTACATAATGTAGGCTATGTTTACTTGTCAGACTGCACAGTTGCCTAATAAATGTATGCAGGCAGTTTCCATCTTCAATATGCTTTAAATGCTTTATTATCCAAATGTTTAAAGTGCGTGTGGGTCGACCTCATGCAACCGCAAAATGTCGGATAAAGCATATACTGTATAGTATTTCTTCATCAACATCTTTATGTTTTCGTTAATAAAATAAATAAAAAACTTTGAAAATGCAGATGTTTATGAGGTTGGGAATAAATATCACTGAATGACAGAAATATTGGAACAAAGTAGGCTAATGAAGGTAAACAAATTGTTGCTTACTGGAAAACCGAAGTCAAACTAGCACTAACAAGCATTAATTGTAACAATGGCTGACACTTAAATAACGTGCCATAACGTGCCATAGAATTATGCTGCAGCCCAGTTTCTCCCATTCTTCTCTGCAGATCCTCACATGCTCTGTCAGGTTGGATGGCGAGCGTTGCTGCACAGCTATTTTCAGGTCTCTCTAGAGATGCTCGATCGGCTTCAAGTCCGGGCTCTGGCTGGGCCACTCAAAGACTTGTCTCGAAGCCACTCCTGCGTTGTCATGGCAGTGTGCTTAGGGTCGTTGTCCTGTTGGAAGGTGAACCTTCGCCTCAGTCTGAAGTCCTGTGCACTCTGGAGCAGGTTTTAATCAAGGATCTCACTGCACTTTGTCACATTCATTTTCCCTCGATCCAGACTCGTCTCCCAGTCCCTGCCGCTGAAAAACATCCAGACAGCGTGATACTGCCCCCACCATGCTTCACATGTAGGGATGGAGCCAGGCTTCCTCCTTGACATTCAGGCCAAATAGTTCAATCTTGGTCTGAGAGGCTTTTAGGTGCCTTTTGGCAAACTCCAAGCGGGCTGTCATGTGCCTTTTACTGCGGAGTGGCATCCGTCTGGTTACTTTACCATAAAGGCCTAATTGGTGGAGTGCTGCAGAGATGGTTGTCCTTCTGGAAGGTTCGCCCATCTCCAGAGAGGAACTCTAGAGCTCTGTCAGAGTGACCATCGGCTTCTTGGCCACCTCCCTGTCCAAGGCCCTTCTCCCCCGATTGCTCAGTTTGGCTGGGTGCCCAGCTCTAGGAAGAGTCTTGGTGGTTCCAAATTTCTTCCATTTAAGAAGTATGGAGGCCACGGTGTTCTTGGGGACCTTCAATGCTGCAGAAATGTTTTGGTACCTTTCCACAGATCTGTGCCTCGGCACAATCCTGTCTCGGAGCTCTGCCATGCACTGTCAACTGTGGGACGTTATATAGACAGGTGTGTGCCTTTCCAAATTATATCCAATCAATTTAATTTACCACAGGTGGACTCCAGTCATGTTGTAGAAACATCTCATGGATGATTGATGGAAACAGGATGCACCTGAGCTAAATTTCAAGTATCATAGCAAAGGGTCTGAATACTGAATAATTCTGTTTTTTATTTTTTATAAATTTGCTAAAACTTTTAACAACCTGCTTTTGTTTCGTCATTACAGTGTATTGTGTGTAGATTGAGGCTCTCAAAAAAATATTCAATCAATTTTAGAATAAGGCTGTAACGTAAAAGAATTTGGAAAAAGTCAAGGGGTCTGATTACTTTCCGAATGCACTGTAAGGAATGAAAATAGCTGTAAGCAGCAGTAGAAGACATACTGTTGTCCGTTAGTTTATTCTAATCAGGGAAGGATGGTAGGGTTGGGGGAAAAATGTAATAAGGGGGTTGAGAATTACGCACACAACTCATTTGATTGAACCCAAAATGTATCTGCAATATTAAAGTTGAGAAATATCTCTCGCTATATTTTTTAAAATATTTTATGAATTATTGCTTGAAGCATCTATTCTGATAACAACAATATTCTAGGGTGGATTTATATTTATTTATTTAAAGAAAGCTAATCTCAACAAGTCCAATCTTTACTTACAGGAACCAGTAATCACATATCACTTGAGAGCAAGGACATATTCAAGATATGACATTTAAATAATACCTGTATCAACACACCCAAAATGGTAAATCAACCCAAAATGGTTTTGGTCTGTGGCATTTCACAACATTCTCATTTTGTGTAAAACAAAGAGACACATTTCAACTTGACTGTCCATGACGACCAAGGAGAAGGATGATTTGAATTCACTTTTATTTAAGCAGGGTAAAAAACACGTTGAGACCTATGTCTCATTTGCAAATGTGCCCTGGGAACAATACAGAAAATAAAATTGCACAATATAAAACACCAAATTAAATAAATAGCAAATATTATATACACAATAAACAATCAAACAATACAAACACATTCATGATTATAAAAAACCTGAGCCTTTCTCCTAAACTGACTCAGAGACAACAACACATTCAAATTAAACGTTACTTGGAGATTATTCTACATGATAGGGGCCTGGTAGATTTAACCAACTCTGGTGATACACGTAGAATCTCCAGCATTAACCAACCCTGTGATCTATTGTTGTAATCAGAGTTTCTATATTTCAACAGTGATGTTAAGTAAATTGGTAGTTTATTGAGTACGGCTTTATGACAAACTTAATGATAAAGGATGCAGTGGTGAGTGTCAAAACTGTCAGATGTTATAAAATGAAGTGTGCTATGATAAATTGTGTCCATGGGCTTCAAAAGACTGGGTGCTGCATTCATGTGTATAATATCATCATAATCTATAACAGTAATAAATGTAGACTGAATTATCTGTTTCTACTATTTAATGAAAGGCAAGCTCTATTGCCATTTAACTTCTTAGAGATAGGGGGCAGCATTTCCACTTTTGGATAAATAGCGTGCACAATTTCAACTTCCTGCTACTCATGCCAGGAATATATTATATGCATATGATTAGTAGGTGTGGATAGAAAACAGTCTGTAGTTTCTAAAACTGGTTCAATCATGTCTGTGACCATAACAGCACTTATGTAGCAGGCAAAACCCCAAGGAAAAACTGTTCAGAATTTAAAAAAATTCCTCTGACAGTTCCCTCGGTTGTCTTTGCCAAGGGAAATTAGATAGCGCCCATTTTACAGTTCCTACGACTTCCACATAATGTCACCAGTCTTTGGAATTAGGTTGAAGTTAATCATTGGTGAAACGAAGAAGAGGCACATCCTGGAACAACGTTACACTGTCGATAGTTACGCAAGAGGGAAAATGGTGCATGTTTTGTTTGATTGCCGCGTAAACAATTTGATCGATTAATTAACGTTTAAAAATACCTAAAGTTGTATTATAAAAGTAGTTTGAAATATTTTGGCAAAGTTTATACGCAACTTTTGAAATGTTTTGTAGTGACGGTGTGTTTTGGAAAGCTGTTTTTTTTCGGATCAAACCTGCTTCATAAATGGACATTTTGGGTATACATGGACGGAATTAATCGGAAAAAAAGGACCAATTGTGATGTTTATGGGACATATTGGAGTGCCAACAAAGAAGCTCGTCAAAGGTAATGCATGTTTTATATTTTATTTCAGAGTTTTGTGTAGCGCCGGCTACGCTAATTCTTTTGTTTACAACTCGTTCAGGTGGTTCAGGGGGGGAGCATGCTATCAGATAATAGCTTCTCATGCTTTCGCCGAAAAGCATTTTAAAAATATGACATGTTGGCTGTTGGCTGGATTCACAACTATCCCTACGAGGTTTTAATAACCTCTTGCGACAAGCAATCCTGGATCCGGGATCGTAATCATAGCCTCAAACAAATTAGCATAACGCAGCGGACATAAATACCCCTAGAAACGTTTCCTATTCATGAAAATCGCAAATGAAATTAAATAAATATATTCAAACACAAGCTTAGCCTTTTGTTAACAACACTGTCAAAATATGCGTTACAGCCAACGCTAGATAAGCATTTGTGTAAGTTTATCATGGCATAATGCTATGCTAGGCTCTGCTGGCAGCAGGCAACATTTTCACGAAAATAAGAAAAGCAACCAAATTAAATCATTTACCTTTGAAGAACTTCAGATGCTTTCACTCAGGAAACTCCCAGTTAGATAGCAAATGTTCCTTTTTTCCAAAAATATTATTTTTGTAGGCGAAATAGCTCCCGTTTCTTCATCATGCTTGGCTGAGAAATCAACCGGAAAATGCTACAACTATAACGCCAAACTGTTTTCAAAATTTGCTCCATAATATTGACAGAATCCATCCTCAAGGTGTTTTTAAGGTGTTTTAACATATATATTCAATAATATATCCGTTGAGGCAATTGGTTTCTCATAAAAAGCGATTGGAAAAATGGCTACCTCAGTATTTTACGCAAGATTCTCTGCGGGAAACACCATGTGACCACTTGCTATATATGGTCCCTTAATAAGGCTATTCTTCAATGGAATCGCGTAACAAGACGTCACAATGCTGTAGACACCTTGGGGAATACGTGGAAATGTAAGCTCATTCGTAGCTCATTCACAGCCATATAAGGAGACATTGGCATGAGGCGGTTTCAAAAAATGCTGCACTTCCTGGTTGGATTTTTATCTGGGTTTCGCCTGTAATATCAGTTCTGTGGCACTCACAGACAATATCTTTGCAGTTTTGGAAACGTCAGTGTGTTTTCTATCCAAAGCTGTCAATTATATGCATAGTCAAACATCTTTTCGTGACAAAATATCTTGTTTAAAACGGGAACGTTTTTCATCCCAAAAATGTAATAGCGCCCCCTAATGCATAACTGGTTTTAAGAAGACCACCTTAATTCTTAGTTTTTTTGACTAACTTGTCAAGATGCTTTTTAAAAGATAGCTTTTCATCAATCCAGATGCCCAGATATTTATAGGCGGGGACACGATCAATAAGGGCACCATCTAACGTACTTATTCACAAATCATCAGTTACATTATTACATGATTTGGAAAGTAACATGTACTTGGTTTTCCCAGCATTTAGTACCAACTTCAGGTCAACCAAGGCTTTCTGCAAGGTAGTAAAAGCAGATTGAAGAGTCAACAGAGCCTGAGCTGCCGTAGGGGCAGTAGCATATACAACAGTGTCATCTGCAGACAGATGACAGTTACAGTTTTGTACAGATAGACCAATGCTGTTATTATAAATAGTGAAAAAAACTGGACCAAGAATCAAACCCTGTGGGACACCATTTGTTAAGTCGAGAAATCCTGATTTAACGCCATCAGTAAGTACACACTGTGTTCTGTTTTTTAAATAATTATCAAACCAGCTACAAACAGGCTGATATAAGCCAATCGAAGAGTTTCTGAATAAATAAGGTGTGATCCACAGTGTCGAATGCCTTGGACAGGTCAACAAAGAGGGCAGCACAGTATGTCTTCTTATGTAAACAATTTATTACAATTTAAAACCATAGAAGTAGCAGAGATGATGCTATGACCTGGTCTTAACCCTGACTGTTCTACATTCAGAAAATATGTAGCAATTAAAAGGGATCTTTGCTGAGTATTAATCAATGATTCCAGGAATTTTGCTAGGCAAGAGTTTGGAAACGGGATGATATTTATTTAGATAACTCGGGTTGCCACCTTTATGTAGATGAAGTACATCGGCCGCCTTCCAAACTCTACGGATGCTACTTGATATAATTGTCAAGTTAAAAATATGTGTTAATGCTTCTGCAATCAATGGAGCAGAAAGCTGTAATAAGAAGGGATCAAGCATATCAGCCCCAGTAGTTGTTGTTCGAATGCTTCAAATGTAATTGGATTTGTCACATGTGCCGAATACAACAGGTGTAGGCCTTACAGTGAACTACTTGCTTACATTCCCTTAACCAACAATGCAGTTTTAAGAAAAATATGTGTTAATTATGGAAGTTGAGAATTCATGCAGCTTTTCGCAGCTTTTTGTTAAAAATCGCGCAACATTTCAGCGCCCTGCTATTCATGCCAGGAATATAGTACATGCATATGATTAGTATGTGTGGATAGAAAACACTCAGACGTTTCCAAAACTGTTTAAATCACGTCTATGGCATTTACAGAACGGGCATTTCATCCAAAAGTGCATGGAAATCTGTTCACTGGAAATGGAAAAATATATCCTTCCGCGACTACAGGCAATTGTTAAAAGTGAACCGAATTAAATAGAGCCAAGTTTGATTCTTGGTCTACCCCAAACAAGGGACATCTTCCCTGATGGCTCCGCCCTGATTTTTGGTCGACCTCTGGTCAGACATGTTTTTCTACACGGACAAGATACAGATTTAACATCGTCTCCTGATCAATTTTATCGCCTATTAACGTGTACTAATACCTAAAGTTGCATTACAAAAGTATTTCGAAGTGTTTTGTGAAAGTTTATCGTCGACTTTTTGAATTTTAAAAAAATTACGTTACGTTATGAAATTTACTGGCAACGTAATTCTTAGCTCGATATCTAGGCTATATATGGACCGATTTAATCAAAAAAAGACCCTAAATGATGTTTATGGGACATTTAGGAGTGCCAAGAAAGAAGCTCGTAATGAATGTTTTATATTTTATTTCAGCGTTTTCGTTTGCGACGGCTAACGCAAAATCTGTCGTTTTAGGTGACGGTGCAGTATTTTGAGGGTGCATGGTATCAGATAATAGCTTCTCATGCTTTCCCCGAAAAGCATTTTACAAATCTGACTTGGTGGATAGATTCACAACGCGTGTAGCTTTAATTCAGTATATTGTATGTCAATTTTAATGAAAGTTTGAGGTTTATCAACCTCTATGGTGGCGCTCTTGAGCATTTCTGCTGATTGTGGTCCCCACTTCGGTACCACGTCCTTAACAAGTTAAGTAAAACATAGGGAAGTAAAAAATAAAAATAACAAATAGTTAAAGAGCAGCAGTAAAATAACAGTAGCAAGACTATATACAGGGAGTACCGGTAAAGAGTCAATGTGAAGGGGCACAGGTTAGTCGAGGTAATTGAGGTAATATGCATACAGTACGTAGGTAGAGTTAAAGTGACTATGAATAGATAATAACCAGAGAGTAGCAGCAGTGTAAAAGAGGGGGTTGAGTGGGGTGGGCAATGCAAATAGTCTGGGTAGCCATTTGATTAGCTGTACAGGAGTCTTATGGCTTGGAGGAATAAGCTCTTAAGAAGTATTTTGGACCTAGACTTGGCGCTCCGGTACCGCTTGCCATGAGGTAGCAGAGAGAACAGTCTATGACTAGGGTGGCTGGAGTCTTTGACAATTTTTTGGGCCTTCCCCTGACAGCACCTGGGATATAGGTCCTGGATGGCAGGAAGCTTGGCCCCACTGATGTACTGGGCTATTCGACTACCCTCTGTAGTGTCTTGAAGTCAGACGCTGAACAGTTGCCATGCCAGGCAACCATGCTCTCAATGATGCAGCTGTATAACTGTTTTAGGATCTGAGGACCCATGCCAAATCTTTTCAGTCTCCGAGGGGGAATATGCTTTGTCGTGCCCTCTTTACGACTGTCTTGGCGTGTTTGGACCATGATAGTTTGTTGCCGATGTGGACACCAAGGAACTTGAAGCTCTCAACATGCTCTACTACAGCCCCGTCGATGAGAATTGGGGCATGCTCGGTGCTCCTTTTCCTGTAGTCTACAATCATCTCCTTTGTCTTGATCACGTTGAGGGAGAGGTTGTTATCCTGGTCTCTGACCTCCTCCCTATAGGTTGTCTCATCGTTGTTGGTGATCAGGCCTACCACTGTTGTGTCGTCGGCAAACTTAACAATGGGGTTGGAGTCATCACTGGCCATGCAGTCATGGGTGAACAGGGAATACAGGATGGGACTGAGGATGCACCCCAGTGGGGCCCACATGTTGAGGATCAGCATGGCAGATGTGTTGTTACCTACTCTTACCACCTGGGGGCGGCCTGTCAGGAAATCCAGGATCAATTGCAGAGAGAGGTGTTGAGTCCCAGGGTCCTTAGCTTAGTGATGAGCTTTGAAGGTACAATGGTGTTGAACGCTGAGCTGTAGTCATTGAATAGCATTCTCAAGTAGGTGTTCCTTTTGTCCAGGTAGGAAAGGACAGTGTGGAATATAATAGAGATTGCATCATCTGGGATAATGATGTTGATGTGAACCATGACCAGCCTTTCAAAGCACTTCATGGCTACAGACGTCAGTGCTACGGGTCAGTAATAATTTAGGCAGGTTACTTTGAGTTCTTTTGAGTACAGGGACTATAGTGGTCTAATTAAAACATGCTGGTATTACAGACTCAGTCAGGGACAGGTTGAAAATGTCAGTGAAGACACTTGCCAGTTGGTCAGCGCATGCTCGGAGTGCACGTCCTGGTAATCCATCTGGCCCAGCGGCCTTGTGAATATTGGCCTGTTTAAAGGTCTTACTCACATCGGCTACGGAGAGCGTGATCACATAGTCGTCTGGAACAGCTGATGCTCTCAAGCATGGTTCAGTGTTGCTTGCCTCCATCGCGAGCATAGAAGTAATTTAGCTCGTCTGGTAGGCTCATTTCACTGCGCAGTTCACGGCTGTGCTTCCCTTTCTAGTCTGTAATTGTTTGCAAGCCCTGCCACATCCGACGAGCATCGGAGCCGGTGTAGGACAATTCAATCTTAGTCCTGTATTGATGCTTGCCTGTTTGATGGTTTGTCTAAGGGCATAGCGGGATTTCTTATAAGCGTCCGGGTGAGAGTCCCGCTCATTGAAAGCGGCAGCTCTACCCTTTAGCTCAGCGCGTACGTTGTCTGTAATCTATGGCTTCTAGTTGGGGTATGTAATTACGGTCACTGTGAGGACGATGCCATCGATACACTTATTGATTAAGCCAGTGACTTATGTGATGTACTCCTCAAGGCCATCGGAAGAATCCCAGAACATATTCTAGTCTGTGCAAGCAAAACAGTCCTGTAGCTTAGCATCTGCGTCATCTGACCACTTCTTTATTTACAGAGTCACTGGTGCTTCCTGCTTTAGTTTTTGCTTATAAGCAGGAATCAGGAGGATATAATTATGGTCACATTTGCCAAATGGAGGGCCAGGGAGAGCTTTGTACGCATCTCTGTGTGTGGAGTAAAGGTGGTCTAGAGTTATTTTTCCTCTGGTTGCACATTTAACATGCTAGTAGAAATTTGGTAAAATGGATTTATATTTCCCTGCATTATACCCCGGCCACTAGGAGCACCGCCTCTGGATGAGCATTTTCCTGTTTGTTTATGGACTTATACAGCTCATTGAGTGCAGACTTAGTGCCAATATCGGTTTGTGGTGGTAAATAGACAGCTATGAAAAATATAGATGAAAACCCCCTTGGTAAATAGTTTGGCCTACATTGAGACTTCCAAATATTAGACTTTGTGCACCAGCTGTTGATTACAAATATACACAGACTGCCACCCCTTGTCTTACCGGAGGCAGCTGACCCATCTTGCTGATGCAGCGTAAACCCCGCCAGCTGTATTTTATCCATGTCGTCGTTCAGCAACTACTCGATGAAACATAACATAAGATATTACCATTTTGAATGTCCAGTTAGTAGGATTTTCGTCAATGTAGCTTGTCTATTTTGTTATCCAATGATTGTACGTTGGCTAATAGGACTGATGGTAGAGGCAGATTACCCACTCGCGTTGGATCCTTACAAGGCACCCAGACCTACGTCCCCAATATCTCCGACTCTTTCTCCTGCGAATGACGGGGATGTGGGCTTTGTCATGTGTCTGAAGTAAATCCTTTGCGTCCGACACGAGAAAAAAAATCTTTGTCCAGTACGAGGTGAGTAATCGCTGTCCTGATATCCAGAAGCTCTTTTCGGTCATAAGAGACGGTGGCAGAAACATTATGTACAAAAATAAGTGACAAATGATGGGAAAAAACACACACAATAGCACAATTGATTAAGAGCCCGTAAAACGACAGCCAACTCCTCCTGGCGCCTTTCATCTTCACAAGGTAGACAGTTGATCCAGAGAGTACAAGGATTCACTGGGGGTTGTCTGGTCCTCTATCAAGTTGATTAGCATCTGAGAGAGGGACGAGCAGTTTACTGACTGACCCAGGTCTATTAAACCAACATTTCTTTCAAACAAAAAAAGTGGACAGAAAATGTTGATAAAAAGCATGACCTATCTCATTTTTTCAGTAATGATGTCAGAGTTCAGTATAACCTTCTTGGGTAGGGAAGCATTTAAAAGGAGCGTGTTTATCTGCAAGTGATATAAAAATAGATGAGAAATGCTCAATTGCTAATTCAGGGTCAGGTATACACTTGATGGTACAAGTCATGCATAAAAGCATGGGCAGAAAAGTTTTTAAAATGTATCTTCCTAATAATACAGGGATCAGAATTATGTTGTCTAGTATCTCCAAAACAGGCTATAGGACAATGATCACTAAGTTTGCAAACACACCAAAAGACACATACTTATGTGGGTTATTTGTGAAAATGTAATTCAATCATGAGGCTCTATCTAGATTTTTCACATTTAACTGAGTGGGTTTTGTGATCAGCTGGGTTATATTAAGATCAAAAGAAATGTTCTTAAAGTTATCCGAGATCGGTGTCAGCCAGTCCGGGTTAAACTCACCTAAGACCACCAGTTCAGATGATAGAAAAGGTTGTAAATGCTCAGCTAGGATACTAATCCCATGAATTAAAGCAGCAGGGGGCCTATACTGTACACTCCAGCAACAAATACATTCACATTTTGTCTCCTGCTCATATCTAAAACCAGGATTTCACATTTCTGAGGTATAAGAGCACATGATGCTACAAAAGTGGATTTTAATTACATCGCCACCCCTCCACATTTTCTCTGAAAAGATCAAAAAATCTTGTAATTAGCAATGTCAATATCAATGTCCTTATCCATGATCAAATCATTTAACCAAAACAAGAATGTCTGTGTTCATGTCATGCATCCAGTTATTGATAAAGTCAATCTTTTACATCATACTTTGCACAATTAAATGTCACAAACCCAGCCCTTCGCCAGACTTAAAAACAGCAGGGGTATCCATATTTACCGTAACCAGGTCGTTATAAACTTGATCATTAAGTAAGTCAGGAAATTTCATAGGAATAGAAATGAGATTATCAAAGCTTGCCCCGACGGGCCTGCGGCTGCATCTATTTGGTGGCTGTTGAAATGAAGACAGGGATAATGTACATTTCCTTGACTTGACTAGAGTATTTCAACGTGAGGCATCCTCATTCAAAATTAGAAACTCATCCAGATGTTTAATTTCCTCAAGTAAAGTAATGATCCTCTTCTTGGCAGCATTTAGTTTGTGGCATTTGACACAGGTGAAGTTTTCATAAAAGTCCTTCACTGGGATTACTGTGAACATGTCACATAAAAAGCATTTAATTGCCTTATGGTCAGCGATAGAGTCAAAGGAGTTTTCACTGCTTTGTGCTGATTGAACACCCTTTACCCAATTCAGCCATTTTGCTTACCAGCCAATAGGCTGCTAAAAGGTTACTAAAATGATCCAGGGACAAATATAGCGGTCCCAGCACTGTGGCTATCTGCGTCGCTGGATCCAAAATAAATAATAAAAACTGGATATAAAATACTAGATATAAAATAAAATGATATAATAATCATATAATTCAAAGTATTCACTAAAACTGTTTGTCAGAGAACCACCATGGCAGCATTCATCAGCTGTTTCCGTTGATAAACCGAGAATGTGAGAAACCCGAGAATTCGCAGTTAATAAATTGTCCCTCTGATAATTGCGACAATATCTCACACTCAGTTATAACAAAAGCAACATCAACAAAGTTTATGCAACTTAAGAGTATAGTTCCCCGAAATTGAAGTCATTCATTTGTAATTTGGGTGAACTGTCCCTTTAATGTGAACTTCCTCTGACAGTGAGAGCGTCTTGGCGGTGCAGATCCTGAGTCATTTCCTTCAATGGCAAATGATAAACAATGTAATTTCCAGATTCCCTGCAGTGAGCTGTCATCCTGCTCTAACCAGTGGCTTATTTACACTATTAGAATGTGTCATAAATTAGCAATACCTGAGGCATTAACCAAGGACTGACTTTTGTCCTCAGCGGGAGAGGGCATTAATTGGTGCAAATATGTGTCATAAATAAGACATATTTACTGTGATTACTGTATTTCTCCAAACCGCCTCTAACTATAACAGCGACCCTTGTAAAGCATCAGACTCATTTCCACTTACATATTATTAGTTACAGAATTGCATCACCTAGATTTTAATGGTGTCTGGTGAAGTGCTCAATAATATACTAATATACGGACAATGTTATGAACCGGTGTAATTTTCGAACTTTTATTGGAGTGTTACAACCACACAGAGGAACATTTACAATGTAATTTTCCTACCTGAGTTTCTCATAATTGAATCACATGGAAAGATTTGGCTTATCAACACATAAGGTGAAATGAGCTTGACTAATAGGCAAAGTCTTTGATAGAAAACAAAAGCAAAGCAATCCCTCTGAAAATATATCACTGATAACCTTCCAAGGTGCTTGGGATGTACTCATGACTTGAGTCAAAAGTGTATTTTGTCCATAGCAAAATAATCAAGCCTAAAACTTCTCCAATGGTACAAAAACACAAAACATTAATAAAACTGTCATTTTACAAAAAAATCTCACATTTATTTATTTGTTAAACAAGTGTTGAACTTTACATTTGTCTTTATTGATGGGCCCCTTAATAGCATGTTTACATAAAAAGAAGGACTATGTATACCAGTGCTGGAAAATATTACATTTTCCAATGTATAATCTTTTGAAAATATTTCAATAAATAAATGTCCATACCCAGGCAGAAGAAATACATGTATAATGAATAAAAATGTTATGGTAAATGTTTTATCTCGAGTGGATGTTCGTCTTGAGTGGCCCATTTCTATGTCATGATTGTTTTTCCAATTAGATTATTTGAATCAAATTCACCCCCCAGAAAATGGTATTGCATGACTTTCATAGGGCACTGTTGTATTCCCACTTTACTAAAATAACGACCTTTTAGCAATATAAAATCATATAAATTTCAAATGGACAACATACTGTATATGAATTCAGTATGGAAAAACACTTCACAAGTGGAAAAAATTAGTATGCACTAACCTTGTTCTTTGTAGACTTATTTTGTTTTCATCTGCTTTTTTTGTTTAAACATACGATCATGAATGATGTGTAAGAACTATAAACACATTTTATAACATATGTGCAACTTTTACACAATATTCTCTTCAAATGTTACATTTTCAATTAAAAGGTTTCTTTATATTTACGGGTTTCCATGAATTGTATTTTACACTAGCAAAATATATATTAATTTTGCCATTTCCCTTGACAACAGCTCAATTGAGAAAATATAAGGCCTGGGGCTTGATTGCTAGTGGTTAATCCAACCTTCACGGTGATGGGGACAACTCTAGGATCCAGGACCTTATATTCCTAATTAATAGTCTGATCAGGAACACCATCAAACAAATAAGTCCTTATCCTGGTCCGAGAGCTTCATTTTGTATGTAATTCGAAACAGGCTTGACAAGGATGGTGGGAGTGTATGTACAACCTTTTGCCAGAAAAAACTGCTGAACTGGATTGGCCGATAACATTTTTTAAATAGTTTTTATATCCTTTTTAAAATGCAACAGCAGCAGAATAATTAAATACAGAAATGGCATGTGTCTTAAATTGAACTCTGCATTTTATATACAGTCTGTTTAAAACTCCACTCCAGCGGTCGGGGTAATGTCGCACTGCCATCGCGGTGCACTTAAGTCTGTTGGTTTGTGAGGAGGATGGGGTGTGGCGAGTCTGGGGGGAGAGGAGTGACTGTGTGTGTGTGTGTGTGTGTGTGTGTGTGTGTGTGTGTGTGTGTGTGTGTGTGTGTGTGTGTGTGTGTGTGTGTGTGTGTGTGTGTGTGTGTGTGTGTGTGTGTGTGTGTGTGTGTGTGTGTGTGTGTGTGCGTGCGTGCATGTTGGGGGCTCTAAGGCTCTTCGAAAAAAAACTTCCCCAGCATCTCTCAGAGTACAGTACTGTTTGTCCTCGAGGATGTCGGGACTGCGGACAGGGGACGATGATTTAAATATATTTTAAAGGCTTGTCACTAACTGCATCTGTCCTTCCCGTACATCTCCTTCAGGGATGCAGCCCTCTTTAGTAATAGGGATGATGTAACCGTCACTGTTTCCTCTACTTATCTGGTAGTACGCTTGGAGCTGGTGTCCTGCTCCTAAGTTAGGCATGCTCTTGTAGTAAACGTCCTCGTTCTCGCTCCTCTTAGAGGGGCTCGAGAGGTCCTCCAGCTCCTCCGCATCAGGGCTGCTCTCGGGGTATGGAGAGTCCCTTAGGGTGGGCATACTAGTGTACAAAGAGTCTCTGTTTGGGGACTGTAGGCTGTCCCCGTGCTCGTTGGTCGTGAGCTGGCTGACGTAGCTCTCCAAGCCCCCCTCAGTGGTCTTCACTCTCTTCTGCGGCTGGTACAGAAGTGAGTGAGTCCGCTGGGGGATGAGCGGGGCCTCCAGCTCCCGGTGGTGCAGCTCTATGCCCAGGCCCACCGGTGTGTTGATATTGTGGCCGTGCACCAAAGATGAGGTGTCAGCCACGATGACGTCATCTTCGCTGCTGCTCCCGCCCACCACGTGCACCTTCTTGGACGATGGAGGAAGAGGAGCCCCCCGCTCCACATGGTGGTTGTGGCTCTTGTTGCAAGCCCGGAGGTTATTGTGCACCAGCTCCGATATTAGCATTTTTTCAAAGGCTGCGTCATCCAGGCTGAGTCCACAATCCACCACCTGCACACTGTTGCCGTAATCCCCGTTGCGAAGCGAGTAGCTATTGTTAAAGTTACCATTTAGCGGTAGAGTATCCATTGCACTGGTGTCCCTGGGATGGTTCAGTGTGTGTGAGTGTCCTGGAATGAGAAAACATATGAGGGGATTTAAATTAGTCACAACCATTCTTCTGAAAGCAATATGAAAAAAATGAGAAAAATGGTTTAATGCTGTTCAGGACGCTGGAGATAATTTGGCACAAGACTACGATTCAGCTGTACCATGTTACTAATTAGACAATCTGTAAGGAGAATGTGTATGTATGCATATACACAATGAACAATAATGTTACATTCTCAGTTATGGGGTAATTTGGAAAATGTTTGTATATCATGAACTAATATTTTCTCTAAAAGCCTTTCCAATTCACTAAAATATTCTGCCTTTGACTCTCTAGTAACAAAGGGACAGAAGTGATCCCAAACAACATTAAAAAACGTAAAGAAATCATGAAGATCACAACACACATGTCAGAGGTAAATGTACAGGGCCCGGTTTCCCAAAAGCATCTTAAGGCTACGTTCATCATTAAAACCTTTGTATGAGCATAGTTAAATCTCTGAGCTGTTTCCCAAAACCATCGTTACTAAAGATGATCTTGAAAACGTTTGGTATTTAACGACTGCTTCAGACCACTTGTAGAATAGCTAAGTACATCGTTAGATTGTTTTCCCCCTTCCGTGTCACTTTATACACAGAAGGTCTCAGCTAAACACAAAATCAAGATGTTTATCTGTCTTTCTGTGACCGCTGAAAGCTTCAGAACGACGTGACAGTGACGACAAATACAAAGTTGCCCATTTCTTTGGCTAACAAGCAAATGATATAAAGACGCTTCAAATGAAAACTAAGAACTGTATTAAAAGATAAATACAGTATAGGCTACATAGATCTATATATTTGAATGACATGTAAATACATTTTCATGTTAATTCAATTGAGTTTTATTTAGCTATTTGTACGATACTGTCTGTAATTTTTGCCTCAATATATTTCATGATGTGTAACGTGCGCAATGATGTGAAAAATCTTGATTTAGTGCATTATTATAGGGTAAGCATTAGAATAAGCCACCTCAATATTTACAGTCATATGTGATAATATATCTCTAGGAAATGATCCGTCGTCAGTATTGTGGAATAATTCTAATGTTAAGGTATGTTTTGAAAGGGAGGAACGCTGATCTGAGAGCAGTGCTTCCTTTTTTTTCTCTCAATCTTTTCAGTTTCGACAAATGCCTCAACGATGCACTTAGCGAACATTCTCTCTGCGTGGTGTTTTGGGAAATGCATGTTACATTTTCGTCCGTTGTAGGAAAGATGCATCGTTAAAACACTCGTAAGCCTAAGTTCCATCACTATCAGAAAACCGGGCCTTGGTATGTAGCCACAAATGGGCAAGCTACGACATAGACAAGAAGTTGTCTAGCAACTCTTTGTTGGAGGTGACAGGGAAAAATAATGGGAAAATATGAATGTATACAGAAAGGAGAGTCATGGTCAACACGGACAGCCATCTTTCTCACTTCAGGGCCCACAAGCACCATCCGACATCACGACAGACAGCAGGTGGAGAGACTCACTTTGGACAACTCACATCATGTTTGTCTGTTCAGGCTATCTGGCCTAAGAGTAGCTGATGTACAAAAGAAAGTAAAATGATTTATTGTAACATGAAGAATCACTGAAAGGAAAAAAATTAAAACATAGCAACTTAGTTAGAGCAAGGGTTCAGCAAATTTGATTAACAAGCAATCAAAGCTTTTTTTTAAAGATTAAATGCCACCAATTTTTATTTAAATTGTTTTAATAATTGTAATTTATTTTGGCTGTATTTGTTTAATTGAGTGGTGTCTGAGTTGTGTTTTTTTTTGTATTTTCTCTCAGGCAAGGTCAGAGTTAGCCGGCAGCCCTGCGGTTCACATCAGTCAAAATGACAGTCCCCAGTGTACGCCCGGTCTCTACAAGAACAGACCAAGAAAAAACACAGCTGGGAAGGTCAGATGCAGTCATGTTATGAATTTCTGTATGCACAGGGCCATGGAAATCAGGCGGCGATAGAATAAATATTAGTGGGGTGTGATTGGAGAGAGAGGTTGTGTATCTGCCGTGGCTAACACGGCTTTGGCACAGAAAGAAATTGCGAAAAACATTTCTATAAATTCCTGCCGCAGATAGAAGAGAGAGATTAAGAGGAATGGGTATTTTATGGTGACATGCTGTTGTTCAGATAAGGGGATAGACCATTTTTGCAGACCAGTGGAGGCTGCTGAGGGGAGGACGGCTTATAATAATGGCTGGAACGGAGCAAATGGAATGGCATCAAACCATGTATTTGATGTATTTGATACCATTCCACCCCAGCCATTACCATGAGCCCGTCCTCCCCAATTAAGGTGCCACCAACCTCCTGTGTTCCAGACACACTGACATGTAAAACAGACATCACAGAGTTTAGCGGAGATGAGAGGAGAGAAATGACAAGAAAGGAAAGAGTGAAAGAGGACAACAAAAAAAAGGATTACAGCTGCTACCATGACGTTTGTACATTTTGTTTATGCCTCACTAGGAGAACAATTTTCCCCACACAGGTGATGTCTGGAGAATAGGGGAGAGATGTGAGGGGAATGTAACTGGACACAGAATGCTGAGTGCCACAGGGAACGGCATTCACGTAGGAAGCCTCTCTTCTCTCAATTCACCCAGGAAATATTCTTTGCCACCCCAGTAACAAAGCTACAGTTGATGTCTGCAGATCACAAACTACTTATACACATCCAAGAGAAAGAAGAAGAGTATCTGAGGTATAACAAAACCATTCTTTCTCAGCTGTCTTAGATAGCTGTTGGATCCCAAAGGAATGCAATATTGGAAAGTAGTAATTTTCCTATTGGTGGAATATAATTTGGTTGGTATAGTTTGTGAACCACTTGCCCACTGAGTAAATGCCAATGACCATTGATGTACCAGGGAGTTGTTGTTTTTAATAAGCATGCTTAAATAAATTTACATTTGATAGGCAAAGTTAAGTTTTACTCCCATACTTGTCTCTCTGTAGGTCACTAGAGGGAAGCGTAAGGAGAAAGCAAAAAAACATGACAAAATATACAATGTAATTAAAAATTAATTAAAATTGCATTGCATTGCATTGTAACATAATAATCCCTGCACACAAATTGAAATACTGGACTAACTAACACGTAATATCTCATGATCATTTTGCTAAATGAACTGTTTGTTTATCAAACAGTGTCTAGTGACAGTTGTCAGAACTGGTATCTGTTTATACCTGAAAAACTTATCATTGATCAAAATCAAATGTTGATCTAAATCATGGTGTGTCACATTCATGAATACACAAATATTCAAGTACAAACTGATGTTCATACTGTCTTTTCATGGCAGTACATGGCAGTACACCGAATCACTTTATCTCATTCAAGAGAAACTTTAAAATATCTCAATGTGAAACTGCACACCAGAGGTCTCTTAATAAATCACAAACCAAGTCATACACACGGTGCTTTCTTACTACAACCCCCGATTTCAGCAACCGATGTCTGTTACCCATTTGGGGATCCTGCTGAGATCCAGATTGGAAGTTGATACTCGATAATGTTCTGATCTTGATAAGGCCACAATAACTCATAAAAAAAACTAGTCAAAGTATAAAAAAATGAAGAGAGAAGAAGAAGTTAACTGTACGTCAAGAAGTGTTAAGTAAGCACACCTGGAGAGTTAAACACTGGAGCCCTGGGAGCGTTACATACGACTGTTTCAGCCAGTAAGGTGTTATAAGGGTTGTTAGTGCCTTGTGGTCGAAGAAGAGGGTTTGTTAGAAGATAATTGCCCGTCATTCCTGGAGGCGGTAAGACAGAAGAAGACATATCAGTTTTTGGCATTGGTACAATGAGTGCTTTTTGGGGTGATTTATGGAACAAAATGTCAAGTACATCTAAAACTGGGCTATTATTTTCAGAGTAAATATTGAATTTTTGATTTTTTTTTGGGAGGACAGGATATTAATATTATCTCTAGATGTCACTTGAGCAAAGTGTACATGCATTTTGTGGAAGCAAGGATTAGGATACAGAGGGGATATAGAACATCTAAACAGTCACTACCACAAAATGCACTTTTGTTCACCTCATTCTAATTCTACTACAATCTGCTATGTAAATGAGAAGCAATGTAACAAACAGAACAAAATTATAAAGTCAGCCTTTTTGTGTTTTTGTTATTTGACAAGAAAGGTAACTGGTGAAAAAACTATCCTCTCATTTAGCCTTCTATTGCTGTGGATATTAATGAATTGTTAAAACTGCATTATCAGGTATTTTCTGCATGGCAACGCTTTTTTTGTCCATTGCTCCTGCTAGGCCACAGTTTTAAGTTGAAGTCCTATGATGCAATTGCTTGAAACGTGTACACAACAAATGACCACACCCTTGTATCCTTAGTAAAATATCACACTAACACTAACTTCACCTGGATGCCAATACTTTACAATGTCAGATCTTTTCTTCAAATACTCAATTCACCCCGATTATAATGTTATAATGGATTTCTTGCATCACGTTTAAAAACTAGACATTTCCAGTCACATTTTTATAAGCTGTGTACTAGAGAACCCCATCACTCTTGTAGGGTATTCTCTGAGGATGTTATAATGACAAGGAGTGGTTTCTGAAGAGCGGGCCATCCTCAGTACAGTGTACTCAAGTGTAACTAGGGTAGTACACTGGAGCATGATAGATAAATATAACCTTAAAATCTAATATACAGCTTATCAGGACAGAAAAAGATTGACAAGATGAAATTCAAACTACTGTTCGTAACATTTTACCTCAAGGAAATTGAAGTGTGAAAAATAATAAGGGGGAGTTTGGGAGGGGGAAGTCAGACTACCTCATGCTAACCTCTTTCCTTGCATACTTGGAAAGCCATTTTAGAGCCATGCCGAGCCGTAAAGGCTGAACAACACACTAAGCACTCAGGGTCACCCAGAGTTGAACATCTTCTCATCGTCATACTTGTGCTCTGGCTAAATAATAAATGACAAGGTTGTTTTCCTCCCTCCTGAATCCTTGAAATAGCAGAGGTCCCCTTACATACCGACCAAAAAATGTGCCCCTGCGTGTCAAGCAAACATAGGTTTAAAAATAAAAACAAAACTTTATTTAGAGTTTGTTGGCATTTCCTTCTTCTTCTTCCTCTTCTTTTTTTAATGGACTGAGCCACGTGAACTTTGGACTTAGGACAAACAGTACAGTGGCTGCCCCAATTCGTGTTCGACATTACTGCCCAAAATGACAGCACAAAGTATTTGAGGAAGGATTTCTGTAATCCTCAGTTGGCAGAACAGAACAGGGAGACTATCCTTGCTATCCCTTTTAGCACAGTGCCGCAAATCTTATCAAGCCCAAACCATTCACTACAATTTCTCAGGATGTTAGCCCCTCTGTATGAAATCATTGGTACTTGAAAATGTATTTTATGTCTCGATGATGGTGAATGGTGTGTGAAGAAGAGATGAGGTGTGTGACTGACCTTGGTTAAGGGTGGAGGTGCTGTTGATGTCACCTGAGATAAAGGAGGACTCAGATTGCTTTCTTACGGTGTCATTCCACATTCTCCTGATACGGCTCTGTCAGATTAACAAGGGACAGTTATTAGGACTTAAAGAAGCCTGTTCACTGTTGAGATCAACTTTCATTATGTTTGCTGTATGTAGCGTTCCTGCATCGGTGAACCGACCCCTCACACAAAGTGCAACAAGTGCAACGTCTGGCCTCCACACATTATATTAACTCAGGCTTTGAGTGACTACTTTTATACTTCCTGTCAAAAGTAGTGGATGTAATAGGCGGGTTCTCCATAAGTTTAATGAGCCATTAAGATGGGAATGTCTTGTGACGGTTGTCTTTCTATTGCCACTGTGACAGTGGTTAGAGCATTGTCTGCTATCAAAACATTTATTTAAAAAAGTGGTTCAATAGCAAAGGAACAACAAAGGAATTAACATAAAATGGTATTTGCATTCTTGTTTTTCAAAGGGTAAAAGTGACTGCAATGCTCTCAAATAGCGCAAATAGTTCCATGCACAGTGGCGTTAGTGAGAAAAGAGATAAAGCGAGTGCTAAGGGGTAGAGTGGATAAAGGTGCACATGCAATACAGTAGATACTGCGTGAAACAGTTAGCTTAATTTAAAGTATACATGTCACTGTTTAACTACGGTCCGTGTTTCCGGTACAATTACATTGGCCAGCGGTCTTGAAAAATATAACGTTTACTGATGGATTCAATGGATTCAGAAGTCATTGGAGACTCTCCTAGTTAACTATTATAGGTGATACTTTGCGGTAAACTGGGTTTATGCCAATCTACCCTGACATAAAGATCAGAATCCCCGGTATAGTACCTGTGTGCCCGAGGAGTAGCGTGCACTTGTCCTTGTGGTGGAGGTCTTTGTTGAGCTGTGTGAGCTCTCAGTTGGTAAGCCACCACAGCAATATGTGTGGCGGAAACATTTGATGTACTCTTTACGGACCTGTGGAAGCAAAAAGAAGGGGGCGCTAAGTCAGTGGCTATGTTTATTTAGTGTGTACCTTTTGTTTGTGCTTACAGTGCTTTCAGAAAGTTTTCACACCCCTTTACTTTTTCCATATTTTGCTTTGTTACAGCCTGAATTTAAAATATATTAAATTGAGATTTTGTGTCACTGGCCTACACACAATACCCCATGATGTCAAAGTGGAATTATGATTTATAAATTCATAAAAAATAAAGTGTTCAACCCTTTTTGTTATGGAAAGCCTGAATAAGTTCAGGAGTAAACATTTGCTTAAAAAGTGACATAATAAGTTGCTTGAACTCACTCTGTGTGCAATAATAGTGCTTAACATGATTTTAAATGACTGCCACATGTCTGTACCCCACATACAATTATCTGTAAGGTCACTCAGTCAAGCAGTGAATTTCAAAGAGATTCAACCACAAAGACCAGGGATATTTTTTAATGCCTCGCAAAGAAGGGCATCTAATGTTAGATGGGTAAAACATGTAAAAATCAGATATAGAAAACGCCTTTGAGTATGGTGAAGTTATTAATTACGCTTGGATTGGTGTATCAACACACTCAGTCACTAGGGTCCAAACACATTAAGCCACTTACTTTACATATAAAACAAAGATAAAACAGTACATCATACAACATTATTACACCAATACATATCTACAATACCACCATACAACAATATTACAATGTACGTGTGTGTAGAGTGCGTGTGCTTTAGGTTGTTTGCGTATGGGTGTCTGTTCTTTTGTTTGTGTCTCTTCACAGTCCCAGCTGTTCCATAAGGTGTACTTTACCTGTTTTTCAAAATCTGATTCTACTTCTTGCATCAGTTACCTGATGTAAAATTATGGACAGACTTCTCCCCATCTTAGCTTCTGTTGTATTAATATGTTTTGACCATGACAGTTTACAATCCAGGGGTACTCCCAAGAGTTTATTCATCTCAACTTGCTTAATTTCCACATTACTCATTCCAAGATGTAGTTGAGGTTTAGGGTTTAGTGAATGATTTTTCCCAAATACAATGCTTTTAGTTTTGAAATATTTAGAACTTATTCCTTGCCACCCATTCTGAAACTAACTGCAGCTATTTGTTAAGTATTGCAGTCATGTCAGTTGCTGTAGTAGCTGATGTGTATAGTGTTTAGTCATCTGCATACATAGACACACTGACTTTACTCAAAGCCCATGGCATGTCATTAGTAAAGTAGAAAGGGGCCTAAACGGCTGCCCTGAGGAATTCCTGATTCTACCTGGATTATGTTGGAGAGGCTTCCATTAAAGAACACATTCTGTGTTCTGTTAGACAGGTAAATCTTTATAGACAATATGGCAGGGGGTGTAAAGCCACAACACATATGTTTTTCCAGCAGCAGACTATGATTGATAATGTCAAAAGCCGCACTAAAGTCTAAAATAACAGCCTCCACAATCTTTTTATCATCAATTTCTCTCAGCCAAGTCATTTGTGCTGTGCTTGTTGAATGTACTTCCCTATAAGCGTGCTGAAAGTATGTGGTCAATTTGTTTACTGTAAATAGGCATTGTATCTGGTCAAACACATTTCTTTCCAAAAGCTTACTAAGGGTTGGTAACAGTCTAATTGGTCATGTAATGGCTGTGATAGGAGAAAACTGAGGATGGATCAGCAACATTGTAGTTTCTCCACAATACTAACCTAATTCACAGAGTGAAAAGAAGGAAGTCTGTACAGAATAAACATGTTCCAAAACATTTATCCTGTTTACAATAAGACACTAAAGTAAAACTGCAAAAAATCTGGCAACTTCATGTCCTTAATTCAAAGCGTTATGCTTGGGGCAAATCCAACACAACACATCACTGAGTAACACTCTTCATATTTTCAAGCATGGTGGTGGCTGCATCATGTTATGGGTATGCTTGTCATCGGCAAGGACTAGGGAGTTTTTACTGGATAAAACAATAACAGAATAGCACTAAGCATAGGAAAAATCCTAGAGGAAAACCTGGTTTAGTCTGCTTTCCAACAGACACTGGGAGACAAATTCACCTTTCAGCAGAACAATAACCTATAACACAAGGCCAAATATACACTGGAGTTAATAACCAAGATGCCATTGAATGTTCCTGAGCGGTCTAGTTACAGTTTTGACTTAAGCTTTTACTGCAGTGGGCTAAATCATGGTCACAACGAGTGTTTCTTGGTAAGTCTTAAGCAAATCTAGTTTGAAACAAATCTATACACCTCACACACATGGTTATGGGTTTAAAAAAAAGAAGACACCTGTACCATGCCAGATATAGAGTTGAAATGTATTCAATGTTGATTTTGTATCCCAGAAATACACTTTAAATAGATCACAGAAGACTGAAATATAACACAACTGTTTGCCATAGAAACACCGGATTTTCAGGGTTTAAAAATGTTTAGTAATTATGAAAAATATTAATAACATTCAACCCATGAGGACACTCGGTCATCTGACTGCAGGAAAGGGCTACATTGGTTTGAAAATCTATGGAAAGACTTGAAAATGGCTGTCTAACAATGATCAACAACCTGCTTGACAGAGCTTGAATAATTTTTTAATAATATAATAATATAATATATGCCATTTAGCAGACGCTTTTATCCAAAGCGACTTACAGTCATGTGTGCATACATTCTACGTATGGGTGGTCCCGGGAATCGAACCCACTATCCTGGCATTACAAGCGCCATGCTCTACCAACTGAGCTACAGAAGGACCCTTTTAAAGAATGATGTGTAAATATTGCACAATCCAGGTGTGCATTGCTCTTAGCAACTTACCCAGAAAGACTCACAGCTGTAATCGCTGCCCAAGGTGATTGTAACATGTATTAACTTAAGGGTGTGAATACTTATCTAAATGAGATATTTCTGTATTAAATTTTCAATAAACGTGCAAACATATCTAAAAACATTGTGGTATTGTGTGTAGATTTGTGGGTAAAAAATCTATTTAATACATTTTTAATTCAGGCTGTAACACAACCACATGTGGAATAAGTCAAGCGGTATGAATACCTTCTGAAAGCACTGTAAACCTAGTCCCAAAAGCCCTTGGAATATACCGTACCATTCGAAAGCCTGAGGAAGTTTTTGTCAGCTAAAAGATGCTGGATGATATATCCAAGCCATTTGACCCTCCCAACAATTGAAATAGGCACATTCAAACAGGCAGATATTCAAAACCAAACTGCAAAATATTTTCACCCCCAAATTATCTAGATTTTGTCATTACAACAAAATTACATTTAATAGAAATTATTTCTGAATGTTAATTCTCTAAAAGATAACATGCTAGCAATGCTTGGACCATACATTAGCTTACTCTGGATACATTTTGTTTCTGAAGAGTGATTGAAAGGGTGGTTGTTTAAAAAGAAAAGTATATTCATAGCAAATCAGCCAGCATCTGATGGCAATCAACACTCCACTCATATTCTTCCAACATAACCTTCCCCAGGCTTTTGAGAACAACGTGATACAGGAGTCATGAACAAAGGATGGTTCATTATGCTCAAAACTACATTGAAATATGTTTAGCGGAGAGTGGAGTATGTTGAGACAATTTTTTACATTCAGCATCACTACGTCTAGGGGAAGATAATATTCTATAACATATAAGATAATAAGATATCTAAGTACAGTGCCTTCGGAAAGTATTCACACCCCTAGACTTTTTCCACATTTCATTTTGTTACATTATGACTTTAGTCTGTTTTCTTTTTTATTAAAAAGGTTTTACAATTTTTATTAAAAATGTAAAACAGAAATACGTTATTTAGATAAGTAGGTGAATCCTGTTTCCATTGATCATCCGTGAGATGTTTATACATCTTGATTGGAGTCACCCTGTGGTAAATCCACTTGATTGGACATCATTTGGAAAGGCACACGCCTCTCTATATAAGGTCCCACAGTTGACAGTGTGTGTCAGAGCAAAAACCAAGCCATGAGGTCAAAGGAATTGTCCGTACAGCTCCAAGGCAGGATTGTGTCGAGGCACAGATCTGGGGAAGGGTACCAAAACATTTCTGCAGCATTGAAG
Source organism: Oncorhynchus gorbuscha (assembly GCF_021184085.1). NCBI lineage: Eukaryota > Metazoa > Chordata > Actinopteri > Salmoniformes > Salmonidae > Oncorhynchus > Oncorhynchus gorbuscha. The sequence goes on from NC_060186.1 coordinate 44,960,041, forward strand.
GTCCCCAAGACCACAGTGGCCTCCATCATTCTTAAATGTAAGAAGTTTGGAATCACCAATACTCTTCCTAGAGCTGGCCACCTTGCCAAACTGAGCAATCGGCAGAGAAGGGCCTTGGTCAGGGAGGTGTCCAAGAAGCCGATGGTCACTCTGACAGAGCTCTAGAGAACCTTCTAGAAGGACAACCATCTCTGCAGCGAAAGCCCAGACATGAACCCAATCTGACATCTCTGGAGATACCTGAAAATAGCTGTGCAGCAACTCTCCCCATCCAACCTGACAGAGCTTGAGAGGATCTGTAGAGAAGAATGGGAGAACCTCCCCAAATACAGGTGTGCCAAACTTGTAGCTTCATACCCAAGAAGACTCGAGGCTGTAACCGCTGCCAAAGGTACTTCTACAAAGTACTGAGTAAAGGCTCTGAATACTTATGTAAATGTGTAATTTTAAATTTTTGGGAATTAGCAAAAAATTCTAAAAACCTGATTTTGCTTTGTCATTATGGGGTATTGTGTGTAGATTGATGAGAAAAAAAATAAAATTGAATCCATTTTAGAATAAGCCTGTAACCTAACACAATTTGGAAAAAGTCAAGGGGTCTGAATACTTTCCCTGTATCCCTGAAATTAGCCAGAATTAATGTAAACACAATAGTTTTGAAAACATAGCTTGTCCAAAAATAGTGGTCTCGGTATGGGGTAAATTGAGCATAGGAATTTGGTAAGTTGAGCCGCCTTGGGGTGTGGGTAATAGTGCTGGTAGGTCAAAGTTGAATTCAAGGAATGGGGGTTTGGTATATTGTGTATCTTAAATGTATGCCTACATTCAGATATAGATCTGTCTTCAATATGACTTACCCTTCCATTTATTGACCAGTTGTCTGGGACACGGATGTTGTTTCGATGTGCTAATTCGTAGGCAAGTTCTCTACATTTGAGGCTACTAAGCCCATGAAACTGGTCTGCAAGATTCTTGATATCGGTAGCAACCTCAACCTTCATTTCATCAGATAAGAAGTTGCGCACCTCTGCTGCTCTGTTATAGACTCTCTTTCGGACAGGTACATGTTTGTTTTCTTTTTTGTCAATGTACCTCTTCAATGTTATTCAGACTATATTTCATCACTTGCTGCTGCTCAAATGGACTTCTTCCATTCTCTCACTTCCTTGGCTTCTCAAGAACCTCAAGGGGGGCTAGACCCCTGCTTGTTTACGGTGCATGATGATGTCTGCTCTGTAACAAAAATCTTGAGTTCATATGCATGACACATTGCACAAATACTATGCATATTATGGATAAAACTGACAAAATGTAATAATAATTTATATGGGATATTGTGGCCATCATCTCAATTTGCCCCAAGGCAAAATGTTGACTTTATTAGCCCACACAGGTACAAGGATGCACTTTCATGCAAGGTTTAGGACCTCATATTGTAGCTTATAGAGACCCCAATTGATATACAAAACAATCTTAAAACTTTTGTTTAGATACAATTATCATGAAACTCATAACACAATAAATACATTTGACTTTTCTTTGGTTTCTTCTTTTACCGACTCCATGAAATGATGACCTCTTCCTAAATATTTGGTTACCTGATTAATTTTGTGTATGGTCTCCTAGAAACAAAGGGTGACTCAACCAAACCTTTGGCTCAACTTACCCCACTCACCCCTCAATTGTTTAATGTGACAATTGATTCAGTCTCACGTAGTGTTTGTGCAGCATTATAGTACAAACTTATAAAGGAAGCAAACATACTTTTTTCTGGAGAAGGCAGTGGAAAATGAAGATGAACATTCCTTGGAAGGTGTTGAATATTGTGAAGAGGTATGCCATCACGACAGAGGACTCGTTGATAAAGAACAAGCCGAACGACCACGTCAGTCCCATCAGGCAAAGCAGTGCAAACGCCCCCAGGACCCAGGATCTGAACAAACAAATACATTTTTTTTAAAGGAAATCCAGAGTGAGGGGGATATTGTGTTCTCTTGGAATAACGATCAATCTGTGCTAGCTAGACCATGACAGGTGGACAGACTGGACATCTACACCGGCAGATTCAGCCAAGGAGTCCAAAAACTCAGACCACATTCACACAATGTTTATGGGACACGCGAGCTTGACTACAGATACTGTTCTTTTGGTATCATATCATATCTGGGGAGGGGGGGGGGGGGGAGATCAATCTCCATAAAAATTATTACCTGCGTTTTGTCTCTCTTTCAACAAGTCTTTAATATATTTATTATTTCTATAGGAAAGCCTGGAGCCGGTTGTGTGAAGGTCCTATGGAGCCTTCAAACACCTTCACAGGTGAAGACACACAACAGCAAACTGGATAAAGACACGACGGACGGATGGGCGAAGAGACATGGGGATGTGAACAGTAAGGAAAGAAAATGAGGAGCACCTTGGAGTGATCAGAGAGAGAGTGAGAGAGAGAGAGAGAGAGAGAGAGAGAGAGAGAGAGAGAGAGAGAGAGAGAGAGAGAGAGAGAGAGAGAGAGAGAGAGAGAGAGGCAGAATGGTGAGAAAAATCAACTACAGGCTGAAGAACAGTCTCAGACTTCTGAGGCTAATGTCCTTACTTGATAAATGGTTTATTATCTTCATAGCTAGAGAGCATGATAAGCGGGAAAGAGAAACACAAATTAGATCAGACGCATCACAGCGTGGTTAGTTGGCATTTTGAGGCAGAGATCTTCACCTTTGATTTTAGGAAAATTACGAGGGAATGAAATTAGGAGGCTAACAAGTAGCGAGAGTGTGTGTGTGTGTATTTGGCTGTTGATGAAATTACAAAATGTGTAAACTGGTCAGTTCAAACCACTTGCGTGCCGTTCAATTTGTGTTTATATCACTATGTCCGCTCTGCGATGAAGACAATTTGGGGGAAATGTATGGTGAAAGCTTACCCAGGCAAATCGGTATTATAGTAGCCGTCACAAACGCGATAATTACTGGTGTGGAAGACAGGACAGAGAGAAAAGAAGAAACGCAACAGGAAGAGAAACGAGAGACGCTGCAGATTAGCTTTCCCGTTGACATGCAACATGCAATGACACTGGTGCTATGCTGATTCCCATCTATGTGGTTGACTAACCAAAGTCCTTGAGGATTGGTGCAGACAACATAAGACCACAAGAAGACAACAGAAAATACAGTAATACTTATACGTGTACAAATATTGCTTGGAGGAAACATGTTATGCGGTGTAGTTTCATTACGCACCAAAAAGACAATATCCACTAGTGATTCAACTGCAATGTGAATAGAACACATGCAGAAATAGAATGTGAGCAAATGTGCACATTTAAAACACATAATCACCTAATGCATTTCATTAAACATTGCAGAGGTGAACTGGATATCTATTGGCACTACTTATGGTTGTGTTTTTTAAAATTTCTAATAGTAGTAATTAGACCACTAAAAATTAATGCCTCAATGTTCCTACACACAGTGGGATGGAGCTGAGATGATGTTGTAATGTCATGGTGTGAATTGGTTAGGGTTAGGCTATGCAACCAAGCCATGGCATCGAAAATAACACTCCCTAACCAACAAACCAAAATGCCCATGTCTTTCAGGAGCCCCTGTATTCTGCTCACTTATTTCAAGCACAATATATAGTTTTTTTGTCAATGATAAACAATCAAGACTTTGGAAAACATTTACTTTCCCCAAAGCAAAACACGTAGCAAATGCAGAGGTGACTGAGAAAACCACACTCGTTAAGGGATGGGGAGGGAGTGGAGTTAAGGGAGGGTGGACTTCTTTTCTAGGACTCAAATTGTTTTTGTTGTCCCATGGGAATCACATGACAGTGCTTCCACTCACCCCACCCTGAAGCCCTAACAGCGTATACAATGAGCCAGAAGCTTACGAATGGTTTGTGCCATGCCAACACAATCCAGTGGTCGCTGACACAGAGGAATACAACAAAGACTAAAGACCATTCACAAAGTAAACGTTGTCATCATTGCAGGACGGTCACGCCATAATCCCCCACCCGAAACCACCAGTCTCTGTGTAAAATATGATCTCCCTGGAGATCAATTGGAATTCCTCTGGTCAATTTTCTGTATGGACGATTTAAATGTGTACCAGATATAGATACATTAATGCTACCGATAAGGACACAAATTTGACTTATCAAAAACATTACCTCTACAGTACATAGAACATTTTACCATGCCATACAGTACTATTGTCTTTATGGGTTTGTGGAAATATCTGTTTATTGCCAAGAATATTGGAAAATGTGCATTTACCCAGAATCTCTACTTACTTGATGTTCTCCAATCTGCTGGAGTCTGGTTTCAGAGTAGTGGAGTGCTTCCCCATTTTGTACATGGTGATGACCAGGAAGATGAGATTGAGCTGTCAAAACAGAGTAATGGCTTTGTTAATTGATGGAGATTAATGGCATGGTGAAGGAGAAAAAACTGTTAATTTGTCTATAACTATTAAAATAGGAGTGCCTTCCCGAGCTTCTCTCATCCACTGCCCTAATGTAATAGACATCTATCGTCCTGCAAGACTCAGACAAGCAGACTGGCGCCAAATGTTGTGTCATTCTATATCAATAAGACCATGAACATGCATTATAATCCATCGCAGTCCAGCCAAAAAACACAGCTACAGTCTGGCAACTATAAAACGCTATATGGTACGCAGTATATTTCTTCAATTCCTGTGCAGGAAAATAGACAGACAGGCAGGGAGGGAGAGATTCCCATCACTTTCACTTCCTTGTTTTAATACCAGATGAAATCCTGAGAAAGCCAGTGGTACATATCAAGTTCAGAGTGGTATACTGTGTGCTGTATCTTTCAGCCCTTAAAAATATATCAATACCATGATTTAGAGACACTGAGGGAGCTGCATGGGCCAATCAGGAGCAGCTCCAAATTATTTACTCCTAAAACTATCTATTCTGAGACAGAACCGGTTCTCTGACTCTTGAACGCACGCACATACGCATAGCCTACTGTCTACACTACCGTTCAAAAGTTTGGGGTCACTCAGATTTCCTTGTGTTTGAAAGAAAATCAAATGTTTTGTTCATTAAAATAACATCAAACTGATCAGAAATACAGTGTAGACATTGTTAATGTTGTAAATAATTATTGTTGCTGGAAACAGCATATTTTTTTATGGACTATCTACATAGGAGTACAGAGGCCAATTATCAGCAACCATCACCCCTGTGTTCCAATGGCACATTGTGTTAGCTAATCCAAGTTCATAATTTTAAAAGGCTAATTGATCATTACAAAACCCTTTTGCAATTATGTTAGCACAGCTGAAAACTGTTGTACTGATTAAAGAAGCAATAAAACTGTCCTTCTTTAGACTAGTTGAAAATCTGGAGCATCAGCATTTGTGGGTTCTATTACAAGCCCAAAATGGCTAGAAACAAAGACCTTTCTTCTGAAATGAAGGCTATTCCATGCGAGAAATTGCCAAGAAACTGAAGATCTCGTACAACGCTGTGTACTACTCCCTTCACAGAACAGCGCAAACTGGCACTAACCAGAATAGAAAGAGGAGTGGAAGGCCCCGGTGAACAACTGAGCAAGATGACAAGTACATTAGAGTGTCTAGTTTGAGAAACAGATACCTCACAAGTCCTTAACTGGCAGCTTCTTTAAATAGTACCCGCAAAACACCAGTCTCAACATCAACAGTGAAGAGGCGACTTGATGCTGACCTTCTAGGCAGAGTTCTTCTGTCCAGTGTCTGTGTTCTTTTGCCCATTAATATTTAATTTGTATTGGCGAGTCTGAAATATGGCTTTTTTTTCCAACTCTGCCTAGAAGGCCAGAATCCCGGAGTCACCTCTTCACTGTTGACGTTGAGACTGGTGTTTTGCGGGTACTATTTAATGAAACTGCCAGTTGAGGAATTGTGAGGAGTCTGTTTCTCAAACCAGCCATTTCCAATTACAATAGTCATTTACAACATTCACAATGTCTACACTGTATTTTTCATCAATTTGATGTTATTTAATGAACAAAAATGTTGCATTTCTTTCAAAAACAAGGACAAGTGACCCCAAACTTTTGAATGATATTGTATGTTATAAACAGGGTTCGTACAGACATTGGCAAGTCAAATTCAAGGACTCAAGGAATTCTTCAAGCACTAAATTGCCATTTTCAAGGGCCTCGATTTTATATTTAAAATTATAGAAAAAAACTCTCGCCCAAAAGCATGCAAAAAGTGTCAAAAAAGTATACATTACAACTAATGCATTTTATAGTTCTTCCTAATGGCACTATGCATTTCCATTCAAATTATGATGACATTCGAAGTATGACAGGATAATATGGACATTGCCTGACTAAATAGATTGCATGCGTGATGATTTGTAATGCCTACCCGTGGAGGTGTTGGCGATACAAGCACACTGATAACGCCTGTCCACGTAGGCTAGCAGTAGCATTATGCTCACCCTCGCCATTTGAGATGTTCTAGGGGTTTGTGTCATGGTTTTGAAATGAGAAATCTCAACCCCCAAAATGTTTCACTTTGTATTGGAACGCTTTGTATGGAAAGCCAAGTTGAAGCCAACATTGTCGTCCTCACAATAACTGCACATGGTTTTACCGCAAAAAAATTAACAGACGAGCGCAATCCATGTCAATTGAAACGACGGAAACAAACAAAAGTGTCTCCCTCTCACAACAATTGATCAGAAATAACATTTCTGGATAATTATATTGAGCAGTCCGAGCATATAAATCAGCTCCAATCATTTCAAGGACTATTCAAGGACAAAATAGAGGAAATGTCAGATTTTCAAGGTATTCCATCACTTGATTTTCTGAGCTCCAAATTCAAGTACTTCAAGCACTCTGTGTGAACCCTGGACGAATGTAGAAAGACTGCTAATAAATTATAGAAACAAACAAACAACCAACAACAAAACATGTTTGTTCTACTAATATTAACCTTCCACATCTTGATTTCAGAAATTACAGAAATTCTGGTGAGGGGTGATTTAACTATATTAATTTTAAATAGTTTACTTAGTTGAACATGAACAAAGCTCAATTGTCTCAGGTTATCTTCTGAAAGCTGCAAGAGCAAATGAAAGAGAAAAAGAGCGTGAAAACACCAATGTGAAGGAATGAGACAAATGGAGGTGCTTTGTGAGCTCCATAATGTACTGGACATGTCTGGCTGTTCATTCACGCTCCCCTTGCGCTCTACTGCACTCTGCTATGAAAGGAGTAGCTAGGTGATCAATATCTCCCCCTCCCCCGCCTAATCAACCAGTGGAGTCACAGAACAATAAGCAGAGCATAACAAGCGAAGGCGAGAAAAAACAAACAGAAATGGAGCAGCTCCTTTATATCATGGACTTTCATAGTGATGCAGCGTTTTGTTTATGCCGCCATCAGACAAATCATTTTTGTCACTTCGCTTGCATGAGTCGGGCACTTGGAAATGCCTTTCACACACCCTGGAGTGGTGACATGGATCCAATGAGACAGAGGATGGAGACAACAGTACTTTAAAGGACCCTAGCTAGCATAGCACATGTTCACTACCCCCACCAACATGCTTTCTCTGCCTTCCCCAGGGCCCAGTCTACCTAGTGAGAGTGGCAGCCTGCAAGCTACTAGGCCTGGGCCTCTCTCTCTCTGCTCTGAATCATCACCGCTAGCCAAGCAGAAGCATCTCTGCCACACTGGGACCGAGGAGAAAGCTTTTTCCTGAGCGAGTATGTGTCGAGTGTGTGCTACAACCCTGAACTCCTTGTGAACTGGGGATAAAATATTAAAGGTGCAGATGGAGCTGTCCGGATGATAGGAACTGCTTGCGACGTGTCATGATCCAAAGTCTTGCTGTTAAAGCATCTCAGGCATACTAATGGTTTCCCCCCACCACTCATTACTTCCATGTTCCTTCTTCATGGAGCTAATACCCTCTGTGCCCGGAGACAGGGCCAACTAACCTCTTGCCTGAGAACAGGGCTGAACAGAGTGCTTCTTCAAGCTTCACTTCAAGTCTGGGCTTTAAGACGGCTTTCGGGGAGGTGGGGGGAGTAAAAAAAAAATAGGGAGGAAGAGGAAAAACAACATTTTTGTGAGTGCTTTTCACTGAGCCTGACCAACTCGGGTTAGACCAAAAGTTACACAGCGGGAGAGTATGGTGTTCGAAGACAGGAGCTGTGGCTGCTGCAGCTAGCCACTGAATGTGAGATTGGATGCTTTTTTTGTCTGTCTGTGTCTTCCTCTCTCCTATCTCATTGACAAGGACAAAGCCAATTTGTTGAGGAACCAGGGTCACAGGTTGTGGAAAACCTTGCTCCCACACATTCCCTTGAGATCCCCTACCCTTGTGCTTCACCGTTTGTTGTCAATTTCTGCAAAAAGTAAAAAAAGCAGCATTACGATACCTCCCTCCGCTAGAACTGCAAATCCACATTCCTGTCCGACATTAGCACTGCAACAATATATCAGTTTTGTCAGGGTCACCGTTTTATCATGCAGGTCACTGGGACCGGGATTCCGGATTATCATCTCAACAGCCAACACATTTTTTCATGCAAATAATTCTGAAACCAAAGAGAAGAAGAAAAAAAAAACATGTCCAATTTAGAGAATAACTATCTCACGCAGTTGGCAGAGCATTTGCTGACACGGGGATAAATATTTGACATACTCCCTTTTAATTTGCAATTTAAGGGAATTGTATTATATTTCTCTACTGAACGGGTAAGTCGTTCGTGTGTTACAAAGCCTCGCTGGCCAGCCGTTGTCATAAAGCAACAAAGCACCGCAATAAAATGCGGCAAAGAGGAAGCCCTCCTTCTGGCAGCTGTGTTCTCACTCAGGGAGATCAGCGCGTCTGTAAATCCAGCCATTACGCCTGATAATGAACACAGCGCTGAGCAAATATTGCTCTTCCTCCCTCTTCACGGGAGACAGTTTGGAGACTGTTACCATTCACCTGGTGTGAAAGAGGCCAAAACAATAGACAGTCAAAAGGGCTCTGACATCCGATGAATGCCACCAGCAATTTCTTATTTCTTTTTTTTCCAAATGGGAAAATAATACTCCCCCGGGCCTCTTCCCTGGAAGCCACCGAACCTCCATTGATCGAGTTGGAGATAATAATGTCATGACCAGTAAATAACGCTTGAACAGCACATACATTGAGTGAACAAAACAGTAGGAACATTTGCTCTCAGAACAGCCTCAATTCGTCAGGGCATACAGGGTGTTGAAATTCTTCCCATGGTGACTCCAATACTTCCCACAGTTATGTCAAGTTGGCTGGATGTCCTTTGGATGGTGGAACATTCTTGACACACACAGGAAACTGTTTGAAAATGTGTGAAAAACCCAGCAGCATTGCAGTTCTTGACACACTCAAACCGGTGCGCCTGGCAGCTACTACCATACCCCGTTCAAAGGCACTTTAATATTTTGTCTTGCCCATTCACTCTCTGAATGGCACACATAAACAATCCATGTCTCAAAGCTTAAAAATCCTTCTTTAACCGGTTTCCTCCCCTTCATCTACACAGATTGAAGTTGATTTAAAAAGGGATATCAATAAGGAATCATAGCATTCCCCTGGACTCACCTGGTCGGTGATGTTTTTTTTTGTAAGGACTCACGGTCAAAACATATAGACAAAGCAGGAAGAGGTCTGTCCATGATAAGGCATTGCTCTGCTTTCTTCACATCTCAGTCAACCAGACAGGTCCTACAGGCTCTAGTTTAGTCGCACCTGGACTATTGGCCAGTTGTGTAGCCATACAAAGAGGGACAGGTAAATTGCAGTTGATCCAGAACAGAGCAGCACATATTGCACTTAGATGTACACAGAGGGTGAATGTCAGGAACATGCATGTCAATCTCTCTCGGCACAACGTTGAGGAGAGATTGACTGCATCACTAATGGTCTTTGTGCAAAGGTACTGAACTGTTTGTTCAAGCAGTTAGCACACAGTTCGGCCACTCTTGCTGGATCGAATTCCCGAGCTGACAAGGTAAAAATCTGTCGTTCTGCCCCTGAGCAAGGTAGTTAACCCACCGTTCCCCGGGTGCCGAAGACGTCTTCACCTCTCTGATTCAGAGGGGTTGGGTTAAATGCGGAAGACGTATTTCAGTTGAAGGCATTCAGTTGTACAACTGACTAGGTATCCCCCTTTCCCTTATCAGTACAACACAAGACATGCATTCCGAGGTCTCTTCACAGTCCCCAGGTCCAGAACACAGGCTAGGGAAATGCACAGTATTACATAGAGCCATGACTACATCAAACTATCTGCCACCAAAGGAAACTCATGCTAGCAGATAAAAGAACACCTTATGGCACCATGGGGACTGTGAAGACACAGACATGTTTTATATATTTTGTATTGTATTTGGCACTGTATTATTTATTGTATTATGTAGGTGGGTGACCTTGCACAAATCCTTGGCTTGTGCGAGCTGCAACGGCATAAAGGGCAGGAGCCATCTCTTGTTTCTGAAGCGTGGGGCAGAGGCAGGATATTATCTAGTGTATATTATGTGTATTATGTATATTATGACTATTATATTATGTATATTATTTGTTGTGTTTAGTTTCCTGTTTGGACCCCAGGAAGTGGTTAATTCTGAATCCCAATAAATACTACTAATACTACCATATACTACAGCATGGAGGCATGAAAAGAACTGAAATGTTTTGTATTTTGTGTCCTCTTTGTTCAACAAATGGATTTGAGCAGGAAACGTTGGGTTTCACAACAACAACAAAAAATTCAAAGATACTATTTGACCTTATGTCTTTTCACACTGTGGTTGTTGTACATCTCATCGGTCCTTGATAGAGACAATTGCGAGTAACTATGAACATACTGTATCAGTGTGGCCAATCACTGAGGAACATTTTTCTCTCTCTCTTTTCCTATCTCTCTCCCTCTGCCTCTCAGGAAAAGAAAACTAACTTACCATGATGATGAAGGTGACAGGTCCTAAAAAGCTCCATATGAAGTGATTGTCCACTCTTAGCCAGCAACTACGATGGAAGATAAAACACATTTTAGGAATCCGTAAAACAACAACACACACGTAAGAGGAAAAACTAAACCTAGTCTATCAACAGCCTCCTTAGGCCAAATATTAATGCACGGGCATGAAATATGAGGACAAAAACGTACCCTGCCCCTGTTAACACATGGTAGTTAGTTTATTGTCAATAATCAATGGAAAAGCCACCTAAAAAAGCCATCTAAAAACAAAGTCCCATGTTGCAGTTACATGGTTACACAAGACAAAAGTGAGGACTCTAGCCTCAACCCTGAAGCTTAGCTAAAATACTATCATTAATCTATGTAAAAGCCTTTTTCCAGACAGCACTCCTCTCTTTAAGAGAGCATTTAAAAACAAGAGGTCGCAGGAGGGTCTTTGAACAGAAAGGCATTAATGTTGCCATGCCCCCCTAGAAACCACAGTGTTGCGTCTGTCAGGCTCTTTAAAATGACATAAAAAATGGATCAGTCCATTCCAGGAAGGGGTCCCAGGTACAGACAAAAGCAACGACAGAAAAGATAGTTCTTAGTCACAGGGCTGCGTATACACACGGACTAAATGGACTAAGACAGTTTTTTAGAGAACACAATAGCGGAATTTAATTTTTTTTACGTACGCTTTCTTTGTCCCGTAGCTCCTGTAGTCGATAGCAGCAGAGACACCCACCACAATGGCTGGGAGAAGGTATCCAGATACATAGTAGTACTTCTTCCTTGAATGTTCACTCTCGAAAACTTCCACCATCATCAGGTACAACTGAACGCCCTCCAAACACATCCAGGAAAACGAGGCCAGGAAGAAGAAATGCAAAATCCCAGCGACGATGGAACAGCCAACCTATAGTGGATGGATTCATCATTTCAATTGATCAAAATACTATAGATAATAACTTGAAATAAAGTAACAACTTATGAGGAATTAACTGAGCAACAACATTCCATGTTAATCTTCTCAAATCCCAGTGAAAATGATGTCATTTAATTGAGTGCGATTGTTATTATACAGTGGTTATGTGCATTTCAATGTAAGTAATGAACAGAAGTAAAAGTTATCACGCTTCCCTTTGAAAGACAAGAAAATATTCAAACACACTATGCTCCGTACAGGTTCGCTCAAGTTCGACCTTGCAGCTGGCTGCTTAAAATGACAGTTGTCTTGAAAGGCTAAGTGCTGCAGGCTCCATGGTCAACCTATTTGAATGACTTCTGGTTTTGTCCTTTCATTGAGCCTTGGTTGTACAGTGAATACTGACTGTGTGGAGGTGGAAGGTACTATGACTACACAAAGGCCATGGAGAGAAGAAGAACTAAAAGAGAATACAGAGGAAATTAAAGAACTAAAAAGCGTGCAGAGGCTGTATTGAGTGTTTCAGAACGTTCTAAACGAAAGCTTTCAGTGACGAAGAAAAAGGTGGAAAGTACTGCATGACATCCCTCCTCTGTAATCCATATTAATGGTGCTGTCTGTCTGACCCATGCCATGCAGAGGACAAGTACTGAAGGTTAAACACAACTATGTTTGAAAGTCACATGACTTTCACATTGAAGTGTTTTTAGTTTGGGGTGCAATAGAAAAACATACATAAAATAATATATTCACAAAAAAGTGGTCAATCTGTGCTGCTTACCTTGGGTTCGGTCATATCAATACCGATTAGGAATATTAACTCGGCAATGAAGAGATTGATGCACAGGTTCTTGTGGATGGTGTTGCGATCGCTCTGCAGGCCCCGGAAGAAGCAGAAGGTGAAAATGCTGATGGCCAAGCACACCAGCGAGACAACGATGCCCACCCGGGTGATGACAGTCAAGAGTAATTCGTGCACTCCAACTTGGCCCTACGGGGATAACGGATGGGGCATATTAATATGCCTGTTTTTGTCAATAAAAAATAGAGGACGGCCAATGCTTCCATACTTCATTTCGGCAAGAGCCATGGGAAAATTACTTTTCTATTGCATAGGAGACATGAGGAAATAAATGCTCAGCAGCCATCAATCATGGACAGAGCCCTTCAGATGAGTACAATTAGCATCTGATAGAGGACAACTGACTGGGTGGAATTTAAAGCAAGGCGCTGTAGTTAGGCCACGTCCTATTAACTCCTACAGAGGCTTTTTTAATTCCTACAACCTGCATACACCTGAAAAACATGATATTTTAAACATGGAGTATTAGGCCTATAGACCCTCATGAAATACACTTTGTGGTACAATAAACTCATTGAAATGAATGGGCTTTAGGAAAATGAATTAATCTAATGAATAGAGGGAAATAAAGATGAAAGATGATACTGCAAATATACCAAAATGTACATTAGAAATAAGTGTATTTAACTATTTCATGTGTTATCATCTGTGATTAATTTGTACTTTTAAATTGGTTTAAACTATACAAATTGTTTTACCCAAGAATAAATCAATTAATCAATATACCAAAACAGGAGCTGCTTACCGAGATTTCTCGATGTGCCATGAGAACTGCAAAGTTGGTGAGATGACTGCAGGAGCAGGTGGTGTGGGTCTTATTGGAGCCCAGGAGCTTGCAGCCCTGGGTGGACCAGTATCCCATCATGCTCCGCTCCGAATAATTCCAAAAGGAGCAATTGGAGTTGAAGTAGTGGTCCATCTGATGATAAGATTAAGTGTTGAAATAACTGACTGTCCAAATCATAATTTGTACAGAACCTATGAACTTTTTTCCACTCGCATAAAGATACTGAACTGATAAAGGGGAGGTGCATAATGCATTTTCTTAATTTATTTAATAAAACAATATCTAATTTGGTTGTCTACTTACTAAATCTACCAAGGGAATACCAACAGGACCCTGAACAGCTTCTACCCCCAAGCCATAACACCACTAAATAGTTAACCAAATAGCTACACAGACTATCTGCATTGACCCTCCCTGTACAAAATTTTTAACTAATCACATACACTGCTATATGTACATATTTACCTAAATTACCTCGTACACCAGCGGCAGGTAGCCTAGTGGTTAGAGCATTGGGCCAGTAACTGAAAGGTTGCTAGATCGAATCCCTGAGCTAACACGGTACAAATCTGTCATTCTTCCCCTGAACAAGGCAGTTAACCCACTGTTCCTAAGACATCATTGTAAATAAGAACTTGTTCTTAACTGACTATCCTAGTTTAAAAAATAAACATCAACTTGGTATTTGTACCCTGTGATAAGTGATAAGGCCGGTGTTTGGAGGATGTGTTGTAGGCCAGACATGAAATCCCGACACAAATCCAGGGTTGCAACCCAAGCCGGCAAAGATGTTAAGACGAGGTTCCTTTTGGCAAACTCCAAGCGGTCTGTCATGTGCCTTTATGGTAGAGTGGCTTCCATCTGGCCACTCTACCATAAAGGCCTGATTGGTGGAGTGCTGCAGAGATATTTGTTCTTCTGGAAGGTTTTCCCATCTCCACAGAGGAACTCTGGAGCTCTGTCAGAGTGACAACTGGGTTCTTGGTCACATTCCTGACCAAGGCCCTTCTCCCCCAATTGCTCAGTTTGGTGGCCAGCTCTAGGGAGTCTTGGTGGTTCCAAACTTCTTCAATTCAATAATATTTTTAAAGCTTTTCTTTAATTGAACCTTTATTTAACTAGGCAAGCCAGTTAAGTCTGAATACTTAGTTGAAGTTGGAAGTTTACATACCCTTAGTACCTGTGGATGTATTTCAAGGCCTACCTTCAAACTCAGTGCCTCTTTGCTTATGTAAATAAGGTATTTCTGTTTTTCATTTTTAATATGTTTTCTAAAATGTCGAAAAACCTGTTTTTGCTTTGTCATAATGGGGACATTCCAGAAGATATAGTCCCGACACAAATCTAGAGTTGCTACCCAAGCCGACTGGTCGTTTGTTCTATTGGTTCAGTTGCTAGAGACGAGACCCAGTCGTTCAGTCTTTTAATTCAGTATCAATGGATGCAACCCAGTCTTTGTTCTAAATTGTTCTTTTCCCCTGCTTGCTAGCTAGCCAACTACGGCTAACTTACAAAAAGTGCAACCAAAATAACAGCAAAGTAGACAAATTTGCATTTGTTTAAGCTGTTTTCTAGTACATTTATTTGGATAAATCAAGAATGCACTAATGAGGAGCGATTTCGCATGGCATAGAAAATGTGCCCACTCATCAGGACAATGTTGTTCAGAGGAGCTAGCCAACAACACAGCTAAAACAATCACTTCAAACTGAAGCTGGAAAGACTGCAAACTCGCTGCTTTTTTTAGGTTTACACTTTTTCAATTGACATTTCTTTGTATATATATATCCATATGATCCCAGCTGATTCATGATTTCAACTGGTTGAGAAACCCTGCCTGCCTGTTTGTTCCTCATGTTATTATTGTTTCTTTATACAATTGGCTTGTCTTTGGAAATGAACAATTTCCTGGATAAAGAACGGACTCATGCGTAGCCCTCTGGGAGTCCATCTTGACAACTTTAAAAGACAAAGTTTCGTCTGACATTGTATGTCTAATCTATGAGTTAATTTGTTCCTCTATAAAATAAATGGGAATAATTTATATCCTAAAGTTGATATAGACAGTGCCTTCAAAAACTATTCATATCGCTTGACTTATTCCAAATTTAGTTGTGTTACAGCCTGAATTCAACAGGGATTACATTTATTATTTTTCTCACCCATCTACACACAATACCCCATAATGACAAAGTGAAAACAGGTTTTTAGAACATTTTGCAAATTTATTGAAAATGAAATGCATTACTCATTTACATAAGTAATCACACCACAGAGTCAATACTTTGTTAGAAGCACTTTTGGTGGCGATTACAGCTTTGAGTCGTCTTTGGGATGTCTGTATCAGATTTGCACATCTGGATTTGGGGATTTTCTCCCATTCTTCCTTGCAGATTGTCTCAAGTTCTGTTGAGTTAGATGGGAGTGGCAGTGAACAGCAATCTTGAAGTCTTTCCATATATTTTCAATGGTATTCAAGCCTGGGCTTTGGCTGGGCTACTCAAGGACTTTCACATTTTTGTTCTGAAGCCATTCCATTTTCATACCACAGAATCTTTTCATTAACTTTCACATGCCATTTTGCAAACTCCAGGCATGCTGTTGTGTACCTTTTTCTCAGGAGTGGCTTCCATCTGGCAACTCTCCCATAAAGCCCAGCTTGGTGAAGAGTTGTAGATACTGTTGTCCCATCTCAGCCAAATAAACTATGTAGTTCCTTCAAGTGGTCATTAGGTTCTTGATCACCATGCTGACCAAGGTCTTTCTTGCCCGGTTGCTCAGTTTGGTCGGACGGCCAGCTCTAGGCAGAGTCTGGTAAGTTCCATATTTTTTTTATTTCCCAATGATGGAGAACACTGTGCTCTTTGAAACTTTGAACACTCGAGAAACTGTTCTATACCCTTCCCCAGATACAGTTGAAGTCGGAGGTTTACATACACCTTAGCCAAAACCATGTAAACTCAGTTTTTCACAATTCATGACTTTTAATCCTCGTAAAGATTCCCTGTCTTAGGTCAGTTAGGATCACCACTTTATTTTAAAACTGTGAAATGTCAGAATAATAGTAGAGAGAATTATTTATTTCAGCTTTTTTTCTTCCACAATAAACTTCCCACAATAAGTTGGGTGAATTTTGGCCCATTCCTTCTGACAGAGCTGGTGTAACTGAGTCAGGTTTGTCGGCCTCCTTGCTCGCAAACACTTTTTCAGTCCTGCTCACACATTTTCTATAGGATTGAGGTCAGGGCTATTTTGTCAATATATCCACATAATTATCCTCCCTCACGATGCTATCTATTTTGGAAGTGCACCAGTCCCTCCTGCAGCAAAGCACCCCCACAACATGATGCTGCCACCCCTGTGCTTCACAGCTGGTATGGTTTTCTTTGGCTTGCAAGCGTCCCCCTTTTTCCTTCAAACATAACAATGGTCATTATGGCCAAACAGTTCTATTTCTGTTTCATCAGACCAGAGAACATTTCTCCAAAAAGTACGATCTTTGTCCCCATGTGCAGTTGCAAACCGTAGTCTGGCTTTTTTATGGCGGTTTGGGAGCAGTGGCTTCTTCCTTGCTGAGCGCCCTTTCAGGTTATGTTGATATAGGACTTGTTTTACTGTGGATATAGATACTTTTGTACCTGTTTCCTCCAGCATCTTCACAAGATCCTTTGCTGTTGTTCTGGGATTTTTTCAACACCAAAGTACATTCATCTCTAGGAGACAGAACGCATCTCCTTCCTGAGCAGTATGACGGCTATGTGGTCCCATGTTGTTTATACTTGGTTACTATTGTTTGTACAGATGAACATGGCTTGTGGAGGCCTTCAATTTTTATCAGAGGTCTTGGCTGATTTCTTTTGATTTTCCCATGATGTCAAGCAAAGAGGCACTGACTTTGAAGGTAGGTCTTGAAATACATACACATGTACACCTCCAATTGACTCAAACTATGTCAATTAGCCTATCAGAAGCTTCTAAAGCCATGAAATAATTTTCTGGTATTTTCCAAGCTGTTTAAAGGCAGCCAAGTTAGTGTATGTAAACTTCTGACCCACTGTGATTGTGATACAGTGAATTATAAGTGAAATAATCTTTCTGTAAACAATTGTTGGGAAAAATACTTGTGTCATGCACAAAGTAGATGTCCTAACAGACTTGCCAAAACTATAGTTTGTTAATAAGACATTTGCGGAGTAGTTGAAAAACGAGTTTTAATGACTCCAACCTAAGTGTACGTAAACCGGAAGTTTACATACAGTTGAGTTTTAATGACTCCAACCTCAAGTGTATATTCCTCATCACAATTCTATTTCAAAGATCTATAGTCAGTTCCTACTCTGACATGCAATGTCAACTGTGGGACCTCATATAGACAGGTGTGTTTCCTTCTAAATCATGTACAAACAATTGAGTTGGCCACAGGTGGACTCCAATGAAGTTCTCAAGGACGATCAAAGGCAATTGGATGCACCTAGGCTCAACACTCTATTTAGTCAATTTTGAATTCAGTCTGTAATACAACCAAATGTGGAATTTAAAAAAATATATATTTATATACAGGTAACTGACAAAATAAAGGAAACACCAATATAAAGTATCTTAATAGGACGTTTGGCCACCACGAGCTGTCTGAACAGCTTCAATGCACCTTGGGATAGATCCTACAAGTGTCTGGAACTCTATTGGAGAAATGTGACACAATTCTTACACAACTAATTCCATCACTTGGTGTTTAGTTGGTGGTTGTGGAAACGGTGTCCCAGGCACCACCCCAGAATCTCTGAAAAGTGTTCTATTGGGTTGAGATCTGGAGACTGAGACATACACACACACCCTTTAAACTGTGTGTGTATCGGTCTGTCTCAGTCACCAGATCTCAATTCAATTGAAGACCTACTCGTCTCAGTCACACACACAATACAGTGGGGCAAAAAAAGTATTTAGTCAGCCACCAATTGTGCAAGTTCTCCCACTTAAAAAGATGAGAGAGGCCTATAATGTTCATCATAGGAACACTTCAACTATGACAGACAAAATGAGACAAAAAAAATCCAGAAAATCACATTGTAGGATTTTTAATGAATTTATTTGCAAACTATGGTGGAAAAGTATTTGGTCACCTACAAACAAGCAAGATTTCTGGCTCTCACAGACCTGTAACTTATTATTTAAGAGGCTCCTCTGTCCTCCACTCGTTACCTGTATTAATAGCACCTGTTTGAACTTGTTATCAGTATAAAAGACCCCTGTCCACAACCTCAAACAGTCACACTCCAAACTACATTATGGCCAAGACCAAAGAGCTGTCAAAGGACACCAGAAACAAAATTGTAGACCGGCTGGGAAGACTGAATCTGCAATAGTTAAGCAGCTTGGTTTGAAGAAATCAACTGTGGGAGCAATTATTAAGAAATGGAAGACATAAAAGACCCCTGATAATCTCCCTCGATCTGGGGCTCCACGCAAGATCTCACCCCGTGGGGTCAAAATGATCACAAGAACGGTGAGCAAAAGAACCACACAGGGGGACCTAGTGAATGACCTGCAGAGAGCTGGGACCAAAGTAACAAAGCCTACCATCAGTAACACACTACGCCGCCAGGGACTCAAATCCTGCAGTGCCAGACGTGTCCCCCTGCTTAAACCAGGTACATGTCCAGGCCCGTCTGAAGATTGCTAGAGAGCTTTTGGATGATCCAGAAGAAGATTGGGAGAATGTCATATGGTCAGATGAAACCAAAATATAAAACTTTTGGTAAAAACTCAACTCGTCGTGTTTGGAGGACAAAGAATGCTGAGTTGCATCCAAAGAACACCATGCCTACTGTGAAGCATGGGGGTGGAAACATCATGCTTTGGGGCTGTTTTTCTGCAAAGGGACCAGGACGACTGATCCGTGTAAAGGAAAGAATGAATGGGGCCATGTATCGTGAGATTTTGAGTGAAAACCTCATTCTATCAGCAAGGGCATTGAAGATAAAACGTGGCTGGGTCTTTCAGCATGACAATGATCCCAAACAGACTGCCCGGGCAACGAAGGAGTGGCTTTGTAAGAAGCATTTCAAGGTCCTGGAGTGGCCTGCATGGAGGAATGGGTCAAAATACCAGCAACAGTGTGTAAAACCTTGTGAAGACTTACAGAAAACGTTTGACCTCTGTCATTGCCAACAAAGGGTATATAACAAAGTATTGAGATAAACATTTGTAATTGACCAAATACTTATTTTCCATCATAATTTGCAAATAAATTCATTAAAATTCCTACAATGTGATTTTCTGGATTTTTGTGTCTCATTTTGTCTGTCATAGTTGAAGTGTACCTATGATGAAAATTACAGGCCTCTCTCATCTTTTTAAGTGGGAGAACTTGCACAATTGGTGGCTTACTAAATACTTTTTCCCCCACTGTATACCAACGTGATCGCGATTGTCTATACCGATCTAAAACAACACATACATCTGTGACGATTTAGGCTAGAAACAAGTGGTAAAATGCAAGAGGAAGACACAAATCTGATACGCATGGTAAGATCTTTACTCTATGACATTCAGAAGCTGACATACGACCTTCTAAAGTTGAGGACTCAAAGAAATTGGACTTTGCTTGGGAAGTAATCTTATACAATGTGTGATTCTGTTGGTATAACTTTCTGTGAAACAGAATATGTATAATTCAATTGAAGGTTCATGTAAATTATCATAAAACATATTTGGTAGCGGAATAACATTTTGGAAAATCGGGTCTAACCTTTATTTTCCTTATTCATTAATATTATTATCATCATTAAAATAGTAATAAGTCTTGTTAAGACTATGTAGAAGTGCAGGAAATGAGCTTCAAAACAACATTTCCTAGGTCCCTCAAATTAAACAAAATGATGGTGTATTTAATATAGGCTCTCTCAATAAACAATGATCTAAACCAATTTAAATGTAAATAAGGGTGCCCTGGGGATTTCTTTTTGGAAACCACTGCTTTAAACCCCTTATTGTTTTATATTTAACTAGGCAAGTCATTTAAGAACAAATTCTTATTTACAATGATGGCCTACCCCGGACAAACCTGGACCAATTGTCTGCCGCCCTATGGGACTCCCAATCACGGCTGGATGTGATACAGCCTGGATTCAAACCAGTGTCTGTAGTGATGCCTCTTGCACTGAGATGCAGTGCCTTAGATCGCTATCGCTATATCTCTTCTTTGAGCCATGTAGCTACAATAATGGCCAACTGGGTATTTTTATACATGACCCTAAGCATGATGGGCTGTTTTAATTGCTTAATTAATTCAGGAACCACACCTGTGTGGAAGCACCTTCTTTCAATATACTTTGTATTCGTCATTTACTCAAGTGTTTCCTTTATTTTGGCAGTTACCTGTGTATGCCATTTAGACTATGCTTTTATCCAAAGCAACTTACTTTGTACTTTTACATTTTACCTAGCCAGGCATTTATAATGAATTAAACGATTTCTGCCTGCCAGGCTCTTCTCTTTCCCAGCGGTTTTATGACCTCTCCATTCATTTAGCTTGGGAAGACTTACGTCAATGTGTTCCAGGGTGAAAATCACAGGGTCCGTGATGAACACACGACTGGACTCTTTGTTGATGGAGGCGGCGATGATGTCTGAATTTACGGCCACCGACACATTCCGCCCATAAGCATCGTTGGACATTTTGATCGTGGCGTTGTCAGTGCTGAGAAACTGCCCAAGGTTTTTGTACATAACAAACACCAGCTTGGCAACACCTGAAGAAAGGAAAAACAGAATAGGTAACATGTTCCTTCCAAATAAAAGCAGCAGTAACTGTAGTGTTAAAATAAAACTAAGGGCTGAGAATAAAAAAAAACGGATTAGACCATCGGGGAACATAAGTGGGCCTTGTCAGTTATCTTCAGAAAATATCATGGTGCTGGGTTTTAGGGTTCAAATCCTTAGTGGTCGCTCCTATCTAACAGTCCCACTGAGTAATCACTGTGCATTGTCAGTTTTGACAAGCTGCATTGACAGACCGGTTCGTCAGACTCTTCACCTTTTCATAGACACTGGAATGGAACAAAAAGTCTGAGCTAACACTCACACTCGGGATAAACACCCGCATGCAGCTCTGCCTGTGAATGAAGTGAGATTTCTGAGAGGGAAGTGTATGGGGTTTACCATTCCGACTGTTGAGCTTGACAGTATTGGAGGACAGCTGGATAGAAACACCACCCTTGCTGGCCTGTGGAAATTTGAAATCTTGAACCTGGCCGTCCGTGCTGAGCACATACACATCCAGGACTGGGGTTTTGTTGATGAAGGGGGAAAAAAGAGACAAGAAAAGAGAGAGACCGGGAGAGAGATACCAGACGTTACAGTGTGTTTTGAGTAAGACGAGGGCAATAAAAAAGAAAAATGTTGATGCCCAGGACGTGGTTGCTTACATTCCTAAGGCGAAGCAAGAGTGCGGGGGTGTTAGGTACTACAGCCACTGAAGACATTGTTCAAGGGATTCTATGCAACAACAATGTTGCTGCCGAGTTAAAATGTCAGAACCAAGGTGATCCTTTAGCTCCTGTTGAGTCCCTTTGTGGGATACAGTACACTTGTGAAAATCCGGTGAAAGACTGGATGTACAAGATAAAACTGCAGCATTTGAATAATAAAAAAAAGAAATGTTGTTGCAATGCACAGTGAACATTTTACATTCATTCCCTCTCATGTCCCGAGAGCTTTGAGGTGAAAGGAGGAGACAGGGTCTAAACACTGTTTTTACTAGGTCTCCGCAGTAGGGTAATGTTCACATTAATGTATAGAATTACATTGGGCCGACCTACGCATTTATAAACCAAGTCATCCCAATCTATTAACCTGGAAATTGTCTGAAATTCATCACTTTGTTTTACATGTACATTGTGACTGAACTCATTGAACAGACTCATTTTCTTTCTCGACATGAGTAGTTGAAATATGCATAAAGCATCAAAAACGACTGATTGCGTTCAAATCACTGGCCGTGCTTTATTATTTGTTTTCCCGGGAATTCAATTACTTACTTATATTATCAGCGGGTACTTTCACAATAGCCGGCTCCATTAGGTTGTCGGCAAGGACGAACGCTCCTTCCTCTAGGGTATCCAGTAACATAGTAGCAGCGTGTGTCTGTTCCGTGCTGTTCATATCATGCCAGGACTTCAGAGCCTCTGGTCTTAGAAGGTTGTCAACTGTGTCTACAATGGCCTGTGTCCATCAGAAAAAGAGATGTGTAAGCAATTCTGAAAACATTCGACTACAGTAATTGTCATAAGCAAAAACAAAAGAGGGGAGTCATATGAATAGCTTTGATAATGCATGGCGAAGCAATCCCATTGACATATTATGGACGATCATAAAAAAAATGTTTTGGGTTTTGAGTAAGTGCTAAACAAATGCTCCACACAGGTATCTTCTCTGTATCGATGTGGTGTAAATTCTTGTGATTTGCTGTGCATTCAAGCAGATAATTGAATGTGTTTAAAACTGAGGGGTGTTTCAATGTTTCTTGGACACATTTTTTTTTAATCAGCTAATCTTTATAATGTATTGTATAATAAACATTTAACACTATTAAACATCTCAAATCATTGAGAAAACCAAAACATTATGCATTTTGAAATAATAAATCCAAGCTGTTTAGCCAGTCGCTAGAACTCCACAGGCAGTAGATAAAGTACATACAGACGCTAGTGGGATCTCCTAAAGAAATGATCAAATCAATCAGACTAATCAGGTAATCAATGGGGGCCCGATTCCTCTAGCTAGCACGGATGGCTAATGTGACTTCCCATCAACTATATTGTATGTCAAATACTGCCGACACAGCATCCCACTCACACACACTGTCATCTAGTCACATACATATTTCAAATCTTCTCTCACTAACAAAAAATAGACCCATGTGCCACAGAAACACAGAAACATGCAATGCACTGGAAATTTGCAACAAAAAAAATAATAATAATATGAATGAGATGACGATAATGAGACATTTGGGGAGAAAGGATAGTAGCTATTAGCTAAAATTCTTCTTTTTAACAAGTATGGCCATCTAATGACTAATTAACCTGATCACTTTTAACACCGTCCCTGAGGATCGATCTGGATGTCAGAGAGCTTGACTTTGGAGGCAGGTGGAGAAGGATGTTGAGAAGTCCCTAATGGCCAGAGGAGCGATATGGCCAAAATACTTAGAGCGGCAGGCCACTGGAACTATTAAATGGAGAAGGACACAATTTGGTTTGCCCCCACCAGCCTTATTAGTCCAATGGAAAGCGCAGATTTGTGCCTCAAATATATGACACAAATTAAAATCTGTGCCCTGATGAATGAACAGTCATGAATTAACTTAGCTAAAGGTCAGTGTGGCCGAGGAAGACAAAGGTTTGGATACATCACAGGTGGAAAGAGAGTCTTAAGTACAGCTATCCTTAGCACTGTAGCACTGTAATGGGCTTTTCTATTGAGGAGACTCGCAGAATAGGAGGTGACTGTAAAAAGGAATGTGTGCCTTAAAAGACACACAGGCTAACTTTATATAGGAAATTACCCATATTTTAGCCATGAAATGCAGTTTGTGAATCACTGTGTTACATATTTAGGCATGTACATTCTTAAAGCAAAAAGAGAAAGGACCATTCAATGGAAGACAAAGATAAGCGAAAAACAAAAACAAATCCTCCTGTAAATATAAGAGACAAAATAAGTTACATTGGTAACTGCCAATGATGTCTCGGCCACTTAGCGTGCACCTTTGGCACAATTATGGCTGTGTGGAAGCAATTACTCCAAAATGCAGGAAGCACAGAGAGAGGGGGGAGAGGCTACATGACAATACCGAGGGTACATGCTGCTGAGCAGGGGAGTGGAGGGGAGGGAGGGAGGTGCAGAGAAGCAGAGTGTGGTACATTAGCATAGATCAGATACCTTCATGTATGCCCTGCATGTCCTTTCTCGTTTTTGAAGCTTTTTCATTAGGTAGAAAAAAAGATAAAACAAAGAAACACACAATTAGCAAAATGTAGAAACTTGAGAACAAGTGTTAAAGGCTTCGATTATTTTCTGACTGATCACTCCCCCCCTTTCAGCTGGCTTTCTCCTTCCTCATGCTTTAGGCTACGCAACCTGCAGGTTCCAGACAAAAGAGCCCTCACTTCAATTTGTGGCATGATGTATTTCTCTCAAATACACCGGAGACTTCACAGAACAAGCCTTGGTTGAGGCAATTACAGCAATTACTTCAGGTGTACAAATATGTCAGGGAATAACATGATCTTATTGCATTTCAGTAGATATAATTTAATATCCTAATTGGTTTGCTGTTTCTTTATTTGCTTGAGTACATTTGTCTGACTTTGAAAGAAAGGGAGAGAGGAACAGACATAATATGAGGAATATTAATAAAATAGAACCACTAATTTCACTGACTAGAAGGAATCACATTTCTCCTAACTTGAAGCGGGAGACTGCTCAGAAGAGCATCACAAAACGTCTAGCGGTGACTCAGATCCAGAGAGATTGCTGGTGGGGAGAAATGGCAGTGCTATTTATCTCCATAAAGCACAGTACGTGATAGGGGAATGAAGATGTCAAGTGGCAGCCATTTTGAAAGGGTGGAAAATCAGTTACCTTGTTAAAACTGCGGCCCGCAGAGTCTTTCTCGCTGGGTCTCAGCTCCTGAAGCTGAGCATCCAGGATGTCGACCAGCTGTTCCATCAGTCGGACTGATGAACTCACGTCGCCGGCAAAGATGGGTCCTTTGGTGTGCTTCGCCAGCTCATTGGCCAGGTTAGCTGCGTTCTCGCCACTACGGATCTGGAGCGATAAAAAATATATTTGTAACACTGAACCTGGTTCCTCTCTAGGTGTTTTCTCAGGCTACTTCTAAGGAGTAGTTTTTCTTTGGCCTCTGTGCTTTTGCCTCTGCAATGCTAGCTATTTGGGATTTTAGAAATGGTATTGAATTTGATATTCTTACAGCCATGTTATAGGCTTAAGACTTGTTATAAGAATGAAAAAAACGTTATACTAAGGTATTTGTTATGTCTTTTCGATGTTTTAAAGTGGACAGCAGAAATGGCTGGTAGTATCAACTTTGCTAAGGCCTGTACCCAGATCTGTTTGTGGTCCTCTGAATATGATTATTATGATATTGGCTTAATCACATACAGATCTGGGACCAGACTAAGGGAATATTCCACCAGACTATGAGGCTCTCTCCCTCCCGTTCTGACGTGAGGTCATTCTAGGATGAGCTGCCCCATATAACGCCAGTCTGGGTAGATGGGTGACTAATTGCACTTAATAACACTCCTCGGGGTGCTGTATTTCTCATTTGATGGAAGTGAACACAAGAGTACAAAATGATGAAGGGTTGTCCGTCGTGCTTAAATTACTACACATTCTATGTCTGAGTCACTTATCAGAACAAACAGCAGACAGCGCAACCTAGTGGATGGCCTGGGGCTATTTTGACTCTTTAATCATCATAAATGGTGGAAAATGAAAGGAAAGAGGTGCCATATAAGGGAAAGAGGAATATACAATTATTAGAGCGCAGTGCTTGAATTGAGCCAGTTCAAACTGGTAGAGATTACCGGTACCTCTTATCAACTATAAAATATGAGCACCACTACTGTAAGATTAAAATGATTACAGGCACCATTTTCATTCCACTTCAAGTACCGTAGTACCTACAGTATTTTAAGGGAATTAGTACATTTACTTACAGTTGAAGTCAGAAGTTTACATACATCTTAGCCAAATACATTTAAACTCATGTTTTCACAATTCCTGACATTTAATCCTTGTAAAAATTCCCTGTTTTATGTCAGTTAGGATCACCACTTTATTTTAAGAATGTGAAATGGCCGAATAATAATAGATTGAATGATTTATTTCAGCTTTTATTTATTTTATCACATTGATCACATCTGAAGTTTACATTACCTCAATTAGTATTTGGTAGCATTGCCTTTAAATTGTTTAATTTGAGTCAAACGTTTCGGGTAGCCTTCCACAAGATTCCCACAATGAATTGGGTGAATTTTGGCCCAATCCTCCAGACAGAGCTGGTGTAACTGAGTCAGGTTTGTAGGCCTCCTTATTCGCACACGCTTTTTCAGTTCTGCCCACACATTTTCTATAGGACTGGGGTCAGAGCTTTGTGATGACCACTCCAATACCTTGACTTTGTTGTCCTTAAGCCATTTTGCCACAACTTTGGAAGTATGCTTGGGGTCATTGTCCATTTGGAAGACCCACGCTTAAACTTACTGACTGATGTCTTGAGACGTTGCTTCAATATAGTCCCATAATTTTCCTCCCTCATGATGCCATCTATTTTGTG
Source organism: Oncorhynchus gorbuscha (assembly GCF_021184085.1). NCBI lineage: Eukaryota > Metazoa > Chordata > Actinopteri > Salmoniformes > Salmonidae > Oncorhynchus > Oncorhynchus gorbuscha. The sequence continues at coordinate 44,986,952 of NC_060186.1, forward strand.
AAGTGCACCAGTCCTTCCTGCAGCAAAGCACCCCCACAACATGATGCTTCCACCCCTGTGCTTCACTGTTGGAATGTTGTTCTTCGGCTTGCAAGCCTCCCCCTATTTCCTCCAAACATAACGATGGTCATTACGGCCAAACAGTTCTCGTTTTGATTCACAAAGTACAATCTTTGTCCCCATGTGCAGTTGCAAACCGTAGTCTGGCTTTTTTATGGCAGTTTTTAAGCAGTGGCTTCTTCCTTGCTGAGCGGCCTTTCAGGTTATGTCGATATAGGACTCGTTTTACTGTGGATATAGATACATTTGTCCTTTGCCGTTGTTCTGGGAATGATTTGCACTTTTCACAACAAAGTACGTTAATCTCTAGGAAACAGAACGCATCTCCTTCCTCAGCGGTATAACGGCTGTGTGGTCCAATGGTGTTTATAATAGCGTACAATTGTTTGTACATATGAACGTGGTACCTTCATGCACCTTCAGGCATTTGAAAATTGCTCTCAAGGATGAACCAGACTTGTAGAGGTCTACAATGTTTTTCTGAGGTCTTGGCTGATTTCTTTAGATTTTCCCATGATGTCAAGCAAAGAGGCACTGAGTTTGAAGGTAGGCCTTGAAATACATCCACAGGTACACCTCCAACTGATTCAAATGATGTCAATTAGCCTATCAGAAGCTTCTAAAGACATGACATAATTTTCTGGAATTGTCCAAGCTGTTTAAAGGCACAGTCCACTTAGTGTATGTACAATTCTAAGCCACTGTAAAAATAATCTTTCTGTAAACCATTGTTGGAAAAATGACTTGTGTCATGCATGAAGTAGATATCCTAACCGATTTGCCAAAACTATAGTTGGTTAACAATACCTTTGTGGAGTGGTTGAAAAACAAGTTTGAATGACTCCAACCTAAGTGTATGTAAACTTCCGACTGTATACTGTAGCTCAAAACATTGAGGTAGTACCGCTCATACATACCTTCTGCGCTACTTGGTTGACCCAGTGGGAAGTGCAGTTGCTGAGATCAGGGCCCTTTGGGTGCCAGGCCCCCGTGGCAAGTACACATAAATAAGAGGCAGTGCCTGTCAGGAAAATACATTTACAATAGCTCAGTTATATAAGATATATATATTAGAAACTACATTGGATTAGCCATATACCTCATCGTGTTAAACCAACCTAACCTCCAAAATCCTACATACACTGCATTTAATTGTTGTCTCTACATCAATAGCTGGTAATTTACCATAAATACTGACTATATTCTCCCAGTGCCAGTTTCACTACAAATTAAGTAATAATAAGACTTTTCCTTCCGTTCCAATTACACCAACGTCTAATGAACCCTGAATGATAACACAATTTCACACACAATCCAATAAGGCCTGAACATCTTCAATCAAGCTTGGGGAAACAGCTGAGCCAGTTCCCTTCAACACACTGGCTGCACATTGCCAAATACTATTTTGACCTATAACAATGCAGTGAATTATTTACACAACTGTAAAAATAAAAAATCTTGTTGATTCCCTATACAGTCCTGCACGAATTGAATCTATCAATAAATGATTGTCAGAAACAATAACATACTGTGCAGGTAACAAAAACACACAAGCGATCTCATCTCTCCAACCACTCATCATGGTGATAAACAGTAGCTAATGCCCTAAGGTAAACCCTCTGCTTACCTCGGGTCCCCTTGGGGCAAGGCCTCTCTACTAACATGCCCCTCTGGGTCTGAGGCCACACTATGTCCCTCTTTTCCGTGGTCTCACAGAAGCGCTCTGGTAGGGGGAAGGACTCCAGAGGCGGCTGGGCGGTGGTCTGGGGAACCTCCAGAGGGGGTTTGGGCCCTCCTCTGTTGTTACCCTCCTTGGGCCCTGTTGTGGTCATGGTGTTTGCTACGCCTTTGTTGCGTGCTGCTGTGGTGGTTGTTGTGGTGGTTGTCGTTCGGAGAGGCTCAGCCGGCGCTGAGGTCGCTTCGGAGAGAGGTGGAGCTGGGGAGAAAATGATAACGTCGTCTCATTTTAGCTCGATCAAGTCTTTCTGTTCTCGTTCTTTCAAAACACACCTGGTAAAAAGCTGGCTACACACAATGGTGGCTACACACAAATGGGGAGCTGGGAGTGCTTTGTGCAAATATATTTGCTTTCCCCTGGACTATATCTTATTCAAGGCACTCAGCCTGCACCGAACAAGACAATAATTACTGTAACATCTTCCTGCCTGGCAGTCACTCTTGCCTGAGAGACTATGAGGCACGGCTGATTACATTTTGACAGAGAAACAAGGAGCCCGTGTGTGTCGGTTTGTTGTCCGAACATTCATTCGGTGGTTGTTTTCCTTACTCGCCCCACATTTTGATAAAGCCGGCATGTGTTATGTGCCAAGGGCAAAAACAATAAGTTTCAGTCAGGAGAGAAAAGGAAACACCACATTCAAATACATCCCTCCTTGCCTTCTGAAGTAATCACAGCTCGGAATTGGTTGGATTGTTGAAAGCAATAGGTTGGTGACCTTCTTACACCTATCCATCACTTGTAGATCTGTGCTTACCTCAAGGAAACAAGGATGAAATGATACATTTCTGAAGTATTACAACAGGGCTTATGGCTGACATTTATTTTGTTGTACCAGTACTATTGTAACTGTATTTCCTGTAAGTGGATGAGTGTTTCATCCAGTGAAACGTTGATAACCATAAACCAGTCATTTGCTATACATCTGTTCACATCTCAAGGTACTGAAGCCAGAGTTTAGCAATATAATACAATTTTGAACACAAAATTATGTGCGAGGAATTTTATCCCTTTTATTATCCCATTAAGTTGTCCGTAACATGGAGGACTTTAAAGTGGTATTTGCTGTTGCCATTTTATCCCCGTAAATTTACGCAAATTCACTTAAACAACTACTGAGCTCACTGAGTGAGAGTGCGAAGCTCTCGCTTCCAGGCTTGCAGGGAAGACAGACATCACCACCATATCTATCGCTTCAATTGGATAATGGGACTGGGCTGATGGAAATAGTTTGCCTGGCAGCGCCCCCATGGTGTGGATGGAAGACTTCAGCACAGCCCAGGCTGAAGGGATCCCTCTTTGAGGTTGGCTGGTTAGCTTGCTACCTGCTGCGAGTTAGTCTCTATTGACCATTGGAGACAAGGCAATCCGCTTCCTGCCTAGCGGGAGCCCAGGCGGGTCCGCAATAGCACTCTACTCCCAACATAGTTCAATACATTTGACCAGGGCCCTATAGGCCCTGGTCAAAATGATATACACTATATAGAGAATAGGGTGCCATTTGGAAAGCACCCCAGTCTTGGCTTCAGTAACTGCCTGTACATGATGCTTCCTGACTGAGACACAGACCTCAGACCTGAAATGGTGACATGGAGAAGTTCTCAGCTGACTGGATGTTTTGATACGGAGCTTGATGGTAAAGTTGGCTGTAATATATATGCATCCTTTTAAAGCCCAGGTAAACTACTGAAAATAACTATTCAATCCTTTGTATTTCACATATACTGGCCACATGTAGACAAGCTACCTCTGCAGATTATGCAGGTCTACTAGTTGAACATCGCTTGACACATAATAAGTGTATTATCAACAGTATTTACATCATGTTAGGCCACGAGGTAGTTTGAGAAAAGTCATGAATGATTTAAGTTCTCTCTATACTGTTTTCTCCTTCGGACAGAAGTCAGATTGATGTGATAACACAACATGAATCCTTGATGTTTGGAGTTATATAAGATGAGGGGTTCACTCCCCAATACATCAAGATGCATGTGCAGTGCTATGATTCAAATACATTCCTTGAGCATGTTAGCTAATGATATTATGTCCACACCTCTCTTCAGAGAGCAGATCCTTGTACAGGCTTGATGCAGCACTACTTGCTCTAGTTATGGTCATTTTCATGTAAAAGGACCCTTAAGCACCAACATTTGAAGTTCACAGGAGCATGTTAAATCTAGTGTCAAATGAAAGCGAAGGGCCTAGATTTTTGAGAAATTAAAGCAGATGTACATTTTTCATTAATATTAAATATGAGGAATAAGCCAAGGCTTCGATTTCTGGTCAAACAGACGGAAAAGGGGTATTCTACCATCTATCATAAAAAGTCTTAAAAAGGTAGTATAAATACAACAACAACAATCATGTTGAATTAAAGGGGGGGGGTTAAAAATGTACTAAAAACTAAAAATTCTGTTACAGATTTTCCCTAAAGCTGTTACAATTCGCAACAGAATTGTTGCAATTGAATTGCTTACAATAGCAAATCATAATAGTCATAAACCACAGTTGGATCACCTGTACAGGCCTCCCTTCCGCTTGCATACTGTTATGTTCAGCTCATAACTGTTTTCTTTCTCTTTCTGTCGTCTGGTGGTCAAAGCAAATGTAAAAACAGTCTGTAAAACCCCTCCCACTCACTCTTCCCCCCCTCCCCCTCTTCTCTCTCCAGTGAATGTCACTTCTCCTGTCTGCAGGCTCAGCGTTGTTCCGTTACCTTGGAATTGCCCTTTTGCTAAAAGACGTCCAATTGCATCTAATTGAAGTCTGTTCCTACAATCTGTCGCGTGGGTTATCAGCACAATAACAGTGAGGCAATTCAATGAGGCTAGGCTAACTGACTGTAGAGTGGAGCAAAATAGACAAAAATCCATATCACAATAAATTGACTGAATCAATACGATAACTATACATAGAACAATAAGTTAATAATAATGTGCACAGTTTGTATTTATTACCCTTCAAACTACTAGTGCTAGATTGAATGTTGTAGCTATCAATTTTCCCAACAATCACCCATATTAGCAAACATTTTAAACTCCACATTTCTCTATTAAAGGCTTATTATCATAATGAACAATATCAGTAAAATGTTGAGGATAATTGGACGGTGTCGATAATTTTTGGTTTATTGTCCCAGCTCCAAAATTGAGTAGCATTCTTTCTCCTCTAGAGCTCTCCATTAGGTACACAATATATACAAAAGTAATCTAAAAATTTCACAACTACGAAAGTATTCGGCCCCCTTGAACTTTGCGACCTTTTGCCACATTTCAGGCTTCAAACATAAAGATATAAAACTGTATTTTTTTGTGAAGAATCAACAACAAGTGGGACACAATCATGAAGTGGAACGACATTTATGGGATATTTCAAACTTTTTTAACAAATCAAAAAACGGAAAAATTGGGCGTGAGGCCCTTGTGAGGCCCCAGTGTTGAGGATAAGCGGGGTGGAGATGTTGTTACCTACCCTCATCACCTGGGGGCGGCCTATCAGGAAGTCCAGGACCCAGTTGCACAGGGCAGGGTCGAGACCCAGGGTCGCGAGCTTGATGATGAGTTTGGAGGGTACTATGGTGTTAAATGCTGAGCTGTCATCGATGAACAACATTCTTACGTAGGTATTCCTCTTGGCCAGATGGGTTAGGGCAGTGTGCAGTGTGATTGTGATTGCGTCGTCTGTGGACCTATTGGGGCGGTAAGCAAATTGGAGTGGGTCTAGGGTGTCAGGTAGGATGGAGGTGATATGATCCTTGACTACTCTCTCAAAGCACATCGTGATGATAGAAGTGAGTGCTACAGGGCGATAGTCATTTAGTTCCTTTTTGGGTACAGGAACAATGGCGGTCATCTTGAAGCATGTGGGAAAAGCAAATTGGGATAGGGATTGATTGAATATGTCCATAAACACACCAGCCAGCTGGTCTGTGCATGCTCTGAGGACGCGGCTAGGGATGCCGTCTGGGGCGGCAGCCTTGCGATGGTTAACACGTTTAATTGTTTCACTCACGTTGGCTGCAGTGAAGGAGAGTCTGCAGGTTTTGGTAGCGGGCTGTGTCGGTGGCACTTTACTGTCCTCAAAGCGAGCAAAGAAGTTGTTTAGTTTGTCTGGGAGCAAGTAATCGGGTCCGCGACGAGGCAGGTTTTCTTTTTGTAGTCCGTGATTGACTGTAGACCCTGCCATATACCTCTTGTGCCTGAGCCGTTGAATTGCGACTCTACTTTGTCTCTATACTGACACTTAGCTTGTTTGATTGCCTTGTGGAGGGAATAGCTACACTGTTTGTATTCGTTCATGTTTACGATCGCCTTGCCCTGATTAAAAGCAGTGGTTTGCGCTTTCAGTTTCGCCCGAATGCTGCCAGATTCGTCGTACCAGCGTTGAACAGACCTGAGCACGGGCATTTCCTGCTTTAGTTTCTGTCTATAGGCTGGGAGCAACAAAATGGAGTTGTTGTCAGATTTGCCAAAAGGAGTGTGAGGGAGGGCTTTGTATGCGTCGAGGAAGTTGAACAATGATCCAGAATGCTGCCAGCCCAGGTTGCGCATTCGATATGCTGATAAAATTTAGGGGGGCTTGTTTTCAGATTAGCCTTGATAAAGTACCCAGCTACAATAAATGCAGCCTCAGGATATGTGGATTCCAGTTTACATAGAGTCCAATGAAGTTATTTCAGGGCCGTCTAGGTAGATAATGCGGTCGGCATTTGATTGTAAGGAATTCTAGGTCAGATGAACAAAAAGACTTGAGTTCCTGTATGTTGTTATAATCACGCCACGACTCATTAATCATAAGGCATACACCTCCGCCCTTCTTCTTACCAGAGAGATGCTTGTTTCTGTCGGCGTGATGCGTGAAGAAACCAGGTGGCTGTACTGACTGATAACGTATACCGAGTGAGCCATGTTTCCGTGAAACAGAGAATGTTACAATCTCTGATGTCTCTCTGGAAGGCAAACCTTGCTCGGATTTCGTCTACCTTGTTGTCAAGAGACTTGATATTGGCTAGTAGTATACTCGGGAGTGGTGGGCGACGTGCCCGTCTACGGAGAGAAGACCGCTCCGTCTGCCCCTTCCGCGGTGGTTTTGGGTCGCCTGCTGGGATCTAATCCATTGTCCTGGGTGCTGGACCAAACAGTGGATCCGCTTCGGGAAAGTCGTATTGCTGGTCATAATGTTGGTAAGTTGAGGTTGCTCTTATATCCAATAGTTCCTCCCAACTGTATGTAATAAGACTTCCTGGGGTAAAAGTGTAAGAAATACTACATAAAAAACTAAATACTGCCTAGTTTCCTAAGAACGCGAAGCGAGGCGGCCATCTCTGTCGGGGCCATAGAAATGGCAGTAGAATGGCCTTACCGAAAATCTCATTGACTTCCAACGTGGCACCATCATGGGATGCCACCTTTCCAACAAGTCAATTCGTAAAATTTCTGTCCTGCTAGATCTTCCCTGCTCAACTGTAAGTGCTGTTATTGTGAAATGGAAACATCTAGGAGCAACAACGGCTCAGCCGCGAACAGTTATTGTGCTTCCAAAGGCAGTTTGGAACTCAGTAGTGAGTGTTGCAACCAAGGACTCACAGGATGGGATTGCCGAGGGCTGAAACGCGTAGCGTGTAAAAATTGTCTGTCCTTAGTTGCAACACTCACTACCGAGTTCCAAACTGCCTCTGGAAGCACAATAACTGTTCGTTGGGAGCTTCATGAAATGGATTTCCATGACCGAGCAACCGCACACAAGCCTAAGATCATCGTGCGCAATGCCAATGTGGTGTAAACCCATCCGCCATTGGACTCTGGAGCAGTGGAAACGCACTCTCTGGAGTGATGAATCACGCTTCACGATCTGGCAGTCCGGACGAATCTGGGTTTGGCGGATGCCAGGAGAATGCTACCTGCCCCTTAGTTCCAGTGAAGGAACATCTTAACGCTACAGCAATGGCATTCTAGACCATTCTGTGCTTCCAACTTTGTGGCAACAGTTTGGGGAAGGCCATTTCCTGTTTCAGCATAATGCCCCGGTGCACAAAGCGAGGTCCATACAGAAATGGTTTGTCGAGATCGGTGTGGAAGAACTTGACTGGCACGCACAGAGCCCTGACCTCAACCCCATCAAACACCTTTGGGATTAATTGGAATGCCGACTGCGAGCCAGGCCTAATCGCCCAACATCAGTGCCTGACCTCACTAATGCTATTGCGCCTGAATGGAAGCAAGTCCCTGCAGCAATGTTCCAACGTCTAGTGGAAAGCCTTCCCAGAAGAGTGGAGGCTGTTATAACAGCAAAGGGGTGACCAACTCCATATTAATGTCCATGATCTTGGAAAGAGATGTTTGACGAGAAGGTGTCCACATACTCTACATGACCAAAAGTATCTCTTGTTTGATGTAGGCTCCTGTTTTGCTGATTCTCACTGGTTTTTGCTCTGTAGAACAGGGGATTGTTTTACGAGCAGCGCAAAAAAAAGGGAAATGAATTCACTTAGGCAATAACAAATGTTTCAGAAGGCTGTGCTGTTACTTTTCCTTGATAATTCAACAGAATTGCTGCCAATATGCAAGTCCTAAAAGATATGTATACATGGATGACACTTGTTATGGAAAAGGCCCTTGATGATCCTATTTGTGAGTTTTGCATTCAGGTTTCTAAAGGGATTAGAGATTAGCCTTCTTATGAAATTGATGACCATTTGAATTAAACTGCACATAACTTAAAGATGCTCCAGATCTTTGGCAACTACACATTATTTTTGAAACCTCCCGCTTTGGGCTGGACGTGTCAATGTGTAATTCATACATGCATGATCTATGAGCATAATTACCTCAATTAGCTATCAAATCCTTAATTTGAAAGTAACTGCTTTTCTGGAAACTGTGCTACCCCATTTTCTCTAAATTTTCCCCCACTTGGGCCAGTCCCCTAGAAATTAGAGTTAAACCAATGAGCTTCACCCCCTCACCATATGAGCAAAAGGCACATGATGCACCCACAGCAGAACGAGAGAGAGAGCAATGATTTGGTGCACAAATCTCCACGTATGCAAAACATAGTCCGCAATTTCAGGATACACTTTTGGCTTATGAGCAATACTTTTTGAACTACTGGCTAAAAACTATACAAAACTACCGGAGAATCTCTTTAACCTCTTGCTCCTACCTGACACGCAGGCGTCCCATCTAGACATCTGGAAATGCAAATGCACTACGCTAAATGCTAATAGCACTCGTTAAAACTCAAACGTTCATTAAAATACACAAGCAGGGTATTGAATTAAAGCTACACTCGTTGTGAATCCAGGCAACAAGTCAGATTTTTAAAATGCTTTTCGGCGAAAGCATGAGAAGCTATTATCTGATAGCATGTAACACCCCAAAAGACCCGCAGGGGACGTAAACAAAATAATTAGCATAGTCGGCGCTACACAAAACGCACAAATAAAATATAAAACATTTATTACCTTTGACCATCTTCTTTGTTGGCACTCCTAGATGTCCCATAAACACTATTGGGTCTTTCGATTAAATCGGTCCATATATAGCCTAGATATCGATCTATGAAGACTGTGTGATCAACAAAAAAAATAGTGTTTTATAACGTAACGTCATTTTTTTAAATTAAAAAAGTCGACGATAAACTTTCACAAAGCACTTCGAAATACTTTTGTAATGCAACTTTAGGTATTAGTAAACGTTAATAAGCGATCAAATTGATCACGAGGCGATGTATATTCTATAGCTGTACGTCTGGAAATAATGTCAATCTCAACCAAAATATCCGGTCGGAGACCTGAAGAAATGGGCTGTCTCTTCTTCGTTTGACCAAGAAACAAAGCTTAGGCAAATGACAAGACTGTTGACATCGTGTGGAAGCTGTAGGTATTGCAACCTCGGCCCCATTTAATGTGGATCATCTTTATCAATCGGTTGAAGTGGCGCATGGATATATTTTTCCATTTTCAGTGATCAGATTTTCCTGCACTTTTTGATGAAACGCACGTTCTGTTATAGTCACAGCCGTGATTTAACCAGTTTTATAAACGTCTGAGTGTTTTCTATCCACACATACTAATCATATGCATATACTATATTCCTGGCATGAGTAGCAGGGCGCTGAAATGTTGCGCGATTTTTAACAGAATGTTCAAAAAAGTAGGGGGTAGGAGTAACAGGTTAATAAAGTTGGATACAAATAGGCCTACACAATGTTTGCGTTTCTCTAACCCTTATTCAAATGTTGTGCTATTCAAGTTGATGCAGTTTGTTGGTCTGTAATTCTAAGAGCTATATAATATCTTTACCTTGATGCCGAAGATTCCTTTAATACAATGAAAACTGGGAAGAATTAACGCTACAGTTATTCAAATGGACACTCCTACCATGCTGTTGCTGGTTTGCAGTATACAGTGATGGCTATCTTTGGATAGGCAGCGGTTCGTCCCAAATTTTTATAGTGCACTTCTTTCGACCTGGGCCCAAATGGCTCTGGTCAAAAATAGTGTACTCTATAGGGAATAGGGTGCCATTTGGAATACATACACACTCTTAGGGGTTCCATTTATTGTTTGTTCTGCTGTGGCAGCAGATTCCTCCTGCCTCACATCTGTAACATATGCAGATGAAATACATGTTTTGTTCACCTGTGAATCCCTCCTGTACAATTTCCTTTTGATTACAACTCAAGCAAATCTATCTCAGATTGGAGAAACCAGAGAGGATCCCCCCAATTAATGTCTGTCTAGCACTCAAGCCCAAGAGGGACCTTCAATTAACTGTCATGGAGTTATGAGTGTAAGGTAGAGATATCCTCCAAAGTGCTGAGAATTGTCAAACATGGACACATTCATAACCTCTTTATGTGATCGCCGCCCACGTCTTTTTGCCTGGAAACATATTTTCACCGCTCCGTTATTACTACTTTGGGTATAGGGCATGGGTTTCATCTGAGATGATATGACAATAATCCAGGAGAGGAAGGAGAGGAGAGAGAGAGGAGAGGAGGGGGGAAGTGCTGTCTCGTGTTGTCAGAGCTGCATCGAGCATAGATTGGACTTCTCCAGGCCTCACCAGTCTTGGCGGAGTTGAAAAATGAAAACTGACAGCGAGTGTGTCTTTTATATTATGCTTAATGGCCGCACTTACGATGTGCACCGCATGGTTGTTCACATGAGTAATGCTTCATACACGTTATCAGGGGCTGTTTATCTGGAGAGAAAAAAAGGGAGGAAAACCTATAGGGAAGGTTTGTGAGACCAATGTTTCAGATAATTCGCACATAAGGGGTAAAATAGTATTTAATTTAATTTGTACCAACTATTGCTTGTCACTGAAGAAAAACCAACAACATTGTGTCGAATAAACCTCTCTGAGATTCTCCCTCTGCCTTTCTGGTGCAAAACTAAAGGGGTCCTTTAAACACAGGCTTTTATCAGTTGTGAAATATGGGTCCCAGGTGGTAATCAGCTCCTAATAGAAGAGTAAAAGCAAACAGAAGAAGTCAACAGAGGCTCAAATAATTAAAACCCTGTTTCGCAGATCAAAAAGGAGCCAAGTTCAGCCTTTGTGAAAGGGCCAAGAAAATTATACCAGGAAAATAAACTAATAAGCCATCTACTTCACAAGTAATTTGAAAAGAATAATTAACCCCTTATCGGCTACAGTGAACTGCACAGGGTTCCGTTTACCTGAGCTATAAAGATGAAAGTGATAACCTCATAACCAATCCTTGCAACCAAGTGTCACATTTTTGCTAAAGTGCACACATTAACATCGTCCTATGTATTCATTAATTTCCCTGGGCTTTCAGTGAAAGATACACCTGGAAATGATACTTGCTGATTGTTGTGATAATATGTCTGCAGTAAATTCCAATATCCTCCTATCATAACAATAACACACATGAAAAAATTAAATAACATTGTTTGCTTCAGAGATATCAGCAATATAAGCAATTCCTTAAGATGTATTTCCTAAGAGTAATGTACTTGTATTTATAGGTCCATGTCTGTGTCTAAGCGAACAAAACCTAATAGCTGTTAGAGGTTGTCTCGAATGGAACACATACATTTAAGTACAGAGAGCAGACACACACACAGCAGCTGCCAGACTAGAGACTGCTTTTTTTTCTCTCAGCTTTCTCTACTGTACGTGCCTCACATTTCAAGCATTAACTCAGAGTGCAAAGAACTAGCCTACATTTGGTGCCATACACACTGGGTGTCTATTTCAGAACATCCCCAAACACACAGACATACAGACAGGCAAACAAACCACCCAGCAGAACATCCATCCACACACACATGCACACGCACACACACACACAGCCCAATCCCAGAACAAATATTCTCAAAGGCACAATAACTGTTAGTGGACTGTATAGATGTCTCAATAATAATAGTGACTTCAATATGCATTGTTTAAACCGTAATCAAACATGAGACTGAGCTGATCCTTTCAGCCATACCTCAGAGAAACAGTAATCATCCTCTTATGTAAAACAACTCTGTGACATTGTGAAACGTAACCCAAGGCTGAGGGTTGCCCACATATGCTGTCATCACACATCATTTTGCAGTAGTTTGTTTGGACTATATGACACAGTAGAGGTCTAGTTCAACATCATGTAACCCAAACTGTTAAAGCATATTACCTTCAGTGTTGGAATTCAACATATCATACATGTGGATGCTTGGAAGTGCACAAATTGTTCCATGTCTTTTTTATTTTATTTATTTTACCTTTATTTAACCAGGCAAGTCAGTTAAGAACACATTCTTATTTTCAACGACGGCCTGGGAACAGTGGGTTAACTGCCTGTTCAGGGGCAGAACGACAGATTTGTACCTTGTCAGCTCGGGGGTTTGAACTCACAACCTTCCGGTTACTAGTCCAACGCTCTAACCACTAGGCTACGCTGCCGCCTTACAATGCCATCTTACAATGAGTGCAATAATAGCACCGTTTGGGAATGTGCGGAGAGAAAAACTTGAAATCGATCACATTTTCGAGAAATATCTGACATCCAACCCTGTGTATCAAAAAATACACTTCTCAGAATTGAGAATTTTCAGAATTGAAAAACCTATAAATCTTCAACCAGGTACATCCCTACTGTATATTAATAAATAGGATCCAATGGAAACACATTGTGAAATCCCAGTACATCTGGGAATGAGCCTGCTAGAATAGCCCTTGTCGGATGAATCACGACTGAATACAGAAATAATATAAAAAGATATGGACTCATTTGGAGGAAGAAGTGAGGAGAATCCTGAGAGGGAGAGGAAAAAGCCTCAGAGCGGGTGCCGCGCAGGGGCCGGGGATCCGTCATTGAATTAGCATGTTCCTCCTATCATCAGTGCAGATTGCGGAGGTAATTCATTCCTCCATTGCTAATGCAGAGGAGGGGAGGCGGTGTGGACGCTGCCGGCACTGGCAGGGATGTGAGTCTGGAGAGTAACGGGAGTATAGAAACGCTGCCTCTGGGCAACAGATTGGCTTGCTGAAGTCTAACGCTGATCCTGGCCAGCAGACTAAGCCAGACACAGGCCCTGTTCAAATCATAATTCATAATAATAGAATCCACCCTTCCATTCTTGTTTCCTTCAGGTAATCACAGATCTATAAGTGATTGGATAGGTGAAAGCAAGTTCGCCACCCAATTTTTCCCCCCAATCCAACCAATTCTGGTTATGTGATTACTTCAAGGAAGGGAGGTAGGAATGATGCATTTTCTACAGGGCCCATGGCAAGGCTGCTCATCTACAGGGACATGGGGCTATTGACTATGGAGAACAATGGCTCTCGCTATCAGCAGCCGCAGTAAGACAGGCGACAGGCCCATCGACGTGTGTCCACACCAGAGAGAGAGAATGTGGGAGGAATAAAAATGGCAATTTTCCACATCAATACGCTCTCCCTTTCAAGTGATGTCCACTCGGACGCCGAGGACATGGGGTTGGTTTTGTCAAAACAAGCAGTGTCATCTTTTGCACATTTTTCCTCAGCACCTTGATCTCTGATCCGGGATAAGTCTGGAGCATGTAGAGAGGGGCCTTCGCTGTTACCATGCAGAGCACCTTGGCTCACTGCGAGGCTGTGCCTTACACATTCAATCCCCTCTCTCCCATGGTGTTCTAGGTATGTGCACACATGTAGCACCCATTTCCATCCATTCTGTGAGCAGACCTGCATAGAATGGTAGAATGGCCTACATTTAAGAGGTACAGGAAATTATGAGATTATAGAGTTGGAAAGCTGTGAATTCACCTGAAATGTGGGGTGAACTTACTTGGCCATTTGCTTATGTGTTACAGTTAATGTATTAGCACGGTTTTCTTGTATTGTGCTGTGCACTAATAAAATAACGCAACAGCAGGCCAACGTTCGGCCACATAGAGATACTGGTGAGCTAATTGGTAAATTGTGTCACTGGCGGCATGGCGCGCACCTTATAATTTACAATAAATTGGGTCATTTGAAGCCGTAAGAGCAGCACTTGCAATTTGAGGCTCGCCAGATGAAATTGCATACCAATGTATTGACATCTAAACAATTAAGAAGCCGGTAGTGAGTTGTGTGGGTCTTAATTGGCGCTCAGGGGGATTTATTTTCATGAAAGCAATCAGCAATTTAATTTTACAACTCAGGATAAATAAAGGGGTTCCCCAGCTAGGACCGACCTGTGTCCCATTGAGCTTCTAGACCGAGGCCCAATGTTCATCTCTCAGTCAAAAAGCAGCTTTTTAGATGCTTACTCAGAGAATTTAGACAATCTATCTGTGCTTTGGATGCATAAACAGGCCTTATAATTGTGTGCCCGATGAGACTCCCAGTGTAATGTCTTATTTAATGTAATCATCTCACTAACAGGAGCTGATGGAGGAATACCTCTTTTTATGAGCTGCTACATGAAATCTGTAGTGGTTTAAAAAGAGCTGTGACGCCATGTGATGTAACATTGGATTAGAGTTCATACGTGAGACACATCTGGGTGTGATTGGTCATGAAAAGGTGGCTGACCCATTTAACTTTAGGGCTGTGATGGTCATGGTATTTTTACACTTTGTAGTTAATGTTGACACTGGATTAAATGTTTCTGACTCATATATTAATGGCACATAGGCCGTTTCCAAAACGAGAAGTTGTTTTCTAGGGGTGGTCGCTCTTTATAAGGTTATAGGGTAATTGTGCCAGCCCTATTTAACATACACTTCCAGTCACTGCGTGTTAGATTCAACCCCATCCACTCCCACCTGTCAGCGTGATCCCACAGGCTGATTCTCTTGCGTTGACATAAACAGCATTCACACTAGACAAGGCCCCGATCTACCAGGGTCTTAAAAGAAATGTCCTTTACACAACTTCATGTGATTGAATTCTATGTGTTAACAAAATCTGTGATATAGTTATGTTGTAACTTTAATTTAGACACCAATAGTGAGTAATGACTTTCTAAACAGGTACATTTTATTTGATGTTGTAAGAATAGTCTAACTAGTAGGGCTGTCAAACAATAAAAAAATGTAATATAGTTAATCGCAGGATTTGCTTGCGATTACTCACAAATTCTGAATTTGCTCAATTTAAGCTGTAATTTAAGATTTTTTATACAAAGAACATTACAGGAATATTGACTGTCTAAAGTATTGGTTAGCAAAATTAGGTAAATTGAGAAAGCACAATCTTCTCTAACCTCAATGTCAAATAGTTTTACATTGCAATGTAGACTTTAGCTGTATAGATTATGTATTTTGGATGTTCAATCATGATTGCGATTAATCATGATAAAAAATTGTGTACCCCAAAAAATGTCAAAACAAAACTCTGACAGCCCTAAACATTGCCTGAAATTACACAGTAACAATAGTTTTTTACTGAGTTACAGTTTATATAAGGAAATCAGTCAATTACAATAAATTCATTAAACCCTAACCTATGGATTTCACACATTTCGCACAGCCATGGATTGGCCTGGGAGAGCATAGGTCCACCAACTGGGAAGCCAGGCCCAGCCAATCAAAATGAGATTTTCCCCACAAAAGGGCTTTATTACAGAAATAAATACTCCTCAGTTTCATCGGCTGTTCAGGTAACTAGTCTCAGATGATCCCGCAGGTAAATAAGACGGATGTGGAGGTCCTGGGCCTGGCGTGGTTACACTTGGTCTGTGGTTGTGAGGCTGATTGGACATACTGCCAAATGCTCTAAAAAGACGTTGGAGGTGGCTTATGGTAGAGAATTATCATAGAATTCTCTGGCAACAGCTCTGGGGGATATTCCTGCAGTCAGCATGCCAGACATCTGAAGGCATTGTGCTATGTGACAAAACTGCACATTTTAGAGTGGCTATATTGTCCCCAGCATAAGGTGCACCTGTGTAATGATCATGTTGTTTAATCAGCTTCTTGATATGCTACACCTGTCAGGTGGATGGATTATCTTGGCAAAGGAGAAACGCTCACTAACAGGGATGTAAACAAATGTTTGCACAGAATTTGAGAGAAATAAGCTTTTTGTGCATATGTTTCATTTTTGTGATTTTTTATTTCAGATCATGAAACATGGGACCAACACTTTATATGTTGGATTTATATTTTTTGTTCAGTGTAGTTAGTGTTTAGGCCTAAGGGTATAATGTAGGTATCTTGAATCCCAGACGAGCCCCTAAATAGGCACTATGTTACAGCCCAGGTTCTCTGTGCTGTGTGAAGAGTTAAGGATGCTTGTTGGACACACGTTTGACTGAAACCCAGTCTTATTTTGTACAGCACCTTTAAAGTGCTTTCATTTCTAAATTGGCATTCAATGTGCATTCAACATATGTGTTAATCAACTGAGCATTGCAACTCTATTCCATGAATCTGCAAAAATGGTATTGAAACCATATGTGTTTCAGTTCAATGTCTGGCTTTTATAGTCGTATAACTTGGAACTGTAACAAAAATATTGTAATACTTCTTAGATTTAACGAGGTGACAAGTGTTTTTGCTACTACCATTACCATAGCTGTATGTAAACAGAAATGTAATATACTAGCTGCCTTTCTGCTGATTGTCACCTATTTGTATTTGAGAGCCTGTTAATGACAATCTATTTGCCAAATGGGAAATCGGAAAAGAAAAAGACATTTTGCTTGTAATGCTGCAAATATTCAATCAAAATCCACAAATACCTCGTTATTGGCTAAAGAGACACTTCAAACAAGTTGCTCATGGACAGCAATAAAGGGAAATGAGTGCATTTTCATCTTCCTCCCCTTGATGACTTCACTTCAATCCAGTGCACCCACTGCATACTAATTTCCCCCTAAGGGTCTGTATCTAAACTTAGGAGATGTTATTTTGTTACACTAAAGCCTGTCTGGCTCTTACTATAGTGGGCATGTTCCACTGGTTGAACCCAATTTAGCCTCCTCAGCCCTATCAATACAAAAGTGGGCTAGCAAATACATTAATAAATATTGAGCTGTGGTAATCTGGAGGAAAGTTGCTTGACCTCCACGCTCATCGCCGACTGTATGGAGTATTACATGGATTTAGGACATCGGGGTGAGGAGGGGATTAGGGTAATTACAGTTATTATATGCTCAATGTAAAGACTATCTGGGGCCTAAGCGGCCTCATGTCAATTTTTGACAGTTAAATTAAAAACATATTCATCTGACATGACCCGAGTGATTGATCCCTTCCCCGTGTTCTCTGCCTCCTTGTCTTCCAGAAGACACACTGTTCCTCATACTAGCCTGATAGGGTGAACTTTTTTTTTGTCATTTAGCAGACGCTCTGATCCAGAGTGACGTACAGGACAAATTAGGGTCAAGGACCTTGATCAAGCGAACTTCAACAGATTTTTCACCCCGTCAGCTCAGGGGTTTGAACCAGCAACCTTTCGGTTACTGACCCAATGCTATTAAACACTAGACTATTTGCTACCTGAACGGTGCCCGATGGGGATTAAGGGTTTCTGTACCAGGGGGAATAACACTTTGTACCTGTCCAGGAAGGTATGATTCCAGTGGTGGGGGTAAAAATCCTCTCTCTCTGGGAGAAGAGCTGGTGGCAGCAGCTACCCCCATGGGCCTTCCTTTGCACTGGGGACGTGGGGGAACGCCCGCACTGTAAACCCAAGTAAATCCCACGATACTGATCCCTTATGAGATGGTAAGTGGGTGATGTTGTTTACTGCTGAGCAAGACGACTTCACCCCGAGAAGCTTCATGCACTCCAAAGCTTCCGTAACATATCTAACACATATTCAATTCTAAATAAACAAATCTGCCACCCGTGACACTTGACACGCAGGCCGTGGAATACCAACACACTTAGTAGTAGATAAATTCGCAATGTCACAAAATGCAATTTACCAGTATTGTGTGCTGAAGAAATGAGATGCTGCTTACCGTGAGCGGGATCGGGTGGTCCGAACTCCAGATTATATCTCAGGATGTAAAAATTATTCCACACGTATAGCTGGTTATCTCTGGGATTGTAATCCACAGCTGCGATATACTGGTACTGGTTGGGAAAGTGGATATCTACATACTCTCCACGGTTCTGTTTGGTATTGTAAACATAATCTATTAAGCTTTTGCTGACTTCACTCTCGTTATCTTCATATGTGGACCTCACTACGTAGAGTACTCCACAGATCATGAAGGCATTTGAGGCCGATCGCTTGTCATACGTCGTCTCCCAGGTGGCCTCGAAGCGCAGTGTGTAAGGGTTCAACTGGCTGATGACCATCATGCCATTGTTCTGCTCTGTGGCGTAGATCACCCACAGGCCGTTCTCATCCACGGCCAGGTCAATGTCCGTTTTCCCACCCCACTTGTAGGGTGACGTGTCATGATAGTTGGCGTTATTGATGATGGCCTCGCCACTTTTGATTCGGGTCCGTATGTCAAACTTTACAATGTTGCGGGTTCTCTCCTTGTTGAAAAACACGGCCCCATCGTAGACCACAAATCCAGTGCCGTCCACCCGGTGGGGGAGCTTGTACGTGATGGTTTGCCGGGCGTTTTGGAAGTCGTCGAGGGAAGAGTACTCAATGAGTGTGTCTGTCCGGTAAGGAGTCCAAGGCATGAAGTAGATTTTGTCACCGGCTTGTAGAGGGTCTTTGCACCATGACCCGGCTTGCTGCTCCGCTTCAAAGAGAAAGGAAGGATCACCGACAGCTTTCAGGGTCCCAGGACAAACAAAAACTAGTGGTGGGGGAAGAGTAAAATAAGAAACAGATTTAAGTCAACAAATCCAAGTGAAACGTATCAAAATAGCAGAAGACAATGTCAAGATATCTCTAATTTCTCCATTTTGTTTTACGGGTTGTCCAAAAAGAGAGTGGGGACAAACACACATTAAAGTGCCCAAAAGACAACTACAGCTATAACCAATGTTCACAAGCAGTATGGGGAGTTTGGTTTTGTGCATAGAAAGAAAAAAAGGAATAGGAAAGTTGTTAAGCAAATGTATAGTATATGAAGTAATAACATAACTTTCTGAAACAAAAGAAGCCTTGTCTCTTAGACATCTACTGTAGGGGAATAGAAAACAAACGAGGGGGAGAATAGAACAGAACGAAAACCAAACAAAATTCCTGTAAACAAAAAAGCAGGCAACTAAAGTCATTTGGCAACAGACTGCAGGTTTCAATCGAGAGCAGGATTCAGCAGGTCTGAAAATGTGTATTCTGAGACATTTGCCACTTACACCACTCGTTTTACCATATACCTGAGAGGTTTGTTGTGACAAAATGTTGCAAATTTCCTAACCATACAAGTGAGCGTGTTCTTGAGTTGTTTTTGTTGTTGCTCTGAGTATGTGCATGAATCAAAGGAAAGAAGAGCAGCAAGTGGCAGGATAAGGGATGAGGAGGAAGAGGGAAGGGATAAAGAGGAGAGGGAAGGGATAAGGGATAAGGGGGAGAGGGAAGGGATAAGGGATAAGGGGGAGAGGGAAGGCATAAGGGATAAGGGGGAGAGGGAAGGCATAAGGGATAAGGGGGGAGAGGGTGCTAAGAGAGAACAGGACATTAGAACCAGTAGATTTCAAAGGGCCAGAAAACACTGTTACCATGGCATGCTATGTAGAGGGGTTTGGAAGCCAGGCAAATATGAGATTGGGCTGAGTAGCAAAAGCACCCAGGAGGATGGGGGAAGAAACCCCTATGGACTCCAGCTACTACACTCTGCACTTACAGCTGTACTGCTGCTAGTGTTTTATCATCTTTTTTCTATAAATCAGTCTCACTCTCATCGTTGCAGTTTACTGACTACTGTTATATGGGGAATGTGTTTGTTGCTACTGCCTGCTATGGGGTTGGCACACCGTAGTGGGGATAGGAAGATTTACAACCATATGCCACAAAACAAGGATCTAGGGTTTGGATTGTGTCAGTTATTTACCTTTTTGCTCCA
Source organism: Oncorhynchus gorbuscha (assembly GCF_021184085.1). Lineage (NCBI taxonomy): Eukaryota > Metazoa > Chordata > Actinopteri > Salmoniformes > Salmonidae > Oncorhynchus > Oncorhynchus gorbuscha. Next base: position 45,007,164 of record NC_060186.1, read on the forward strand.
CTTCTATTTTAAGCATTGGAAGAGAGAATGAAAGGGGTGCAAGGAAAAAAAGAGATTAATATGAATTAACTGTCATCTCTATGGTTACATAAGCAGTAACATATAATGACACATGGACAAAGATAGGCAGACCTATTTTGAGGAAAGGAAAGAGAAACAGGAGATACAGTAAACACCATCAGACAGTGCAGACGACCCCCTATCTCGAGGGAAAGATTAAGGTTAGGACACCCAGAGAGGTCCAAATGGACAATGTATGGAGCTTTGACCAAGTGTTAAGCTTGGTTTATAGAAGGTTGGTCAACCACAGTTGGCCATAACATTGTTCATTTTATATTCAGGTCAACAGTCTGTAGGCTGCTAGTGTGATTACTGTTGTCACTTTTGATAACATATACACTATTTTGAGTTTTGATATATCTGGATGTAACCGTTGAACATCAGACGATAAAATAATGTTAATGATATTGCTGTGATTTTTGATGGACGGCAATTGACCAGCAAACTATAAACCAAGTAACTCTGCTGCTAACAGAGTAAATTATTAAAATCATATGTCTATCAAATATTTCCACAACAAAAACTCCAAACTCAATTTACAGATTAACACTATTGAAAGGGAGCTGAGTCCCATAAAAGAGGAATCTGTACATTGTCCTTTTAAAAACAATCTGATCACCAGGGTCGTGTTCATTAGGCAGAAACTGGAGATTTATTTTTACTGAAACAGTAAACTTGGACTTGAGTAACAAGTCCAAGAAATATAAAGGTATAAAATATAAAGGTTCGTTTATAAAAATATAAAGGTTCGTTTTCCGTTTTAAAAAAAATTCAGTTGCATGCCGTAAATGGACACGACCCAGGTAAATAACACAATTGCCAAACACAACACCTTATTTGTGCTGGCAACAAATAACACAGTACTAGTTAAATAATTTGTGTCATGAAACCAGAGGACTAAAAGAGAGTTAAAGAGTATGGTTCAAAAATAGGGCCTGCAGTTCACAGTTTACTGTACAATATTGCAGTGATCCAACCTTCATAGAGGCCTATTTCATTACTAACAGATTGATATAGAACCTATGATACACTGTAAGTTGGTGATTTAATATTCTTGCACCAAGGCTTCCGGGACCTGCTGAGTATGACTTTAGGCAAAACAGGTGCAAACAAAAACAAACCCTGAAGCATTTGCTGACATTTGTGGTTTATTTCCCCTCTCTCCATTGAGGAAGTAGATAATCAGTTAAAATATCTACTAAAAGTAGTGTGTTATAGTTGTAGAACAAAAACAATAATGTAGCAATGTTATGACAGTCACCATGCATTCAGTTGCAAAGTAAACATTGCACTTAATTAGTTGTGTAAGTTGAGGTTAACGATAATAGTGCCATTTTGACTTTTGGATTGATGGTGGATTGACTCGTTTGCTAGTTCATCGATCTGAAAATCGTATTGAATGAAACACAAGAATGCTAACCAAAAGGTGTAAATAGCATTAAGTGTTACATACGGTGATCTGTTTTCATATAAAGACAGCCTATTAGTACTCTAAATCAAGAATATAATGCAAATTCAATGAGCTGTTAGTTTATCACAATGGGACATTGAGTAGAAAAACCAATCAATGTCAATAGCAGAGATTTCATGAGCCCGTCAATTTAATCAGATAGAGTATAAAGATGCTTTTATAGTGCAATACATACTATTTTACTGTTCTAAAATATATCCCTCGAGTGTGTGGAAAAAGAGTGAAAAGAGAAAGAAAGAAAAAGGAGAGAAAGAGGGAGAGGGATAAGCATGCCCTCCACTCTGCAAAAATGTAAGTGATTCAAGTGCGAGGAAGGCATGGTTAAGAAGGAGCAGAGTTCTGGCTACCTACAAGATTAAATGGCAGAGATGCAAACAAATTAACAGACAGCAGAAATTCTCAGACACAGCCAGCCAGATACAAATTGAAGAAGACGGAAATCTGAAAAAGGAGAGGAGACAAGATGGAAGACCTGAGCAGACATTAGTGTAAAACTAAAAAGGTCACCAGAAACTGGTCAGTAGAGGAACATAATAAGAGTCAGGGAGCCAAGGAATTCTCCTGCAGATTGCACAAGGGAAGAAGAGAAGTGAATAACATTTAAAAGAGCAGCATTACAAAAACAAGATAACACCAAAACCCTGTCCTCATTATCACCAAACATAGCAGTAAAGGGGTCCCTGTTAACTTATTTTAAGGTATACACCTATAAATAACATGAATGTTCTGTCTTTATATAGTCATTACTCTACTTTAACCTTGCCTAAGAACAAACCTCTCTATTTGCTGCAGACAGAAGCTCCTTTGATTTGCATGTAATGTACTTTCTGGAGTGACTAGACTGGTGTATTGGCTGCAATCCATGGCCTCAGAAGCCTGCTGACCACTATGTAGACTCAATCAGTGGCTCCAGTCTCGTCCAGAGGGCAAGACATTCAATTGGATTAAATTGGGGAATAATGCAAATTCGAAATAATATAATTGAGCAAAGCAAACTACGCTACTAATGTCAGCAAATGTAAAGAGTAAAGTTCTCAAATGTAAATGTGATGGAACATAAGCTGAAGCATTATGCCTATTTTCTTTGCCTGAATAAAATACTTATGTCTGTTTCTATATTGTACAGTTTTGGAGGATAGCTATGATAGCAGACGATGACATAAAACAAAATGAGGTCTGACTGCTTTGGAATCCTGTTAACATATGTTTGCATGCCTCTGCATTTTTACAAGGTGCCGTAGAAACAGTCGTGGCAGATTTTGTCTCGCTGCTTCGATGCAGAATGCAAAGAATGATGTTAATGAAGACTTGTATGTCACTTTTATATCATCCTGGCAATTAACACAGGCAATTCAGAGGGCTACAAGATGCCAGGTGAAGGCCCAACCCACATCCACAGACTAGACACAGAGATAATGGGGCCTAATGAGGATAGCTCTTGACATGAACCAAATAAGAACAAGAGGTAGATTTATGGAAATAGAGGTTATACAGACCCAGGTATTTTAACCATGTATATGGTGGAAATATAGGTTTTTGTTGGTATGTGCTACTTTGAAAGATCCACGATCTATCGAAGATGGACCAGTTCGATTTGAAGGCTTGAAAAATAAATAAATTATACAGCATTACATCAAACCAGTGGTAAAGGTCAAATGTGTTGGATATATTCTGAAGTAAGATTGTCAGTTATGTTGCAGAGGCTCTAGAAGCCTTGCTTTAGTCTAGAATGATGATGCATATGTCTACTGGTCTTCTTCACTCATCTCACTTGTGGATTGGCTTATTTGGGGTTTAATATGTTGACTTGAAAAATATCTTTCCTAGGACCTCTCTAAGGGCCATATTTATTAATAGTTTGAACAAGGTCAATGTTTTTAATCAAAATATCTTCATGTTCTCCATATGATTTGCTCCCTCTGGTAAAAGTGGTAATATCTCTGCACATATGCAGAAGCTTACTAAATATTTCCCAATGAAGGCAACTCTTGGCTCGAGACAAATGTGATACTTCAGAGTTTAAAGACAGTCTTAAGGGTAGTCACTGGTCACTGGTCACTGGTTGGGTGCTTGTGTGAGGAAAGACAAGGGGTTGGTGGGGGAAACAAAACCAAACACAGCAATGCCCCATGGGACACAGTCTACAACAGCACTGGGTGGTCTAGCTGGGTGGGGGAACACTAAAAAAAGGTCTGTACTGGGGTGGAGGGGGGGGGGACACACACTAAGAACTTACCAGGGCAGTTGATATACGACACATTCTGTATCCTCGGTCCTATTTTGGGCGGACATGGACCTTTACGGAAATTAAGAAGCAAAAAGATGGCGCTACATGCATGGACTATGGATCAACCAAAGAGTATAGAGAGGTTTGCTTGGGATCTTTTACAAAAATCTACCTATAGCTGGGATTCAACAACCTCGTAGTTCCTTTGACATGTTCCTAGGGAAGTTTGTCTGCTTCCTTAGCACAAGAAGGGACAGGAACCCCCCCCAAAAAAATATTGAGGGTGTCTAGGTGGACCTTGGGGCTAATCCTATGATTAAGGTCTCAAGCAAAACAGCAAGAGATGGATCGATAGTTTCCTTATAACTTTGAGACAAGCAGAGAAAGATCCTGGAAAACAATACTGGGAGAGGGATTTTCAGCTAAAAATAATGAATTATGGTGTGGTTTCGTACTTTAATCCTATTTCTCATTATTACATAGTTCATTGATAATCTCGGGTCTTAAAACCTTGGAGAGGTCAAACTTGAACTTGTAATGAGGTTCATATTCTAATGTTGTTCACTTAGCTATTCGTATGAACATTCTACAGAGAATGGTTAGAGCAGGAACCCTGGCTTTGGGTCGTATAGACTATAATTATTACAGATGCTCTCAGACGCTCTGAAATCATTTGATTAAATGGTCAAATCTACACGATGTACATGTTAGTAGGTTGAGCTCACAAACATATTAACAGCTAAAATAGAATTGTAAAGCAGCTAGTAGAGCTGGATCATGCTCAAATCATTGAAAAGGAAAATCCACTCAAAAACTATCTTTTAAGTATTTTTTTCATTAGTCCACTGTTGATACAGTCCCAAAAACGTTTTGTATGTCAACAGTCAAGTTTTTAAGATATTGGACTTTCAAGAAGCAAAGTATCACCAGCCACATCATCATGACTATATCAACAGTGGAGTAATGAAAAAAATGACAAATATTGTTGAGTGGATTTTCCCTTTCTTTTGAATTCCTGGCAATTCATTGTACTTGCATATCAACAACATTATTAGGACAATGTTTCAGACAAGGGGTATCTATAGATTATTTTGGAGCTAAGCCACAATTAATATTTTAGCATCCAAGTGACAAGAGACGAATGTTAATCCTATAATTTTGTGTGATACATCACCTTGTTGAATTATCTAACTGGAGACATTCTGTTTTCCTTCATACGAAACATCTGTTGACAGATCTCAACACCTGTTGTTCAGAAACTACATAGAACCATTGCAATGAGCAGTGGTGATTATTTTGCTGATATCAGTCCTAGTTATGCATCCCAAAGTGCACCCTATTCCCTATATACTGTAGTGCACGACTTTTGACCAGTGCCCTATGGAGCCCTGGTCAAAAGTAGTGTACAAAAAAGGGAATAGGGTGTTGTATCTGAGGGATGACTAGATCACACCTTTAATTGTATTACTTTAATATAGCCCTCCACTAACATCGTCATATATTTAAAACTTACCTCAGCACGGTCCATTGACAAATGGTGTAGAGATAAAACATTGTATATAGATCCTCCCTAGGAACCCATACTTATGCAAATAATTTGAATTGATCTTGCATTAGAGTGTAAAGAGAGATACGTTATCAGAGTATATAGAGGGATACAGGGAGGGATCAAGAAAGTGAGAAAAATTATAGAAAGAGAGCCAGAGAAGAGGACAGAGAACTGGTAAATGCATGATGGAAAGTTCATACTTACTGTAGGGAACACACTCATACTGGACCTCCAGATATTTGTAGGTCCCTGGACAGGGGTCTGGGAAGACATCAGAACCTGTGATCACTATGCACTGGGTTCGATTGTTGCACCTGGAGGAAAACAAGAGAGAAGCCATTAATAAAAGGCAGCTTTCCTTAACAATCTTCACACTAGTAATACAGTACAGTTATTGTTGTTTTAATAATCAATAAGTGCAGACAAAGAAAATGGCATCCTATGCTAGGAGCAAATGCATCGTTACGTTCCTTGTCAATAGTTCAAACTTGACTTTAAAAGAGGCAAGAAAAAAAACAATGCGTGCGGCAATTGCAAAAATCGCTGAAGTTGGAGACTGACATCTCCCTCAATAACTGTAAGCATCAGCTATCTGAGCAGCTAACCGTTCGCTGAAGCTGTACATAGCCCATCTGTAAATAGCCCACCCAACTACCTACCTCATCCCATATTGTTTTTATTTTTTTGCACACCAGTATTTCTACTTGCACATCATCATCTGCTCATCTACCAATTCAGTGTTAATTTACTCAATTGTAATTACTTCGCTACTATGGCCTATTTATTGCCTTACCTCCTTACTCCATTTGCACACACTGTATATAGATTGTTCTATTGTGTTATTGCCTGCACGTTTGTTTATCCCATGTGTAACTCTGTGTTGTTTTTGTCGCACTGCTTTGCTTCATCTTGGCCAGGTCGCAGTTGTAAATGAGAACTTGTTCTCAACTGGCCTACCTGGTTAAATAAAGGTAAACAATTAAAAATAAAAATACAACTGTAGCCCTTAAAACATAAAAACACTGATAAATAATGTAATGACCTCCATTCGAAACCACAGACACATACACTGTACATTTACAACCATGAAGCAATAATTGCATTTTTATGAATATAATGAGATTTTATTAATCCATTTAGCGCTGCTATTCAGTTATAACAATGTTATACTCAAGGTCAATACATTCTGTTTTGATGCTTGGGCATTGTATCCATTACTCAATAACATTGTGTGTTTCTATAAGCAGGGGTGGTTGACAATGTAATTGTGTTCACAGTAAAGGGCATATGCAGTGCATATATATCTCTCTCCAAAAAATCTTGATATTTAACAAAAATCGTGTTTGTTTCATCTGAGTGAATACACTGATCGACAGATACCCAGCAAAAATAATGACAAAATCTCTAGTTTCACGTAACATTTCCTCTGCAGAATGTACTGTATGTGTCATTGTGCCGCAGTATCATTTGTGTTGGCCACACCGTGACTTTTAAGGAGACAATTTTGACAACAGTATCTTCCCTCCCTATTTTCTGAACAGATATACGTTACAAACATTTTAATTGAACAATAAGTGTTTTGTGGTTCCAGGGAATTGCAGGTGGCCCCTTGCTACCTACGAATCATGATAAATACATCAATACCCCGAGTTGGCCATCTTGCCGATGGAGACTATCTGCAGCGCATAGTTCTTAAATCAATAGACCTGTTCTGCTGATTTAGCAATAACATTTGTTTCTCTTTTCACAAACCAGTGCCCACATTTACAATAGATCATTGGAAATATATGACAGTTTGTTGGGTAAATATTTATTTATTTTGTTTTGACTCTTCCTGCCTCGTTTTAAAAAGGCATCCTCAGTGCCCTGTCATTGATTCTAAGTCGTTAGCATAGTCATGCTAGCCTATGGTTACCATAGATATGCAGTGCATATGTGGACAGGCCTTTTAGATAAAACTTGACAAAATCTTTGTCTAAAGGATCTTTTCCAACTTTCTGCAGTGTAAAATCCACTGACTTGTAAAACAATCCAGTGTTAAAATGAAAAGCCCACTAAATCATGATAACATTAGGGAGCTGAATTAGCCATTAGATGTTTCCTGACCGGGCCTGAAGGCAATTAATAAGTCCCCTTTCTTTTTTTCCACCTTCCCCAGTCAGCATCTATGACAATTAATATAATTCACTACTCTATTTTCTTCAAATACATACAAGGAGCAAATGTTTACTTTGTCAAAAGGAAAATGTAATTTGTTATGCTTTTGGCATTAGTAAAAGCAGTTGTAGCTCAGTGTAAAATCCAATTTAGACAGTGTCACGAAACAAAATGCTAGCTGTATATTCCCAATGGTCACATGCACGAGAGTGAGAGAGAGAGAGAGAGAGAGAGAGAGAGAGAGAGAGAGAGAGAGAGAGAGAGAGAGAGAGAGAGAGAGAGAGAGAGAGAGAGAGAGAGAGAGAGAGAGAGAGAGAGAGAGAGGGGAGAGAGAACGACCAGAGAGGTGTCTCATAAGGGACTTTACTTTATTAACGACCTTCATGTGTGATAACAGATGAGAAAATCAGCATATTTGTTCATATAAATTAGTTACAGCCTCCCGAGTGGCGCAGTGGTCTAAGGCACTGCATCGCAGTGCTAGCTGTGCCACTAACATTTAACATAACATTTAAGTCATTTAGCAGACGCTCTTATCCAGAGCGACTTACAAATTGGTGCATTCACCTTATAGAGATTCCGGGTTCGAGTCCAGGCTCTGTCGCAGCCGGCCGCGACCGGGACACCCATGGGGCGGAGCGCAATTGGCCCAGCGTCATACAGGTTGGGGTGTTTTGACCGACAGGGATATCCTTGTCCCATCGCGCACTAGCGACTCCTGTGGCGGGCCGGGTGTAGTGCACGCTGACACGGTCACCAGGTGTATAGTGTTTCCTCTGACACATTGGCACGGCTGGCTTACAGGTTAAGTGGGCATTGTGTCAAGAAGCAGCTTGGTTGGGTTGTGTTTTGTAGGACACACGGTTCACGACCTTCTCCTCTCCCGAGTCGGTACGGGAGTTGCAGCAATGAGACAAGACTAACTACCAATTGGGGAGAAGAAAGGGTAAAAAAAAATATATAATAATAAAAGGAATGAATTAAGATTCTGGAAACACACCTCATTCTGAGCCCTTAATGTAGTGCTCTGCTGTCTTGCAGGTTGTATTTCTTGAGTCTGCAGTGTGTCAACATTTTCCATATTTTATGTGGTGACTTTGATAATCCCGTTTTTTCATGCATAAACATATCATGCAAAACTAATATGAATTACAGCTGGCTCCAACTCAAAAGAAATTGCTGAAAGAATGGAGAATTAACATCTGGCTTGTTACGTGTATAACTAAATAACCACTACAAAGATTAATGAATCTAACAATAATCTAGGTGTATCATGTAGGAAGGAAAGCATAAGACAAAGAAAATGTTCCCAAATATCCCTAACCATATCTCTCAATGTTAGCATTTGCATTGATGGGACATTGAGATATCCAGGATTGCCCTAATTTTACAGCTGGAGAGTAGGACCTTGCTCTATAGGAGTATCTATGGGAGTCTGTGACTTTGTCTCATTTGTGAGTCGGTGAACACTTTTAAAAAATATATATATATATTTTTTCACCTTTATTTAACCAGGTTAGCTAGTTGAGAACAAATTCTCATTTACAACTGTGACCTGGCCAAGATAAAGCAAAGCAGTGCGACACAAACAACAACACAGAGTTACACATGGAATAAACAAGCGTACAGTCAATAACACAATAGAAAAAAAGAAAGTCTATATACAGTGTGTGCAAATGGTGTGAGGAGGTAAGGCAATAAATAGGCCATAGTAACGAAGTAATTACAGTTTATCAGATTAACACTGGAGTGATAGATGAGCAGATGATGATGTGCAAGTAGAGATACTGGTGTGCAAAAGAGCAGAAAAGTAAATAAAAACAGTAACATGGGAAGAAATTAAACTCCCTTCTACTTTCACATCCTCAGTCTTCAACATAGTGGCTTTTCAATCAGAGCGATAACATTCCAACTCTAATCCCTTCACATCCCTGACCTTTTGGGACAGCCAGACATCAGCACAATTAGATCGCCGTAGAACACTGCATGGATCTGATGCAAATCTACTTTTGAAATGAGCACTTGGGCTGACAGCAGGAAGTGTCTGATAAGATGCCAACAAAGTGTAACTGATAGCACTCGTAATACCATGTACCCACATGAAATTTAACCTTTCACATTTTGATCATAAAGCATGTCAAAGGAATAATTGGACAAAGAGATAAGGGGCTAATTGAATAATAAATGAAAAGGATCATGTAATTCCCATTTCCACAAAGAAATACAGTGGGGTCCGAAATGATTGACACCCTTGATAAAGATGACCAATAATGATTGTATCAAATATAAATAATAACAATACTGAGCTATATTGTATGCTAAAAAAAAAATTGTAAATTAAATATTTTTTTATAATAATATATATTTTCTTTCTCAAAAAGTTAGGGGGCAAAATTATTGACACTCCTAAATTCTTATAAAGTTGTCAAAAGTATAGTATTTGGTTCCATATTCCTAACACGCAATGACTAAATCAAGCTTGCGACTCTACAAACTTGGATGCATTTGCAGGTAATTTTGATTGTGTTACAGATTATATCACGTTTATTATCATGTTTATTACAGAAACAGGGGCAGGCAAACGACAGAAAACAGGAGACAAAGGGCTGTGAGACTTGGGTTTACATCTAGAAGTATACAGAGGGTACGGGGCAACAGAGAACAAACAGCAGAAGGGCTAATGACTTTGGAGCAGGAGGGGAAAGGTCTCAGTTTCCAGGGGTGTAGCAGCGGGGCTATAGCGGCGTGCCAGCACATCCGGCTTAACATCCTTGGGTACAGGTCGGTGTTGCGGAAGCGAAGTGGCCCGGGCCTGAACCCATCCCAGAGGTCGTGGCACTTCACGGGAATGCCACAGAGGTTCGGGGCAATTCCCAAGCCCCCAGGAAGACGTCCTGGGGCTGGCAGAGCCGATTTCAAGCAATGAGCATGGCACAACAGGCTCCAGCCGACGATGGCACCAGTAGACCAGTCAATCGAGGGATTGTGTCGCTGGAGCCAAGAGAATCCCAATACCGCAGGTACCTGCGCAGACTCAATTAGCAGGAATTGGATCGCCGTGCTGTGGTTCCGCGACACACATAGGTCGATGGGGGTGGGTGATCCGGCCTATAGAGCGGTCGTCCAACGCTCTGACATTCATGGGAATGGAGTTGAGCTCGGACGCCAGAGTAACATCCATAAGAGTCTTATCGGCCCCCAAGTCGATGAGTATCTGGAGAGACTTTGACTGGTCGCTCCCACTACAGGGTGGCATGGAGAGGGGGGCGAGTAAGGGGAGAAGCAAAATGATCCTGAGGACCAACCAGAGTACTCATTCCTACCAATGAGACCTCAGACCTCTTCTCCCTCCTACGTTCCCGTAGCCGACCATCAATCCGGACGGTTAAAGTGATGAGTGAGTCAAGATCCGAACATGTCGAACAGCGCTTCCGGGCTCCAGGCACCCTCCGCTCCTAGCTCGCGGAAATCAACTGCATCGTCTGTCACACTGAGGGAGCCCTGCCGAAGCTGGAGTAACTTCCGGGCAGCCGCTCTCCCGGACACCGGAGCCTCGAAAACTTCTCACCTCCGCCACAAATACCTCCAGACTGAGACTGGGAGGTTACTGTTGTTGTAGCCTGCCTAGTAGGCAACCCACATAATTGCTCCCGCAATGGTCCAATTCTGGGTCGTGACGTTTGGCCACGTCCTGGAACCCTTCCATCAGACCATGAAGCAACTCCTTGTGCTTACCAATGATGGCTCATTGGGAGAAGATGGCGTTGCGGAGCTGGTCCAAGTCTGCTGGATCAGTCATGGCCAGTTCGTACTATCACGTTTCAGGTAAGACCCAAGTGCAGACTGTGTTGAAGTAACAATGTTTATTACAGCAACAGGGGCAGGCAAAAGACAGGGCAAGGAAGATAATCCAGAGTAGTGGCAAAGGCACAGGACGACAGGCAGGCTCAGGGTCAGAATCAGGCAGAGTGGTCAGACAGGCGGGCTCAGAGTTAGGACAGGCAAAGGTCAAAACCAGGAGAGCGAGAAAAAGAGACTGAGGAAAAGCAGGAGCTGAGACAAAACGCTGGTTGACTTGACAAACAAGACGAACTGGCAACAGACAAACAGAGAACACAGGTATAAGTACCCAGGGGATAATGGGGAAGATGGGTGACACTTGAAGGGGGGGTGGAGACAAACACAAGGACAGGCAAAACAGATCAGGACATGACATATTATTTGATCAATTAAATTAATTAAATTCTAAATAATGTATTCTGTCATTTTGGAGTCATTTTTATTTTAACTAAGAATAGAATAACACTTCTAAATTAATGAGGATGCTACCATGATTACGGATAATCCTGATTGAATCGTGAATAAAGATGAGTGAGACAGTAACAGAGGGTAAAAGTTCATACTCTTAAGACATGCTAACCTCTCAGCATTACCAATAACAGTGGAGGTTAGCATGTAGTAGCTTCCATTAGCGAGTTTATGAGCAAACAACTGACAATGAGACCACAGACAATAACTTTCATTTAGCCCATAAGAGAAAGGCGATGTGACTGAGTGAAGCGTCGCGTAAAAGAGGACAATTTACTTCGCGGAACTTCCACTTTCAATTACTTCCACATTTATTTAGAGTGTTAAACTCTGAGTGACACGTCTAGCTCCATTTAATCTGAAATGCTGATCAGGATCGCAGCGCAATTATCAAGGCAGACATGCCACTCCAGGGGGTGTGGCCATTTACAAAATCAAAAGAATTCACCGCCACAAAAATGCAGAAAGGGTAGCATTGGAAAACAAAAACAGCACACTCAGTCATCCCTGATACCAGGAAATGTTGACCTATTTTCAACTGCCAAGGTTGGTTTACTGGTTTAACAAGTTTTTATGTGAAATAGGTTGTTAAAAATGAACTGTTAGCGGTGGGTGGGGGTGGAGTGGGGGATATCTAAATCAGTATGTTGCCTTGCAATCTAAACATACTGTCGTCAAACTGGCATCCTGGCTACAGATTACTGTATCTAGGGCTTTCAGAAGAACAAAATGAGAGGCCTCGTATCAAGCAGCACTCTCCTCCAATAGTCGATATTGACAATCAATTCTTCCAGAGGCCATCATATATTCATACTGGTCCAGCTGAATGATAAATTTGTACCGATCCAGCTGAATTCAAAAGGAACATTTATCTGACCATTTGAGTTCAATCAGTCATTACAGCAAATATCTCTCTCTCTTTCTCTCTCTTTCGTTTCATTTGAATAGTTAAGTCTAGTTGAAGCTATTGAATTGAGGTCCATTTCCTGGTTTTGGAGGCATATGAAATCTTAATCTAGACTTCTTTAAATAAATACTAACACCATATGTACAGAAGGGGAAGTACAAGGCTGTGTGCTGTCAGGCGGCAGAGATGGAGGTCCTTGGAGAGCCCTGCAAGCACTTCTGTCACTGATATAAATAGTGTAAGCACAGAGCATTATTCAATGCTCAGGATCAAAACCTGATGGACATTTTTCCTTTGGCCTTGTTTGCCTTTCTAAGAACCTAATGGCTACTTGAAACATTATTATGATTACATTATGCTGAAAAATTACAAGTGATAGTTTGTAAAAATGTTCACAGCAGTAACAGGGCTGGTTGAAAAGTAAAATCCAGACAAAAACATATGCTACAATTTGATACAATTATCCCAGCCCTCATTAGAGACCCATTTACATTGATCATTCTCGCTATTGATACGTTCACCCAAAACACATGATCCACAGACCAGACAGGACTAGCCCTTGTCATGTTACAGTGATCAATGACCCTGTTATTGAAATCTTACAATAAACCTCATTAGTCTAAAAGAAATCCATACAAATGTGGGCCATTTAGTCATCTTTCATTTCAGAATCGGGTGAACACAGCGGATTGATACAGTCATAATGTACCAGGCAGGGCCGGATTAATGCAGGGGCTTACCCTTCAAGTTAGTGGATTCGGCTATTTCAGCCACACCCGTTGCTCACAGCCATGCAATCTCCCTAGAGAAACATTAGCAGAAGAACGGCCCGTACTGAAGAGCTCAGTGCTTTCAACGTGGCATCGTCATAGAATGCCACTTTCCCAACAAGTCAGTTTGTCAAATTTCTGCCCTGCTAGAGCAGCCCTGGTCAACTGTAAGTGCTGTTATTGTGAAGTGGAAACGTCTAGAAGTAACAATGGCTCAGCAAAGAAGTCGTAGGCCACACAAGCTCACAGAACGGGACCGCGGCGTGCTGAAGTGGGTAGTGCGTAAAAATTGTCTGTAATCTTTGTAACAAGTACTATCGAGTTCCAAACTACCTCTGAAAGCAACGTCAACACAATAACTGTTCGTCGGGAGCTTCATGAAATGGTTTCCATGACCGAGCAGCCGCAAACAACCCTAAGATCACCATGCGCAATGCCAAGCGTCGGCTGGAGTGGTGTAAAGCTAGCCAACATTGGACTCTTGAGCACGTTCTCTGGAGTGATGAATCACACCACACCATCTTGCAGTCCGACGAACAAATCTGGGTTTGGCAGATGCCAGGAGAACACTAGCCTGCCTAAATTCAGAGTGCCAACTGTAAAGTTTGGTGGAGGATAAATAATGGTCTGGGGTTGTTTTTCAAGGTTTGGGCTAGGCCCCTTAGATCAGCTTTAATACTGCAGATATATGTGGCTTCCAACAATGTAATTGTCTGCATAATTTCCAATCCACCATATTTTGTTGTAAATATACACTAACGTTCAAAAGTTTGAAGTCACTTAGAAATGTCCGTGTTTTTGAAAGAAAAGCTCACTTAGAAATGTCCGTGTTTTTGAAAGAAAAGCTCATTTTTGTCCATTAAAATAACATCAAATTGATCAGAAATACAGTGTAGACATTGTTAATGATGTAAATTACTATTGTAGCTGGAAATGTTTTTATGAAATATCTACATATGTGTAAAGAGGCACACTTTCAGCAACCATCAATGGCCATCAATGGCACGTGTTCCAATGGCACGTTGTGTTAGCTAATCCAAGTTTATCATTTTAAAAGGCTAATTGACAATTAGAAAACCCTTTTGCAATTATGTAAGCACAACTAAAAACTGTTAAGCAATAAATAAGCAATAAAACTGGCCTTCTTTAGACTAGTCGAGTATCTGGAGCATCAGCATTTATTAGGATCGATTACAGGCCAGAAAATGGCCAGAAACCTTTCTTCTGAAACTCGTCAGTCTATTTTTTGTCTGAGAAAGGCTATTCCATGCAATAAATTGCCAAGAATCTGAAGATCTCGTACAGTGCTGTGTATTACTCCCTTCACAGAATAGCACAAACTGGTTCTAACCAGAATATAAGGAGAAGTGGGAGGCCACGGTGCACAACTGAGCAAGAGGACAAGTACATTAGAGGTCTAGTTTGAGAAACAGACACCTCACAAGTCCTCAACTGGCAGCTTCATTAAATAGTGCCTGCAAAACACCAGTCTCAACGTCAACAGTGAAGAGGTGACTCCGGGATGCTGGCATTCTAGGCAGAGTTGCAAAGAAAAAGCCATAACTCAGACTGACAATTAAAATAAAAGATTAAGATGGGCAAAAGAACACAGACACTGGACAGAGGAAGATTGGAAAATAGTGTTATGGACAGACAAATCTAAGTTTGAGGTGTTTGGATCACAAAGAAGAACATTCGTGAGATGCAGAACAAATTAAAAGATGCTGGAGGAGTGCTTGATGCCATCAGTCAAGCATGGTGGAAGCAATGTGATGGTCTGGGGGGTGCTTTGGTGGTGGTAAAGTGGGCAATTTGTACAGGGTAAAAGGGATCTTGAAGAAGGAAGGCTATCACTACATTTTGCAACACCATGCCATACCCTGTTTACAGCGCTTAATTTGAGCCAATTTCCTCCTACAACAGGACAATTAAAAAATATATATATATCTATATATATCCAGTGGGGAGAACAAGTATTTGATACACTGCCGATTTTGCAGGTTTTCATACTTACAAAGCATGTAGAGGTCTGTAATTTGTTATCATAGGTACACTTCAACTGTGAGAGACGGAATCTAAAACAAAAATCCAGAAAATTACATTTTGAGTTGAGAACAAGTTATCATTTACAACTGCGACCTGGCCAAGATAAAGCAAAGCAGTGTGACAAAAACAACACAGAGTTACAGTCAACATACAGTCAATAACACAATAGAAAAAACAATAAATAGGCCATACAGGTGAAATAATAACAACTTAGCATTAACACTCGAGTGATAGATGTGCAGATGGTAATGTGCAAATAGAGATACTGGGGTGCAAAAGAGCAAGAGGATAAATAACAATATGGGGATAAGGTAGTTGGGTGTGCTATTTACAGATGGGCTGTGTACAGGTACAGTGACCGGTAAGCTGCTCTGACAGCTGATGCTTAAAGTTAGAGAGGGAGATATAAGGTATTTGTAGTTGTCCACATATTCTAAGTCAGGCGGGCGGGTTCGGGCAGCAATCGGTTGAATAGCATGCACTTAGATTTACTAGCATTAAAGCAGTTGGAGGCCACAGAAGGCGTGTTGTATGGCATTGAAGCTTGTTTAGAGGTTTGTTAGCCCAAGAAGGGCCAGAGGTATACAGAATGGTGTCGTCTGCGTAGAGGCGAATCAGAGAATCACCAGCAGCATGAGCGACATCATTGACATACAGTGGGGAGAAGAAGTATTTGATACACTGCTGATTTTGCAGGTTTTCCTACTTACAAAGCATGTAGAAGTCTGTCATTTTTTATCATAGGTACACTTCAACTGTGAGAGACGGAATCTAAAACAAAAATCCAGAAAATCACATTGTATGATTTGTAAGTAATTAATTTGCATTTTATTGCATGACATAATGTAAGTATTTGATACATCCGAAAAGCAGAACTTTGTTTGCAATTACAGAGATCATACGTTTCCTGTAGTTCTTGACCAGGTTTGCACACTGCAGCAGGGATTTTGGCCCACTCCAGCCTAACTGGTGCTTTCATCGGGACAGAGATGTTAGCCAGGAGTAGCCACTCGGATAGCAGCTAGCTAGCTGCGATGATCTGGTGTAAAGGTTCAGAGCTTGCGGTAGGAATCTGGACATGTGGTAGAGAAAAAGCAGTCCGATATGCTCTGGGTTGATATCACGATGTGCAGACTGGCAGGAATCGACTGGACTGAGGCTGGCTGATGTCCGAGTTAACGGTGATGACCGGTGATAGAAATTGAGATTAAAAATATATACAAAGAAAACGATATATACACAGGATAGAAAGGGACAAGACATAACAGACATCCAACTGCTACGCCATCTTGGAGACCATCCAAGTACTATCATTGTACTGTTTACACCTTCTGTATCCTGTGCATGTGACAAATAAACTACCACATGTGAATCATTAAAGAGATGGGTAAGGCTTAAGAGGGTATGAACGACGCTGAATGGGTGCAGACAAAGAACAGCTCTCCAATAAGTGTACCAAAATATTCAAGGACCATTTTCTCAAAAGTGGGGTCACAAGTTTATCAACTTTCAAAGCAGAATTACTTTCCCATTGTTCCTCAACTGCAGTGTATGATATACCATTTTCTAGCTCTCAAATGTTCCCCATGTTCACCACTTGAGCTTATGCCACATCGCAAATGTTATTATCGGTTTATTATGACCCCTCTTGTCTTAGCCTCCAGTATATATGCTGCAGTAGTTTATGTGTTGGGGGGCTAGGGTCAGTTTGTTATGTCTGGAGTACTTCTCCTGTCCTATTCGGTGTCCTGTGTGAATTGAAGTGTGCTCTCTCTAATTCTCTCCTTTTCTCTTTCTTTCTCTCTCTTGGAGGACCTGAGCCCTAGGACCATGCCTCAGGACTACCTGACATGATGACTCCTTGCTGTCCCCAGTCCACCTGGCCGTGCTGCTGCTCCAGTTTCAACTGTTCTGCCTTATTATTATTGGACCACGCTGGTCATTTATGAACATTTGAACATCTTGGCCATGTTCTGTTATAATCTCCACCCGGCACAGCCAGAAGAGGACTGGACACCCCACATAGCCTGGTTCCTCTCTAGGTTTCTTCCTAGTTTTTGTCCTTTCTAGGCAGTTTTTCCTAGCCACCATGCTTCTACACCTGCATTGCTTGCTGTTTGGGGTTTTAGGCTGGATTTCTGTACAGCACTTTGAGATATCAGCTGATGTTCGAAGGGCTATATAAATAAATTTGATTTGATATAAAAGGGCCTTTTTCTTCAACAGTAAATTTACCCAACATCCAATTGCATCTTGGTTGAAGGATTTGTTCACAGAAAATGATGGTGATTGGGGTAATACAAAACAAAGCCCTGGGGCCTATTCCGGCCCTGATACTAGGAAACAATGTATTACTAGTACAATTTTAAATATTAAAATAATAATAATATAAATTTGTATTTAAAATCTGTACTAAAACTCTATATCCTTGCAGGTCCAACAATGTTGGGGAGGGGTCTCAGTTAAACATTTCTGTACAGACAATCACCCACTTGAGCTGCCTAATTGCTTGCAGCTGGCCATTCTAATTGAGCTACAGCAGTCCTAGGGCTATTTTCATAAAATCATGGTGCTCATATAAAACCCGATATAAAAATAACTCCTAGTGCCAACAAGATCCATCAAAGTCATTGCGTCTATGTGATACTACAAGACAGCAGTTCATTATGTTGCGAACCATTTTCGATTACAGGAGGGTTTACTTAGATGATGTGCTTTCTTATCTCAGATTAGTTGTGGAAAAATATTAAAGAAAGTAATGCCCGCTGTGGGTCCTAAACATATGATTGCGAAATTATAAGAGAGAACATAAACATATATAATTGTATGCCAATTGTCCCACATATGGAGTTTTTCAGCTCATTTCAGCTCAAAAAGGGCAAAGAACAGTACCCCATTTTGACTTGTGGAAATGCAGAAGATCATATCTCCTGGCTATAACACTGACTTTGCATTCTAATACCCAGTGAAAATCATCATATGTTTTGAAGATAATTGATGTTGGTTGCTTAGGCATTGTTTCATTGGATTTTCTTTCCATATTTCCTAAAAATGTGATATAACACTAAAAGCTTCATTTTTAAAATTTGGATCATGAGTAAAATCATGCAGTATATGATTTGTTTTATTACAATTTTGAACCAAACGTGACCTTTGTCCTAAGGTTATGGGACATTGGCTTTAAGTAAATTTATTAAATAAATATTTTACTTCCCTTCACCTACTCTTGTAGTTATAACACATCAGTTTATTTCAAGAAACAATAGTCCCCAAGTCTACCAGTTCTGACTACATTTTGTCCCTAAACGCAATATCCACTTGATGTGACATAATTCTGGGATTAAACAAAGAGTCAGCATTTGGGCACTATTGCGCTGAGAAGGGTTCCCTTGCAATGAGGAAGTACAGAAGGCATGGCTGGAGCACATGGCCTGAACAGATTGTAAACCTCATCAGAAATATTTTGCAAAATATTCAATTTCTCTGCCATTGAAATTAAAGGGGTCAGTTTCTTAGTCATTTGAGGCATTTGGTGTAACGCCTTTTGAACTTATATATGAAAATAATTCATATATTTTGAAACAATTTAAGTATAAAATAAAATGAAAACATGTTGTGGTGAAATCATATGGAAGGCTTACTGTTAAAAATAAGGCCCCAAATAGACCATACAGCCTGGGATTTCTGTGTGACAGCTTACTTTTTCCTTGCTGTGACATGAAAATGGTGTCACACCTGAGGAAATACAGTAGCTGTCACTCCAGGGGACATAACCAATTAATAAACTTCTATAATTAACTTTTAAAAATCTATTTTTCATCAAATAACACATATTGGCATTAGATTTATTTGTATCCTGTTGCAATTTTGTTCCTTTTATGTGTTTATGAGTTCAATATTTATATACTGTATTAATTCTCCCACACATGGTTTCTCGCTCTTGGCAGTTGACCATTCCTCTCGTGACCTCTGAGTCAGTCTCTGCCCTCTGGGGGGGGTCAAATTTGTCTTTACCTCTCTGTAGTGATGATGCAGGTAGATACAGTGCCTTCAGAAAGTATTTACATCCCTTGAATCTTTCCACATTTGATTGTGTTACAGCCTGATTTTATGTCACTGACCTACACAATTTCCCCATAATGTGGAATTACTATATGGTTTTAGAAATGTTTAGAAATTAATGAAAAATGAAAAGTTGAAATGTCTCCAGTCGATTAGTATTCAACCCCTTTGTAATGGCAAAACTACAATTATTTTTATTTGTATTACCTTTATTTAACTAGTTAAGAACAAATTCTTATTTATAATGACGGCCTACCTTGCCAGACGCTGGGTCAATTGTGCGCCTGCCCTATGTGACGCCCAATCACGGCCGAATGTGACTCAGCCTGGATTCGAACCAGGGACTGTAGTGACGCCTCTTGCACTGAGATGCTGCGCCACTCGGGAGCCCAAATAAGTTCAAGAGTAAAAATGATGTAACAAGTCACATAATAAGTTGCATGGACTCACTCTGTGTGCAATAACAGTGTTTAACACGACTACCTCATCTCTGTACCCCACACATACAGATAATTGTAAGGTCCCTCAGTCGAGCAATGAATTTCAACCACAGATTCAACCACAAAAAAACAGGGAGGTTTTCCTATGCCTCATAAAGAAGGGCACCTACTGATAGATGGGTAAAAGAACAGACATTGAATATCATTTTGAGCATGGTGACGTTATTATTTACACTTTGGAAGGTGTATCAATACACCCAGTTACAACAAAGATACAGGAATCCTTCCTAACTCAGTTGCTAGAGAGAAAGAAAATTGAGGATGGATAAACAACATTGTAGTTACTCCACAATGCTAACATAGAGTGAAAAGAAGGAAGCCTGTGCAGAAAAAAACTAAGCTAAAACATGCATTCTGTTTGCAATAAGACACTAAATTAAAACTGCAAAACATGGGCCAAGAAATCAACTTTATGTCCTGAATACAAAGCATTACGTT
The DNA here is from genome assembly GCF_021184085.1 of Oncorhynchus gorbuscha. Classification (NCBI taxonomy): domain Eukaryota; kingdom Metazoa; phylum Chordata; class Actinopteri; order Salmoniformes; family Salmonidae; genus Oncorhynchus; species Oncorhynchus gorbuscha. Next base: position 45,027,659 of record NC_060186.1, read on the forward strand.
AGGGTAAAAGCAACATAACACATCACTGAGTACCACTTAATATTTTTAAGCATGGTGGTGGCTGCATCATGTTATGGGTATGCTTGTTGTCGGAAAGGCCTGGGGAGTTATTTTTGGTGATAAACAGACACTGGGAGACAAATTCACCTTTCAGCAGGACAATAACCTAAAACACAAGGCCAAATATACACTGGAGTTGCTTACCAAGATGACATGGAATGTTCATGAGTGGCTTGGTTACAGTTTTGACTTAAATCAGCTTTAGAATCTATGGCAAGACCAGAAAATGGCTGTCAAGCAAATATCAACAACCAACTTGACGGAGCTTGAATAATTTTTTAAGAATAATGTACAAATATTCTATAATCCAAGTGTGTAAAAGCTCTTAGAGACTTACCCAAAAAGACTCACTGCTGTAATCACTGCCAAAGTTGATTCTAACATATATTGACTCACAGGGTGTGAATAGCTATGTAAATGACACATTTCTGCGTTTAATTTTCAATACATTTGCAGAAATGTCAAAAAACATGTTTTCACTTTGTCATTATGTGGTATTGTGTGTAGATGGGTGGGAGAAAAACATATTTAATCCATTTTGAATTCAGGCTGTAACAAAACAAAATGTGGAATAAGTCAAGGGGTTTGAATACTTTCTGAAGGCACTGTATTAGGGGGGGCTGTGTTGCTCCCATTCCTGGTCCTCACTCCCTGCATTAGACCATCCATCCCCTTGGTCCCTCTCTGTCTGTCTAAACAGTTTCACTCCTCCTGACCGATTGTTACGTGATCCACCCTGGGAGGGCCCCCATCAGCCGTGCATCTTTTAGAGATTTCCCCACTGCTCTCCAACACGCTCGGCCTCACGCCGAGCGAGACCCAGCGTCCATCTCAGTGGTCCTCCCATAGCGTTCCGATTCAGGGCATGGCACACCTAGGCAGCGTGCCTGGGGGGAGGGGGAGGAACCATCCTATTATGCACTGACGCCAGAGAACCATTACGTTTCTCAAACCCTGTTGTTGACTGTTATGTTCTATACTCCAAAACCCCTCCAATAGAACACCTCTCGAGCAGCTTCGGCTGTGGGTAGGTCAGGGCCTCCCACTCGGTGCCCACAAGTGTGCTTGGGTCTCATCAATCACTGGAGGACTGGGTCCCTGTGCTTCGCTGTGTGCCCAGGTAAACCTCAATGTTGCAGGGTTGATCCTGGTTGATCCTGCCAGCATTTTCTTCAGGTATAGATATTTCAGTGAAATGCTTAATTACAAGCCCTTAACCAACAATGCAGTTTTAAGAAAATGATTACTAAATAAACTAAAGTTTTAAAAAAGTAACAAAAAAAATACCAATAACGAGGATATAAACAGAGGGTACCGAATCAATGTGCAGGGGTACAGGTTAGTCAAGGTAATTGAGGTAACATGTACATGTACAGTAGTTAGGGTTAGCATGACTACGCATAGATAATAAACAGCGAGTAGCAGAAGTGTAAACAAATGCAAATAGTTCAGGTAGCCATTTGATTAATTGTTCAGCAGTCTTTTGGACCTAGACTTGGTGCTCCGGTACCACTTGCCGTGCGGTAGCAGAGTGAACAGTCTATGACTTGCGTGATTGGAGTCTTTGGCAATTTTTTGTGCCTTCCTCTGACACCGCTTAGTATAGAGGCCCTGGATGGCAGGAAGCTTGGCCCCAGTGATGTACTGGGCCATACGCACTACCCTCTGTAGAACCCTACGGTCGGATGCCGAGCAGTTGCCATACAAGACGGTGATGCAACCGTTCAGGATGCTCTTGATGGTGCAGCTGTATAACTTTGAGGATCTGGGGACCCATGCCAAATCTTTTCAGAGGGGGAATAGGTGTTGCCTTCTTCACATACCAAACATTAAGCTATGCAAGTCCAAAGATTAAGCCGGTCTGTACAGTGAAAGTGTGAATGGGTCATTATATCAGCTATGGTTCGATTAATCGCTCTAATGTTACTTGGATAACTGTGGCAATTCTAGATGTGAGATACTGTGCTGAACTTTGGGAATGCATACATTTAGCAGAGCCAAAACCTATTTTTACATTGAAAGAGCAGGTCATTTCCATGTAAAAGGACCCATCAAATCAAATAAAAGATTTGGGAATTTATACCAAATTTAACCATTATCCATCCTAAAAATGTGAAATAAACAAAGGCTTAGATTTCTTGTCAAACAGATGGAAAATGTTTGACCAGAAAAAGTCTTAAAAAGTATTAGAAATGCATCAAAACACAATAATGTTGAAGTAAAGATCCCTGCCAACTATTATCAGCACCTATTTAGTTTTGGATCCATTTTTCTGCCTTCTGTAAGTTTAAGAAACATTGCCTTATGCCTTGAAATTCCATTACCAAAAACCCACATATGTTAAAGATATTTTCTAAGGATAATGAAAGTTCACAGAAGTAACAAGTAAAGGTAGACCTATCAATTAGTTGGAGTGTTTTTGTTTATGAATTATTAAGTGATTAAAACTCAAATTTCCCCCCAAAATCGGTAACTGAATTTCTGCAATTGAATTTGCTACAGTAAGAAATCATAGTAGTCACAAACATTTACATTTACATTTTTACATTTAAGTCATTTAGCAGACGCTCTTATCCAGAGCGACTTACAAATTGGTGCATTCACCTTATGACATCCAGTGGAACAGCCACTTTACAATAGTGCATCTAAATATTTTAAGGGGGGGGGGGGGTGAGAAGGATTACTTTATCCTATCCTAAGTATTCCTTAAAGAGGTGGGGTTTCAGGTGTCTCCGGAAGGTGGTGATTGACTCCGCTGTCCTGGCGTCGTGAGGGAGTTTGTTCCACCATTGGGGAGCCAGAGCAGCGAACAGTTTTGACTGGGCTGAGCGGGAACTGTACTTCCTCAGTGGTAGGGAGACGAGCAGGCCAGAGGTGGATGAACGCAGTGCCCTTATTTGGGTGTAGGGCCTGATCAGAGCCTGGAGGTACTGAGGTGCCGTTCCCCTCACAGCTCCGTAGGCAAGCACCATGGTCTTGTAGCGGATGCGAGCGTCAACTGGAAGCCAGTGGAGAGAGCGGAGGAGCGGGGTGACGTGAGAGAACTTGGGAAGGTTGAACACTAGACGGGCTGCGGCGTTCTGGATGAGTTGTAGGGGTTTAATGGCACAGGCAGGGAGCCCAGCCAACAGCGAGTTGCAGTAATCCAGACGGGAGATGACAAGTGCCTGGATTAGGACCTGCGCCGCTTCCTGTGTGAGGCAAGGTCGTACTCTGCGGACAAACCACAGCTGAGTACATAGGTTTGGACAGTACTGCACAGCACAGTAAAGAAAGTAGAGTATAATTCAGTTTTTTTCGTAAAATGTTCAGTGTAATTCGTTAAAAGTAGTCCTAATGCATATAGTTGTGTGGTTTGTTAAACTTTTAAATCAATGGTTTTGTTTAGCATACATTTTAAGTGAAGTGAGTCTCTGTTACTGTGGAATTGCCCCGCATTTCATTAATGCCTTGTGATCTTGGGTGCTAATTCAAGCTGTCCCTAATGATAGAATTATGAAAATGATTTGTTTTGCATTCACCCATTAATAAGTTATGCAGCAAACAATATGTTATTATAGTGTGAAGACTAGATCAAAGAAAACATACCACTAAATCCTAACTTCAAATACATTTATTTTCCGTTGCTTTCACATAAAGAATGTATTGATGTCAATGGAAGATTTTCACAAAATATGATGTTATCCAGTGTTAGTATTTGGCTCAGCGTGATACAGTTGTGCGAATGGTGAAAATATTATTATTATTTTTTTCCATTAATTGTCTCTGACTGGCATAAGCTGGTTTTAAACATACAAGAACCATTTCATCCCCAAAATGCTACACTTTTATGGACAAGCTGTGCATTAAAAACAAAGCAAGATAGATAAATTATAACGTCAATGCAACCAAAAGCAGCCACTCGCTAATACAGTATACTCGTTGATGGAAGCCAGCTAGTTTATTCAACACAATCACAATGGAGGGTCATATTCTCATAGACACCTTTGTAAAGTCTGCGGAACCATTGCCTTTGTTCCAACGAGATACACCCTTTTCACATTATTGTGCCGACCCCATGTGTACTCTGCTAGCTCGGAGATGCTATTTTCATACGGCCCATTCCAGCAACGATGGTGGATGTTTAACCAGGACCATGCAGTCAGAGGAGTTTGGCTTGGTTTGGCCGGCGTGAAAAGGCTATTAGAGGCTTGGGTGAAAATATGTTGGAGAATGTCTAAGGACAATGTTTGATCCAGTGGGCAATTTCTCTGGGACTATATGTCTGAGCCTGTGTACTACTCAGCAGGGTCAAACACATGGGGTATTAGAAACCTCTCAGGCCGGATCAACCGTGGGAGTCAGCTATCTGACTTCATCAAATACGACTTGACAATAACCCCCCTGAATACAACGGCAACTCTGTTTTATTTCATTATTTCTTATTTCCCCAGACAGATTTGCCAGAGTTGCTGACAGCCTCAAATGATCCAATATCTTGGGTTGTGGCGCTCGTACGTCATGCCATCCCATGCACTTTGTCTCACTGCAACCCTGTGTGACAGGACCTTGTGTATTAAGATGCACAACTATACTACAGATTGTTTACTGAGGTGTGCAGGTGTTCATATCTATTCCAGCCACATGCAAGCAATGCTTTGTGTAGTCAGAGAAAGTGCTTACTATTAGAATATTAGTCCATTTTTTATTATGAAAATCAGTGTATTGCTAAAAAGACTATCCTGAGCCCTATACTACGAATATAGTTTGAGAAATTAGCGAGGAAACTTTGGTCAACTCAGAGTTCAAACTGGGATAACCGGTACCACGAATGTGGCTCACCTTTTAGCCAGGAAAATGTATATGGCAACAAATCCTGCTCCAGGGTAGGCTAACTCGGGGCTAACTACATTCATCCCGAATGAAGAATCTAAACAGCAAGGTGAAGAACAATTAAATCAGATTCTCTCTCTCAGTTTTTCACAATTCCTGACATTTAATCCTCGTAAAAATTCCCTGTTTTAGGTGAGTTAGGATCACCACTTTATTTAAAGAACGTAAAATGTCAGAATAATAGTAGAGATAATTTATTTAAACTTATGTTACTTTCATCACATTCCCAGTGGGTCAGAAGTTTACATACACTCAATTAGTATTTGGTAGCATTGCCTTTAAATTGTTTAACTTGGGTCAAACATTTCGGGTAGCCTTCAACGAGCTACCCACAATAAGGTGGGTGAATTTTGGCCCATTCCTCCTGACTGTAACGCTCGTCGTCGGTGGAAGGAAGAGTGGACCAAAGCGCAGTGTGGAAATTGTTCATGATATTTATTTTCAAGAAACACTCAAAATAACAAATCAAAAAACGAAAGCGAACAGTTCCGTCAGGCACAAACACTGGACAGAAAATAACACCCCACAAAACCCAAACGGAAAATCACAACTTTATGTATGATCCCCAATCAGAGACAACAATAGACAGCTGCCTCAGATTGGGAACCACACTTGGCAAAACAACAAGGAAATAGAAAACATAGATTTTCCCACCCGAGTCACACCCTGACCTAACCAAACATAGAGAATAAATAAGGATCTCCAAGGTCAGGGCGTGACACTGACTGAGCTGGTGTAACTGAGTCAGGTTTGTAGGCCTCCTTGCTCGCACACGCTTTTTCAGTTCTGCCTACAGATTTCTATAGGATTGAGATCAGGGCTTTGTGATGGCCACTCCAATACCTTCACTTTGCTGTCCTTAAGCCATTTTGCCACAACTTTAGAAGTATGCTTGTGTAACGGATGTGAAACGGCTAGCTTAGTTAGCGGTGTGCGCTAAATAGCGTTTCAATCGGTTACGTCACTTGCTCTGAGACCTTGAAGTAGTGTTTCCCCTTGCTCTGCAAGGGCCGCGGCTTTTGTGGAGCGATGGGTAACGATGCTTCGTGGGTGACTGTTGTTGATGTGTGCAGAAGGTCCCTGGTTCGCGCCCGGGTATGGGCGAGGGGATGGACGTAAAGTTGTACTGTTACATTGATGCTGTTGACCCGGATTACTGGTTGCTGTGGAAAAAGGAGGAAGGTCAAAAGGGGGGTGAGTGTAACGGATGTGAAACGGCTAGCTTAGTTAGCGGTGTGCACTAAATAGCGTTTCAATCGGTTACGTCACTTGCTCTGAGACCTTGAAGTAGTGTTTCCCCTTGCTCTGCAAGGGCTGCGGCTTTTGTGGAGCGATGGGTAACGATGCTTCGAGGGTGACTGTTGTCGTTGTGTGCAGAAGGTCCCTGGTTCGCGCCCGGGTATGGGCGAGGGGACGGTTTAAAATTATACTGTTACACTTGGGGTCATTGTCCATTTGGAAGACCCATTTGCAACCAAGCTTTAACTTCCTGACTGATGTCTTGAGATGTTGCTTCAATATATCCCATAAGTTTCCTCCCTCATGACGCCATCTATTTTGAAAAGTGCACCAGTCCCTCCTGCAGCCAAGCACTCCCACAACATGATGCTGCCACCCCCGTGCTTCACGTTTGGGATGATGTTCTTCGGGTTGCAAGCCTCCCCCTATTTCCTCCAAACATAATGATGGTTATTATAGGCAAACAGTTCTATTTTTGCTTCATCAGATCAGAGGACATTTCTCCAAAAAGTACGATCTTTGTCCCCATGTACAGTTGCAAACTGTCGTCTGTCTTTTGTATGGCGGTTTTGAAGCAGTGGCTTCTTCCTTGCTGAGCTGCCTTCCAGGTTATGTCGATATAGGACTCGTTTTACTGTGGATATAGATACTTTTGTACCTGTTTCCACCAGCATCTTCACAAGGTACTTTGCTGTCGTTCTGGGATTGATTTGCATTTTTTTTTAAAGTACGTTCATCTCGAAGAGACAGAACAGAACGCGTCTCCTTCCTGAGAGGTATGACGGCTGCCTGGTCCCATGGTGTTTCTATTTGCTTACTATTGTTTGTACAGATGAACGTGGTACCTTCAGGGATTTGGAAATTGCTCCCAAAGATGAACCAGACTTGTGTCTACAATTTTTTTCTGGGGTCTTGGCTGATTTCTTTTGATATTCCCATGTTAAGCAAAGAGGCACTGGGTTTGAAGGTAGGCCTTGAAATACATCCCCAGGTACACCTCCAATTTACTCAAATAATTAGCCTATCGGAAGCTTCTAAAGCCATGACATCATTTTTGTGATACAGTGAATTATAAGTGAAATAATCTGTCTGTAAACAATTGTTGGAAAAAGGACATGTGTCATGCACAAAGTAGATGTCCTAACCGACTTGCCAAAACTATAGTTTGTTAATAAACACGTTTTAATGACTCCAACATAAGTGTATGTAATCTTCCGACTTCAACTGTATGTATCCTATTCTACTGTATCTTAGTCTATGCCGCTCTGACATTACTCGTCCATAAATGTATATATTCTTAATTCCATTCCTTTACTTAGACTTGTGTGTATTGTGCATATGTTGTGAAATTGTGAGATGTTACGTATTAGATATTACTGCACTGTTGGAGCTAGAAACACAAGCATTTCGATACACCCACAATAACATCTGCTAAACACGTTTATGTGACCAATAAAATTGGATTTGATTTACAATAATTGTATCAATAGGAGAGGGAAAAAGGTGCTTGTGCATTGATAACCACACCAATGCACACCACAGTAATAAAATAAAGATGCCACTTCTAAAAGTCTATTTCACACGATAGCCTGCTGAATTTGCAATATAACTTTTCTTTCATTTTGATTTTGGCACAAATTAAAATGTGGCACTGACTTGCGCATGGATTGATGTTTCAGCAGTGTCTCAATGAACACCCATACAGAAAACGAATGTATTATAATACACACTGAGTATACCAAACATTAGGAACACCTTCCTAATATTGAGTTATATATGTCTTAATTGTCTCAAGGTTTACAAATCCTTCTTTAATCTGTCTCCTCCCCCTCGTCTACACTGATTGAAGTGGATTTAACAAGTGACATCAATAGGGGATCATAACTTTCACCAGCATTCGCCTACAGTATGTCATGGAAAGAGCAGGTGTTCATAATGATTTGTACACTCAGTGTATGTCACTATATTAGGGTTTGGTATGGACAGTTCGGCATTCGACTAGCCATGTGTGACATGTATGCGCAGTTACAAGCCTGCAAGAGTTAGGGGCAGGTGGACTAGCAATATCCACTGTCATAGTATGGATGAAGCCTGAGCTGGAGTAGCAAGCTAACTGAAGCCGAGTAGATCTAGCTTGCTTCATAGTATACCCCTCTGTAGTGTGTAGTCCAAAGACACCTGTCTGTACAAAAACAGGTGTAAAAACAACAGTTCCCATCAGGAATTACAGGGGGTTTACCTTTGTGACATGATCTTGTAGGCGTCTGGGAGATAACAGTTTATGTTCTCCATCTGGAAGGGGTCAGCGTCGCAGATCTTGTCGTCAGTTCGGCCGTAGTTGGCACTTTCAATCATGATGACATCACTTCCTGGACAGCGTAGGTCGATCGGATAACCCTCACAAGACAGCTCTCTCCTCACTAAGCCGAACGGCAGGGCAGCCCGGATAAACCCTGAGGGAATAGAAGTGTCTTCTATCAGTACAAAAGAAAATCAAAGAGAAATGTAGCCACTCTGAAAAAGACTCACCAAGGCTGTAGCCTGGAAAATTACTAAGAATTACAAAACGTGCTTGGCAGGGATATGAGATGACAGAACTTTCATCTCACAAGTACATTTCTGAAGAAATGTTACATCACTAAGTGTTTGAAAATAGTTAATTGTTTTGGATCCTGGAATTACTGTACTGTTTATCAATGACGAATGTGAAACCTCTCCTTTAAAAATGTTACTATTTTGATGAACAGTTTCGGACTCTCCTTTTTAACTGAAATGCTGTGTATCAATTATCTTTATCGACACCATTTGAAGCACTGCATTTAAGTTTCCCTTATTCTCTCCATGGAAATTTAGAGAGGTGGGGCCTTGTGTTCACGGCCAAATAGCTGTGCTTATGGCTGGGTAAAGTTAACTATTTTGCTCCGTTTTCCTCTCTCTCAATTAATGATCAATTAATGACAGCTTTCCTTCCATTCCAGCTATGAACTGTCACATCTTCAGAATATTAAAGGAACTGTGGCTAATACATCATTCTCTAGAAATAGACTGAACTCTCTAAAACTTGTCCATGACAATGGTTTCACCGAGTTACAATTTAGTACAGACACAGACTTCTGGCATTTGCACTGCTGAGGAGAACTCTTACCACATATTGCCCTGTATATAATAACGTTGTTAACTGTAACTTTTCTGTCTTGGTTGAAGCACATGTCATTAAGTGTTTACTGACTTCTTCCTCTCTAATGAGTCTGTGTTCACAGTCTGGTGGCTTGAAAAAATGTCATTACTCCATTTCATACACTCATTTGTTGTGTAAGACTGGCAATGGCAACCGGGACAGATCCTGTCTGTGCTATCCTTGATAATTACCCAGGGCCTTTGCATTTCATAAATTAAATAGTTTATACTCACCAAGAATGAGCGCAGTGTGCTCAAAGCAATTCACTTGAACTCTGCTAAATTGGCCCGCGAGGCTAAGTTTTTTTTTCTCCCATCGAATGCTTCATCAATTAACAACCAATAAGATTACTTTGCACAATGTAACGCTGTACTACTGTTGTTAGAGACAATCAACATTCCGGGTTTTGTCCCTCTCTAGAAGTGCGTATTCCCAAACTGCCTGCACCAACCCATTACAGGTACAGAAGCCAGGGATTGGCTCAAACCGAGTATGTATAAATAGTTGTGTGAACGTTGCTTATCCCTTATCCCTATTTGTGAAACTTTGTGTTTAACAGACTTACAACTACTCTATTCAAAAGGCACCGGTGAACTCTGCATATTTCTACATTTGGTGGGGAGACCAAAATTAGGTAGGTTTAGTCTGACCTGTTCAAACTACAACATAGAATATATAATATGATACATGAAATATGATATATATTTTTTATTATTTCATTGTATGCTATTAGTCAACAGGGCGAGGGAGAAACCCTGTGTATTACGTACAATGTTGTTTGTTCTACATGGACCTGTTACTAAATGTGGAAGTTATCCAAACACCTAGTTTAGAATATCTACATAAGTTCATCAATTGCACTCTTATTTCTCTGTAGGCTACTAACCGATTCAAAGCTTCCTCTGGCATCTAACCATACATCTATCTGCCTGTAGTTATTGGACTCAACCTGCAGGACCCATGGGTTGAGGCAAACTCCCTTATACCCAGGATGGAGTGTCATGCACGTTACTCCTCCTGCCACCTGAATGCACAGATCCATAACCTGTAATGCCTAAACACCCACTGGAGACTTGAGACAGCACAGCTTTGCCTAGAGAGCTGTGCAATGTGCATGTCAGTGTGTAGACAGTCAAATCCTGTCCCTGTGGTGAGGGGGTGTAAGAAAGCTACTATACACAACTTATTTTGATGCTAGGTAAAGTGTATGCATACTCTCTTCATATAAGCACATCAGTATGTATTTTTTTACAGTAGAAAAGTTTGGTCTGTGTAGCACCACCACACACACAGAATTAGAGTTGATAAATCAACATAATACACAACATACCTCTGCAACCTCCTTAGAGCACAAGTGCTGAAGCTTGGAGAGATTTGTGCAATGTTCATAAGTGAACCCAAAGGGGATATTTATATGAGGAGTTCTGGGATTAGTCACCCTCTACATATCTAACAGCAGCCATAAGGTTGCTAGCTACTTTTGTAGCAAGGTGTGGTAGCAAACGAGTGTCATGACACACATGCAGAAAATGGCTCTTGCCGTCGTCTGCATAACTGGATTTTAATGGAGAAATATCAGCTAGCATGTCTAGCTATCTGCAGATATGGCTAGCTCACGGGAGGTTGGTGGCACCTTAATTGGGGAGGACGGGCTCATGGTAATGGTTGGATGTATCAAATACGTATCATGTGTTTGATGCCATTCCATCTGCTCTGTTCCAGGCATTATTATGAGTCGTCCCCCCCTCAGCAGCCTACACTGGGCTAGCTAGCCATCAGCTTGGCTAAACATAGAACGTCAGCCCAGGCGTTAGCATACAGAACAGAATAATAGCTACCATCGCTTGTTCTGATTTAGGGCTAGCTAGCAGGCAGAAAAGCCAGGCAAAATCAGTTTAGCATCAGCAACAACAGATAACATTAGCTAGCTAGCAACACTGAACCTCCCATTTCAAGAATATGTATTACTAGCCCAGGTCATTCTTCGGAGGTGGAACATAAACAAGCATTTCCTCTCTGCCCTCTGGTGGGCGCATTTAAAAACAGTCAAATTGAACCCTTCACTGTCTCTGACCATGAAACTGACATAAAACTTCAAAAGTAGCCAGTATGCTACTAATCTTATGACCGCTAGGCGTGTGTAGTTTCTGCTTGTGCTGCAGCAGCAAGAAGACAAGTGCAGTGTATGCTCGCATGGGTGTAGAGAAGCAGGGAGGGGACATTTTCCCAGATTCAAAAATGAGAAATTACCTACTTTGATGGTCAATTCTTCACAGAACTGGAGAGAAAAGAGACTAAAAATAAAATAAAACATTTAGTAATAAATACAAAAATGCTACCAATCTAAAAGTGCACCCCTAGAGGCCTATCTGTGCACGTGCCTATTGCCAACCAATGTCATCATACTAATTTATTAAATAAGCAACTGCATGATAGCGCAGGAATTGAAAGGGATCAATAATCTTAAAGCACAAACATTTTGGAAAACTGACTGGATGTAACGAATGTAAAATGTTACTTGATGTTTAAACTGCCATTTTTTTCATTGTTATGTTTAAACATAAACCAAAAAAATTATAAAATTATGTGAAATCACAATCCAGATATGGTTATGCGTATGACCACTAGGGGCAATACAGTTCAATCTACCGCAGTCCTGGCTACCTACCTACCAGTTCTCACTAGTTACCACAACCACAAACTCACAAAAGCCTGCCTATTTCTACAACTGATATTCTTGAAATGTGATTTTAAACCTACTGGACTTGTTAATGTGTGAAAGTTACATATTTCTAAAACATATTTTTGAATTTCGCTCGCTGCCCTTTCAGCGGAATGTTGTCGAGGGGTTCCGCTAGCTATTACTATGTAGAGGGTTGTTGCCGATTGTTTTAGCACTTGAAACCATGTTTTTTTCTCCAATGGTCTACATTGGGCTGCATTCCTGTTTGACTCAATTTACTTCACATGGATCAAATAGGTTGCAGTCGTGTAAATCTGAATGAGATATAATAGCTTGCGCTGCCCTACTTTGTGACTGGAAAATATCTGGTTCTTGAGCCAAAAATGCATGCCGTCAGAGTTTGATCCTCTGCATGTGTGATGCCAAACCACCCATGCTCTGCATCCCAACAACACTGTTAAAACACTTAAGTCACTCTGCAGTGCCTCTAAAAATTCAGATTTTGGTTTTATGACTGAATCCTGGTGCAGTTATTATGCTTTAGGTACAAAAATAAACCAGCACGACATAATTAAAGTAAAATGTTAACTTAACAGCAAAGAGTCATGATCAACTCTCGATAGATTTCATTTTCTATCATGACACATCTTTAATGTCATCATGTTCTTGTTAAAAATCCCGGGACAATAAACAGAAACATGTCAACAACAAAATGAATGCAGCAAAGTTGACATGTTTCTGATTCATGTCCAGAAATCTTGAACATCCAAATAGTTCATACATCATAGAATCAAAGCGTTGTTCGTAAACAACATCCAAAAAGCCTCTCAATTGATTAGGCCAGGGATTGAACTAGTTTCTAACCCTGGTGGTGTGTGATGCTCCAGGACAAGGGGATGACTGACACAGACAAATCAATACAATGATGGGTAGCTATATCTGGTCAGGCAAACTACCTTATTTCAGACTAACGGTATGGTGTACATGTTAGGACATTCTCAGTCTTTAGGCTTCCCTACTATTTTATTTCAGACCAATGGTACATTTTACATGTTAGGACACCCTCAATTTCAAACCCAAACCCACTAGTTTATTTCAGACCAATAGTATGGTGTCGATTTTAGTACACCCTCAGCACTCTGAATCAGGTGATTGAAGTTATGTTTCTATCACACCTAGAGTACTGTCCAGTCATGTGGTCATCTGCAGCAAAAAATAGAAACAATCTCCAACTCACTCAAAACAGGGGTGCCAGATCAGCAGTTCATTGCTCTATCCGTATGAATGTAAACAAACTGAATGCATCTTAATCTCTCATGGCTTCCCATTGAAAGCAAATTAGTATCCAGTCTAGATATTGTTTAGGAATGTAGTAATTTTAAAGACACCAAATATTTTTGAAGACCACAAGCAATGAACAAACCACTAAACCAGACAGGCAAATTCAGGACAGCTGATACCCCCCAGACCAAGGACAAATCTCCTCAAATAAACAGAACCATCACTAAATATAATTATTTACCAAATCACATTTCTCTGGCAAAAAGTAAACCCACCTTCAAGAAAAAAAAAATAGCATCTAATGTGATCGGTCATATGACTGGACAGATACTAATCCCATTGAAATTAAATGTATCACAGCAAATCACATTTTATTAGTCACATGCACTGAATACAACAGGTGTAGACCTTACAGTGAAATGCTTACTTAAGGGCCCCTAACCAACAATGCAGTTTAAAAAATAATAAATAAGGATAAGAATAAGAAATAAAAGTAAGATGTAATTAAAGTGCAGCAGTAAAATAACAATAGCGAGACTGGACAGAGGGGGGTACCGGTACAGAGTCAAAGTGTGGGGGCACCAGGTAGTAGAGGTAATAGGCACATGCAGGTAGCGTTATTGAAATGACAATGCATAGATGATAACAACAGGAGTCTTATGGCTTGGGGGTAGAAGATGTTTAGAAGCCTCTTGGGCCAAGACTTGGTGCTAAGGTACCGCTTGCCTTGCTGTAGCAGAGAGAACAGTCTTTGACTAGGGTGGTTGGAGTCTTTGACAACTTTTAGAGCCTTCCTCTGACACCACCTGGTATAGAGGTCCTGGATGGCAGGAAGGTCCTGGATGGCAGGTCTAGGGTTTCTGGAATAATGTTGTTGATGTGAGCCATGACCAGCCTTTCAAAGAACTTCATGGATACAGACGTGAGTGCTACGGGTCGGTAGTTGTTTAGGCAGGTTATCTTAGTGTTCTTGGGCACAGACACTATGGTGTTCTGCTTAAAACATGTTGGTATTATAGACTCGGCCAGGGAGAGGTTGAAAATGTCAGTGAAGACACTTGCCAGTTGGTCAGCACATGCTCGCAGAACATGTCCTGGTAATCCGTCTGGCCCTACAGCCTTGTGAATGTTGACCTGTTTAAAGGTCTTACTCACATTGGCTGAGGAGAGCGTGATCACACAGTTGTCCGGAACAGCTGATGCTCTCATGCATGTTTCTGTGTTATTTGCCTCGAGGGCGAGCATAGAAGTAGTTTAGCTCGTCTGGTAGGCTTGTGTCACTGGGCAGCACTCAGCTGTGCTTCCCTTTGTAGTCTAATGGTTTGCAAGCCCTGCCACATCTGACAAGCATCAGATCCAGTGTAGTACGATTCGATCTTAGTCCTGCATTGACGCTTTGCCTGTTTGATGGTTCATTGGACGGCAAAGTGGGATTTCTTATAAGGAGTCCCACTCCTTGAAAACGGCAGCTCTAGCCTTTAGCTCAGTGCGGATGTTACCTGTAATACATGGTTTCTGGTTGGGGTATGTATGTACGGTCACTATGGGGACGATGTCATCAATGTACTTATTGAGGAGGCCAATGACTGATGTGGTGTACTCCTCAATACCATCGGAGGAATCTCAGAACATATTCCAGTCTGTGCTAGCAAAACAGTCCTGCAGCTTAGTATCTGCTTCATCTGACCACTTTCTTATTGATCTAGTCACTGTTGCTTGCTGCTTTGATTTTTGCTTGTAAGCAGGAATAAGGAGAGTAGAATTATGGTCAGATTTGCCAAATGGAAGGCGAGGGAGAGCATTGTACGCATCTCTGTATGTGGAGTAAAGGTGGTCCAGATTTTTTTCCCTTTGGTTGCACATTAAAAGTCCCTGGCTACTACGAGCGCCGCCTCTGGGAGAGCTTTTTCTTGTTTGCTTTTGGCAGAAAACAGCTCATTCAATGCTGTCTTAGTGCCAGCCTCTGACTGTGGTGATATGTATACAGCTACGAAAAATACAGACTGTGGTCTACAGTTTTTCATGAGATACTCTACCTCAGGTGAGCAATAGCTCGAGACTTCCTTAGATATCGTGCACCAGCTGTTATTTACAAAAATACATAGTCCGCCGCCCCTTGTCTTACCAGACGTCGCTGTTCTATCCTGCCGGTGCAGTGTATAACCAGCCAGCTATATGTTGATAGTGTCGTCATTCAGCCATGTCTCCGTGAAGCATAAGATATTACAGTTTTGAATGTGCCGTTGGTAGTTTAATCTTCCGCGTAGGTCATATATTTTATTGTCCAAAAATTGCACGTTTGCTAGCAGAATGGAAGGAAGTGGTGTTTTATTTGATCGCCTACGAATTCTCAGAAGGCAGCCCGCCCTCCGGAACCTTTTTCTCAACCTCTTCACGCAAATCACGGGGACCTGGGCCTATTCCCGAGAAAGCAGTATATCGTTTGCATCGGCCTCGTCAGACTCATTGAAGGAAAAAAAATGATTCTGCCAATCCATGGTGAGTAATCGCAGTCCTGATGTCCAGAAGTTATTTTAGGTCATATGAGACGGTAGCGGCAACATTATGTTCAAAACAAGTTAACTTTTTTTTTTACAAACAACGCAAATAAACAAACAAATAAACTATCGGTTGGGGGCACGTAAAACATCTGCCTTCTTCTGAGGCGCCATCTTACACGTAAGGTATTTTAATTGTCTGTTTTTGTACATTTTTGTAGTTGCTTAACCTCTTGATTCTAGCCATCCCGGATCCGGGATCGTGAATACAGCCTCAAGCTCATTACCATAACGCAACGTTAACTATTCATGAAAATCGCAAATGAAATTAAATAAATATGCTAGTTCTCAAGATTAGCGTTTTGTTAACAACACTGTCATCTCAGATTTTCAAAATATGCATTTCAACCATAGCAAAACAAGCATTTGTGTAAGATTATTGATAGCTAGCATAGCATTTAGCGTAGCATTCAGAATGCAACGTTTTCACAAAAACAAGAAAAGCATTCAAATAAAATCATTTACCTTTGAAGAACTTCAGATGTTTTCAATGAGGAGACTCTCAGTTAGATAGCAAATGTTCAGTTTTTACAAAAATATTATTGTGTAGGACTAATCGCTCCGTTTTGTTCATCACGTTTGGCTACGAAAAAAACCTGTATTCAGGAGTGTAATTCTCTAGGCAAGCACATTAGCATAACGCAACGTTAACTATTCATGAAAATCGCAACTGAAATGAAATAAATATATTTGCTCTCAAGCTTAGCCTTTTGTTAACAACATTGTCATCTCAGATTTTCAAAATATGCTTTTGAACAATAGCTAAACAAGCATTTGTGTAACAGTATTGATAGCCTAGTAGAGGATTAAACCTGTCATTCAGCATGCAACATTTTCACAAAAAAAAGAAAAGCATTCAAATAAAATAATTTACCTTTGAAGAACTTCAGATGTTTTCAATGAGGAGACTCTCAGTTAGATAGCAAATGTTCAGTTTTTACAAAAATATTATTTGTGTAGACAAATCGCTCCGTTTTCTTCATCACGTTTGGGTAAGAAGAAAAACCAAAATGAAGTAATTAAAACGCAAACTTTTTTCCAAATCAACTCCATAATATCGACAGAAACATGGCAAACGTTGTTTAGAATCAATCCTCAAGGTGTTTTTCACATATCTATTCGATGATAAGTCATTCGTGGCAGTTTGGTTTCTCCTCTGAAGCAAATGGTAAAATGCACACAGCTCTGGAGTTTACGCAATAATTGCAACGGAGGACACCAACGAATAAGTCATTCGTGGCAGTTTAGTTAATCCCCTGAAGAAATGGAACGCGCATGGACGTGGAGATTACGCAATAATTTCGACGCAGGACACCGGGCGGACACCTGGTAAATGTAGTCTCTTATGGTCAATCTTCCAATGATATGCCTACAAATATGTCACAATGCTGCAGACACCTTGGGTAAACGACAGAAAGGGCAGGCTCATTCCTGGCGCATTCATAGCCATATAAGGAGACATTGGAACACAGCGCCTTCAGAATCTGGGTAATTTCCTGTATGAAACTTAATCTTGGTTTCGCCTGTAGCATTAGTTCTGGGGCACTCACAGATAATATCTTTGCAGTTTTGGAAACGTCAGAGTTTTATTTTTCCAAAGCTGTCAATTACATGCATAGTCGAGCATCTTTTCATTACAAAATATCTTGTTTAAAACGGGAACGTTTTTTATCCAAAAATTAAAAGATCGCCCCCTATCTCGAAGTAGTTCATGTAAATTGTATTGTAATATATTTTAAGTTCTGTGTTGGGTTCCAGGAAGATTACATTTTGCCGCCAGCTATTGGGAATCCTAATAAAAATTCAAATTCAAGCCTCAACCTACTAGTTTATTTCAGACCAAAGGTACGGTGTCCAATGTCTATTTTAACACTCTCAGTCACAAGCCTGAGTCACCATCATCATCACCATCTGTATTGTGTTTGTTGAGTACAATCCAGTTTTATTCTCTATGACAAGACCTCACAGCAAATATCTCTGAAATATCTCGAAATTATGAAAAGATGGCTTGCCAAATCAGTTTCTGAGATTGACAATCAAGAAGGATGCCTGTGATCCTCACTCAAAATGTATGCACTTCAAATATTTCTGTCAACATCAAACTGGATTTAGTGGATGCATGAGAGGCAATTACTAATCAGATAAGGCAATGCTTCTCCTAGCTTTTCCTATCCAGAGATGATTTTCACTGGGTAGACAGGGAAAGCGAAATGAAAGTTGATCTGAAATATCTTAATGACATAAACTAAACCTTGTCCTCACTATAGCAGTCAATAACTTAATAATGGGCTGCTGTTTCATTTTTTGTTCAGACTTGAGGAGAGAAAGGAACCAAAGCACAATTGATCATGGCCTCGTACCACAAAACACTGCAATTAAGCAAGAAGAATATAATTTTTGCACATCTAAAAATTACAAATAAAAATACTGATTGTGCCAGGCTCGCTCTTTTCAAGTAATTATCACATCATCCAAAAAGTGAGAGAAAGTACATTTTATTTAGATCATGGAGCTAATAGCTTAATAATGCAGCAAGATTTACACCGATCTTATTTACTACTTATGTATCTCTGCAGTTTAGGCTAGAGGATATGCTGCCACACACACACGAACGCACACACGCACACACACAGTTGTACAAAATAGTAAATGTAAACTATAAAGGTCGTTCCGCGAATAGAGTACATTTTGCGTAGTGTAACTTAGTAAAAAAACAACTATTAATTTCACCTAAATGTAACATTCTGTTATGAAGAGCACATGATCAACTTAATAAAAAACATGTTTCAACATCTCAAGTGGTTGAATAATATTTTCTGCTACAGTAAGTGTCATTAAAGTAACATGGTTGACCGTAACAGGATGGAGGTTTTCATCTTAAATCAGCCATGAATCCCCTTGTGACAGGGGGAATAAAATTAAATAAAAATGTATTCGTCACATACACATGTTTAGCAGATGTTATTGTGAGTGGTGTGAAATACTTGAGCTTCTAGTTCCAACAGTGCAGCAATGTCTAACATGAAATCTTACAATTCCACAACAACTACCAAATACACACACATTTAAGTAAATGAAAGGAATAAGAATATATACATATAAATATATGGATAGAAGAGCAGCATAGCCAAGATGCAATAGATTGTATAAAATACAGTATAAACATATGAGATAAGTGATGCATGATATGTAAACATTATTAAAGTGGCATTAAAGTGGCCAATGATTTCAAGACTGTATGTATGTAGGTAGCAGCCTTTCTGTGTTAGTGATGGCTATTTAACAGTCTGATGGCCTTGAGATAGAAGCTGTTTTTCAGTCTCTCGGTCCCAGCTTTGATGCACCTGTGCTGACCTACCCTTCTGGATGGCGAACAGGCAGTGGCTCGGGTGGTTGTTGTCCTGGATTATCTTTTTGGCCTTCCTGTGACATTGGGTGGTGTAGGTGTCCTGGAGGGCAGGTAGTTTGCCCCCGGTGATGCATTGTGCAAACCGCACCACCCTCTGGAGAGCCTTGCGGTTGTGTGCAGTGCAGTTGCCATACCAGGCGGTGATACAGCCCAACAGGATGCTCTCAATTGTGCATCTGTAAAAGTTTGTGAGGGTTTTAGGTGGCAAGCCAAATTTCTTCAGCCTCCTGAGGTTGAAGAGGTTCTGTTGAACCTTCTTCACCACACTGTCTGTGTGGATGGACCATTTCAGTTTGTCCATGATGTGTACACAGAGAAACTTAAAATGTTCCACCTTCTCCACTGTTGTCCCATCGATGTGGATAGGGGGGTGCTTCCTCAGCTGTTTCGCGAAGTCCACGATCATCTCCTTTGTTTTGTTGATGTTGAGTGAGAGGTTGTTTTCCTGACACCACACTCCGAGTGCCCTCACCTCCCCATATCGTCGTTGTTGATAATAAAGCCTACTACTGTTGAAAACTTGATGATTGAGCAGGAGGTGTGCATGGCCAAGCAGTCATGGGTAAAAATGGAGTACAGGAGGGGGCTGAACACGCACCCTTGTGGGGCCACAGTGTTGAGGATCAGGGAAGTAGAGATGCTGTTTCCTACCTTCACTACCAGGGGGCGGCCAGTCAGCATGTCCAGGACCCAATTGCACAGGGTGGGGTTGAGACCAAGGGCCACAAGCTTATGGATGAGTTCGGAGGGTACTAATGGTGTTGAATGCTGAGCTATTGACAATGAACAGCATTCTTACGCAGGTATTCCTCTTGTCCATATGGGATAGGGCAGTGTGCAGTGTGATGGCGATTGTATCGTCTGTGGACCTATTTGGGCGGTAAGGAAATTGAAGTGGGTCTAGGGTGACAGGTAAGGTGGAGGTGATATGACCCTTGACTACTCTCAAAGCACATTGTGATGATAGAAGTGAGTGCGACGGGGCGATAGTCATTTAGTTCATTTCCCTTTGCCTTTTTGGGTACAGGAACAATGGTGGTCATCTTGAAGCCTGTGGGAACAGCAGACTGGGATAGGGCGAGATTGAATATAAACACACCAGCCAGCTAGTCTGCGCATGCTCTGAGGATGTTGTTAGGGATGCTGTCTGGACAGGCAGCCTTGCTAGGGTTAACACGTTTAAATGTCTTACCCACTTTGGCGAAGGAGAGCCCACAGTCCTTGGTAGTGAGCCGTGTCAGTGGCACTTTATTATCCTCAAAGCGAGCAAAGAAGGTGTTTAGTTTGTCTGGAAGCAAGATGTCAGTGTCTGTGACGTGGCTGGTTTTCCTTTTGTAGTCGTGATTGTCTGTACCCTGCCACATATGTCTTGTGTCTGAGCCGTTGAATTGCGAATCCACTTTGTCTCTATACTGACATTTCACTTGTATGATTGCCTTGCGGAGGGAATAACTACACCGTTTGTATTTCAGCCATATTCCCAGTTACCTTTCCATGGTTAAATGCGGTTGTTCGCACTTTCAGTTTTGTGCGAATGCCACCATCTTAACACGGTTTCTCGTTAGGGTAGGTTTTAATAGTCACAGTAGGTACAACATCTCCTATATACTTCCTATAAACTCACTCACCGAATCAGTGTATATATGTCTAAATTATTCTCTGAGGCTACCCGGAACATGTCCCAGTCCGCATGATCAAAACAATCTTGAAGAGTGGATTCCAATTGGTCAGATCAGCCAATTTGCCAAAAGGAGGGTGGTGGAGGGCCTATACATTGTGGAAGATAGAGTAGCAGTGATCCAGTGTTTTACCAGAGCGAGTGCTACAGTCAATATCCTGATAAAATTTAAGTAGCCTTGTTCTCAAATTCCCTTTGTTCAAATCCCCAGCTACAATAAATGCAGCCTCGGGATATATGGTTTCCAGTTTGCAGAAAGTCCAGTGAAGTTCCTTGAGAGCCGTTGTGGTATCGGCTTGAGGGGGGATATACACGGCTGTGACAAAAACGGAGGAGAATTCTCTTTGGAGATAATATGGTCGGCATTTGATTGTGAGGAATTCTTGGTCAGGATAACAAAAAGACTTGAATTTGTGTATGTTGTTACAATTAGACCATGAGTAATTAATCATGAAACATACACCCACTCTTCTTCCTGGAGAGATGTTTATTCCTGTCGGCACAAAGCACAACGTATCCAGGTGGCTGTACCGACTCCGACAGCAAATCCTGAGAGAGCCATGTTTCCATTAAACAGAGTATGTTTAATCCCTGATGTCTCTCTGGAAAGCAACCCTTGCCCTCATTTGTTCTACCTTGTTAACTAGAGACTGGGTATTATCGAGTAAAATACTCAGAAGCGGCGGATGGTGTGTGCGCCTTCCGAAGTCTGACCAGAAGACCGCTCCGTCTACCTCTTCTCTGGCGCCGTTGTTTTGGGTCAGCCTATGAAATCAGTTCAAATGCCCTGGGTGGTTCGGACAAAGGATCTGCTTCGGGAAAGTTGTATTCCTGGTCGTAGTGCTGGTAGGTTGATGTCGCTCTGATATCCAATATTTCTTCCCTGCTGTATGTAATAACACTTCAGATTTTCTGGGCAAACAATGTATGAAATAATACATTTAAAAAAATGAATACTGCAAATTTTACTAAGGACTAGAAGAAGCAAGGCAGTCCTCTCTGTCGGCACAATCATCTCTTCTGGAAGCTTGTGTCCAACAGAAAGGGGCAATTGAATGTAAGCTTCACAAAAAAAACGACGTTGTAAAATAAATGATAGCCTAGCTATCTATGGGTAAGATGGTGGTGGTATGCTCGACACATTCACTTTTCCACCACAAAACACCAGAAGATTGCCAAAATGAGTAGAACCAGCTCACCAGCGTTTGCACTATGATTGGACTATTACCAATGTTTCTTTAGAAAAATGTTGTTTTAAGAAATAGTTTCACCAAATGTTCGACCTTAAAATCAATGAATCACTAATCACATTAAATAAATAATAACCTTCCGAAATTACTTAATTAAAGCAAGAACATAACTAGGGGTTTACAATTATGGTGAAAACTTGAAGAAATGTTGTGGTAAAGAGGTTTAAATCTTCCTATAAGTCATAAAAACATGACAAGGGACATGTGAAAATTCAGATTTATGGCACCTAAGCAAGTCTTTATTTATTTAAAAAAACAGATGTAATTCATTTTACATGTGGTCTATATTAAAGAGTACTTATAACAAGTTTTTTTAAATGCAATATTGCTGCACAATATCTGCTTAAAATATCAAAGGGTTGCTAAATGTACTCTATTTGTGTAAGGACCTGTATGCACATAATTTGCTCATTGTTCAAAAGGCTATTACATGCACACATGCTGTAGGTCTAAAGCTCTATATCATTTCCCTGTGTTATTTTTGATGGCCTTTGTGGTTGTGTCATGAAACGCATCGAGGGGATCTCAACAGCGTATTAGTATTTGAGACCACTTGTTGCTATATTGGGTTTCAGAGGCCTTTCTAATACCATGCATTGTGCCATGGAGAGGTGCTGTAGGGACCAACAAAATGAGCAAACAGGTTCCTCTGCTCTTCAATGATCACAAAGTGGGGCACAAATGCACTTGGATAAACTTAGAGAGAGAGAGAGAGAGAGAGAGAGAGAGAGAGAGAGAGAGAGAGAGAGAGAGAGAGAGAGAGAGAGAGAGAGAGAGAGAGAGAGAGAGAGAGAGAGAGAGAGAGAGAGAGAGAGAGAGAGACATTTAATATGTGTGTTCTTTAAATTATCATCAGGCACACCTATCAGCCTTTTCAACACTTGTGTCTCACTTCAATGTGATAGTAGTAAAAAACAACAGAAACATATTTACTAAAAGAGAAAGGCGCATCTCAATCAAGACATATAAAGGTGACAGATACTCAAATATCTGCCTCCGCTTCTAATTAAATGATGGGAGTGTGGAACAGAGGTAGTCAATAATATATTACAAGGAATGCTCAATCCTGTGTCCATGGCAATCGGTGGTCCACCAGTGCCGTAATTGCAGAGATCCTCCTTGTTGACATGGCACCTTATCAGCTTATCAGGCATTCTGGTCAGTCACTCGGTGAGTAGCTTTTCAATTCCTCTCAGGCAGCGATGTAGCCAGCGTTGAACTCAAGTGTGTGTGTGTGTGTGTGTGTGTGTGTGTGTGTGTGTGTGTGTGTGTGTGTGTGTGTGTGTGTGTGTGTGTGTGTGTGTGTGTGTGTGTGTGTGTGTGTGTGTGTGTGTGTGTGTGTGTGTGTGAGCAGGCCCATGCCACGCAGCACAATGTTGTGCATTCAGCGAGGCCCCTTCACTCAGTAATTAACTTGTAAATAACACTGTAGAGCCTTGATTTGAGATCAACATGCAACAGAGTTGGGACCAATTCAAATTCGAATCCAGTCAATTGAGAAAGTAAGCCAAATTCCAATTTCAAATTTTCTCATAGAAAAGCAGAGCTGGTTCGGCTGTTTTATGTTATCCAGATAGTTAGTGACTGCAACTGTGCTGCTGGCAAAAATGTTATTTCGCTTATTTGCCAACGTTTACTGACACCGGCCATATTCAATGGGTGTTGAGCATTCGTAAAGTCGTCAGTTATTCTGCGCTCTGGCACACTCAGACGAGAGTGCTCTGAAATCGGAGAAAATAGCCAGAGCGAAATACCTGTAACGTCTATCGACAGTTGTCGCAGTGACATCATAAACATTATATTGAAATCGTTACTTGCATAGTGGAGTCTTTTGTTTTGACATGTAGCTAGCTAGCTAATCAATTAACCATAATCCCAAATCATAACGTTACTACCCTGCATGAATCTGCAGGTGGCTAACCATCCAGGTTCAATGTTAGCTAGCTAACATTAGGCTATAACTAGCAATGCAAATGGCTCTGAGATACAAATAATATTATTACGCAGATCATACATGTAATGTTAGCTAGCTAGCTAAGAGTACACTTTAACTTGAAATGAAAACGACTGACAAAATTAGAAACGTGTAATATCTGAAAATGTATCTCGCTAGACTCTCTTACCCGTATATGGATGCTTCTCCCTCTCTGTCACGGATGCCATGGTTGCCCTTAGTTTGAAAAGGTAATCTGGTGACAGGTGTTTTATACAACAGCCATCTGTGTGTTCTCTTTTTGACTCCGTCTGCATATTTGCAATCAAACGGCAGAATTTTCTCCATCTCCTTAGCTATCATAATCTAATTCCATTGATTTCAAAACTCGGTCCTCCAGAAAGTGGAGAGCAACACTTATGCCGTTGTACTATGTGATATCTTTCAAAAAATCAGTGTTAAAAAGGATTACCTGCACATACTGACAAGCTTATATTATAGACAGATACGTGCTACATGGCAGACCAATCCAAACTCATCTCTCGTGCTTCTAGACCTATCGGCTGCCTTCGATACTGTGAACCATCAGATCCTCCTCTCCACCCTCTCCGAGTTGGGCATCTCCGGCGCGGCCCACGCTTGGATTGCGTCCTACCTGACAGGTCGCTCCTACCAGGTGGCGTGGAGAGAATCTGTCTCCTCACCACGCGCTCTCACCACTGGTGTCCCCCAGGGCTCTGTTCTAGGCCCTCTCCTATTCTCGCTATACACCAAGTCACTTGGCTCTGTCATAACCTCACATGGTCTCTCCTATCATTGCTATGCAGACGACACACAATTAATCTTCTCCTTTCCCCCTTCTGATGACCAGGTGGCGAATCGCATCTCTGCATGTCTGGCAGACATATCAGTGTGGATGACGGATCACCACCTCAAGCTGAACTTCGGCAAGACGGAGCTGCTCTTCCTCCCGGGGAAGGACTGCCCGTTCCATGATCTCGCCATCACGGTTGACAACTCCATTGTGTCCTCCTCCCAGAGCGCTAAGAACCTTGGCGTGATCCTGGACAACACCCTGTCGTTCTCAACTAACATCAAGGCGGTGGCCCGTTCCTGTAGGTTCATGCTCTACAACATCCGCAGAGTACGACCCTGCCTCACACAGGAAGCGGCGCAGGTCCTAATCCAGGCACTTGTCATCTCCCGTCTGGATTACTGCAACTCGCTGTTGGCTGGGCTCCCTGCCTGTGCCATTAAACCCCTACAACTCATCCAGAACGCCGCAGCCCGTCTAGTGTTCAACCTTCCCAAGTTCTCTCACGTCACCCCGCTCCTCCGCTCTCTCCACTGGCTTCCAGTTGAAGCTCGCATCCGCTACAAGACCATGGTGCTTGCCTACGGAGCTGTGAGGGGAACGGCACCTCAGTACCTCCAGGCTCTGATCAGGCCCTACACCCAAATAAGGGCACTGCGTTCATCCACCTCTGGCCTGCTCGCCTCCCTACCACTGAGAAAGTACAGTTCCCGCTCAGCCCAGTCAAAACTGTTCGCTGCTCTGGCTCCCCAATGGTGGAACAAACTCCCTCACGACGCCAGGACAGCGGAGTCAATCACCACCTTCCGGAGACACCTGAAACCCCACCTCTTTAAGGAATACCTAGGATAGGATAAAGTAATCCTTCTCACCCCCCTTAAAATATTTAGATGCACTATTGTAAAGTGGTTGTTCCACTGGATGTCATAAGGTGAATGCACCAATTTGTAAGTCGCTCTGGATAAGAGCGTCTGCTAAATGACTTAAATGTAAAATGTAAATCTCTCAGCATGTCCAGCCCACTCCTTACCTCAGCCAATCATGGTTAGCGGGAAGGTTGCTGCCTTTTTCCATGGCTAAACCAACTAGGCTCATAATTTAACAATTGTATTTGTATTTAAATGGCATACACATTAGTTATTAAGGCACATGAAAATTCACATGTTCCAGAAGGCATTTCTGCCCAAAAACACATGCAGATTTTTAAAAAAAAGTTTACGTTCAAATGGTGCTCCTGTGAAGTAGGGATGTGCGACATATGCTTAGTTTCCTGAAATGAGTCACATATTAAACACCATCTCTCTGGTGCTATAAAAGTTTTGAAAAAAATATTCTGCAAGACAAATCAATTGGAATGTAACCATCTGCCAGGATATGAGTGTCACTGAAGCGGGGGTAATGAACAAAATGTTTCCTATTTCACACAAACAGAGAGTCGTTAGGATGTGTCCTACGCCACAATCCTAAACTGCTGAGGGGATATTGCTATTAGCAAACAGACGTGGGGCATAGTGTAGCATCACACACAAACATACACACAGAGACACATGCACCGACGCAGGCAGGCTTGCAGACATGCACAGGCATGCACACACACACTAAACTGAGGAATACAAACCATATGGAATATGGAATGTTGGGGAAAACTAACATTGATTTTTCAGAGCTAAATTGCTGACAAACTATGGCACTCTCATCATCAGCAACTGATATCGCAGATTGGAGAAGCTTTGTTTTCATTCATCAGTGACCATTATGCCTACAGTAGACTATTTTCATATTAAAATGGCATTGGATAAAGTTTCCAAAGTACAGTCAGAGGCAAGGGGAACCTGATCAAAAGGCCCATTCACCCTCTCATACTGTGCCCATTGTGGCCACAGCACAAAGGCACCTCTGGATTATTTTGACATGAAACCAGATAATTTCTCTCTTCAATGGGAATGAGAAGTGTGACGACGACTCTCCAGACGCTTGTCGTCTACTGTTAACACAGCTTTTGTTTCTCCTTTGTTTCTGACAGTTAGCATGCTAACATCTCTTCTCTGGCCGCCATTATTCCACACTCTCCGTCGACAAGGTCGCTTGCTGAGGGGATTTGGTGCCAGAAAGGAGAGTGTGGCCTATAGCATTAGTCATGGCCACAGGAAACCCAGCTTGAGTCCTCTAGGTTTCACTTTCTCCCCCCTAAGGCACAGCACAACGGAAGTCCATGGAGCAAAATAAACCTTTAAGTCAAGTTTCTTCCCACAGTGCTGATTCAACTTAATCCGCAGATATCCTTTACATCAGCGTGTATTCTTAAGAAGTCAGGTTCACACAGGGGAGGAAGAGAGAGGAAATATTGTATATTTCTGAGAAGAAAGTGAATGTGTTAGCTTGAACAGCAGGCTACAATGTACAGTAGGCTACAGCCTTCAAGTAGTAATTGAATTTATTTATTTTTTATTAAAAAATGCAAAATATTATTTTCCAGAAATGTTCGAAAACTGACATTAATATAAAACACAGCGTGAAAGAGAGAGAGCTATACTTTGTTCTTCTTACCATGACATGGGCTAGTGAAAAGACATTTTGTTTGAAATATAGTGCAAGGAAATTGTATTCTGATTGGCTGGGCCTGGCTCCCCAGTGGGTTGGCCTAGCTCCCAAGTGGGTGGGGCTATGCCCTCCCAGGCCCACCCATGGCTGTGCCCCTGCCCAGTCATGTGAAATCCATAGATTAGAACCTAATGAATATATTTAAATTGACTGATTTCCTTATATAAACTGTAACTCTGTAAAATTGTTGAAATTGTTGCATGTTGTTATTATTTTTTTGTTCAGTATGTATTGGAGTAAAGCAAGCTTATACGTTGGGTTCTGATGAGGTATGACAGTTGAAATGTGTAAGTCAAAAAATGTATTTTTTTGTTTTATCACATACACTTTACGGAAGGATTTTAGGACTAATAAGGACGTTGGAATTCATTTTCCGGTCAAGGATGGATTGATTCTTATAGTTTGCATTGATTCTGTTTGCAGTCTCCGTATGTGTTTGTAGCCATATTATTGTTTCCCTTCACTTGAGTGGTGCTGGATCTTGGCTCCCTCATTTTCATGAGCTTGTTTAGAAAGTTTCCCTCTTTCAGCCAACAGGAACAGATATCACAGGCTCCAATAAACTGTTTAAGAGATCCATTATCATAAAGGTCAATGACACACAAGAGCTCAAAGCTAACGTAACTCTAGGTAGCCAGTGCGCAAACAGCTGAGAGTGACAGCTGTCCAACACTGCATCTGACTGACGAAACCAGGGGTTAGACAAATTGCTAAGATAAGGTTCTGAAACCTAACTTACGACTGAACAGTCAAATACTGTATAACGGAAACAATTATCTAATTGACTCACTTTTGCACCAGCGCCGAAAACTATTTGGAAGATTTTGTCCATCGGGACAGTCAATGTATCCAGAGCCATATATTTAGAGAGTTGGGTTAATGTTTAAAATTTAGAGTTTAGAATGTTTACATTTTTTCTAAATTCTAGACATTCAGTTACATAGCATTATTTATACAACGGGTGGGTCGAATCTTGGATGCTAAAATCGCATTCCAGACGTCTTTTATTTATTTATTTTTTCTTTCACCTTTATTTAACCAGGTAGGCTAGTTGAGAACAAGTTCTAATTGGCAACTGCGACCTGGCCAAGATAAAGCGTAGCAATTCGACACATACAACAACACAGAGTTACACATGGAATAAACAAAACATACAGTCAATAATACAGTAGAACAAAAGAAAACAAAAAGTCTATATACAGTGAGTGCAAATGAGATAAGTTAAGGAAATAAATAGGCCATGGTGGCAAAGTAATTACAATATAGCAATTAAACACTGTAATGGTAGATCGGCAGAAGATGAATGTGCAGGTAGAAATACTGGGGTGCAAAGGAGTAAAATAAATAAATAAATAAATACCAGTATTAGGATGAGGTAGGTAGATAGATGGGCTGTTTACAGATAGGCTAAGTACAGGTGCAGTGATCTGTAAACTGCTCTGACAGCTAGTGCTTAAAGCTAGTGAGGGAGATGTGAGTCTCCAGCTTTAGAGATTTTTGCAATTCGTTCCAGTCATGGGCAGCAGAGAACTGGAAGGAAAGACAACCAAAGGAGGAATTGGCTTTGGGGGTGACCAGTGAGACATACCTGCTGGGGCACGTGCTACGAGTGGGTGCTGCTATGGTGACCAGTGAGCTGAGATAAGGCGGGGCTTTACCTAGCAGAGACTTGTAGATAACCTGTAGCCAGTGGGTTTGGCGATGAGTATGAAGCGAGGGCCAACCAACGAGAGCGTACAGGTCCCAATGGTGGGTAGTGTATGGGGCTTTGGGGACAAAATGGATGGCACTGTGATAGACTGCATCCAGTTTGTTGAGTAGAATGTTGGAGGCTATTTTATAGATGACATCACCGAAGTCGAGGATCGGTAGGATGGTCAGTTTTACGAGTGTATGTTTGGCAGCATGAGTGAAGGATGCTTTGTTGCGATATAGGAAGCCGATTCTAGATTCAATTTTGGATTGGAGATGCTTAATGTGATTCTGGAAGGAGAGTTTACAGTCTAACCAGACACCAAGGTATTTGTAGTTGTCCACGAAGCCGTCCAGAGTAGTGATGCTGGACAGGTTAGCAGGTGCGGGCAGCGATCGGTTGAAAAGCATGCATTTAGTTTTACTTGCGTTTAAGAGCAGTTGGAGGCCACGGAAAGAGAGTTGTATGGCATTGAAGCTCGTCTGGAGGTTCGTTAACACAGTGTCCAAGGAGGGGCCAGAAGTATACAGAATACAAACACGTCAAAGACGGTGTTTGGAGAATATATTGGCATGGTTTGCCTAACACCACCCAAGCCAATATATCCTCCAAACACCGGCTTTTTGGGCATTATCACTTAACCTCTTAAGCCTAGCCCTGTTTACTGCCACTAATGGAGGAATTGGGTACCCATATAAAACAGGATACATTTTTGTCAAAAGTTGCTAATATATGCATATAAAAAATATTATTGAATATAAAACACTCTAAAGCTTCTAAAACCGTTTAAATTTTGTCTCTATGTAAAGCAGAAGTCTCAGGGCATGAAGTCTCAGGGCATCCCAAAATCTCTCTTGTCATGGAAAAAGTTGGCCCAACTTTGACGTCATCTTAAACGCCTTCCCAAACAACTACCGCTCTGGGAACAGTTCCTATGTGTTCAGCGCGAAGCCTGCTTTCAATGGGGCTTCTCATTGTATGAATCGCTCGCTCACGAGACGTTGAGCGTGCCGAAAGGTCTCGGTCACGCGAAAAAATAGTGTACGTTTATGCGCGCTCTGCTCCCGCTCTCTCTTTTCTTCAGGATCAATTACAAGACGTGTGTGTTTCGCTTTGTCCTCACAATTGCTGTACACCTTTATAACATGTTAAAGCTTAATTATGAACATAGTTTGACAAGTTTACTCGACATATAATATATAATTTCGACGTTTTGGTGCGCATCCACTTGAATTTTGCCTACATTTCGACCGAAAAGTGGCTATTTTGAGAACCGAAAGACGCAGACTTGAAAACTAAACGCTGTTTTGGTAAGTATAATCCCTTCCAGGTCTTTTGATGGAAGAACAGCAAAGGTAAGGGAATATTTATGTGTTAATTTTGGGTTTCTGTCGACTCCAAGATGTAGGAGGCATAATGATACATTTGGAGCGCCAACTCCTAGTATAGCCTAGTAAACGCAAACTGTAACGTTAAAAATAAATGTAACACAGCGTTTGCATTTAGAAGAAGTGTATCTTCCTATACATATGTAAAACATGCATATTTAGTCAAAGTTTATGATGTGTATTCCTTGTTAGCTGACGTTATCTGCCGGAGCTATTTAATTTCTGCTGACATTTTAGTAGCATTTTTTGAACGATGCGTCATGGTAAACAGAGATTTATGGATATATATTGCAGATTATTGAAAAAAATGAATGTACTGTGTAACATGTTATATTACTGTCATCTGATGAAGATTTCAAAAGGTTAGTGAAATGATTTTTTTTTTATCCTGCGTTTGTTGATTGCATATTTTTTCCTACTTGGCTATGCTAATGAGCTATGTCTGCGGTGGTGGTTTGACTTAAATATGTGCTATGTTTTCGCCGTAAAACATTTTAGAAATCTGACTTGTTGCCTGGATTCACAACGAGTGTAGCTTTAATTCAATACCCTGCATGTGTATTTTAATGAACGTTTGAGTTTTAACTAATACTATTAGCATTTAGCGTAGCGCATTTGCATTTCCAGAGCTCTAGATGGGACGCCTGCATGCCAGGTAGAAGCAAGAGGTTAATTAAACATTCCCCATGTAATGTTAATGGGGTGCTAACATGGTTGCCATATAATTTTTAAGGGTCATGTAAATGCATCATAATGCTCATTCTAGACATTATGTTCCCTATGTAATGTTAAAGGACACTAACGTGGCTGCCAATGATTATTGTAGTGCCATGTAAATGCATCGTAAATGCAGCAACTTCAATTGCCCAACTTTCTAAACACATGACTCTGGATTAAGGCTCTAAATTAACTTCTTGACGCTACCCATCCCTTTAGCTGGATAATTGTCATCAACAACTGCTGAATTGTAGAGCGCCGCATTCAAACAATATGGTTCTCAATCAGAGGCAGGTGTCGTTAGTTGTCTCTGATTGAGAATCATACTTAGGTAGCCTTTTCCTACGAGTGTTTCGTGGGTGATTGTTTTCTGTGTCTGTGTTCCACACGGAACTGTTTCAGTTTTCGTTTCTGTCTTTCTATTTGTTATTTTGTATTTTCGCATTCAGGGATTTTGTTAATTAAAACATGATGAACACGTACCACGCTTATATTGCATATTGGTCCGATCTCTCATACTCCTCGTCAGAGTTATACAAACGTTACACAAACGTTTTTTATCATCAAACCTCAGGTTGTTTTTAAAATATATAATCGATAATATATCAAACGCAACTGTCTTTTTCAGTAGGAAAGGGAAAGGCATTGGCTGCCCAAACTCTGTTGCGCGAGCAAAACTCATGCGAACACCTGACGCAATGTTATCTTTCTCGCTAATTTTTCCAAATAAAATCCTGAAACTATGCCTGAAGACTGTTGACACCTTGAGGAAGCGATAGGAAATGGAATCTGGTTGACCTCCCTTTAAATGGAGCAAAGGCAGGCTATGGAACATGGAGTTTTCAAAATATAAGGCACATCCTGGTGGGATTTTCCTCAGGGTTTTGCATGCAGTATCAGTTCTGTTATACTCACAGACAATACTGTGACAGTTTTGGAAACTTTAGAGTGTTTTCTATCCAAATCTGTCAAGTATATGCATATTCTAGCATCTGGTCCTGAGAAATAGGCCGTTTACTTTGGGAACATTATTTTTCCAAACATAAAAATAGTGCCCCCTAGCTTCAAGAGGTTAACATTTTTAATTGATAGCACTGGTGCTCAATAGTTTAAAAAGGTTAGGAGCACCACATGAAATTTAGGGGCACCAGAAAAATATATTTTGGAATGATACAGCCTATTGTCATGAAGTTGGCCCCCCCCGCCCCAAAAATACCTTTCTCCCTTTCCGCTCTCTTGACTCTACAGAAGGACTCTTGAAAATCCTTTGTTAAACATAGAGAGTCTGGGAACATCAAAAGGTGGGGGGAAAGGAGCCAAATTTCGGTAATCCAACTAGCTGAAAATATGCATTGGTACTAAATGAATATGATGCCAGATCAGTTGGTGTCTGAGACATTATTACTGATGATAGGATGACAAACTGTATCTTGGAAAGTCTACACATTATGGTTATCAGATTCACATGGAATTGTTGTGCAATTTAAATGTTTAAATATGAAACTATTTGTGAAAAGATTAAATGTAATTTAGCTTCTTAACGAGAGAACGGTTTGTCATAGAGTAAACTATGCTCAACTCATTGGCCCTGCCCATGTGAACAGACATTGGTTATAAAAAAAAATAATCATGGCCTCTAAACCTTCAAGCTGCATACTGGACCCTATTCCAACTAAACTACTGAAAGAGCTGCTTCCTGTGCTTGGCCCTCCTATGTTAAACATAATAAACGGCTCTCTATCAACTGGATGTGTACCAAACTCACTAAAAGTGGCAGTAATAAAGCCTCTCTTGAAAAAGCCAAACCTTGACCCAGAAAATATAAAAAACTTTCGGCCTATATCGAATCTTCCATTCCTCTCAAAAATTTTAGAGAAGGCTGTTGCGCAGCAACTCACTGCCTTCTTGAAGACAAACAATGTATACGAAATGCTTCAGTCTGGTTTTAGACCCCATCAGAGCACTGAGACGGCACTTGTGAAGGGGGTAAATTACATTTTAATGGCATCGGACCGAGGCTCTGCATCTGTCCTCGTGCTCCTAGACCTTAGTGCTGCTTTTGATACCATCGATCACCACATTCTTTTGGAGAGATTGGAAACCCAAATTGGTCTACACGGACATGTTCTGGCCTGGTTTAGATCTTATCTGTCGGAAAGATATCAGTTTGTCTCTGTGAATGGTTTGTCCTCTGACAAATCAACTGTAAATTTCGGTGTTCCTCAAGGTTCCGTTTTAGGACGACTATTGTTTTCACTATACATTTTACCCCTTGGGGATGTTATTTGAAAACATAATGTTAACTTTCACTGCTATGCGGATGACACACAGCTGTACATTTCAAAGAAACATGGTGAAGCCCCAAAATTGCCCTCGCTAGAAGCATGTGTTTCAGACATAAGGAAGTGGATGGCTACAAACTTTCTACTATTAAACTCGGACAAAACAGAGATGCTTGTTCTAGGTCCCAAGAAACAAAGATCTTCTGTTGAATCTGACAATTAATCTTAATGGTTGTACAGTCGTCTCAAATAAAACTGTGAAGGACCTCGGCGTTACTCTGGACCCTGATCTCTCTTTTGAAGAACATATCAAGACCATTTAGAGGACAGCTTTTTTCCATCTACGTAATATTGCAAAAATCTGAAACTTTCTGTCCAAAAATGATGCAGAAAAATTAATCCATGCTTTTGTCACTTCTAGGTTAGACTACTGCAATGCTCTACTTTCCGGCTACCCGGATAAAGCACTAAATAAACTTCAGTTAGTGCTAAATACGGCTGCTAGAATCCTGACTAGAACCAAAAAAATGTATCATATTACTCCAGTGCTAGCCTCTCTACACTGGCTTCCTGTCAAAGCAAGATCTGATTTCAAGGTTTTACTGCTAACCTACAAAGCATTACATGGGCTTGCTCCTACCTATCTCTCTGATTTGGTCCTGCCGTACATACCTACACGTACGCTACGGTCACAAGACGCAGGCCTCCTAATTGTCCCTAGAATTTCTAAGCAAACAGCTGGAGGCAGGGCTTTCTCCTATAGAGCTCCATTTTTATGGAACGGTCTGCCTACCCATGTCAGAGACGCAAACTCGGTCTCAACCTTTAAGTCTTTACTGAAGACTCATCTCTTCAGTGGGTCATATGATTGAGTGTAGTCTGGCCCAGGAGTGGGAAGGTGAACGGAAAGGCTCTGGAGCAACGAACCGCCCTTGCTGTCTCTGCCTGGCCGGTTCCCCTCTTTCCACTGGGATTCTCTGCCTCTAACCCTATTACAGGGGCGGAGTCACTGGCTTACTGGGGCTCTCTCATTGCGGTCCCTGCAGGGGGTGCGTTACCTGAGTGGGTTGATTCACTGTTATGGTCATCCTGTCTGGGTTGGCGCCCCCCCCCCCTTGGGTTGTGCCATGGCGGAGATCTTTATGGGCTATACTCAGCCTTGTCTCAGGATCGTAAGTTGGTGGTTGAAGATATCCCTCTAGTGGTGTGGGGGCTGTGCTTTGGCAAAGTGGGTGGGGTTATATCCTTCCTGTTTGGCCCTGTCCGGGGGTGTCCTCGGATGGGGCCACAGTGTCTCCTGTCCCCTCCTGTCTCAGCCTCCAGTATTTATGCTGCAGTAGTTTTTGTGTCGGGGGGCTAGGGTCAGTTTGTTATATGTGGAGTACTTCTCCTGTCCTATTCGGTGTCCTGTGTGAATCTAATTGTGCGTTCTCTAATTCTCTCTTTCTTTCTCTCTCTTGGAGGACCTGAGCCCTAGGACCGTGCCCCAGGACTACCTGACTTGATGACTCCTTGCTGTCCCCAGTCCACCTGACTGTGCTGCTGCTCCAGTTTCAACTGTTCTGCCTTATTATTATTTGACCATAATGGTCATTTATGAACATTTGAACATCTTGGCCATGTTCTGTTATAATCTCCACCCGGCACAGCCAGAAGAGGACTGGCCACCCCACATAGCCTGGTTCCTCTCTAGGTTTCTTCCTAGGTTTTGGCCTTTCTAGGGAGTTTTAGCCACCGTGCTTCTACACCTGCATTGCTTGCTGTTTGGGGTTTTTGGCTGGGTTTCTGTACAGCACTTTGAGATATCAGCTGATGTACGAAGGGCTATATAAATACATTTGATTTGATTTGATAAACTAACACGTCCATCTCTCCCCTCCTAAATAAAGCCCTTGATGAAAATGTAACTTTCTGTTCCGAGGGCATTAGGGCAACAGACCCACGTTTAAAAGGGCTCAGATAATAAGCTGTTCCAAGGACGTGTGGACTTGAGGTCCCCACGTTGAAAGGACAAAGACCACCGACAGAACTAAGCCAACCTTAGAGAACCTAATGAAATTAGCATCGAATTTCAATGTGACCTACACCCCGGGAAGGATGAATTATATTTGACTATACCAGCCAGAATATAGCATGAGCTTAAAAGTATGGCAACTTGGTATGAACTTTGAACTCTTATTCACTCCAGAAGTGATACCTCCTAGCCGTTGAGTTAGCAGCAGTTGCTAAACGTGGGCAAGAAGAGGACGGGCAGAGTATTCATTTTACCATGCTCCAGTTCACCACTAGACATTCTTCAGAGGACCAGAGATCCATTAAGGACAAACCGGCAACCCATCGACAGCCAATCTACCGAAGCGCAGCTCAGAGTAAATATTTATTGCATTCTCCTTTTTCAAATGGACGGTTATTTAGAATGCATAAGATTCTGTATTTATGATAACATAGCTTCTCCCTTTGTTACTTAGTCTTCCCTCTCTTTCACTCAAACCCAACCCCCTCTCTGTGTAACCAGACGTCGTATCTGTTCCGTCCACCAGGGACGTTTTCTTTATGACATAATAGGTCCATCAATGTATGATTCATTCTGTTTATATGATTCATTCTGGGTATATGCAATTCTGTGTGATTAGTTAGGTATTTAGTAAATCAATAATTAAACCCAATTTTGTATTGCTGATTCCACTTGTTAGCCAGGGTTTGTGAAGATAACCAAGAATTTACCACTTTCAGATTAGACTAAACAAGGTGACGATTAAATATTGACTGCTATTGATGTAAAAGATTACTAGAGTTAAGAGTTTATTCAGAAGATAACAGCCCTATAAACATTCTATCGTGGTGCCCCCACTTTCTAGTTAATTATCTACCTGATTAGCTTAATCAGGTAATATTAATTACAGATAAATGATTTTATAGAATAGCATGTCATATCACTTAATCTGGCATAGCTAAAGACACGACACTATATAGGGCTTAAATACATTATTGGTACTTTTGAAGCACATGTTGTGCCCTAGAAATTAATATGTAAGACTGTAAAAACAATAGTTTATTATAAAAGCTAAAATATTGATGTGAATACCTATCAATGAAATTATAGAGTAATTTGTGGAATATTAGGTGTAAAAAGCACTATTTTCCTGTTGAGATGAATCACATAAAAAATGTCAGGTTTGTGCTGATGACATGTCATTCATTCATTGCTATGCTATGATCACTGATCTCCTGAAGAAGCTATCCCTTTCCCTTTCCTTCTGTGCCCCCAAATGTTTACATATACTGGGAAAGTTAGCTAGCTAGCCAATTTGGTGACAAGACATTTAAAAAGTGTAAACAAATAGTGAGCAGTTTTATAACGGCCCACAACATAGTGTATGAATTTAAAATGTGGTCCTGGTGATTCGATAAAATATAAAAACGTTGAGCTGAAAATATGGGTCAGATATTTTTACCTGTGTGTGCTAGAAGCAAGCCGTTAGTAATGGTGCAACCATCTAATCACTTTTTCTCTAGGGCACTCGGAAACAACGGTACAACGAAGCCTTATAATTACAACAATTATTATATGGGAGATGTTTTTCATAGTCGCACAGTGCTCCCAAAATAAAACTCCTGGTAGCACAGTAAAATATTTTCCTGCATATCCGTCCAAATTAGGGTTGCATAATTCGGTGAACTTTCAATAATTTTGTGCGTTTTGGCATGAAACAAGTACTGTATGTCGGGTATAGGATTTATAAAAAATAAAAATAAACTAATTTTAAAGCACATCTAAAGTAAATGTTTTAAAAGCAGCTATAATTCATATGCACAGAAAGTGACCATTAGAATTAATTTCAGATAAACGTAGGAACAGTGGGTTAACTGCCTTTTTCAGGGGCAGAAAGACAGATGTTCACCTTGTCAACTCAGGGATTCGATCTAGCAACCTTTCGGTAATTGGCCCAACACTCTAACCACTAGGCTACCTGTAGCCACAATGTAAGCTTAATTAACTCAGGAACCACATTTGTGTGGAAGCAACTTCTTTCAATATACTTTGTATCCCTCACTTACTCGTGTTTCCTTTATATTGGCAGTTACCAGTAGGTACATGACTCTGAGATGTACCCTGTCAGTGGTTCCTTAGATTGCACCTCCTACCCAACGCCCACTTGTAGATGGATAACATAGATACACCAGCCCACACAGGGACAAATGTGTGCTTGTCCTCAATGTCACTGCATTTGCATAGTTTTCTTAACAAAGGTTGAATATGTTTATTGTAGGTATTACTTTTTGTGTGTTAGGACAAACTACTTTGCAGTGTAGATGTAAAGCCACATCACAAGCAATATACTACATGGAGATTTCCATTTCAAAATGTTTTTTGGAAAGAAAAATAATTGTAAAGAAAAAAAAGAGAGCCCAGAAATGGATGTGTATTGTGCCATCGGGAAATGTACTCTCATCAGATTCTATGTACACTTGTACGTAAATGAACCTTTAAGCCTAATTAAGAACTATTGGCCTCCTCAAGGTAATAAATTCCTCTTGTATAATGCAATATTGACTACACAGCATCTGCACATGGCTATATTGGATATCCATGGGGGTACTCTGTACATTAGGTCACCAAAAAAAAACAAGCACATCTTCACGTAATGAAATAGCCTCGATGACCGGCGGATACATTCAGTGAAACTTTTTGATTTACTTCCCAAAAAAACTCACGGTTTGCTAGGTATTTAGCACACAATAAATTAGACTACACTGTTTAGACAAGAAGACAAACATGCTGCATGGTTAGTTACTAATCTAATGAGTCATTCCTGGAAGGAAATTCTTTATTCGACAGTTCCTGTTTTGAGGTGTGGTAATCTACTAAAAACATGGACTTTGCACTGCATTTGTCATTCTTATCATCGACATACTTCAGGCATTACTACCAAACAAACCCATCTATAGTTTTACCGCCGTAACAAATATACTATCAACCTAAACAATGATTGATATGACTATTATGACCACTATAAAATGTTACGTTTTCATGTTTGACTTGGTTTGCTGTGCCCTCATATCCTCCATTGTGCCAAACACAAAAGCAAGACAAAAGCAAGGCAATGGATAAAAGCAGATAAAAACTCAGTTGTACAGTGTCCATATTGGGGCAGAGCACACTTCCCTCTCTGCCCCAATGAGCCATTGTATGCCTCTCCATTCAATAAAGAAATAATATTCAACATGGGTCAACAGTGGCACCTCACGCAAACCAGAAGGGTCCTTATGCTCAGTTTGTGTTTCCACATGTAGCTACTTCCACATGGACCACA
Source organism: Oncorhynchus gorbuscha (assembly GCF_021184085.1). NCBI lineage: Eukaryota > Metazoa > Chordata > Actinopteri > Salmoniformes > Salmonidae > Oncorhynchus > Oncorhynchus gorbuscha. Next base: position 45,066,610 of record NC_060186.1, read on the forward strand.
ATCTTCCGCACAGAGCAGGGCGACTGCGTGCGCTCTCATGTGTAAACATTTGTGCCACATTATTCAGACTGCTTCCGACTGACCCCCACCTAGCATTTAAATTCCCAGACCAACAGGATAGTCATGCCCGATGACACTAGCTGCTCGAGCTGTTCTTTATGAAATCTTATTCATTGTGACACTTCAGTGGATCAGCTCGTGGTTTGGCCAATTCTTATGTGCCAGTGCCACAATCATTTTTTATTCAGTGATGCTTTGGTCCAGCCTGGGCTCTGGCCCAGGCTTTTGTTTCCTGACAGAAGCTCACTCAAGGTTAGGTGCAAGCTCTGAAATAACCCAAGATTTATAAGCACAGCTTATTTAGCTTGTACTGGGAAATATAACCAATGCTATTTGTCAAAAGGTGCCATTCAATAAGTAAATGGAAACACAACACACGTATGATAGAACAAACCAAATGATCACCAGCCATTTGACAAATGTAGCTCATAATACTGAAATAGAAGAAACTATACTTATGCATATTGGATTGCATACTTGGATTGAAAAAATTATATTGTTCTGTGTAACCTCTGTCACGTTGTCATGCCCTAATTCTGTTGATCCCCTTTCCCATACATATACAAAAAATGTATGATAAAATTGCTATGGCTTTAGAAAGAGCCCTCTACAGGTTTTTTCGATAAGAAAATTCAAATTTGGATTAACCTCTTTGAATCAAGTCCACTGACTTATCATGCCGCCTACTTTTCCCATTCTTCCCTTCATTTTTTTGCACTCAAACAGACACAGCAGGAAGACTTTTATGTTCCCACTTAAGAGTTTATCAGATGTCTCTCATGCTTATCAGTCTCAATTATTGCTAGTTGGCTACTTAAAAAAGAATGTAGGAAATCTGGAAAAAAATGTGTGGAAATTATGTTACAAGGCAACAATTAATGGAGCGTAGTGTTCCTGCAGTCAACATCATAAAGGTTGCTTGACATACTATGGGGCTTGATTTGAAATTACGTTTTGCTTTGATATTGATTGATAATGACTTTCCGCTGCATATCCTCCTTAAGGATTGTTTGTTAGCCATCATTTACTCCAGACCGGTGCCAAAGTGCTACACACAGAGGTACTCAGAGGTCAAATAACTCAACCAAGGTCACGATGTGACTCAAGGTGAGGTAATACTGATTACTCTGGTATATAAAGGGCCTCAGTTGGCGTGCGTTCTGTTTCCCGGGAAGTAAGTCAAGTCTTGCTGAGCTTTCAACTCCAAATGACAACCGCCGATGCTGACTTACTGATAAAATACCTGAATAAATTATGACATATTTAGTACAACAAATAGGATCGCTATTTCAGGGGCACTTCTGAATGCAGGTAAAGGGGCAAATACAGTATGACAGAGCAAAACATTGCAGTGAGTGGACACTCCATGAGTGCCTTCAGAAAGCCTTGCTCCTAAATCCTTTATATTTATGGGAGTACCCTCACCACCTCAGGTTTACAGGACCCTCTTTAGGATGTATGACAGTTCACTGAGGGCAAGGCAGAACATCCACCATTTTATTTTCTTGGAAAGAAATTGATCTGTGAAAAGATGCCACCATTTGTTACTCTATTGCACTGAGATGGATTTGTGTTTATCTCCTATTTTGAGCCTTTTATACACTGCAAAGATCTCTCAGCAGGAATTGTGTCCATGATGTAGGTGATTTTAACATATAATTGTTTATTCTAGACTGTGGGTTATAATCAATGCCATGCATGTCTCAGCTTCAGTACACATGCCTCTCAACTGCCCCGATCGCCATTAAAAGCCATGATTACATAGCTTTGAAAACCCGCAGTTTGTCAACGTTTAGATGTATTCCAACTGATATAAGACATGTCATGTCCAGAAGTTGATAGTCACACAAACAGCACTTCACACAAGCACCCCATCCCCCCTCGCTAGTCACCAGCGATGGCCTGGTGTTTTGAGGAGCTAAAACCTTACTGGAAAACTGGAATAGGATTTACTAATGACTTGTAATAGGGGACAAACAAATGACCATTGGACTTTTCCAGCATCAACTATTAATTTATCAGTGGGATGTAACGATGTAAAGAGCCCTTAGTGGGTGTTTTTCTAATTGACGGGTAAAACGCTCTAGCCCAAATAAATCAACCTTGGCAAGAACAAAACGAGACAAAGCAAGAAAGTAGGAAGTCAAAAACAGATAGGATGTGGATAGATGACTAATCTAGGTGCTGAGTCTCCACCCAGTAAGGGACCCCTGGGCCCAATGTGAGCAGTGCTTATCCACTGATATAATTGTTTAATGATAGAATTGATGTCTTTTCCTTCTACGCTGAATGTGAAGCACTGTCAACTGTGGGAGATGAGGTTGAAACCTACTTAAGGGAATATGTTAAAGGTTGAATAACACGTCAAGTAACACAAGTCGTGTTGTTGTTTTTACTGAAGACCACTATGGTCGACTCGTCGGTACTTAATTAAACTACCTTGAACTCCCTTAAGAAATGCCCTTTGCCTCAGTTTATACAGGAAAAAACATGGGTCAGGAAATCTGAAAGGAGCACCAACTACAGAATGAAAAGAAAAATAGATGCATAAATTACTGTTGACCAACCCTCTACACTGAAAGTCTTCACTTTGACTGAGTGTGACTGCCGTTTTAAAAGGCATTGTATCCGCTGTCTGTGCTGCCAAATCGGTGTGACGGGGGAAATCGCAGAATGAGTTATGGAAGGTGACAGCAAACAGAAAACTAATGATGCTTCTCAAGGTTATCCCTGTATAAATAAACATCAAGAGGAATGCTGACGCAGGAGCCCAAACTCAAAGAACCTGACATGGGCCACTAAAACAAGCTTACAACCAAGGGCAGTGGGCTCAAAATAATTTGTTTCCTATAGTATTCAACTTTAGCTCCAAATACACCAAACTAGGAACACTGTTTGTACCTGGTTTTGCTCTCAGTGAATTTAGGTCTTCTCTGGTGTTTGGGGGTATTTCACATCACCAAAAATGTCTGTCAAATCCGCATCTGATAGGAGAATGTTAGCATGCCACAGCCACCCTCCATGCTCTTGCATGACAAACACCAACCTGGAGCCAGCTGTGACAAAGCATAATCCATTAAATCCCTCCTTCCTTTGCTGATACTACCTAATGAGGATTTAAATTGCTCGGCAGGAGTGGGGACCAGAGGCTGCAGTCACACCTTGCCACCATTGTCCTCTTATCTCCTTATCTGTAAGGGCTGAAAGAGTCAAGCAGCATGGGCCCAAGCACAGGGCCTACCGCCCCCTGCACTGGCCGCCTGAGTGTTTTACAATAGATTTTAAGATTTTTCCATTGGTTTTTTAAAACAATGCACATTTGGGCACCCCGATGCATGTCAGACATGCTTTTAAGTTATGTACCCAGTAGGTCCCTCAGGTCCTCTGGCACTGGCCTTTTAACTATCCCAAAGCCTAGGACCAAGAGGCATGGAGAGACAGCCTTTAGTTATTATGCCCAAAGCCTCTGGAATATGCCAGAGAACCTGAGGGGGCAAAAACTGTTGACATATTTAAAATACATCTTAAAACGCATCTTTTTAGCTTTGCTTTTCCTCAGGGTGATTTTTAGTCATTCAGTTTTTGTTATTCTTTAGATTGTTATCTTATGTTTATTGTGTAGTAAATATTTCAGATTTTATTTTATTGCTTTTAATTAGTTGCATTCCATGTCTGAAATGTGCTGTATAAATAAAGCTTGATTTAAAAAGTTGATTTCTACGGCCATGCGGAAATGTAATTACCATAACAATAACAAATCTCAATAAAATTCTGTCAGTTTAAGACAGTGATATGTTTTTTTGCTTTGAATACGTCTCAATCCACCGATGTCGCACTTCTGCATCTGCGGTGAAAGGGGACAGTGGTGTTTGTCAGACCATGAGACATCTCGAAAATTGGTCTTCTCACAAAAATAATCTGTAGCTGTCACATTCATCATAACGAGGAGACCAAGGGGCAGTGTGATATGAATACCTTCTTCTTTATTTAAATGAAGAACACTAAACAAACTAACAAAATATCAACACGAACGTGACGCTATAACATGAGTGCTGACATGCAATTACACATAGACAATAACCCACAAAAACCAAAATGGAAAATGGCAACCTAAATAGGATCCCCAATCAGAGACAACGATAAACAGCTGTCTCTGATTGGGAACCAATTCAGGCCACCATAGACCTACATATACCTAGACATACAAAAAAAAACATAGATATACAAAAACCCTAGACAGGGTCAAACACCTAGACAATACAAAAACTAAACCGACCACCCTTGTCACACCCTGACCTAACCAAAATAATAAAGAAAACAAAGATAACTAAGGTGACTTAAATGTAATGTAATGTAAGGTCTGGGCGTGACAGTTGTCATGTTTTGTCATTTATTATCTTGTCTTGTCCCTGTGCTTCCCATTCTATTCGTTTCCCTCTGCTGGTCTTATTAGGTTCTTTCCCTCTTTCTATCCCTCTCTCTCCCCCTCCCTCTCTCACTCTCTCGCTCTCTCTTCTCTCTATCGTTCCGTTCCTGCTCCCAGCTGTTCCTATTCCCCTAATCAATCATTTAGTCTTCCCACACCTGTTCCCGATCCTTTCCCCTGATTAGAGTCCCTATTTCTTCCTTTGTGTTCCGTTCCTGTCCTGTCGGTTCCTTGTTTAGAATTCACCGTGCTGTGATTGTGTATCGCCCTGTCGTGTCGTGTTTTCCTCAGATGCTGCGTGGTGAGCAGGTGTCTGAGTCAGTCTGGTTCGAGTGCCTTCCCGAGGCAACCTGCTGTTCACCTGCTGTTCAAGATCGAGTCTCCAGTTAGTCCTCGTCATTTCGAGTGAAAGTTGTGTTTTTTTGTTTGTATTCACTTTACTGGATTAAAGACTCTGTTTTCGCCAAGTCGCTTTTGGGTCCTCTCTCACCTCCATGACAGAAGGAACCGACCAAGGAATGGACCCAGCGACTTCAGACGCTCGTTACACTGCCGTCAAGATCCAAGGAGCCATGCTCGGCAGACACGAGCAGGAATTGTCTGCTGCTCGCCATGCCGTGGAGAACCTGGCCGCTCAGGTTTCCGACCTCACTGGACAGTTCCAGAGTCTACGTCTCGTGCCACCTGTTACTTCCTGGCCTGCCGAGCCTCCAGAACCTAGGGTTAATAACCCACCTTGCTACTCCGGGCAGCCCACTGAGTGCCGCTCCTTTCTCACGCAGTGTGAGATTGTGTTCTCTCTCCAACCCAACACATACTCTAGAGAGAGAGCTCGGGTTGCTTACGTCATTTCACTCCTTACTGGCCGGGCTCGAGAATGGGGCACAGCTATCTGGGAGGCAAGGGCTGATTGCTCTAACAAGTTCCAGAACTTTAAAGAGGAGATGATTCGGGTTTTTGACCGTTCAGTTTTTGGTAGGGAGGCTTCTAGGGCCCTGGCTTCCTTATGCCAAGGTGAACGGTCCATAACGGATTATTCTATTGAGTTTCGCACTCTTGCTGCCTCTAGTGAGTGGAACGAGCCGGCGCTGCTCGCTCGTTTTCTGGAGGGACTCCACGCAGTGGTTAAGGATGAGATTCTCTCCCGGGAGGTTCCTTCAGATGTGGACTCTTTGATTGCTCTCGCCATCCGCATAGAACGACGGGTAGATCTTCGTCACCGGGCTCGTGGAAGAGAGCTCGCATCAACGGTGTTTCCCTGCTCCGCATCGCAACCATCTCCCTCCTCTGGCTCAGAGACTGAGCCCATGCAGTTGGGAGGGATTCGCATCTCGACTAAGGAGAGGGAACGGAGGATCACCAACCGCCTGTGCCTCTATTGCGGAGTTGCTGGACATTTTGTTAATTCATGTCCAGTAAAAGCCAGAGCTCATCTGTAAGCGGAGGGCTACAGGTGAGCGCAACTACTCAAGTCTCTCCATCTAAATCCTGTACTACTTTGTCGGTCCATCTACGCTGGACCGGTTCGGGTGCTACATGTAGTGCCTTGATAGACTCTGGGGCTGAGGGTTGTTTCATGGACGAAGCATGGGTTCGGAAACATGACATTCCTTTCAGAGAGTTAGAGAAGCCTACGCCCATGTTCGCCTTAGATGGTAGTCATCTTCCCAGTATCAGATTTGAGACACTACCGTTAACCCTCACAGTATCTGGTAACCACAGTGAGACTATTTCTTTTTTGATTTTTCGTTCACCGTTTACACCTGTTGTTTTGGGTCATCCCTGGCTAGTATGTCATAATCCTTCTATTAATTGGTCTAGTAATTCTATCCTATCCTGGAACGTTTCTTGTCATGTGAAGTGTTTAATGTCTGCCATCCCTCCCGTTTCTTCTGTCCCTACTTCTCAGGAGGAACCTGGCGATTTGACAGGAGTGCCGGAGGAATATCATGATCTGCGCACGGTCTTCAGTCGGTCCCGAGCCAACTCCCTTCCTCCTCACCGGTCGTATGATTGTAGTATTGATCTCCTTCCGGGGACCACTCCTCCTCGGGGTAGACTTTACTCTCTGTCGGCTCCCGAACGTAAGGCTCTCGAGGATTATTTGTCTGTGTCTCTTGACGCCGGTACCATAGTGCCTTCTTCCTCTCCGGCCGGGGCGGGGTTCTTTTTTGTTAAGAAGAAGGACGGTACTCTGCGCCCCTGCGTGGATTATCGAGGGCTGAATGACATAACGGTTAAGAATCGTTATCCGCTTCCCCTTATGTCGTCAGCCTTCGAGATTCTGCAGGGAGCCAGGTGCTTTACTAAGTTGGACCTTCGTAACGCTTACCATCTCGTGCACATCAGAGGGGGACGAGTGGAAAACGGCGTTTAACACTCCGTTAGGGCATTTTGAGTACCGGGTTCTGCCGTTTGGTCTCGCCAATGCGCCAGCTGTTTTTCAGGCATTAGTTAATGATGTTCTGAGAGACATGCTGAACATCTTTGTTTTTGTCTATCTTGACGATATCCTGATTTTTTCTCCGTCACTCGAGATTCATGTTCAGCACGTTCGACGTGTTCTACAGCGCCTTTTAGAGAATTGTCTCTACGTAAAGGCTGAGAAGTGCTCTTTTCATGTCTCCTCCGTTACTTTTCTCGGTTCCGTTATTTCCGCTGAAGGCATTCAGATGGATTCCGCTAAGGTCCAAGCTGTCAGTGATTGGCCCGTTCCAAGGTCACGTGTCGAGTTGCAGCGCTTTTTAGGTTTCGCTAATTTCTATCGGCGTTTCATTCGTAATTTCGGTCAAGTTGCTGCCCCTCTCACAGCTCTTACTTCTGTCAAGACGTGTTTTAAGTGGTCCGGTTCCGCCCAGGGAGCTTTTGATCTTCTAAAAGAACGTTTTACGTCCGCTCCTATCCTCGTTACTCCTGACGTCACTAGACAATTCATTGTCGAGGTTGACGCTTCAGAGGTAGGCGTGGGAGCCATTCTATCCCAGCGCTTCCAGTCTGACGATAAGGTTCATCCTTGCGCTTATTTTTCTCATCGCCTGTCGCCATCTGAGCGCAACTATGATGTGGGTAACCGTGAACTGCTCGCCATCCGCTTAGCCCTAGGCGAATGGCGACAGTGGTTGGAGGGGGCGACCGTTCCTTTTGTCGTTTGGACAGACCATAAGAACCTTGAGTACATCCGTTCTGCCAAACGACTTAATGCCCGTCAAGCTCGTTGGGCGTTGTTTTTCGCTCGTTTCGAGTTTGTGATTTCTTACCGTCCGGGTAGCAAGAACACCAAGCCTGATGCCTTATCCCGTCTGTTTAGTTCTTCTGTGGCTTCTACTGATCCCGAGGGGATTCTTCCTTATGGGCGTGTTGTCGGGTTAACAGTCTGGGGAATTGAAAGACAGGTTAAGCAAGCACTCACGCACACTGCGTCGCCGCGCGCTTGTCCTAGTAACCTCCTTTTCGTTCCTGTTTCCACTCGTCTGGCTGTTCTTCAGTGGGCTCACTCTGCCAAGTTAGCTGGTCATCCCGGTGTTCGAGGCACTCTTGCGTCTATTCGCCAGCGCTTTTGGTGGCCGACTCAGGAGCGTGACACGCGCCGTTTCGTGGCTGCTTGTTCGGACTGCGCGCAGACTAAGTCGGGTAACTCTCCTCCTGCCGGTCATCTCAGACCGCTCCCCATTCCTTCTCGACCATGGTCTCACATCGCCCTAGACTTCATTACCGGTCTGCCTTTGTCTGCGGGGAAGACTGTGATTCTTACGGTTGTCGATAGGTTCTCTAAGGCGGCACATTTCATTCCCCTCGCTAAACTTCCTTCCGCTAAGGAGACGGCACAAATCATTATCGAGAATGTATTCAGAATTCATGGCCTCCCGTTAGACGCCGTTTCAGACAGAGGCCCGCAATTCACGTCACAGTTTTGGAGGGAGTTCTGTCGTTTGATTGGTGCGTCCGTCAGTCTCTCTTCCGGGTTTCATCCCCAGTCTAACGGTCAAGCAGAGAGGGCCAATCAGACGATTGGTCGCATACTACGCAGCCTTTCTTTCAGAAACCCTGCGTCTTGGGCAGAACAGCTCCCCTGGGCAGAATACGCTCACAATTCGCTTCCTTCGTCTGCTACCGGGTTATCTCCGTTTCAGAGTAGTCTGGGTTACCAGCCTCCTCTGTTCTCATCCCAGCTTGCCGAGTCCAGCGTTCCCTCCGCTCAAGCGTTTGTCCAACGTTGTGAGCGCACCTGGAGGAGGGTGAGGTCTGCACTTTGCCGTTACAGGGCACAGACTGTGAGAGCCGCCAATAAACGCAGGATTAAGAGTCCAAGGTATTGTTGCGGCCAGAGAGTGTGGCTTTCCACTCGCAACCTTCCTCTTACGACAGCTTCTCGTAAGTTGACTCCGCGGTTCATTGGTCCGTTCCGTGTCTCCCAGGTCGTCAATCCTGTCGCTGTGCGACTGCTTCTTCCGCGACATCTTCGTCGCGTCCATCCTGTCTTCCATGTCTCCTGTGTCAAGCCCTTTCTTCGCACCCCGTTCGTCTTCCCTCCCCCTCCCGTCCTTGTCGAGAGCGCACCTATTTACAAGGTACATAAGATCATGGACATGCGTTCTCGGGGACGGGGTCACCAATACTTAGTGGATTGGGAGGGTTACGGTCCTGAGGAGAGGAGTTGGGTTCCGTCTCGGGACGTGCTGGACCGTTCACTCATCGATGATTTCCTCCGTTGCCGCCAGGATTCCTCCTCGAGTGCGCCAGGAGGCGCTCGGTGAGTGGGGGGTACTGTCATGTTTTGTCATTTATTATCTTGTCTTGTCCCTGTGCTTCCCATTCTATTCGTTTCCCTCTGCTGGTCTTATTAGGTTCTTTCCCTCTTTCTATCCTCTCTCTCCCCCTCCCTCTCTCACTCTCTCGCTCTCTCTTCTCTCTATCGTTCCGTTCCTGCTCCCAGCTGTTCCTATTCCCCTAATCAATCATTTAGTCTTCCCACACCTGTTTCCGATCCTTTCCCCTGATTAGAGTCCCTATTTCTTCCTTTGTGTTCCGTTCCTGTCCTGTCGGTTCCTTGTTTAGAATTCACCGTGCTGTGATTGTGTATCGCCCTGTCGTGTCGTGTTTTCCTCAGATGCTGCGTGGTGAGCAGGTGTCTGAGTCAGTCTGGTTCGAGTGCCTTCCCGAGGCAACCTGCTGTTCACCTGCTGTTCAAGATCGAGTCTCCAGTTAGTCCTCGTCATTTAGAGTGAAAGTTGTGTTTTTTTGTTTGTATTCACTTTACTGGATTAAAGACTCTGTTTTCGCCAAGTCGCTTTTGGGTCCTCTCTCACCTCCATGACAACAGTAGCGTCCAAACGGTTTGGCCTACAAACTTTCCCATTATGGAAAGATGAGACAATCATGAACACGATGGTGTTCTCCGTTTTGCTCAATGGTTCACACAAGCGTCTTGGGACTTGTCTCAAGTCAGTACTTTCATTCTGTATGCACCCGAACAGTTTGTGCTACAAATTAATATGTAAAGGTGAGACTCTCACAAACACGTACATGTTGGTAGTTTTGCTCTAGGACACCCACAGGCCTCAGAGTGTGCAAGGATGTCATTAAGGCGGGTGGGTATTTTAAGGGTGGCAGTTTTAAGAATATCAAATATAAAATAAATTTTGATTTGTTTAACACTTTTTTGGTTACTACATGATTCCATATGTGCTATTTCATAAAGAAAAACCCTTTAATGAGTAGGTGTTCGCAAACTTTTGACCAGTAGTGTACGTTTTTCCATGTAGTGAATCTGTTATTCAATGTGTTCGTATGGGCTAATAGCAAGCCAAATACATATTTCATCAAACAATTGTTTTGTATATTTTGTTGATACTTCTAGGGGTCTTAAAATTCTAAATCAAAAAGCTAACTGAGTATGTACTTAGTATGAACTTCTTAAAACAATTCCATATAGTTTAGTAGATTACAAGGTTTGCAAAACACTTATCTTTGCCAAATCACTCAAAATTGAAGAGAAAAGCTCACTTTTTCCAAGAATAACTGCTATTCGCACTCCAACGTGAGCAGGAAGCAACAGCTCACCTACAGTAACATAAACTAATGAAAATGCTATTGAGTTATTTACATTAAAAAATATATATTCTAATGTTACCCAAGACCTTCATAAACACAATCAGAATTTTTCCGATAGCATATATAAAATGTATTAATTAGACTGTTAGAATGTTGCAGTGAAAATGGCTGCTTATTGGCATAGTAAGGGGGTAGTGAGGCCCGGCAGTTTAGCCATCATAAACATGTCTACCATTTACCATCAATTCTTAGACAGACCAGAGCCTTAGATAATGTAGTTTTAGAAACTGTACTTTGTTCTGTATGCATTACATATTGGACTGAGGGCCAGAAGGTTGTGGGTTCGCAGACCACCGTGGACAAGAGTAGGGGTGGAAAGAATGAATCTACAGTAGCGGTGCGTGACAAAAAAAAGCCTTATTGCAAAAAAAGCCATATTACAACCTACTCTGTATGTGGTGATAATTACGTTGTTTCCTGTTAATTCATATGTCTTGCAACCATGATATGTAGGCCTAAAGGTAGAGACAATAAGGAGACAGTAAGATAACAAGGAACCAAACCTTTGCTTTCTCACAAAACCGGATAGCAACCTCTGTCCGATGAAGTCCATGACTCATATTGCATGTAACAGACAGTTATATGACCTACAGCATGGTTAAGCAAGTTAATGTTTCCAACATTTTTGAACCACTAAACAACTATTGATTTAGAACTACAGAGAGTTACCGCAAGTCTCAAAGAAAACAGGAGCTGCCTCCACTGTTACAGCACCATTTCAACATCATCAAATCACCACTACTTTGTCTAATACAGTGACAACTAAAACATACCAAAAACAATTTAGTCCAATCAACATAAGCTAAATATGATGTGGCTGTCCATGGTTTTGATTTCTGTTTGTGTTTGTGCAAGTAGAAAAACGTGTTGACTCACCCTACTTGTAGAGAAATGCCAATGCCATCCTCCTCTCTTTCATGACCGAAACAGTCTATCATTGTGTCACTCAGCACACACTTTTATGTATTGTTGACATTAGTCTTCCATATGTAGCTACTGTACATATTGAACTTCCATCCTCTCAGGCCAGGGACACAACAATGGATGAACTAATGGTTGGATCAGAATCGCCGTTATAATCACTGGCCTGTGCGGAGAATTAAGTAAAACCACAAGTCCAAATCCCTATCTCCAGGCATGGCTAATTTAGGAAAGGGACAATTTTAGCTAGCTAGCTAGCCACCGTAGGACAACAACACAAAGAGATGCAACAATTCAAGTTGCTTCTGTTAAAGTATGCTCTCAAAGCGGTTTGATAGGAGAGACGCCAAATCCAAGCTGGCTTCCTTTTTTTTCCCAAACCAGGACTATTCACAGCTGAGCTCGCTTAAACGCTCGTTCAACGCAGATTGTAAAATTGTTATACTTTTTTGTCAAAAAGAGGCCAAATGCTCACTTAGCTTCCCTTGCATTCAATGCCAGGGGTGGCGGCAACAATGTCATACTAGTTTCGACCAGACAGTATCAGATGAAAAGCATGCCCAAAGTAAACTGCCTGTTACTCGGGCCCAGAAGCTAGGATATGCATGTAATTGGTAGATTTGGATAGAAAACACTAAAAGGTTTTTAAAACTGTTAAAAACATGTCTGTGAGAAAAACATAATTGATAAGGCAGGCGAAACCCTGAGGACAAACCATCCCCCCCAAAATTAATTTCAGCCAACCACTATCTTCAATGGCTGTCACTTTTATTATAAGGTGACTTCCTCCCAGATTGCAGTTCCTAGGGCTTCCACTAGATGTCAAAAGTTTTTAGAAAGAGTTTCAAGCTGGTTTTTGGAAAAATAAGCCAGAAATTGTAGTTTTTATAGATGGCTTCCATTGTGGCTGTAGTGTTTCCAAGCGTGTGAATGAGAGCGTATTCTTTGGTATTTCTCTCCGGTAAAGACAATAACGATTCTCCGTCTTACATTTTATCATTTATTTACGCCTTAGGGTATCTAAGGTTTCATTATAAACATTGTTTGACTTGTTTGGAAAAATGTATTAGTAACGTTTGGGATTCATTTTGTATGCATTTTGATGGAGGGAAACTGGGTGGACTGAAGCGCGCCAGCTAAATTTAGTTTTTATGGTTATAAAGAAGGACATTATCGAACAAAAGGCCCATTTGTGATGTAACTGGGACCTTTTGGAGTGCCAACAAAAGAAGGTCAAAGGTAAGGCATTTGTTATATCGCTGTTTCGTGTCTCACCTGCCTGGTTGAAAAATGTTTTTCATGGTTTTGTATGCGGGGCGCTGTCCTCAGATAATAGCATGGTGTGCTTTCGCCGTAAAGCCTTTTTGAAATCTGCCACAGCAGCTGGATTAACAAGAAGGTAAGCTTTATTTTGATGTATTACACTTGTGATTTTATGAGAGTTAAATATTTATAATTCTTTAGTTTGAATTTCGCACGCTGCAATTTCACCGGATGTTGGCCAGGTCGGACGCTGCAATGCCAAATCAGTGTGTCTTGTTTGCAACAAAACTGTCCCTGTTTGCAAATAATCTGAGACGTCATTAAGAATCTGAGCAAGGTACTTTCAAAAGTTATGCCTACCTTTCCAATCCAGACAGAGCAGGCCTCCCGATGTAGAAAAATGTAAGCTTTAACTGCTGGCTACTCATCTTCCATGGCTTAACCCAATGAGATAAGGTCACAGATGTTTCCCTAAAAGTTGTCTGGGTTTAAACATATTCTATTGTACTGAAAGTGAATAGTTTAATCGATAGTGACATAATTAGATTATTTCCCAAACAAAGTCTGTGTTTTGTCTCCTCAGCTACAGAAGGTTGTTGCTCAGCCTCTGAATGTTAAAGAAACTCAACAATGATATTCCCATATGCATTGGAGTCACGTCTTTCCCAGGTATTTTACAGCTTGTTTCTAGCATAAAGCATAGCGGACCAAAGCCCTGTTATAGATCACTTTGTATAATCAGATTAATTTCATTTACCACAAAATCATAAGCATACAAGAGGTAGGCACGTGCTTTTTTGCCATTTAAATGGCATACCTTCTCATACCCACTCAATTTGAGTCTTGGTTTTAACTTAACAGCCCTTAAGTGACACAGAGGTAGGCTATTTAAAGAGTGCATGGTGGGTTGAGGAATTTTCTGAAAAAGCTTTTGACTCTCCTCCTGAACTGCCAACTACGCCTAGTCGGCACAGCCATCGGTTAGGCAGCACACACCAAAAATATTTTGATCATATCAGACTGGGTCTCAGGGTTGGAATATCCATTGCCGTTTGTAATGCAGCCTAGTTGTATTTACACCATCCCAGCAGCTCTCTTTGACATATAACTTTGCTCTGTGCATCTCATAGCATGGATTTCATAGCCTATAGCCTATTGGCTATGGATCATTTGATTGAAACCCCAATAAATAGCCTATAGGCACACTTGATATTGCGTACCGAGCAGAGAATCAGAGATGAGGGGCAGCATCGGGCACATCAATATACACTGAGTATACCAAACATTAGGAACACCTTCCTAATATTGAGTTGCACCCCAACATTGGGAGTTGACCCCAACGCTGAAGAAGAGCACAAGTAAAGATCATTCTTACGCTTTATGGCTTTTTCTTATTTCCAATAAATACACATTAGACAAGGTGCTTTGTGGGCCTATTTCATAAAATTTACATTACAGTAGCCTGCACACAAAAAGTTTATATTTATTTTACAAACAGCAAAGGGGATGTTTGAGGAGCCCTTGTGTGTCGACCTTGAGAAATCTGAAGTACTTCAAACATTGCAGGCTTTGAGAAGGAACAATACAGTGAGTTCAGGGTATGTGGAGGGGAGGAAACAGAATTTCTTCATGACAGACATGTCTACACAAGTTCTGCCATTGAAAGAGTTGGAAATTGCTTTCATATCACAGCCTAATCTTGTTTAACCTCACAAAGATAACCGCTACACGCTCCTCAGCTACAGAACGTATGTCTTCCAATGCCCTTATACAAAAACAAACACAAACAAAACAATGCCCCAGGAGAGAATGGCTGCCGTCTCTTAACCAATTGTGCTATTGTGTGTGTTTTTTCGCGTTATTTGTAACTTATTTTGTAAATAATGTTTCTGCCACCGTCTCTTATGACCGAAACAAAGCATCTAGAAATCGGGACGGGGATGACTCACCTTGTATTGAGAGACTATATTTTCTTTAACGAGTTGGACGAGAGGGATTTACTTCAGACTCCTGACAAGGCCCTCATCCCCGTCATTCGAAGGAGAAAGAGAGAGTTCGAGGACGAAGGTCGGGTTGCTTTGTGAGGATCCGTCAGCGAGTGGGTCCTTTGCCTTTACCATTGGCCCTATTAGCCAACGAACAAGCATTCGATAAGCATTGGATAATAAAATAGATGAACTACAGATATCTTATGTTTCACCAAGTTGTGGCAGAACGACAACATAAATAACATACAGCTGTCGGGTAATACACTGTATCACAGGATAGAACAGAAGCCTCTGGTGAGACAAGGGGTGACAGTCTACATATATTTGTTTAAAAAAACAGCTGCTGCAAGATATCTAAGGAAGCCTCGAGGTTTTGCTTGCCTGAGGTAGAGTATCTCACGATAAGCTATAGACCACACTATTTACCAAGAGAGTTTTTATCAATATTCTTTGTAGCTGTCTATCTACCACCACAAACTGATGCTGACACAAAGACCGCTCTCGAAAAGCTGTATACGGCCATAAGCAAACAGGAAAACCCTCATCCAGGGGCGGCGCTCCTAGTGGCCGGGGACTTTAATGCAGGGAAATTTACAGTTGAAGTCGGAAGCTCACATACACCTGAAACTGAGTTGAAATGTATTTGGTTTTCATAATTCCTGACATTTAATCCTAGTAAAAATTCCCTGTCTTAGGATCACCACTTTATTTTAAGAATGTGAAATGTCAGAATAATAGCAGAGAAAATGATTTACTTCAGCTTTTATTTATTTTATCACATTCTCAGTGGGTCAGAAGTTAACATACACTCAATTAGTATTTGGTAGCATTGTCTTTAAATTGTTCAATTTGGGTTAACCTGTTGCGACGAGCAATCCCGTATCCGGGATCATAATTATAGCCTCAAGCTCATTACCATTAAGTATGGTAATTATTCATGAAAATCGCAAATGAAATGAAATAAATATATTGGCTCTCAAGCTTAGCCTTTTGTTAACAACACTGTCATCTCAGATTTTCAAAATATGCATTTCAACCATAGCAAAACAAGCATTTGTGTAAGAGTAGCTTACAGATAGCTAGCATAGCTAGCATAGCATTAAGAGTAGCTGTGTAAGAGTAGCTTACAGATAGCTAGCATAGCTAGCATAGCATTAAGCTAGATAGCTAGCATAGCATTAAGCATAGCATTCAGCAGGCAACATTTTCACAAAAACAAGAAAAGCATTCAAATAAAATAATTTACCTTTGAAGAACTTCAGATGTTTTCAATGAGGAGACTCTCATTTAGATAGCAAATGTTCAGTTTTTCCAAAAAGATTATTTGTGTAGGAGAAATTGCTCCGTTTTGTTCATCACATTTGGCTAAGAAAAAAACCCATATCCGGGAGTGTAATTATAGCCTCAAGCTCATTACCATAATGCAACGTTAACTATTCATGAAAATCGCAAATGAAATTAAATAAATATATTGGCTCTCAAGCTTAGCCTTTTGTTAACAACACTGTCATCTCAGATTTTCAAAATATGCTTTTCAACCATAGCAAAACAAGCATTTGTATAAGAGTATTGATAGCTAGCATAGCATTAAGCCTAGCATTCAGCAGGCAACATTTTCACAAAAACAAGAAAAGCATTCAAATAAAATCATTTACCTTTGAAGAACTTCGGATGTTTTCAATGAGGAGACTCTCAATTAGATAGCAAATGTTCAGTTTTTCCAAAAATATTATTTGTGTAGGAGAAATCGCTCCATTTTGTTCATCACGTTTGGCTGAGAAAAACCACCGAAAATTCAGTCATCAAAACGGCAAACTTTTTTCCAAATTAACTCCATAATATCGACAGAAACATGGCAAACGTTGTTTAGAATCAATCCTCAAGTTGATTTTCACATATCTATTCGATGATAAGTCATTCGTGGCAGTTTTGTTTCTCCTCTGAATAACATGGGAAAATACATGCAGCTGGAGATTACGACGGAGGACACCAGGCGGACACCTGGTAAATGTAGTCTCTTATGGTCAATCTTCCAATGATATGCCTACAAATACGTCACAATGCTGCAGACACCTTGGGGAAACGACAGAAAGTGTAGGCTCGTTCCTGGCGCATTCACAGCCATATAAGGAGACATTGGAACACAGCGCCTCAAATGGAGGAGGTCAGAGACCTGTCCATGTGGTGCCAGGACAACAACCTCTCCCTCAACGTAATCAAGACAAAGGAGATGATTGTGGACTACAGGAAAAGGAGGACCGACCACGCCCACATTGTCATCGACGGGCTGTAGTGGAGCAGGTTGAGAGTTTCAAGTTCCTTGGTGTCCACATCAACAACAAACTATCATGGTCCAAGTTCGGCCCAGTACATCACTGGGGCCAAGCTTCCTGCCATCCAGGACCTCTATAACAGGCGGTGTCAGAGGAAGGCCCTAAAAATTGGCAAAGACTCCAACCACCCTAGTCATAGACTGTTCTCTCTGCTTCGCACGGCAAGCGGTACTGGAGGGCCAAGTCTAGGTCCAAAAGGCTTCTCAACAGCTTCTACCCCCAAGCCATAAGACTAATCAAATTGTTACCCAGACTATTTGCATTGCTCCCCGCACACTATTTTACGCTGCTGCTATTCTCTGTTTATTATCTATGCATAGTCACTTTAACCTTACCTACATGTACATATTACCTCAATTGCCTCGACTAAATGGTGCCCCCGCACATTGACTCTGCACCGGTACCCCCTGTATACAGCCTCGCTATTGTCATTATACTGCTGCTCTTTAATTATTTGTTACTTTTATTTCTTATTCTTTTCATGTATATTTTTTACTTACCACATATTTTTCATAAAACTAAGCATTTCACTGTAAGGTCTACGACACCTGTTGTATTCGGCGCATGTGACAAATACAATTTGATTTGATTACATTTGTTTTGAGAGGGCACATTTTCTAGTAGTAGAACCTGTTGCAATCCATAGGAGCCATTAGGCTAAGGCGTCAGTACCATAATGCACTCAGGCACTCAATATTGCACTTTCATAACATGTTTTTCTGGCACCACATAGCAAAATTTGCAAATCCTATCTCTGACATGAGTCTTACACACTTTTTACATAGGATTTACAGTATGTTGCCAGTAAAATGAATTGGGCAATGTTTACATGACCCCCTTTCATACCTACTATGTGCATGCCGGCACCAGTGACGAGTAGCAGTAGTAAAATAAATCTATTGATTTCCTGAGTGGCGCAGCTGTCTTAGGCACTGCATCTCAGTGCTAAAGGTGTCACTACAGACCCTGGTTCGATTCCAGGCTGTATCACAACCGGTCGTCATTGGAAGTCCCATTGGGCGGCACACAATTGGGCCAGCATCGTTAGGGTTTGGCCAGGGTAGGCCATCATTGAAAATTAGAATTTGCTCTTAACTGACTTCCCTAGTTAAATAATATGTTTTTAAATAAATACAGTCACAAAAAAAATCCAACATTACTTTGTTTAGGCAGGTCCTCAGAAAAAAAATAACACTAATAAAATGTATTTCAAAAGAATAGAATAGCATATACAGTATATTGAGTTGAATTATGTTACTGGTCTGTGCAGCCTATACTTTGTTATTTTGTTCATTAAAACCGACAAGACACACTTACATTCACCTGCCCTGATCACAGTCAACAGATGTATTTTCGAGTAGGAATATAATGGAATATAACAGAATAAAATTGAGAAAAAAATTCCCACACAACTTGAGTGTCACGGGAACGTGTGGAACAGCTGTCATAACAAAAATGTTGTTATGTTATTTTTTTTAATGGATTAAATATATTTTTTCCCTCATCAATCTAAACACAAATCTCATCTGTGCAAATATATTACAAATACAAAACAAAAATAACTATTTACTTAAGTATTCAGACTCTTTGCTATGAGAATGGAAATTGATCTCAGGTGCATCCTGTTTCAATTGATCATCCTTGAGATGTTTCTACAACCTGATTAGAGTCAACCTGTGGTAAATTCAATTGATTTGACATGATTTGAAAAGGCACACACCTGTGTGGTAAGGTTCCACAGTTGACAGTGCATGTCAGAGCAAAAACTAAGCCATGGGATCGAAGGAATTGTCTGTAGAGCTCCGAGATAGGATTGTGTCGAGTTACAGATCTGGAAAAGAGTACCACAACATTTCTGCAGCATTGAAGGTCCCTCAATCATTTTTAAATGGAACAAGATTGGAACCACCAAGACTCTTTTTAGAGCAGGTCGCCCGGCCAAGCTGAGCTATTGGGAGAGAATGGTCTTGGTCTGGGAGGTGACCAAGAACACAACGGTCACATTGAAAGAGCTCCAGAGTTCCTCTGTGGAGATTGGAGAACCTTCCAGAAAGGCAACCATCTCGGGAGCACTCCACAAATCAGGCCTTTAAGGTAGTGGCCAGACAGAAGCCACTCCTCAGTAAAAGGCACATGACAGTCCCTTTGGAGTTTGCCAAAAGGCATCTAAAGAACTCTCAGACCATGAGAAACCATATTCTCTGGTCTGAGGAAACCAAGATTAAACTCTTTGGCCTGAATGCCAAGCGTCACATCTGGAGGAAACCTGGCACCATGCTTACAGTGAAGCATGGTGGTGGCAGCATCATGCTGTGGGGATGTTTTTCATCGGCAGGGACTGGGAGACATGTCAGGATAGAGGGAAAGATGAAAGGAGCAAAGTACATAGAGATCCCTGATGAAAATCTGCTCCAGAGCGCTCAGGACCTCAGACTGGGGCAAAGATTAACCTTCCAATAGAAAAATGACCGTAAGCACACAGCCAAGACAATGCATGAGTGGCTTCAACACAAGTCTCTGAATGTCCAGCCAGAGCCCGGAATTGAACCTGATCGAACATCTCTGGAGAGACCTGAAAATACCTGTGCAACAACACTCCCCATCCAACCTGACAGGGTCTGCACAGAAGAATTGGAAACTCCCCAAATACAGGTGTACAGGCTGGAATCGTTGCCAACGGTGCGTCAACAAAGAAAAGGGTCTGAATACTTATGTAAATGTCATATTTTAAAAATATATACAGTGGGGCAAAAAAGTATTTAGTCAGCCACCAATTATGCAAGTTCTCCCACTTAAAAAGATGTGAGAGGCCTGTAATTTTCATCATAGGTACACTTCAACTATGACAGACATAATCAGAAAAACAATCCAGAAAATCACATTGTAGGATTTTTAATGAATTTATTTGCAAATTATGGTGGAAAATAAGTATTGCCTCAAGAGGCGGGTGGACAAACTAAAAACCCACAAATTCTGACAAACTCCAAGCATTGATTATGCAAGAATAGGCTACCATCAGTCAGGATGTGGCCCAGAAGTTAAATTGACAGCATGCCAGGGCGGATTGCAGAAGTCTTGAAAAAGAAGGGTCAACACTGCAAATATTGACTCTTTGCATCATCTTCACGTAATTGTCAATAAATGCATTTGACACTGCTTGTAATTATACTTCAGTATTCCATAGTAACACCTGAAACAAATATCTAAAAACTCTGAAACAGCAAACTTTGTGGAAATTAATATTTGTGTCATTCTCCACAACTGTACACATGCTGAAGGTTATTCCATGCGTGTAACTACTGATGTTTTTACACATTTTCTTGTTCCACTATGTAACTATTGTTTTGTAATTACATGTGTGAAAGTCACCTGTGAATTACCATGTTGATAACTCAAACAAAAATTTGACCTTGTTACAAGGTGACACTACCATGAAATCCACATGTAATACCAAGTTTGATAAATATGCTAGGACCTGGTAACAACAACTGTAACAATGCACACCGTGTCATTAACTACCAGTCATTTTCAATTAGACCGTAGAAAATGTGTTAACCCTTTTAGTTCAATTGTACTTTATTGTAACAATCTGTATATTGTTCTCCTGTCTTCTAATTGATCCTGATTAGCCTATTGTCTGCAAAGGTTGTTATATTGTAACTGGATAGTAATTATAAATGTTATACCCTACTGGGTTTCAATTTAAATTAAGTTGCGTGCTCCTGGATAGGTACATGATAATTACTAGTATATCCTATGTAACTGCATTGTTCTTACATTACACTTGATTCGGTATAGTCTTTGAGGCAGGTCATAACATATAATTAAACTATTTGATAATGATATAGTTAATGACCGGGACCACAGTATGAAGGAAAATCAGCCTTCAAGTGCCCAGCATATGTGGGAACTCCTTGGAAAAGCATTCCTCCTGAAGCTGGTTGAGAGAATGCCAAGAGTGTGCAAAGCTGTCATCAAGGCAAAGGATGGCTAATTTGAAGAATCTAAAATATATTTTGATTTGTTTAACACTTTTGGTTACTACATGATTCCATATGTGTTATTTCATAGTTTTGATGTCTTCACTATTATTCTACAATGTAGAAAATAGTAAAAATAAAGAAAAAACCCTGGAATGAGTAGGTGTGTCCAAACCTTTGACTGCTACTGTATGTTGACCTAAGAGTTGTGCAGAGTTAGTAGAATCTTATTCAACATTATTTACATCTGTAATTGCTGCCAAAGGTACTTCCACTAAGTATTAGGCCTAACTCTGGACTGTGAAGACATACACAATCAAGACATTTTCGTTTTTATTGATTTTTAATTTGGAAAAAGTTCTTAACTTTTTCTTTCACTTTGAAAATGTGGAGCAGGTTGTGTAGATTTGTTTGAAAAAAACGAATTTAATCCCTTTTATATTTGAATTTTAAGGCAGCAAAATGTGACAACTGTGCAAGGGGTGTTGTTGCTAACTTGTTGCTAAGCAGTTGCTAGGGACTCTCCTGGAAGAAGCTAGCTAGCTTACAAAGAATAACAACAAAAAATATCTAGTTAACAGAAGAAAGGAAGACAAAATAAGGACAAAAGAAGGACAGAAGAAAAAGGAAAAGAAAGAGGACAACAAAGTGAAACAGTCAGCACTTCTATTGCAACTTCGTATTTCGTCGTCCTAACGTAGTCTACACTGCTATCTGCCCAGCAGCTAGCCAGCTAGCAAACGTCCACCGTCTACCGAATAGCAGCACTGTAGAAACTATTACACTCAACTGAACGACTTGATTAGTGTAGTGTTAGCTAGCTACATAGTTGTCTTTCCTGTCTTCGTATCCAAGATAATTGTGTAGTTTAGAGCGTGTAGTCTTAGAGTGATTATCTTAATTTACCGAGGTTAGCTAGCCAGCTATTTGTCTTCCTTAACGTAGGAGACACTGCTAGCTAGCCAACAGCTAGCCAACGTCTACTGAATAGAACTTCCGCACTCAACAACCCGGTCGCATTCCGCTTCGCTCCACAGGTAGTATCACATTTTTCATTTCATTTCATTACAGCACAAACGGTTTGATTTGTTTGATCGTAGCTAGCTACATAGCTAGCTACATAGCCGTCTGTGTATCAAAGATAATTGTGTAGTCTAGAGCGATTTTCTAGGTTAGCTAGCCAGCTATTGTCGTTCTTTTAACGCAACGTAACGTAATCAACACTGCTAGCTAGCCAGCTAGCCCCGAATAGCAGCACTGTAGAAACTACTACACTCAACGGAACGACTTGATTAGTGTAGTGTCAACAACGCAGCCACTGTCAGCTAGCCTACAAAGTCAACAACGCAGCCACTGCCAGCTAGCCTACTTCAGCAGTACTGTATCATTTTTAATAATTTTAGTCAATAAGATTCTTGCTACGTAAGCTTAACTTTCTGAACATTCGAGACGTGTAGTCCACTTGTCATTCCAATCTCCTTGCATTAGCGTAGCCTCTTCTGTAGCCTGTCAACTATGTGTCTGTCTATCCCTGTTCTCTCCTCTCTGCACAGACCATACAAACGCTCCACACCGCGTGGCCGCTGCCACCCTAATCTGGTGGTCCCAGCGCGCACGACCCACGTGGAGTTCCAGGTCTCCGGTAGCCTCTGGAACTGCCGATCTGCAGCCAACAAGGCAGAGTTCATCTCAGCCTATGCCTCCCTCCAGTCCCTCGACTTCTTGGCACTGACAGAAACATGGATCACCACAGATAACACTGCTACTCCTACTGCTCTCTCTTCGTCCGCCCACGTGTTCTCGCACACCCCGAGAGCTTCTGGTCAGCGGGGTGGTGGCATAGGGATCCTTATCTCTCCCATGTGGTCATTCTCTCTTTCTCCCCTTACCCATCTGTCTATCGCCTCCTTTGAATTTCATGCTGTCACAGTTACCAGCCCTTTCAAGCTTAACATCCTTATCATTTATCGCCCTCCAGGTCCCCTCGGAGAGTTCATCAATGAGCTTGATGCCTTGATAAGCTCCTTTCCTGAGGACGGCTCACCTCTCACAGTTCTGGGCGACTTTAACCTCCCCACGTCTACCTTTGACTCATTCCTCTCTGCCTCCTTCTTTCCACTCCTCTCCTCTTTTGACCTCACCCTCTCACCTTCCCCCCTACTCACAAGGCAGGCAATACGCTCGACCTCATCTTTACTAGATGCTGTTCTTCCACTAACCTCATTGCAACTCCCCTCCAAGTCTCCGACCACTACCTTGTATCCTTTTCCCTCTCGCTCTCATCCAACACTTCCCACACTGCCCCTACTCGGATGGTATCGCGCCGTCCCAACCTTCGCTCTCTCTCCCCCGCTACTCTCTCCTCTTCCATCCTATCATCTCTTCCCTCTGCTCAAACCTTCTCCAACCTATCTCCTGATTCTGCCTCCTCAACCCTCCTCTCCTCCCTTTCTGCATCCTTTGACTCTCTATGTCCCCTATCTTCCAGGCCGGCTCGGTCCTCCCCTCCCGCTCCGTGGCTTGACGACTCAATGCGAGCTCACAGAACAGGGCTCCGGAAGGCCGAGCGGAAATGGAGGAAAACTCGCCTCCCTGCGGACCTGGCATCCTTTCACTCCCTCCTCTCTACATTTTCCTCCTCTGTCTCTGCTGCTAAAGCCACTTTCTACCACTCTAAATTCCAAGCATCTGCCTCTAACCCTAGGAAGCTCTTTGCCACATTCTCCTCCCTCCTGAATCCTCCTCCCCTCCCCCCTCCTCCCTCTCTGCAGATGACTTCGTCAACCATTTTGAAAAGAAGATCGACGACATCCGATCCTCGTTTGCTAAGTCAAACAACACCGCTGGTTCTGCTCACACTGCCCTACCCTGTGCTCTGACCTCTTTCTCCCCTCTCTCTCCAGATGAAATCTCGCGTCTTGTGACGGCCGGCCGCCCAACAACCTGCCCGCTCGACCCTATCCCCTCCTCTCTTCTCCAGACCATTTCCGGAGACCTTCTCCCTTACCTCACCTCGCTCATCAACTTATCCCTGACCGCTGGCTACGTCCCTTCCGTCTTCAAGAGAGCGAGAGTTGCACCCCTTCTGAAAAAACCTACACTCGATCCCTCCGATGTCAACAACTACAGACCAGTATCCCTTCTTTCTTTTCTCTCCAAAACTCTTGAACGTGCCGTCCTTGGTCAGCTCTCCCGCTATCTCTCTCAGAATGACCTTCTTGATCCAAATCAGTCAGGTTTCAAGACTAGTCATTCAACTGAGACTGCTCTTCTCTGTATCACGGAGGCGCTCCGCACCGCTAAAGCTAACTCTCTCTCCTCTGCTCTCATCCTTCTAGACCTATCGGCTGCCTTCGATACTGTGAACCATCAGATCCTCCTCTCCACCCTCTCCGAGTTGGGCATCTCCGGCGCGGCCCACGCTTGGATTGCGTCCTACCTGACAGGTCGCTCTTACCAGGTGGCGTGGCGAGAATCTGTCTCCTCACCACGCGCTCTCACCACTGGTGTCCCCCAGGGCTCTGTTCTAGGCCCTCTCCTATTCTCGCTATACACCAAGTCACTTGGCTCTGTCATAACCTCACATGGTCTCTCCTATCATTGCTATGCAGACGACACACAATTAATCTTCTCCTTTCCCCCTTCTGATGACCGGGTGGCGAATCGCATCTCTGCATGTCTGGCAGACATATCAGTGTGGATGACGGATCACCACCTCAAGCTGAACTTCGGCAAGACGGAGCTGCTCTTCCTCCCGGGAAGGACTGCCCGTTCCATGATCTCGCCATCACGGTTGACAACTCCATTGTGTCCTCCTCCCAGAGCGCTAAGAACCTTGGCGTGATCCTGGACAACAAACTGTCGTTCTCAACTAACATCAAGGCGGTGGCCCGTTCCTGTAGGTTCATGCTCTACAACATCCGCAGAGTACGACCCTGCCTCACACAGGAAGCGGCGAAGGTCCTAATCCAGGCACTTGTCATCTCCCGTCTGGATTACTGCAACTCGCTGTTGGCTGGGCTCCCTGCCTGTGCCATTAAACCCCTACAACTCATCCAGAACGCCGCAGCCCGTCTAGTGTTCAACCTTCCCAAGTTTTCTCACGTCACCCCGCTCCTCCGCTCTCTCCACTGGCTTCCAGTTGAAGCTCGCATCCGCTACAAGACCATGGTGCTTGCCTACGGAGCTGTGAGGGGAACGGCACCTCAGTACCTCCAGGCTCTGATCAGGCCCTACACCCAAATAAGGGCACTGCGTTCATCCACCTCTGGCCTGCTCGCCTCCCTACCACTGAGGAAGTACAGGTCCCGCTCAGCTCAGTCAAAACTGTTCGCTGCTCTGGCTCCCCAATGGTGGAACAAACTCCCTCACGACGCCAGGACAGCGGAGTCAATCACCACCTTCCGGAGACACCTGAAACCCCACCTCTTTAAGGAATACCTAGGATAGGATAAAGTAATCCTTCTCACCCCCCCCCCCCTTAAAATATTTAGATGCACTATTGTAAAGTGGTTGTTCCACTGGATGTCATAAGGTGAATGCACCAATTTGTAAGTCGCTCTGGATAAGAGCGTCTGCTAAATGACTTAAATGTAAATGTAAATGGTGTGTAGACTTTCACTAGGCACTGTAGATTGCATTTATTTCCTATGGGGAGGACATCAAGTATCACAGGATATGTATGTGGCTGATTCCACATGGTTGGTTGATTGGCTGCAGGCTAAAGAATGCTTGGATCGGTACAGTATGCCACATTTAGCTTCATTAAAGTAATAATGATTACCAAGTACATGAGGTATAGTCACTGACATGGTCAGTTCAAATAACAGAAATAAACTGTACATCTCAGAGATAATATTGTACATCTCAGAGTGTACTGGAAGAAGATAATAAAGAGGAATGATGAGGAGTAAAGGTCTTGTAGGGAGAGAAGAGCTCTGTGAATACAGATGAAGGATGTGAACACTTGGTGAAAGATCCACTTGCGGCTAAATTTCAGCATCCTAGCAGAGGTTTTTGGCTAAAATGTCCTGGTACTGGGTGAAGTTCATGATTTGTATTTGTATTTATTATGGCTCCCCATTAACTGCTGCCAAGGCAGCACCTACTCTTTCTGGGGTCCAGCTAAATTAAGGCAGTTATAATGATGACGTTGACCTTAACAAGGGCCCCAGGCCCAGTGGAAGCAAAATAGCCCCATAACATCAAAGATCCACCACCATATTTTAGAGTAGGTAATGGGGTTATTTTCTGCTTATGTATTTTCAATTCGATGCCAAACCCACCACGGGTGTGAGCTCTATTTTCATGCATCTGAGCAAAGCACTGGTTCCAATACAAGTGGCAATTACGTTTAGCAAATTCCAGGAGCCTCATGTATCAGTGTTGCGTACGAACAGAAATGTTGGTGAACAATGCATGCAATCATTTCTAAGCAAAGTCTGGGAATTATCCATTTGTACTGATACTTGAGAATGTGTTGGATTTATCAATTTGTACTGACACTTGAGAATGTGTTGGATTTATCAATTTGTACTGGTAGTTGAGAATGTGTTGGATTTCTGAATTTGTACTGATACTTGAGAATGTGTTGGATTTATCCATTTGTACTGATACATGAGAATGTGTTGGATTTATCCATTTCTACTGACACTTGAGAATGTGTTGGATTTATCAATTTGTACTGATACTTGAGAATATTTCATTGGCATCTTGTGCCAATGAAATACCATCCACCAAATGGAGAAAGGATTGACATACAGTACTGGACCAAATCATAAACTATGAAGAAACAAATAAAATACATGAATAGTTTATTCATGTATTCATTTTATAGAAACTTAAGCTTCTAATCGTTTTTTCAGGGTGCTATTGAATTCATAAACATGAAACCATTTAAGCCTAATTGAAAAATAAAGTAAATTAGAAATAGAGTGGAATGTAAGGTTGGAGGCAATTGAGTTAAACCAGTTAAATAATATAAAAGGCAAACACTGAGGCATTGTGACTTGTCCAAAATGGCAAATCTTGCATTGCTGGAGGATCTGGCACAAGCTGCATTACGCAAGGAGCGTGTTTTCAATGAGGGTGCAGATCGTTTTGCTGAGAGCGACGCTTGGCTTATTAGTAGATTTCGTTTTCCAAGGCATATTTTATTGTATCCATGCAACCAACTCTCTCCATTATTAGAAATTGGAGACGAAACGCCCCAATGCCACCCCAGTGCATACCCAAGCCCTTTCCACCCTAGGACTTTTGGCCACTGGAACATTCCAACGGGAGATTGCGGATCGGTCTGGCATTTCACAACCAACCATGAGCCAGATATTGCCTGCAGTCCTCCCTGGCATAATTTTATTGACCCCACAATACACACAGTTTCCGTACACTGCTGTGCAACAGGGCAGAGTGAAAAGGGATTTCCATACCATAGCTGGATGTCATTGTCATTGGAGCAGTTGACTGCACCCACATCGCAATGAAAGCACCATCATTGAACGAATTCAACTTCGTCAACAGAAAAGGCTTCCATTCTGTCAATGTGCAGGTCATCTGTGATTCACATTTGTCTTAAATGTAGTGGCCAAATGGCCATGTGGGACACATTATCATCCATTGTGCAGAACAGATCAGTCGGCCTTAACCTCCAGGAAGGAGCTGTTGAGGATGGATGGCTTATTGGTAAGTGACTTATGTTTTATTTACAAGGTTTTATTTGCCATGTCGGACCTCTACTAGGAAACAATATCTGACTGTTGTGCTCATAACTGCAGGAGACAGGGGGCTACCCATTAAAAACATGGCTGATGACTCCGCTCACAAACCCCTCAAACCAACAAGAGGCAAGCTACAACCAAGCCCACGCATACACAAGAACAGTGGAGCGCACCATAGACCTGCTGAAAGGGCGTTGGCTGTGCTTGTCTGGGACAGGAGGAAGACTGCAACACCAGCCTAGCAAGGTTTGCCTCTGAAATGACATTCCTTCAAATGCCATTACATGAATGTAATACAATGTGCAAATTCCTTTTTAGGTTTGCTACATTGTCAAGGCTTGCAGTGTGCTCCACAACATTGCAATCAAAAATGGCATTCCACTGAATGATCCACCCAGACCCGATGAGCCCATGCCTGACAGGGAGTGTTTCCCACCACCCATAGCCCTGGCACTGAGGACAAGAGTAAATATCATACAACGGTTTTAGATATTTGTTCTTCCAAATATAGTAATCAAATCGACAAGGAAAACACATTTACATTGCACAATAATTTATTGTCTTACATGTTTGACACAATCAACAAGTTCTTTCAATGATTGATTTCTCTCTCTCAGGCCGTTGCATACATCCTCCAGCTGCTGTTTGAGTCCAATAATTGATGTGTTGATCTCTTCTTGTTGTCCCCCCCCCCCCCTGTGAGTCTGGCCAAAATTATGGATCGCGGGAAAAGAGCAGGAATTGGCTTTTGTAGGCTACAGTCCAAGATATGTCTTCCAATGGTGTGACTACTGTTGGCATCCAAAGGTTATCCAACTTGTATACATGCTTGGAGGTAAGGATGACAGCACTTACTATTGATATCTACAGTTGAAGTTGTAAATTTACATACACTTAGGTTGGAGTCATTAAAACTCATTTTTCAACCACTCCACAAATGTTTTGTTAACAAACTATAGTTTTGGCAAGTCGTTTAGGACATCTACTTTGTGCATGACACAAGTCATTTTTCCAACAATTGTTTACAGACAGATTATTTCACTTGTAATTCACTGCATTACAATTCCAGTGGGTCAGACGTTTACATACATTAAGTTGACTGTGCCTTTAAACAGCATGGAAAACTCCAGAAAATTATGTCAAGGCTTAGAAGCTTCTGACAGGCTAATTGACATCATTTGTGTCAATTGTAGGTGTGCCTGTGGATGTATTTCAAGTCCTACCTTTAACTTCAGTGCCTTTTGGATTGACATTTTCGGAAAATCAAAAGAAATCAGCCACGACCCCAGAAAAAACATTGTCGATCTCCACAAGTCTGGTTCATCCTTGGGAGCAATTTCCAAATGCCTGAAGGTACTACGTTCATCTGTCAAACAATAGTTCGCAAGTATAAACACCATGGGACCAGGCAGCCGTCATTCCTCTCAGGAAGGCAACAATGTAAAGGCAACGCTACCAAATACTAATTGAGTGTATGTAAACGTCTTACCCACTGGGAATGTGATGAAATAAATAAAAGCTTAAATAAATAATTTTCTCTACTGTTACTCTGACATTTCACATTCTTAAAATAAAGTGGTGATCCTAACTGACCTAAGACATGGAATTTTTATGAGGATTAAATGTCATGAATTGTGAAAAACTGAGTTTAAATGTATTTGGCTAAGGTGTATGTAAACTTGACTTCAACTGTAGATAGCGCATTGATGTGAATAAATACTACTGCTCTCTCATTTAGCTATTGGCGCCTTATGGATTGTGGTTGTTGTGGATGGCTGTTCACAAATCTAAATGTGTATTTGAACCCAATAATGGTTGAATTGAAGAAGTTTAAGCTGCCTATCAATCATTGTATTTGAAACCGGTGGACAGCCAGTGAAAAATTAGCTCTTGCAACAGCTGCATGGTGTGGATCCAAGCCTATGGAATACAAGTGGGGATTTTTTTTTCATC
The DNA here is from genome assembly GCF_021184085.1 of Oncorhynchus gorbuscha. Taxonomy (NCBI): domain Eukaryota; kingdom Metazoa; phylum Chordata; class Actinopteri; order Salmoniformes; family Salmonidae; genus Oncorhynchus; species Oncorhynchus gorbuscha. Next base: position 45,096,361 of record NC_060186.1, read on the forward strand.
AGTAGTGCTCAAAGCATGCCATTTCATGAGTGCAGCATTTATTTTTCAACTCTAATCAATGAGCCCAATTAGTTCTCCATGACAACAAATTCATAAACAACAGAGTAGGGCTGGTAAATAAGTCCTTAGTTTTGGGGTCATGCTCAGGTAAACAATTTGGCTAATCTATACGTCCAAGTCATATTCTTGAAAATTAAGGGCTAAACATTTTTTTGGAATGACTGGAATTCTGATAGACTTTGGTTTTTAATGTCAGAATATAATTTAATCGTATTATTATATGTAGTAGGAAGCGATGGGTTAGAAGAAGCCTACATAACCAATCGATAAAGTAAATGTTTACATCCTTATATTGCCAGCTATGTTAACTTGTAACATTGATTCATCCTGCAATCGATGTCGTTCAATTGGTAATATACATTTTTGTGTTTTTCTAATGCCTCTGAAGGGGAAAGTAATCTAAAAGTAACCGAATGTAATCAGATTATGTTACTGAGTTTGGGTAATCCAAAATTTACGTTACTTATTACAATTTTGGACAGGTAACTAGTAACTGTAACAGATTACATTTAGAAAGTAACCTACCCAACCCTGGAAATGAGAATAAATGGGAGCTCAACCTCTCTAAATGTAACCTCAAGTCTCTCTCCCAATCCTCCTCTAACTGGGACACATGCGCCCTATACCAGCTCCTACCTCACAATACTTTAATAGATCCAAGACTTTCTCAAGCCTTCACAGTCTGGTTGGGTTACCAACACATCTCCAAACTCCTGGGCCACACCCACCATTAGGATCCCAGGGTGCCCAGCCTCTCAGCCTTCAACTCATCAACTGGCGGTGGTGGAGCACCCTAACCCCTTTCTCCCCCTATTGCTACCTCTGCCGGACAATGGGGCCAACATGATGGAGCTCCTCGTCACCTCTACTTATGTAATACCCAGACCTAAGCTGCCTCATTTTGAAATTGGGCAAGAGAGTGATTTCACCCTCTTGAACATGGCCTTAGACAGTATCCTATGTAACCATGGCCACCTCTCAGAACAGTGCAAGTTTCAAGTGCTCCTGGATCATCTGAAAATGCCAAGTGCACAGCAACTGGCAAAGTAATACATGTACGACACTAGGCCATACACCTCAGCTCTCAATGCCCTAAATGTCAAGTATGGACAGCCCCGTCAGCTCGTCCAGTGTGATATTGGCAACATTCTCAATGCGTCACGTGAAGGTAAGAATTTGCTTTCTCCATCCAATCCTTTATAGGCATGCTGCAGACATTGGAAGGTCACCAGGGTGCTGAGTTCAAATGTGCAAAAGCAACTGGTTAAATTGTCACCTGAATACCGTGATTGGGTTTATTAAGAGCTGCTTGACTCATGGTCTCTTAGAGTAGGACAAACCTATACCCTCCAGACCCTGTCTGGCTGGTTGCAGGTGTAAGCAAGGGCCGGAAGACTCTCACAGAGCCTCTGTTCTCTACCAGGACAAGCGGGTGGTTAACCGGAAAGAATCATGGTGCCTGGGTACCACCATGTTCCTGACCAGTGAACATGAACACACACAAGCCAGTTACAGATCTCCTCGTGGTAAGCAGCAACAATCGAATCAAAACAAGCCCAAGTTTGAATTCCATTGTCCTTACTGTGAAGGGGAAGAACACTTCTCAGGCTCATGAAGGAATGCACCCTAAAAAACCTATGCAACACCAGCATGGAGGTAAACCTCACTGTGCTACATGAGGTCATACCGCAAGAGAACAGGAGCGTCCTTATGGTCAGCACCGACAAAGCCGAGACTGGTGTCCTCTACCTTGACTGCCCAAACCGCTCAGCATTAGTAATGTTAAAACTGGTCAGACTAATCTTAAATCATGGTTAAGAGGCGATGGAGACCTTTCCCATCTTTACTACGGCTCTGAACGTTCCTTCATTCTCCCTGCTGCTGTCTACTGCTTTGGGTTAGAGGGTGAATCAGAGGTACTGAGCCTTCAAACTATTCGTCAAGATGTACTCCAAGAAAGCAGAGCTTCTGTGTCATTCACCATATCCCCTGAAGGAGACAGGGGCACCTGGCATCAAGTCCACAGTGCAGTCACAGCAGACAGTATCTGCCTAGTGGAGCACACCTCCCCTTCTGACATGCTTCAGAGGAAGTTCCCACAACTGAAGGTCATGCCGCTGCCAAAGATCCACAGGCCACGGCCTCTATTGCTCATAATCTATACCTGCTGGTCCCCATTGAGCCAGTCCATACTGGCCTTGTGGGAGGCCCTGTCGCTGTCCACACCTTGCTAGGTTGGGCTGTGCAGGGCCCAGCAAGCCTGATGTCACACACATGTCCAGCAATGCCTATTCGCTACCATTGCTTCCCCAGCCACTGAATTCCTTAAGAATGTACAGAAGCTATTTTAGATGTACACATTCCCTCATTGGAAAGGAAGTCACATGTTCCAAACAAGATCAGTGTGTCTTGAATCTCCTGGAGGAAAAGACCACAATAATCTTGGTGGATGTGCTCCAGAGATATGCAATGCCTCTACTCTGGGCCCCCATGAGCCCACAGCTGCATGTTACAAAACAACCAGTGATGCCTTCCATTCATGGCACTGAGCGTCGGTTGCTAAAGAACCCAAGGCTGGCCAAAGTCCACCATTAGGAGATACAGAAGCTGGTAACCTCAGGCTGTCGCCAAACTTACTCTTGATCCGGAGTAACGATCCCTGGAATCATGTTACCTGCCACGCCACCTCTTTGAGCAACACAGCGGAAAATTCAGACTAGTGTTCAACCTAGCTCCTGGTGAAGGGGACACTGCAAGACACCTTCCTGTGAAGTGCAAGCCAACTCCACCTCATCCCCCAGTGACAGGAGTCCGATCCTCAGTGTTCCAACAGCATGCAGCTGTGGGCTCATGGGGGCCCAGAGTAGAGGCATTGCATACCTCCTTCCTGCAATTGCTATTCATGCACGCCACCCTCCAACAGAACCACCACCCATGGTGCTCCATGCGGCGGCAGTACCACTCCCATTCATCATCCGCCTACCTGACCTGGACCCAGTCACGGCAACATAGCCAAATCCTGGCTGACCCTTTCTGGGCAAACATCAAACCCTACTTCAGACTGGTGGCCTGTTTGATTAACTTGCCTGAGGTTGACCTAGATCAAAGCATGGCCTAGATCAAACCAGGCCCGTTTGCAGAGCCCCTGAGGAGTAAGAGCAAAATCAGCAGAGACCACTTTTAGCTGTAGAAAAGGCTAACGTTAACCGTCTCTTTTTAATTGCACTAACTATCCCTTTAATTGCAGTTACCTCTGAGCCATAGATCGTAACGTATCAGTCCTCAATGGCACTGCCCATGTTATACAGGCTTTTGGACACTAGAAACTAGAGGTTGACCGATTAAATCGGAATGGCCGATTAATTAAGGCCGATTTCAAGTTTTCATAACAATCGGAAATCGGTGTTTTTGGGCGCCGATTTGCCGATTTAAAAAAAAGAAAAAAGAAAAAGTTATACCTTTATTTAACTAGGCAAGTCAGTTAAGAACACATTCTCATTTTCAATGACGACCTAGGAACGGTGGGTTAACTGCCTTGTTCATTGGCAGAACAACAGATTTTCACCTTGTCAGCTCGGGGGATCCAATCTTGCAACTTTACGGTTAACTAGTTCAACGCAATAACGACCTGCCTCTATCTCGTTGCACTCCACAAGGAGACTGCCTGTTACGCGAATGCAGTAAGCCAAGGTAAGTTGCTAGCTAGCATTAAACTTATCTTATAAAAAAACAATCAATCATAATCACTAGTTAACTACACATGGTTGATGAAATTACTAGATATTATCTAGCGTGTCCTGCGTTGCATATAATCTGACTGAGCATACAAGCATACAAGTATCTGACTGAGCGGTGGTAGGCAGAATCAGGCGCATAAACATTCATTCAAACAGCACTTTCGTGAGTTTTTCCAGCTGCTCTTCATTGTGCGTCAAGCATTGCGCTGTTTATGACTTCAAGCCTATCAACTCCCGAGATCAGGCTGGTGTTACCCGAAGTTAAATGGCTAGCTAGTTAGCGCGCGCTAACTAGAGGGACGGAAGCTATACTGTTACACTGGCAATACTAAAGTGCCTATAAGAACATCCAATAGTCAAAGGTTAATGAAATACAAATGGTATAGAGGGAAATAGTCCTATAATTCATATAACTACAACCTAAAACTTTTTTCCTGACTCATGTTAAAAGGAACCACCAGCTTTCATATGTTCTCATGTTCTGAGCAAGGAACTGAAACGTTAGCTTTCTTACATGGCACATATTGATTGCACTTTTACCAATATGTGCCAATATGTTAATTGGTCTTATTAGTTTAGTGCCAAGCCACCCAAGCAGTAGTAAAAAACCTCTCCAGGATTTATCATTTTATTTCTGTTATCTGTGTATCCAATACCCAACTGTGAGTAACCCACAATACTGTTTACATTTTCCTTTCTGTTTGATGTTTCAGTTAATGTGCATCTAAAGATGCACTGTTGGGAATAGTGGTAGAATGTTTGATGTTATACGGAAAGTAATGTTGGGTATGCCTTAAAATGTATCTATTTGTAAATGCTTTGGGGAAAATGATGGTTTATGATTTGACTACTGGCTCTGAGATTTTGTTGGAATGCTGATGACAGGGAATAATATTATTGTGTTTATTATATATGGTCATGTGGAATATTCATATTATTTTTTAAATGTACAATCTACTTGCAGAGAAGCCACTCAACATTTTACATTACATTCAGTCACTTAACAGACTCCCATCCAGAGCGACCCACAGAAGCAACCAGGGTCAATGCCCTGGCACAGACAGATCTCGCACAAGCTAAAAAACAGGAACCCAAACCAGCCCAATCTCCCAACTGCCAGGTCACCAACACTCCGAGACCAACCGCCAGGACACCAGCCCTCCCACAGTTCTTGAGAGCTTCCCCTCAACCATCAGAAACCGTCCCCCTGCCCCCAAAATCATGATAAAATGATTCCATTGTATAATTATTCCATTCCATGCATGTGTACAAAAACCTGTGCGGCATCAAGCAAACAGGCATTAGCTGTAACAAAGTTGCCCCTCAGTGTCATTCAAACATACTTTTTGCTTTGTTTTATTTTGACTTTATTTTTGTACTTTTATGTTTGACCATCATTCTATCCCCCACCCAGCAACTCCACTCCCACTTCCACAATTCCAATTCCACATCCCAACGCTCAGCCCATCCCACCCATCTCTGCTGGCCACCTCTTCGGATTACACGCCATATATCTTTCAACTATGCTATGTTTAACATACAATTTGAATCTATCTAATTAAATAAAATCCACAGATTGCAAGTTGAAGATAAATACTTTTACTAAGAGTATTAGTAATTGACTGACCAGGTCTCTCCAGATCTCCTAACAACGCTATTTCCAAACTCAATTTTAGATGAATGTTTTTCTACCTCATTCAGTGCACTAGTTAAATAGGCAATCTGCCTTAACAGTAGTGTTTGCTCATCTTTATCATGGTGTCAATAATTTCGGGCCCAACTGTACGTCTGCCCACAGAGTCAAATGGGGACGATGAGATGTGAATTTTCGAAGGAATGTAAAGGAAAGAAGAGCGGGAGAACCCTCAGAGCAATCAATCTTGCAGTCTCTTAAATCAAAACTTCTAGCCATTTATAGCACGGCAGTATCCCATTTTAATTCAATTATAAAAATGCATTAAAAATATATTACAGGCAGGATGCAGTTTAATGAACCATGTTTACTTGGGAATATTATTTAATGAAACTCCTGCAAGGCCGAGCCCCATTGTTAGAATGGGACTTGGGAAGAGGGGCTCACGAGAAACCAAATGAAAAGGTTTCATATGGATTAGTGAATAGGTGCATCTATTAACGCAGGCTGAAAACGGTGACCACCTTCTTTGGCTTGTTTTCAGGACAATATCTCTCAGTTCAGGCAAAAGATTACTGTCATCATTCTTCAAACTTCACATTTCTCTAGTATCTGCTACTTATCGTGATGAACGATATCAGAGAAGTGTCCACGATAAGTGCTCGGTTTGGTCGGTGTTGATAATTTTTGTTTTATCGTTTCACCTCTCGTCAGCATTCACCTTGGTCCTCTACTACGTAAATCCCTTCCAGCCCACAGGCTACACTACACCAGACAAGCAGCAACAGGCCATTGTAGCAAAGACTGTGGCTGTTTTTCCAAGTGGCACCCTATTCCGTACATAGTGCAATACTGTTGACCAGAGCCCATAGAAAGTAGTGCACTAAGTAGTGAATAGGGTGCCATTTGGGACAAACTCTGTTGTGAGTCCACCTCAGTGTTAGATGGGATCATAATATGCACAGGATTGGGCATCTATATTTCATGAACAAATTATGAAATCATGACAATGTGCATCATTTTTTGTTTGATTCACCCATATAGGATAACCGCTCCTTGTGAATCCAACCATTAGAAGAAAGAAACGTGAACAGTTGGCACAAATAAACCCCCCAAACAGTGCCTTTACTGATTCCTTGCATTGTAAAGATGCTACATTTGGCATAAAGCCTAAATTTGAAATATTGAAAGATCCTAATACATTTGTGGGTGTACTATTCCTGCCATTATGCATATTATGTTGGCCTGAATGGTTATGAGATAGTTCAGGCATGATTCTAATCTATTTTAGTCTATTAATCAAAGCCCAATTTTTCTGTGATTAAAAACATTTATGGTTTAGATTTCTAGATTAAGATGTACAGTATATGCAAGGGAATATCAGTGCAAAATTAAACATGTATCCAGTAGAAGCTTTGATTGCACCAGGGACAACTGATGCTTTGAAGCAGAAAATCTCAAACCAATCACAATTCACCAACTAATGAAACCACTCAATATTATCCCGCATCCTCTGAGGCCACTGTATTCATACAACTACTGCATGTAGTCAGAGGCGCTACTCTGGCAAAAGTGACCATTTTATTTCAGAGCCTAAATGGTAAACTTGAGGAAGACAATGAGAAGAACAGGCCCTTGACACATTCCCTATCTAATTGTTTTAAAAAAAAACATTGATATTAATATATCATTTTCTAACTTCAAAGGATTTCAATATTAGGTTATTGCACATAACAGGACTGTGTACTTACCCTCTGAAGACTGTATTAGGGCCATTGCAATAAGCCAGCAGAAGGTTGGTAGTTTCCACAGAGAGCATGCCATAGTGCCTTGTGTAGATGGTTTCTGCATGATTTGGTAGCGATGACTGGGGGTTAAAGTCCAGGCAAACAGCTCTCAAAGATGTTCATCCTTGGTCCTCTCACCTGAAAGGCAAAGGAAGGGATACATTCTTCTCATATTCAAAAGTCCAGTGGTGTCAGTCAGTCTTGAATTTCACACAATATGTACCATCCTCATTTAACATCCTCCTCAAAACTTCAGTTCTGATGCTGCTCTGTGTGCTTTAGTTTGTTCGTTGTGACATTTTTGAAAACCAAACTGTAAAATGCTACAAATCCAGACCAGCTAGTAAAAAAAAAGCCACAAAGTCAATAATCCAGAGGAGGGAAATCCCTTAATGGAAGCTAAGTGCTGAGTGACCATTCAATAGGGGTGGGCCTAGTTGCTGCTACTACTCAGAGGTCCCGCTTTCACCTCCACATGACCAAGAGCTAGCAGTGCTCACAGAGTTATCTGCTGCCCCAAACAAACAAACAAGCTAGCCAAATGGTGTCTCTCCACACAGTTGTTCTGAGTGAACACAACCAAGTTATCATGAGTAACTCCTCCCACCCCAAAATCCCTCACCGGTCACTCACATAGGCTGAATTTGTTGGTTTGTTTTCTTGCTACTACAAAGGAAAATAGCAAGCTGTCATGGATACAGCGCACAACCGACTGGGGGGCTTGCTGGGTGAAACCAAAATGCCTTACCTGGAAGCTCATGCGTGGTGCGTGCACTCCTAATGGATCCCCTTTGTCTGCATGTTTACACTCACTAGCTGCACCCGTCCTCATCTCCCCTCAACCATTATCACATTCACCCAGGGACCCACCATCACTCGGGTAACAAGGCACACAGGACCCCAGTAGAACCTTTTCTTTTCTTTTGCCTTTTGAGAAGTCAAAAACAACTCCACTCTTATTTTTCTGTTTGCTACACTGCCCCAAAGGCCAGAATCACAATATTCTTCTAGATGCTGTAAGTACTTGTAGTTGCATTCTTGTCAGCCAGTCACAATAACACTACAGAAACATTTATGGTGATGAAATCTATTTGTAAAATATTGCACAAATCTGATACAAAACCTATCTGTGTGCATTCGCTTGCATAAAGTTACTGGTCATTGCATGCGGCATCAAAACAGATATATCAAGGAATGTGATTATAGTTAGTGAATTCTTAAGACCACTGTAAACCAGATCTGAGTCTGAACAATATTACAGTACATTGTGTGTGTAACCGGGGTGAAATGGCTAGTTAGTTAGCGGTGCATGCTAGTAGCGTTTCAATCGGTGACGTCACCCACTCTGAGACCTTGAAGTACTTTTTTGCCTTGCTCTGCAAGGGCTGCAGCTTTTGTGGGGCAATAGTTTCTTTTTATTTTATTTTCTTACAGGTAATTTGACTGTGAACACATTGTCATTTACAGCAATGACCTGGGGAATAGTTACAGGGGATGAATGAACCAGTTGGAATCTGGGGATGATTAGGTAGCCATGGTGGTATGAGGGCCAGATTGGAATTTAGCCAGGACACCGGGGTTAACACCCCACCGATAAGTGCCATGGGATATTTAAAGACACAGAGAGTCAGGACACCTGTTTACCGTCCCATCCAAAAGACAGTACCCTACACAGGGCAATGTCCCCAATCACTGCCCTGGGGCATTGGTACCATATGCAGGGTACAGTCTTTCGGGTGGGACGGTAAATAGGTGTCATTGAATCTCTGTGTCATTAAATATCCGATGGCACTTATCGTAGGAGTGTGTTCAGAGGGTCCCTGGTTTGAGCCCAGGTTGGGGCAAGGAAAGGGATGGAAGCAAGCCTGTTAGTTTGATTCTATTGACACGGATCACACTGCTGGAGTTGCTGCAGAGAAGAAGGTCAAAGGGGGATGAGTGTAACCACTGTGAATTGGCTAGCTAGCGGTGCACGCTTTGTAGCACTTCAATCGGTGAAATCAGTCGCTCTGAGACATTTAAGTAGGCCCTTGTGCTTCATTTATAAATGTTACATACTCAATATGCCCCAAAATATGCTCCACTTTTCACGCAAAAGTTGCCACTTGTGACTCGTTTCAGGAAACTAGTCATATGTCGCACATCACTACTTCACAGGAGAGGCATTTGAAAGTAAACATATATTGTTTATCGAAATGCATTTTTGGGGACAGAAATGCCTTCTGGAACATGAACTTTCATGTGCCATAAATAACAAACGTGTATTACATCTGTAAATACAAATAACATTGTTAAATAACGAGCCTAGTAGTTTAGCCACGGAAAGGAGGAACCTTCCTGCTAGCCATGATTGGCTGAACTAATAGATGGGCTGGACATGCAGGGCGATGAGTTTGGATTGGTCTGCTATGTAGCATGCTTCTGTTTATAACGTGAGCTGCTCAGTATGTGTTGATAGTCACTTCTACCGCGCTGTTTTTTAAATATATAACTTTAGCCATCGAGAACTACAAAAGTTTTGCTACTTTTCTCAACATTGATGCCCTAATTTAGCAGGCACTATCGACAGATCAGTTGGAAAAAGTGACTTGCTACTGACCATGGTCAGTCTGAACCGGAGTGACTTGACACAATTCTGGCCAAACAAGATGTAGTTATAAATAAAACTTAGTTAAATAGTTCCAGTCTCCTGTGAAGCGTTCATCCATGTTTATGGGTAAGAGGCTATCTACATTTTCAGATATTATACGTTTCTAATTTTGTCAAAGTTGTTTTCATTACAAGTTAAAGCATACTGTTAGCTAGATAGCGAAACCTTATTCAAATCAGAAATCAATTTGCATTCTTAGTTAGAGCCTAATGTTAGCTAGATAACATTGAACCTGGTTGGTTAGCTTTAGCTACCTGGAGATATATACTACAGCTACGACAATGTTTGTATTGGTTGGTAGTAGTATGAGTTGGGATTATGCCGGTCCATGTGTTTAGCTAGCTAGCTAGCTACATGTCTACACAAAACACTTCACCCAAGATGATTCCATGACCCATCAAGCTAGCCAGGTGTGTCTGGGGGTGATTACTGCCATCAATTGTATTTCATGAACATGTGTACATGTCTAGATAATAGTGACCCATCCACTTAGCTAGATGTGTCTGGGGGCTCTTTATAGCATTTTCTTCACATGACCCATCAAAGTGTGTCAGAAAAGCGTAATCTAATAATTATAATCTAATATATCTAATATATATCTAATATATATAAAATGTTTTATCTGCACACTCTGTTTTTTATATTGCTACAATGCAAGTAACCATTTCACTGTACATTATTTTAATTTTTGGAAAAATAACGTTCACAAAGTAAACGGGCTATTTCTTAGAACCAGATGCTAGAATATGCATACAATTGACAGCTTAGAAAAGAAAACACTCTAAAGTTTCCAAAACTGTACAAATATTGTCTGTGAGTATAACAGAACTGATATTGCAGGCGAAAGCCTGAGAAAAATCCAGTCAGGAAGTGACTCTTATTTTGAAACCCCTGTGTTCCTGTGCATCCCTATTGCTCATTGAAAGGGATATCAACCAGATTCATTTTTCTATGGTTTCCCTAATGTGTCTACAGCCACTAGACATAGTTTCAGGGTTTTTAAAAAATGAGTGTGAATGACAACATTGCGTCAGTGGTCAGGTGGTGGCTTTCAGAGTGATTTGTGCGTAATAGACAAAGGCAGCCATTGTTCCTCTCGCTCCTACTGAAAAGCCAATTGTCCCAGTTGATATATTATCGAATAGATATTTGAAAAACACCTTGAGGATTGATTATAAAAAACGTTTGCCATGTTTCTGTTGTCGTGACTGCAATTTCCGGTGGATTTCTCAACAAAACGTGGACAAGAAACGGAGGTATTTCGGCTATAAAAATAATCTTTATGGAACAAAAGGAACATTTGCTGTCTAACTGGGAGTCTCGTGAGTGAAAACATCCAAAGCTCATCAAAGGTAAACGATTGAATTTGATTGCTTTTCTGATTTTCGTGACCAAGCTTCCTGCTGCTAGCTGGACATAATGGTATGTTAGGCTATTGATAAATTTACACAAATGCTTGTCTTGCTTTGGCTGTAAAGCATAATTTCAAAATCTGAGATGACAGGGTGATTAACAAAAGGCTAAGCTGTGTTTCACTATATTTCACTTGTGATTTAATGAATATGAATATTTTCTAGGAATATTTTTTGTCCGTTGCGTTATGCTAATTAGTGTAGTTGATGACAATTCTCCCGGATCCGGGAGGGGTAGTTTCAAGAGGTTAACTTAAGAGACGGTGTACGATGCTGAATGGGTGTAGACAAAGAAGACCTCTCCAGTAAGTGTACCAAAACATTCAAGGCCCATTTTCTCAAAAGTTGAGTTTATCAACTATCAAAGCAGAATTACTTTCCCAATGTTCTTCAACTGCAGTGTATGATATACCATTTTCTAGCTCTGAGTCTCTACTTTTATCCAATGTAAAAAACACAATAAAAATGTTTTCTACATAAGACCGAATCTAGGCGGCCGGTCACATTTATAAAACTGAACTTGACTTCACATGAGAATGTGCTTATCCTCCCACAAACTTTAGACCATGCGTACACACAGTTTGTTGTGGTTACAAAAGTTGTCTAGTAGTAGCCTTGTACAAATGAGGAATATATGATAACACATATTCATAACAAAAAATTGGGTAGGCCTAGTTAAATATAATAACAAGATGCAATAATTTGCCATTAGTGAGAAAAGCGAAAAGCGATTTATCTTTGCATACTACAATAATTAGAAATAGGAATATATATATAATTTTTAATGTCCATGATCATTGCAGAATAAATTCCTCACCTTTTCTCACTGTGATGGTTTCATAGGCTCCTCGCGAAATAGCTTATAGGCCTATAACAAGTTAGGATAACTACCATTCACCCCATCTCTCATTGAATTGGACCCGCTTCACAATTGTAAATAGATAAGCTATTTCAAGTAGCCTATTTTACTCTATGCGAGTTTGATGGTAGATCAGACGGTTCACCTTTTCCATTGACTTTTGTAGGCAATGTCTGAGTACTGTAATGTGACATTTCTAACATAGAAAATATTCCATTTATAAACATAATACACATCATAACCACTGCAGAATAAATTCCTCACCTTTTCTGGTCATGATGAGTTTATATTCCCATAGTAGCCATATACCAAATTGCAATGCGCACCTCCCATTTAATTGGCGTAGGATATTGTAAGTAAACCTTTTTTTTCTCTATGTAACCGACAGCATGTGCGGTTTATAAGATACAGTAGAATTTAATAGGTGAGCAGACAGTTGATATTTTGCATTGAAGTGTTTAGACTCCCGCCTACTATAGTTTAAAAAAAATCAAAATAGACAATGTTTCAAAATTCCCAGGCAGTGGCATATTTATGTTTGAGGAAAATGTGAATACAAAATATTATTGCATTTAAACAATCTATTTACAGGTCCACAACAATTTGCAATTGCTTTCATCTTTCAGAAACAGTTAGATTACACAAACTCCTCCAAAGACATTTGATCAAGTTCGCCATTGCAATTCCTTTCGATACTGTCTTGGCCTAATTCCAATACTTCCAAACTATACAGTAAATAAGGATGTATTGTCACCATAAAAGGTGAGTGATGGGAGTTTTTCAGGTGGTATTATAATACTCATCCACGTGTGCAATTTTATGACAGGTCCGATTTAGAATGGGAAACATGGGTGTGTAGTTTATAAATCTTTAGCAGATATTTAGTGTTACATTTACACAACGGGGGGGGGGGGGTGATAGGGACTGTATGGGACAGAAATGGTCATATTTTCCTACACCAAATCATTTTAGCTACTATGAATGGTATGTTAATCTGTGCAACTATGGTTACTATTTTTGTAGCTAATAGTATTATTATTTTAATGTTAATACTACAGTTGGTATTATTATCATTATTGGTATTATCATGATTATTGAATTAAATTCATGTATTATGATAAGTATAACTGAAACTTGTATCTCATTATGGTAAGTGGTAAAATAAGTATAGCTAATTATCATTTGTAATAGTTTAGCAGATTATAAAAAGATGATCAATCTTTACCTAGCCAAAAGACAAGGAATGTAATACCTATTGTTTACAGTAAACTCACTCTACAACTATAGATGATGTTGTGTGGAAAATGGACTGAGAGGGACAAATTTATTTCTGTGGGAGAAAAAAAAAGATGAGAGAGGTTGAGGGAATATATATATTTATGATGTCCATCCCGTTTTATTTCTATTGCCATATCTTTCAAAAGGTTGTAAGATCAAATCTCTGAGCTGACAAGGCAAAAAACTGTTGTTTTACCCCTGAACAAGGCAGTTAACCCATTGTTCCTAGGCCTTCATTGAAAATAAGAGTTTGTTCTTAACTAACTTGCCTAGTTAAAAAAAAGGGTGATGCTTTGCAGCCACAGAACCTAGACAACATGCCCTAGAGGGAACCATGAATTCTGCTCCGATAATTCTACAGGAGAATGTCAGGCCATCCATCTGTGAGCTGAAGTGCATCTGGGTCATGCAGCAAGACAATGATCTAAAACACACAATCAAGTCTACATGAATAGTTTTCTAATGTCAAAGTCCAGACCTAATCCCAATTGAAACGTTGTGGCAGGGATCGAAACGAGCAGTTCATGTGTGAAAACCCACAAATGTCGCTGAGTTAGTTCTGCACGTGGGCCAGAATTCCTCCACAGCGATGTGATAAACAACTACAGGAATCATTTGGCTGCAGTCATTGCAGCTAAAGGTGGCACAACCAGTAATTTAGTGAAAGGAGGCTTTTACTTTTTCACACAAGGGAATAGGGTGTTGCATAACTTTGTTAGTTAAATAAATAAAACAACCATAATTTTTGTTTATTTGTAAACTCCGGTTCCTTTTATCTTATATTAGGTTTTGGTTGAAGATCTGATAACATTCGGTATAAAGACGTGCAAAAATAGAGAAAATCAGATAGGGGGTCAATTATTTTTCACAGCCCTGTACGTTGTGTCAAGCTGGTTAAAGGGCAAACTGGGAATAGTTATATCTGTGATAGTTTGGAGAAGAGGAATTGTTTAGATTATTTGTGCATCCTCCGCCCAGAGGAAGCTTCGCGGCTCAGGCTCAACCTGTGGCGTGCTTTGCTCTCCGGAAGACGGCGCCGCTCAAAGGCATTATCAGTGGGGTAGCATTGAGGCTAGAGGTAGATCGAATGGAAAATAAAATTCCTGGTGTTTGTGACGCAAGGTGTTTGGTGAGACGTAGACCCAGTGGCAATGGCGAGTTTCTACATGATAAATTCAGGTTAGATTATATTTGCTATTCTGTGAAGGCCTATGTTCCGAACCCACTACGGCACTTAAGGTGCCAAGGATTCGGACATACTGCAGCAGTGTGAAGAAGGAGATCCCATGATGTGAGAAATGTGTATGAGTGTGTCACAGGTTAGAGGTCATCATGGAGTATTATCCCTGAGGGTGCCACTGGAGGGCACCCTTATGTTTCCAGTGTCCAGGCGAGCCTGATAGGGATTATTGGGTTCACCTGGTTTAGGACTATTTTGGGGCCTCTATGGAACTGGGCCGGTTGCTCAGGTCTCTTGTCTTGTTTTGTATTGTACTCATGTGCACTTGTTTTTCCTGTGAATACTTCAGTAATCATTCTGGATTTACCCTCACCTCTGCCTGCTGTGTTTCTCTGTTCCTGGGTCCGAGTTCGTACTAGAGTTATTGTCACAGGAGGGCATAGTCAGAAGGAGTGTACAGTTGGGATAGAGAGAGCACTGTGGGTCAACTGTGGGGGTGCCCATGCAGCTGGGGATCTGAAGTCCCCTGTGAGAGAGAGACAGGTTGAGATTGCCAGAGTTTGAGTTGGGCAGAAAGTTTCCTATGCAGAGGCAGAGAAGAGAGTGGATAATAGCTGAAAGGTGGGCGATTAGACTGGGAGCCAGATCCAGAGAAGATGAGTAAGGTTGGTGGTAAACTGCAATTATGTTAGCACAGCTATAAACTGCTGTTCTGCTTAAAGACGGAATAAAACTGGCCTTCTTTAGACTAGTTGAGTATCTGGAGCATCAGCATTTGTGGGTTTGATTACAGGCTCAAAATGGCTAGAAACAAAGACCTTTATTCTGAAACGTGTTAGTCTATTCTTGTTCGGAGAAATGGAGGCTCTTCCATGTGAGAAATTGCCAAGAAACTGAAGATCTCGTACAAATGTGTACTACTCCCTTCACAGCACTGCGCAAACTGGCGCTAACCAGAACAGAAAGAGGATTGGGGGGGCCCGGTGCACAACTGAGCAAGAGGACAAGTACATTAGTGTCTAGTTTGAGAAACAAACGCGTCAAGTTCTCAACTGGCAGCTTCATTAAATAGAACCCACAAAACACCAGTCTCAACATCAATAGAGAAGAGGCGACTCTGGGATGCTGGCCTTCTAGGCAGAGTTCCTCTGTCCAGTGTCTGTGTTCTTTTGCCCATATTAATATTTTATTTTTATTGGCCAGTCTGAGACATGGCTTTTTCTTTGCAACTCTGCCTAGGAATGCCAGCATCCCGGAGTCGCCTCTTCACTGCCGATAGTGGACAACCTTGTTTTACTCCTCTTGACATTTTAAATCTTTCTGAGAAATAGCCATATTTTACCTTTTTACTCCTAGGGTTACTATACATTCTTTTAACACATTTTACAAGAGATACTCCAACATGTAAATGTTTCAGGCATTTATATATAAAGTCAGTCATACTTTATCAAAATAATAACTAATAACAATATAACTAATGTAAAACATACTGTGCCTGTAAAACGTATATAGGTTAAATACTTTTTTGAAAGAGCACAGTTTGAAAGATATGGCAATAGAAATTAAACGGGATGGACATCATAAATATATTGGAGAGGTTGAGGGAAGAGTTAAAACAAACAACATAAAACTGTTGAAAAATACTGTCCATAAAAAGTTTATAGTATGTATAAGATGGAAATACAGGACTAAATGTTGTTCACTAGTTTACTCCAATTGGGGGAGTAAAGCGTCCCACAATAAGTTGGATAAATTTTGGCCCATTCCTCCTGACAGAGCTGGTGTAACTGAGTCAGGTTTGTAGGCCTCCTTGCTCGCACAAGCTTTCTCAGGTCTGCCCACAAATGTTCTATAGGGTTGAGGTCGGCTTTGTGATGGCCACTCCAATACCTTGACTTTGTTGTCCTTAAGCCATTTTGTCACAACTTTGGAAGTATGCTTGGGGTCATTGGCCATTTGGAAGACCCATTTGCGAACAAGCTTTAACTTCCTGACTGATGTCTTGAGGTGTTGCTTCAACATATCCACATATTTTTCTGCCTTGTGAAGTCATCTATTTTGTGAAGTGCACCAGTCCCTCCTGCAACAAAGCAGCCCAAACAACATAATGCTGCCACCCCCGTGCTTCACGGTTGGGATGGTGTTCTTCAGCTCGCAATCATCCCGCTTTTTCCTCCAAACATAATGATGGTCATTATGGCCAAACAGTTCTATTTTTCCTTCATCAGACCAGAGGACATTTCTCCAAAAAGTACAATCTTTGTCCCCATGTGCAGTTGCAAACCATAGTCTGGCTTTTTTTATGGCGGTTTTCGAGCAGTGGCTTCTTCCTTGCTGAGCGGCCTTTCAGGTTATGTCAATATAGGACTCGTTATACTGTGGATACTTTTGTACCTGTTTCAACCAGCATCTTCACAAGGTCCTTTGCTATTGTTCTGGGATTGATTTGCACTTTTTGCACCAAAGTACGTTCATCTCTTGGAGACAGAATGAGTCTCCTTTCTGAGAGGTATGACGCCTGCCTGGTCCCATTGTGTTCATACTTGCATACTATTGATGGTACAGATGAACGTTGTTCCTTCAGGCGTTTGAAAATTGCTCCCAAGGATGAACCAGACTTGTGAACGTCTACAAAAAAAATTCCTGAGGTCTTGGCTGATTTCTATTCATTTTCCCATGATGTCGAGCAAAGATTCACTGAGTTTCAAGGTAGGCCTTGAAATACATCCACAGGTACACCTCCAATTAACTCAAATGATGTCAATTATCCTATCAGAAGCTTCTATGACATGACATAATTTCCTGGAATTTTCCAAGCTGTTTAAAGTGAAATAATCTGTCTAATAATTGTTGGAAAAATGACTTGAGTCATACACAAAGTAGAAGTCCTGACTGACTTGCCAAAACTATAGTTTGTTACCAAGAAATTTGTGGAGTGGTTGAAAAACGAGTTTTAATGACTCCAACCTAAGTGTATGTAAACTTCCGACTTCAACTGTGTGTGTGTGTGTGTGTGTGTGTGTGTGTGTGTGTGTGTGTGTGTGTGTGTGTGTGTGTGTGTGTGTGTGTGTGTGTGTGTGTGTGTGTGTGTGTGTGTGTGTGTGTGTGTGTGTGTGTGTGTGTGTGTGTGTGTGTGTGTGTGTGTGTGTGTGTGTGTGTGTGTGTGTGTGTGTGTGTATATGGGGATTGGAAGTGATGTAGACAATTACATTGATGGAAGCTACAATCTCTCTGCAACATTAAAGCCCCTACAAAATATATATGTTATTATTATTATTTTTAAGTGGAGCACACCTGAGAAATGCACGGAGCGCTCACACTATAAGGGGACATCGGCTGCGCTGATATACTGATTGAGAAAGGATCAAGTTTTTCTAAGACATGAGACACATTTGATAGAAGTACCGAAACTAACACAAATGCTAGTACCAAACCATTTTTCATGTTATAGTATCGAAAAAGTACAGGAGTTTCACTATACTGTGCAACACTAGCATCCATAGCAGATTGCTAAAACGGTAGCCTACTTTATATGAGTAATATTAATGTAGGTAGACTACTTTCTGGTCACTAATCTGTATATATGCACCTGCCTTTGCACACCAATGCTGATGACTGGTCATTGGTCAACAGTCAAGACGTGAAACTTTTTGGTTCTGAGGCACAGATTAGATTTGTTTTAAACAAGAATTTGTTGCAATGCCATAGGCCTATGTTTGTGACCATATCAAATAAGCAAAAGTATGACTATATAATACAAATGGTAGGCTAGCCTATACACCATGTGTACAAAACATTAAGGACACCTGCTCTTTCCATGACATAGACTGACCAGGTGAATCCAGGTGAAGGCTATGATCCCTGATTGCAGTCACTTGTTAAATCCATTAAATCCAGTTTAGATGAAGGGGAGGGGACAGGATAAAGAAAGATTTTTAAGCCTTGAGACAATTGAGACATGAATTGTGTATATGTGCCATTCAGAGACAAAAGATCATGACTATGATGGACACATTAGAACTTGTGGATATATGGAGGCTTAAAATCTCTGACCTAGTGAAATATACAGTACATGTAGGAGGCTTAATCAAGCTAGCCATCTTGACTACTTTGTTGTTTCCTTTTTTGCTGGCACCTAAAGTTTAAAAAAAAGTGTTGTATAGCGGACAGAATGCGATCACACCACCACCTAATTGGCATCCACATTACTCTTACAGATTTTCCACGTGGTCGGGGATATTGGAAATTGAATCAAAGCCTACTGGATGAAAATGTGTTCTTCACCAAGACAAAATTATTTATAACTGACTTTTTCTTGCATAACACAGGAACTGCAGTAGAGGTCGACCGATTCATTGGAATGGACCTGAGCCGATTTCAAGTTTTGATAACAATCGGAAATCAGTATTTTTGGACACCGATTTGGAAGATTTGTTTTTATAATATACTTTTTTACACCTTTATTTAATCTTTATTTAACTTGGCAAGTCAGTTAAGAACGCATTATTATTTTCAATGATGGCCTAGGAATGGTGGGTTAGCTGCCTCGTTCATGGGCAGAACGACAGATTTTCACATTGTCCACTCGGGGGATTCAATCTTGCAACCTTACAGTTAACTAGTCCAACGCTCTAACCACCTGCCTCTCATTGCACTCCACGAGGAGACTTCCTGTTACGCGAATTCAGTAAGTCAAGGTAAGTTGCAAGCTAGCATTAAAATTATCTTATAAACAACAATCAATCAATCAATCAATCAATCAATCAATCATAATCACTAGTTAACTACACATGGTTGATGATATTACTAGTTTATCTAGTGTGTCCTGCAATGCATTTAATCGATGCGGTGCGTATCGTTGCTCTAATGCGTACCTAACCATGAACATCAATGCCTTTCTTAAAATCAATACACAGAAGTATATATTTTTAAACCTGCATATTTAGTTAAAAGAAATCCAGGTTAGCAGGCAATATTAACCAGGTGAAATTGTGTCACTTCTCTTGCGTTCATTGCACGCAGAGTCAGCGTATATGCAACAGTTTGGGCCGCCTAATTTGCCAGAATTTTACATGAATATGACATAACATTGAAGGTTGTGCAATGTAACAGGAATATTTAGACTAATGGATGCCACCCGTTAGATAAAATACGGAACTTAAACGTGAGCTTCCTTACATGGCACATATTGCACTTTTACTTTCTTCTCCAACACTTTGTTTTTGCATTATTTAAACCAAATTGATTTTATTGATGTATTATATTAAGTTAAAATAAGTGTTCATTCAGTATTGTTGTAATTGTCATAATTACAATTATGATATATTTTTTAATCTGACTATTAATCGATATCAGCTTTTTTGGCCCTCCAATAATCGGCATCGGTATCGGCGTTGAAAAATCATAATCGGTCGACCTCTAAACTGCAGATCCCCTTATTGTATGGTACACTTTCAAATGTGCCTTCAGTGGCCATGCAATTCTCTATTCATCTTTAAAACAAACAATTTCAGCCAAAAGAGATTAGACTAGCAAAGGAAATACAGGAACTAACTTCACAGGTGGATGGCAATAAAAGCTGTACCATAGAGGCACAGAATAACGAAGAAAAACTAAAAGAACTGGAGAAACGTATTCAAGAAAGATTTAGTGTAATATTATACAAATATAGAGAACTGGATGGAAAATTGTGAAAAATGAAGCAAATTCTTTTGACTATTCAACATAAAAATGCTACGAAGAATAATTTACAGAAACTCTGGAGAAAAAAATGGAGTCATCCATGATTCACCGATTTGATACATTATCTTGAAAGAAGCAAAAGATTTTAAGCATACAGCGCCTTCAAAGTATTCACACCCCTTTACTTTTTCCACTTTTTCCACATTTTCTTGTGTTACAGCCTGAATTTAAAATGGATTAAATAGTGGTTTTGTGTCATAAATAGAGATTTTGTATCACTGATCTACACACAATGCCCCATCATGTCAGTGTAATTTTGTTGGTAGAACATTTTTTAAATTTAAAGCTGAAATGTCTTGAGTTAATAAGTAATCAACCTCTTTGTTATGGCAAGCCTACAGTTCAGGAGAAAAATGTGCTTAACAAATTGCATAATACGTTGCATGGACTCATTCCATGTTCAATAATAGTGGTTAACATGATTTTTCAATGACTACCCCGTCCCTCAACCGAGTAGTGAATTTCAGCCACAGATTCAACCACAAAGACAAGGGAAATTTTTTGATGCATCGCAAAGAAGAGCACCAATTTGGTAGATGTGTAAAAATAAAAAAGCAGATGCTGAATATCCCTTTTTTGCATGGTGAAGTTATTAATTAGGCTTTGGATGGTGTATCAATAAACCCAGTCACTACAAAGATACAGGCATCCTTCCAGTTGCCGGAGAGGAACCATTACAGAGTGTAATGGTTGTGATATGAGAAAACTGAGGATGGATCAACAAAATTGTAGTAACTCCACAATACTAATCTAAATGACAGTGTGAAAAGAATGAAGCCTGTAGAGGATAAAAATATTCCACAAGTATTCCTGTTTGCAACAAGGCACTTAAATAATACTGCAGAAAATATGGAAAAAAAATAACTTTTTGTCCTGACTACAAAGAATTTTCTTTGGTGCAAACACAACACATCACCGAGTACAACTTTTCATATGACAGAGCATGAAGAATTGTAGAAAGAATAATGGGCAAATATTGTACAATCCAGGTGCAAAGCTCTTAGAGTTATCCCAAAAGACTCACAGCTGTAATCACTACCAAATGTGCTTCTACAAAGTGTTGACTCAGGGGTGTGAATATTTATGTAAATTTGATATTTCTGTATTTCATTTTCAGTATGTTCTCTTTTTAGTTACCTCCATCTTTACCGAATGATAGTAACTGTAAGGACATTTTTCCTAATAATAGTGTAAAATTCACAAATGTACAAAAATATTTGTGTGAAGGCCAAATTACAGGGGAGGAACTTCATGACAATATTACATATTTTCAGTTCGGAAAAACTCCAGGGCTTGATGGCATATCAGTAGACTTATACAAAAACTTGTTTTATGTACTAAAAGATCCACTATTAGCATGTTGTCACTACTCCTATTAAAATGGTTGACTATCAGATACTCAGCAAGAAGGTCTGATTTCACTATTACTGAAACAGGACCCGGGTGGTAAGTATAAAGATCGAGTCCACTTAAAAAACTGGAGGCCCATTACAACTTCAATGTTGTGATGCAAAAACCCTGGAAAAATGCATAGCAGGTAGAATTAAACAAGGTTTTACCGGATATTATTCATCCTGATCAGACAGGTTTTTTTACGCAAACAATACATTGGAGATAATATAAGTCAATTACTTAAAACAATAGAACACTATGAAACATCGAAGAAACCAGGCCTGGTCTTCATAGCAGATTTTGAAAAGGCCTTTGATCAATTCTAGTCATACTTTATATATAAATGCCTGCACTATTTTAATTGTCAGTCTCTTATGCAATGGCTTAAAGATATGTATAGCAACCCCAGATGTAAAATAGTAAATAATAGTTACTTCTCAGAAAATATTGATTTGTCAAGAGGAGTTTAACAAGGTTGTCCACTGTTTCCATATATGTTTGTTATGGCTATCGGAATGTTAGTTATTAAAATCAAGGGGTTAGAAATCCAGGGTTTAAAAACAAAAATTTCAGTGCATGCCGATGGATCTAATTCTCTTAAGTCCTCAATCTGGATCCCCGCACAGTCTCATTGGCGACATAGATCATTTCTCTAGCCTCTCTGGACTAAAACCTAATTATATGAGTAAGAAATATTTCACTTTATTTGGAAAAGTAAGCCAGGCAAAATTAAGTGTTCTTATTTATATAATGAATACGAGTTTGGGGGGCTAAAATGATGAAATGTTAAAGCATTAAACGTCTCACTAAAAGTTGCAGTCATACAAAAGTTATACTACATCCAAACTCGTTCTGCAGCAGATTAGTAAGAATAGCTCTTCCTCCTGCTGTTCAAAGATGACCTTCTTGCCTTTACCCAAATTACAACCTTTCATTTTTGGTTCATTGAAAATTAAACAAGCAATACGAAGCTGGTTACAATTTACATTTCATCCTCCTGAAAAGCCAGACCAAATATTATGGTTAAACTAAAAATATACTGATTGATGAAAAAAACATTATTTTGGATTTAAAAAAAAGCTAATTGTATTATATTTACTATGAATAAGAATGGGGAAGTTATGTCACACATGCAGCTTTCAAAAATATATTAGAATGTTTGCTCTTTCCAAAATTATAACCAACTGTTTGCAGCATTACCACAGAAATGGAGGAGGCAAGGGAAAAGGGGAGATAGTCAGGAACATTTATTAGAAAATTTATTCTGATATTGTGCCCATGTGGCTTGTTTCTGGTCACAGGTTCAGGAATGGCTGAAAATTCACAAAATTCACAAATTCACAACATAGTATTACAATCTGTGGATACTATGAGATTAGAAAGGTTCAGAATTAATGTAAGACATCACAGCAAAGTTGAAAAATATATGGCACATGGAAAACAAGAGCGGGTGGTTTGCGGAGATAGGTGGGATGGGCTGAGAGTAGCTGAGGGATAAGATTAAAAACTCTTGATCTGTAGTGGCTGGGGCCGAGAGCGCCAGGAATCATGTGTGCCGCATGTGTCTGAATGTGGTGTGTATACTGAACTGTATTTTTGTCATGTAATCCTGTAATACTGTGTGGAAAAGTTCCATATATGTGAAATGTATGTTGCAAAATATCTGTATAAACAAGAGTGTAAAACAAGGTTGCCTTTGTCCTCCGAAGGGGTGGGAGGTGGTGGGGGGATGGGTTTGAAATAAAAAAACAAATAAATAAATAGAGAGGTACGGAATCAATACTGTTACATGTGTATGGGCTAAGATATTTCCTTTTCACAAGCAAGGTGCCATCCCATACAAAATTGAGATGACCTTGAAAGACCACAAACATATTCAGACTTTACTTTTCACAATTGCCTCATGAGGAGCAGGGACGGCTCTCATAGCTTTTTCAATATAGGACAAAATCGTCATAACAGGCACCTAGTTTCCTTTATCTTGAAAATTAAACTACAGTACAACCGAAGAGCACTCAAAAAAGAGAGTTGCACTGAAATCCTTTATGACCTAAAAACACATTTATGCACGATTGTAGTTTTCGTGAAAAACCCATTCTGGAGCAGATACAGAGAGACAAGAAAACGTTTCCTTTGCTTGAGGCCATGGTACTGTATCAGTATGACTAGGCTTCTATATCAGCATCATATATGTAGGGATGTAGCAGCTGCAGCAGACAAAGACAGAATGTCTTCAACAGCACTGCGCTGTCTGCCTCAGAGGCAGCACGCTCCCCCACATCGAAAATAAATAAATAAAAGAGACGGCAGATCCCTACTACATGGAGAATGGGTGTTCTGTAAATGGATGATAACAGTTCTATACTTTAATAATCTTTGTATCATGCTGAGAGTGTTTAGCATGCTGAGACACCAAAGGCGAATGGGGGAGTCTGCCTGCCTGCCATTCTCATCATTAAACGTGCCGAGGTCTCCCTTCTCTGCTGGAGACCTTTTTTACCCTGTAGCTAGAGCCGAAACCACCGGTGATCATATCCTGACTGTTTTCTTAACCAACTCTTGACTCTGATTTGATCTGAGATGGGCCTTAAAAGCGCCAACTGTCATATTGAAAGTTGTCAGAGGAATCATCATCCTAGGCTACGTTCAATTTCACAAGAAGCATGATAGGAGGTCAATGTACTGTGAATGGTAAGAACAGATTGTGAAATGTCAACAGGCACAGCATTGTCTTTGCTAAATACGAGGCAAATGCAGACATATGCACTCGGAGAGATAGAGAAGCCACAGAGGTGTTGGCCCAAAGGCTTTCAACATATGTGCACATGCTGTATCCAACCAAAGCACCGGCAGACAGCTTTATAATCAAATCGACGTAAGAGTGACAAACGTGAATTGCGGAGCCCATTTGTTCTTTTGATTAAAAAGCAACAAAAGCTAAGTATTCGGGAGGAAGGGAGCTATTAAAAAGGAAGAGTTTGAAATTTGAATGACGGGCCCCGAGAACAAGTGGCAGATGTGAAAGAATGCTAAGTCCTTTGGACAAAGATCTGTTGTCCCTCTCAAGCTGCTGAAGGGGGCCAAAAGAGAATAGAGGAAGAGCTGGCCATTATATGAAACGAGGTCTGGAAGAATGGGGAGGAGACAGGATAAAGCGACATAGGGGGATGGGTCTAGGTTACAATAAAAGATTGACAGCCTGCAGGTGTTTCTTGACCTTTGCATTAGCCCCCAGGCTTCAAGAAAGAGTAGGGATGTTAATTGTCAGGGAACATCCCAACAATGTAAAAAAGGGGGCCAGTGATTCACCAAAATGTAAATCGCATCCAACGATTTGGTGTGCTGGTTCAGCACATGTTGAATGAAAATATAGCTGCTCCCATTTGGTTAAAAAATATATATAATCATACAATCACACTATAGTCCTTTCCACATTTGTCCAAACTCTCCTTATCCTCATGTCTTACCAAGTAAAAAATTATAATCTTTGAAGGCATAAAATACCTAGGGACCTGTGGCTCAGTTATGGAGTAACCTAGCCTGGCTCGTTGAGGAAATATATTCCTTAAAGAGATTGCATTTCTTCTCTGACACTGCTGCAGATGTACAATTTGCAAGCGTAAATCAGAAAATTCTCCCTCCGGTGGGGAAGAGATTGAGCCAGTGATCAGATGACTTGTGGAGTCCCACTGAGTTCGAAATGGCGGGGAGTGGAATCAAGTCGCTGACCCCTCGGTGGCGGAATGATTGAGAGCAGCATGGAGCAGAGTCAGAACAAGGAGCATGACTGACACCACAACCAAACATAGTGCGACTGCTGTTGCCCCTGAACACAGCCCCATGACCCTGACAGAGATCATCATGGCGAAATACTAGGTCAAACACACACTGCTCACCAGAACAGCTTTGCTACAGCTATTCTGGGAGGGATGAGAAGGGAAGGGGGCACACAAAGCAAAACCAAAAAATCATACTTTTCTGAAGTAGCAGTGGTAAATTGGGTCACTCCACTATTTTAGGAAAATGAAATGTCGCAACAGATGGCGTACAATCTCTTATATAAATGTTGTGCGTGTACATTCTCACTAGTCTAGTAAAAAATGATTAGCTAACAATTCATTACGCCCCTCTTCCTTGTCCAAAACATATTGCAGTAGTCAGAGCTGTCTTT
The DNA here is from genome assembly GCF_021184085.1 of Oncorhynchus gorbuscha. Lineage (NCBI taxonomy): Eukaryota > Metazoa > Chordata > Actinopteri > Salmoniformes > Salmonidae > Oncorhynchus > Oncorhynchus gorbuscha. The sequence continues at coordinate 45,122,262 of NC_060186.1, forward strand.
TCAGGACAAAAATAAAATACTGCTCCTCCATTTTGCTTCTAAAACAATGACAATTCGCACTCCCATGCAATGGTAGACACAAATCTACAACTCAGAGATCTGAGTCAGGTAAGTATTTTCCCATTCTCAGTTATTAACTAGCTGTACTTAATCATCTCAGAGTATATGAACACAGTTTTTTCAGAATATAACTAAATATTGGGATTTTTCTCTGAATGTAGCAAAGAGTAACCGTTCAGTTTTGCTACACCTCCACTGTAGAGAATTATACAGTAGTGTAGACTACACAGTGAATACATCTCTAAGGTTGGAACTGTACCGCCCATTGCTCTTTCTGTTCTCTCCATAAATCATTTTTACTGGCCATTCAATTAATCGATTAGCGCATTCCCCATTGGCCAGGACATATGGCTACTAAATAAAACAATCATGACCTAAGATAGGTCATTAATAAAACATTGGAGGAGAAAAAGGAAAAAGGCCACTAACCAAAATATGTCTTGGATGAGTAAGACATATAACTAAGTACGAATTCGCTTAGTTAATACAAGTCAACAATACACCAGGAATAAACATATTGGTGGGAAATCTACACCATCTCTATTACATACAGTATCATATGTCTACATTCTGATCCCAAACAGTGGTTCAAATATCTTCTCTGGTTCAGCATGGAAATGTGTCTATTTTTTTGTATTTAGGAATGTGAAAATATTATTGGGCTGTACCAATACATGGTTTGTGTTGTTTTGCCCTTTCTCCCACTAGTATGGAATCCATAACCACATAATCATTTTAGCAATGCAACAGAAAACCCTATCAGTTCTGAGAGAAGCCTATACCCGTCTCTCCATGTAGATTATAGCTAGATGATTTCAGATGGTAACAAGTTCTAATACAGGTTCCATACATTATTAGTGGTCATGTTGATGTTTATAGTGGAAATGAAGTGGATTATAGCAAATTTGAAAATGTAATTTCCATTTACTGATAGCACAAAACTATTCCTTTCGAGACAAAGGAGATAAGAATTGTTCTGCCGTAGCTGTTAGATGGTGCCATTGTCAATGCTTCTCAGCTCAGGAATTAATAGGCTGACATTAATACAGGAAGATAAATAAGGAGGTCAGAAATGTGAGACCCACCATTATATAGGTGTCTCATGCCGATAGTACCTGCCAATCAACTCCAATAAGTCCTTGATACTATACATTTATCCTTGAAAAAGACAGATAGTGCATGGACTACTCTCAGCATAACATTGCATGCAGGGAGACAGACAACCCAATGTGGATATATTTAGTAGGATTTCTGTTCAGAGAGCATTTCATGAGCACAACAGAGGCGTTTGTCCTATGATCCATTGTGCCATGATGCTGTGCCTAAATTAGTCATAACAAATCAGGGATCACAAAATGAAGCTCGGCAGTTGGCCCAGCCAAGTTCTCCTTAGCTCATCTTCTCAATTTCAGCTGAATGCATCAGTGTTGCGCTCATTAAAAAATGATACAATGCGGTATTGGTGAAGACAAAGTCAGACAGGCACTTGGCACAAAATACTGGGTGTCGGGTCAATGTTGTCCACTTCATCTGTGCTGACGTATTCCCGAATCAAACTTCCACATCTAATAACAACCCGGTCAGAGAGAGAACTTCCAAGGCTATGGCAAATCGCCAAGGCTGTCTGAGCTTTAATTTGCCACGCGGATACAACACATTAGTTGTATACAGTACACAGAGAGAACACATAATACTTATGTGTTGATACTGAAAAAGTATACCGTTAGGTTCACAATACTTGTTTTTTTCCTCCGTGCAAGTGGAAGTGTGGTTACCTTTACCATGAATTGCACCAGTGAGCAGCTTTAATCTCTCTGTACAACAGGATGAAAATAAGCAGATGAATGGGTAAAAAGCCTGCTCTTTCCCTCTATTAAGGACCAGGCCCATCAATAATTCACCATGATCGTGAGGCATTATTCAACAGGAAGTTTAATTTTTAAGATGGTGGGTGGCAACACTAAACATGAAAAACTTAACACAGACGATGACTCGTAAAAGCAACATCTAGAATGGATGTGGAGCAAGTAGGTAAGCAGCCAATTTATCTCCATTTAGACAAATCGTTGCTATCACTGGAAGACAAAAAAAGAAAAGGGGTATGATAGGAGACACTATAGAGTGATATGATTGTATATATAAAGTATATATAAAGTGCACAGAAGTGTGGTGTACAGTATAGGCAAAACAATAGTTTAGGAAGGTGTGCTAATTCTTTAAGATGACACATTATACTCCAGTTTTCCTGTCCTGGCACACTATCTAATTGAGGCTTTGATCCTTCCTATGGCTCCGAGGAAGGACAAACGAAAGCAAAATGAGGGATGCTATAATCTCAGCCCTTACTAAAATAGACAGCAGAGCAAGGACCTTTCCCTTAGAGCAGATACACAAACACATTGAGCCAGCACTGGAGCAGACACGTCAAACTTCACCCTCTACATTTTCTCGCTGCTGTAGCATCTATTTTCAATCTCAAAAGACGACATGAATGCCTTCGTGAGACAAGGGAAGTGTTGTATGTCATTGCATGCTAAACAAGGTAGAATAACACTGGTTGGCTCTCATCAGTAAACCAGGAAGCAAAAAGAAGTTGGTGTAGTATTTCTTGAGAGCAATCAGTTGTCAGCCCTAAATATTGACTAACAGGTAATGCAACTTGTTAAACCTTGTTTCGTATATTTAGCTTTTTTAAGATACTGTTGCTTGCAAATGAATGGTTTGTCTCTCCAATGCACCGTACAACATGAAGTACAGTACATTATATTAAGTATAACTATTATAACAGATTTTAGGCACTGTAATATCATAAATACTCATTCATTCAATGCAGTCATTTTAAACTGGTTTGGTTGTGGAGCTATATGAATGAATTTATATCATATTTCAGGCCATGTTCGATCAGTATCAGTGCTTGTTGCCCTCTGCCTTGGGTTGTGACAGAGAGCAGCTTTTGGACTGAGCTTTCATCTGTGCAGTTACATGTTCATTAACATGTGTTCACCCGGTGTTATACGAACGATTGTGATGCAAACGTCCTTGGATTGGCTCATTGAGCACGCCCGTCTGCATAACTGTAACAGAGTGGAGCCCAGGTGTGTGTCTAGGCCTACTGTAGACTGACTGGGTTGCAACAACTCATCGTCTTTAAACAACGAGGAAGTCATAAAATGTTGCAATAGTTTCGGCTGTGTTATCTTCAAGGTGTAAACATTGTGGGCTTTTCCATAAAATTATAGTGAGAATTGATTGTTTTTTCCACATGCATAAAACTTAAACAGAATACATTGTCAGTGCTCTATGAAACGGAAAACAATTTACTATAATTGCTATATTACATGTTGCTATATAACCAAAGGGCTGAACAATAAACAAACATGACACATATTGCAACCTACGGTATTAAACAGCCACATCTCCATTTCATTGATATATATTACTTCAATATAACAGATATATATTGAGTGTTAGCATCTTATTTCCAATCCCTTTTGTTAAAGCTACAACGTCAGACGTGCAAAAATATGTCCTTTCAAAAGGACGTGCCTCCCTTCAATGGACAATAATCTTTCCAAGAATCAGTCTTGGCGTGATAAAAAATGATTCTAATGTAAATGGCTTACTGGCAACGTTATCGCCCTCTACCACCCACAGCAGGACAACCGATACAGCAATCACTGCTTCTGCACCTTGTGCATGTTTAAGATGTGTTTGCTCTTTTGTGATAACAAAGGAGGGAAAACAAACGACTCAGAGTAACTGGACCAAAGTCGGCAAATCCAAAGACACAGAGGATGATACAGCAAACTGTAAGCGAATTGGAGATAAAATATTCACTGGGAAAATTATCTTTCCTGTCATAAACCCTCTCCTTTTGAATACCAAAGGAATTCAAATTCCCAAACAAATCCTGAAAGGTTGACCCATTCTGTGTTATACAAACTGATAAAATTTCAGTCTAGGTCATACCTTTGAACTGCTATGCCGAGCCAACATGAGGTATAGATTGCCATCTCTGGTATCTCTGCACAGGTAATCCACTGAAGTGTAATTACCACAGCTCTAAATTATACAAAATTATAATAGGGAGTTAAAAACTCCATATGAATATGGAGGACGTGTGATAACAGAGCACCATGCTGTGAAAGAGGGTAATATCTCGAGAATGGCCCTTGTTTAGTGGTGGAAATCTCCTCACAAGACAACAGGCTCCCTGTGAGATATCTACTTAAATGTTTCTTGACACGGGCGAGGCATTCACAGAACAACAAAATGTACTAAGCCACAGCGACAGAAGATAATCTAATTACAGGACTAATGTGGCTTTGACAAAGGCAATTGCTTAAATAGGACCCAACCCAAGATTCCCCACAAACACAAGACTTGAATTGTCGTTGTTGACATGTTCCACAATGCTTTCTCTTTGTCTACTTGGTTCCTAATGGTATGACTTGAACATGGTGTGATGGTTTAATAAAATTGAGAACTCATGACACCAGATTGCAAACATTGAGAAATTCCACACTGATTCAATGTCCAATCATAACTTCAGTTAACCATCCTTAGTGCAGACCAGTGACCCCTATAGGTATTAGTTGTGAACCTAACGTGAATTAAAACCTCTTCTATCTGGCAAAAAACAGAGATGGAATGGTATGGAAGTAAAAAATGAATATTGACAAGAAGGCCAGCATCCCAGAGTCCTCTCTTCACTGTTGATGTTGAGACTGGTGTTTTGCGGGTACTATTTAATGAAGCTGCCAGTTGAGGACTTGTGAGGCATATGTTTCTCAAGCTAGACACTCAAATGTACTTGTCCTCTTGCTCAGTTGTGCACCAGGGCCTCCCACTCCTTTTTCTATTCTGGTTAGAGCCAGTTTGCGCTGTTCTGTGAAGGGAGTAGTACACAGCTTGTGCGAGATCTTTAGTTTCTTGGCAATTTCTCATATGGAATAGCCTTCATTTCTCAGAACAAGAATAGACTGATGATTTTCAGAAGGAAGGTTTTGTTTCTAGCCATTTTGAGCCTGTAATTAAACCCACAAATGCTGATGCTCCAGATACTCAACTAGTCTAAAGAAGGCCAGTTTTATTCCTTCTTTAATCAGAACAACAGTTTACAGCTGCGCTAACATAATGTAACACAGGAGTTGTCACAGATCCCTCCGGAACTTTCATTACACACACCTGTCCCCGATTCCCACTGATTATTACTTGTATCAGTGTGCCCTTTGGTTTCCATTGGGCTGTCGATTATTGTTACAATGTCGGTAGATGCGTGTGAGTACCTGTGTTGTGTGTTTTGGCTTTCGTGCCATTGTGGATTCCGCAAATGATTACGGGTCTTGCCCTGTGTGTTAATCAGTGTGCGCGCGCGTTATTTATTCGAGGTACTCCTCGCTCTTTTGTTTTAGGTTTCTACCCTGTGTTTTGTTACGTGTTTGTTTGATCTTCGTCCCCACTTGGCACGCCGTAATTTGGGCTCAATAAAAAACACTATTATGCATTCCTGCGCCTGTCTCCCGAATAATTAATGCGAACGTGACAGGAGTGACGGTTACTGATAATGGGCCTCTGTACGCCTATGTAGATATTCCATAATAAATCTGCCGTTTCCTGCTGCAATAGTCATTTACAACATTAACAATGTCTACACTGTATTTCTGAACAATTTGATGTTATTTTAAGGGATAAAAAAGTGCTTTTCTTTAAAAAACAAGGATATTTCTAAGTGAACCCAAACTTTTGAACGGTAGTGTATGTAACATCAAATGGCATTTTGTTTCAGGCTACTGGTGCATGCTCCAGTTGTGAATCATGCAAATATCAACACCTTATTGGAACATTTCTCTGAGAAATCTGAAAGTCCACTAATGTCAAGGAAATAAATAGGCTACACTACATTATTTTATCCCTGGCCTACAATGTAAATCGGAAAAACAACAATGTAAAAAATACAAAGTTTGACAAATGTCCCCTTTTTGGCTAATGCACTTAGGTATGTAGGACTTGTGTAGCATGTCTTAGATACAAAATGTTTACAATTTTTGCTAATGGTCAGATTAATCAAGTTCTCGAGGCTACGTTTCCACAACGCCGTTCATTTAGTAAAGGCTACAGGGTTAACAACAGGAGGATCTCTCAGGCAATGCAAAAAAAAGGTGCCTGTGCCAATCCTAGATGTTATCAGGCACAACAAAGCCAACTTTTTAGAGACTTTGAACAGGCTCCCTTTTGGAGCTGTGGCTCCTTGGCTGCCCTGGGGCCTGCTGGACCTATTTCTGATGGTAATGGGGGCTGGATGCATCCTGTCAGCTCGCTCCAGACTTGCTAGTTATCAGCTCGAGGTGATGAATGATGGAAATGCCACGAGCGGCAACCAGTGCAGCTCTGCAAGGACAAAAATACACCCCTGCTTCCCCTCTTTTTGTCTCTCTTTTTTTAAATAGTATTTTATTCCATCAACTACCCAATTGCATAGCTTACACCAGTTGCTGACAATAGCCTATATATTTTAATTCAGTGCTCACTCAAGTGTAACAAATCCTTTGCGCACAATAAGCATTCATATATACAACTAAACCTAATTTAGTGTAAAAGTTTCATATTTATGGTAATCTCCAATTTCCTAACTGAAAGAAGTGCAAAAAAATAAAAATAAAGAGCACATTGTTTATTCCATGTCTTAAAGGATGTTAATGGTAATACCAACTCAGGCATGAGACATGTGGCTCAGTTCAGATGATAATGCCAGGTGTGTGGTGGTAGGGGTTATATTTCTCATACCATATTTAATTACAACCAACCTAGTAGGAGGTGAATCACTATTCAGCAAACAAGTCCCCTGAATGGTAAAAGATGTCATAGTTTGTGTGATTTTGTGACAGAAATGCCACCTACTAATGTTCCACACTTTATTTGGAGGGAGGCATAGATTCTGAGTGTAGTTTCATCACGTCATTTTTTAAATACACTTTTGGAACATACAAGAAGCTCTGTACATTTTGATATTCTAACTGATGCAAAAAAATGTTTTTATAAAACTGAAAATCTAACTGTCAGACAGATAAACCCAAATATATCCCATTCTGGGCAAGCGTCAGTACGATGCCAGGCCTGGTGCAGCTGTACAAGCAAAGCTGTACAGGAAAGTCACCACGGCCACAATCGCTCAATCTTCCCCGTGTTAATCCGACACAATCTGCATTCAATGCAGCCCTGCTCCTTGGGTCTCTGTGTTTCTTTTCACACCCCGAACTAGGGATTTAGACCTGGCAGGATAGTGGGCATATTGTAGAGCCAGTCCACTTTCTTACTGCTTAATCACACTGGGGTGTCGCAATGCTGTAACATTTGTCGCTAATGTGGCACTTTATTTCAGTTGTTTAATACGAACCATAACCTCACTACTGTCCATTGTTTTGTTACAACATTAGATTCATTGTATTATGCTACAACAGAGAAATGACGGTCGTTATAGTCTCTAACTGCGTTTCTTTTTAGTAAAAATGATTTAAATATGGCTAGCTAGCAAATGTGAGGCCACAACAAATTACAGTGGATTTAAAAATGGTTACATTTTCTTGTTTAAAGTGCCTTCAGAAAGTATTCATACCCATTGACTTATTCCACATTTTGTTATGTAACAGCCTGAATTAAAAATATGTATCTCCCATCTACACACAATACCCCATAATGACAAAGTGAAAACATGTATTTTGACATTTGTGCAAATATGTTGAAAATGAAACACAGAAATATCTAATTTGCACAAGTATTCACACCCTTGAGTCAATTCATGTTCGAATCAACTTTGGCAGCGATTACAGCTGTGAGTCATTTCACACCTGGATTGTACAATATTTGCACATTATTCTTAAACTTCTTCAAGCTCTATCAAGTTGGTTGTTGATCATTGCTAGACAGCCATAGATTTTCAAGACAATTTAAGTCAAAACTGCAACTAGGCCACCCAGAAACATTCAATGTCATCTTGGTATGCAACTCCAGTGTATATTTGGCATTGTGTTTTAGGTTATTTCCTGCTGAAAGGTGAATGTGTCTTTTGGAAAGCATACTGAACAATGGTTGCCTCTAGGATTTTACCTTTGCTTAGCCCTTTTTATAATAAAAAAAACTCCCTAGTCCTTGTTGCAGCCACCACCATGCTTGAAGATTTGAATAGTGGTACTCTTGCCCTAAACATAATGCTTTGTATTCAGTACATAAAGTTTATTTCTTTGCCATATTTTTTTGCGGTTTTACTTTAGTGCCTTATTGCAAACAGGATGCATGTTTTTGAATATTTTTATTCTGTACTGGCTTCCTTCTTTTCACTATGTAATTTAGGTTAGTATTGTGGAGTAACTACAATGTTAATGATCCATCCTCACTTCTCTCCTATCACAGCCATTCAACTCTTTAATTGTTTTAATGTCACCATTGGCCTCTTGGAGAAATCCCTAGGCGGATTCCTTCCTCTTCGGCAACTGAGTTAAGAAAGACACCCGTATCATGGTAGTGACTGGGTGTATTGATAACCCATCCAAAGTGTAATTATTAACTTCACCATGCTGAAAGGGATATTCAATATCTGTTTTTCATTTTTACCCATTGAGAGGCATTGGAAAACCTCCCTGGTCTTTGCGGTTGAATCTGTGTTTGAAATTCACTGCTCGACAGAGCGACCTTACAGATAATTGTATGTGTGAGGTATAGAGATGTAGTCATTCAAAAATGATGTGAAACAATTATTGTGCACAGAGTGAGTCCATGCATCTTATTAAGTACAGTTTTGCTCATTAACGTATTAAGACTTGCCATAAGAAAGGGGATGAATACTTTTGACTAGACATTTCACGTTTCCATTTTTTATTAATTTCTAAACATTTCTAAAAACATAAATCCACTTTGACATTATGGGATATTGTGTGTAAGCCAGTTACACAAAATCTCAATTTAATCCACTTTAAATTCAGGCTGAAACACAACAAAATGTGGGAAAAGTCTAGGGGTGTGAATTCTTTCTGAAGGCACTGTAGAAATCACATCATTGCTAAATCATCCAGGCTTCATCTCTCAGGCTGGATACCCTCAGCACCCAAGCAGGGTGTTTGCTGTAAGGACGGACTAGCAACATGTTGTTAGGTTGTGCCACAAACAGTATTAGAGTAAATCATCAACACCAAATATATTGAGGTACAGGACAGAACAAATAGTTCAGTCCAATGAAGGTCAGTTTTTACTTCACAGTCTCATTGCCAGACTAAAGCTATGTTCTGCAGAGGGAAGAATTACATTCAGGCTCAAATGGAACTAAATCTCACCTCCCCAAGGGGCGATATTTCACTTAAAGGCCCAGTGCAGTCAAAAACGTTATTCGCCTGTGTTTTGTATATATTTCAACATTATGAGGTTGGAATAATACTGTGAAATTGAGAAAATTATAATAATGCCCTTTTTTGTCTAAGAGCTGTTTGAAAAGGCAGGCAGAACTTTCAGCCTGTTTTTATGGGATGGAGTTTTGGCCTGCCTGGTGACATCACCAGGTGGTAAATTAGTTAATAGACCAATAAGAAAGAGAATTCCAAACCTCTGCCAACAACAGCTAGTTTTCCATTTTCCCTTCTCCACTCAGACCACTCCCAGACAGTCTAAAATTGTTGCTTGAGAAAATGTTCATTTGCTAAGAAGCTATTTTTGTTTGTTTTAAATTGAAATTGTAAAACATAATCACAGTAAGGTACTTAATCGTTATCCAGAAAATATTTAATATTGAGATTTTTTTTAAACGGCTTCAGTTGGACGTTTACGCATCTCTGTTGGGAGTGGCATTTGTCCTCTGTTTTTCAGCATTTCCCCTGGAAATTCCTCTTGAGTTGACCCACCGTCTATATAGCTTCTGTTTTGTCAACAGAGAGACAGAGTGCCTCTGCAGGTCTAGCTGTGACAGTTGTCGCCTTGTTACAAGCTCCCTCACTGTAGTCAAGATGAGCTTCGTACATGTAGCCACTCAGTGCAGTGGGTTATAGGCTAACCTCAACAATGCATCTTTGTCAAGAGCAGCTTTTCCAAGGACCGTCTCTGTTTGAGGGCACAGTACTGAGTGTGCTGTATGATCCAGGGCATCGGAAACCCCTTCTGATCACATAAGGTGCAATTCCGAAATATGGTTGTGCATCAGCAGTTTTTCTCTTGTTATGTCAGTCACTGTCAGTCACTCAATTAGCCCATGTCAGTAAAAAAAAAGATGTGTAAATTAGTCTTGCCAGCTATCTAAACTTCTACTAATCACTCTCTCGTCACTCCCTCAAAATCATATGAAAACCGGCAAACATTTCTTTACATCCTATAGTAAAATATGTAGAATTTCAGGAAGTTATCTGTAAAACTGCTAATTTTGCCTCCAACCCATGGCAAAATTATTAGAATTGCAGTAAACTTGCTTTACAACTGCAACATTTTCTTTACACCCATAGCAATTGCAGGAAATTAACTCTAAAACATACATTTTTTCTCTCCGCTGTCAAGGGGGAGCCGCTGAACTCTTTTGTTCGTTAGGTGGGTGAGGGCACCCAACCACATTTAACTTATGTGTGGGTATGGATGTGGGTAGACAGACCCGCGAGCCACTGCGGCCCCTCATGATGAGTTCAGATTTTGTGGCCACCTTTTTACCCCATCAAAGTTGCCCATCCCTGATCTAGCTAGGGTAATGACGACTCTGAGCATGAAATGTAACACTGTCGCTATCCTCTGTTTGTCATACCGCATTTCTCAGTAATTAAATACAATCTTGTATCTAAAAGGTAGCTGTTTACAAGGTCCAGCAAGGCGCGTTAGCAGGGCAGTCATAGGGTGTATTTTGTTAGGATGTATGGGTGTTAACAGATGCCATTGGAATATGGGCTTCTCCTGATACTGCAATGCCCTGCCTGTCGTATTCTTGTGGATCATCATTCTCCTGAGTGCACTCCAGCCTATTCATATCACTATTCGAAACATTTCAATCATCAGAAAAATACATTTCATCATCAGTTTTATCAAATTTCCCTGGCCCAACCATTATTGGAATCCTGGTGCCATTAGTGGCTGCTGCAGCTGAGAGAGCCGTAGTAGGTTAAAAGGTGCACAGACACGCACTGTTTTTTTATTTCTTAACACAGCACGGCAAACCCGAAACCCAACTGTGTGGTCAGGCTCGGGCTGAGAATAAGAACTTTAGTGCATGTACCACCAAAAGTGAGGTGTGTGTGTGTGTGTGTGTGTGTGTGTGTGTGTGTGTGTGTGTGTGTGTGTGTGTGTGTGTGTGTGTGTGTGTGTGTGTGTGTGTGTGTGTGTGTGTGTGTGTGTGTGTGTGTGTGTGTGTGTGTGTGTGTGTGTGTGTGTGTGTGTGTGCGTGCGCGTGTGTGTGTGTACGCACATATATTTACAGACATATTTTATTTTGCGTCTATATTCAGTCTTCATTATTATTTAATTAAAAACAAATACAAAATAACTTTTTCTATTTAGTTGTACTTCTTTTAAGTGTATAATATATTTAATAATAACAGTAATTCATATGATTATTTTCATCATTTGTTGATAATGACATAGTTAATTAAGTTACATGTTTGTCAGAACATTTTTGAATTATTTATGTCAAAGCTGACAAAAGTCTGTCAATATACGGCACAAGAGAAAATATAACTGTCTCATTGGTTACACTTATGCCTGCCGCTTATGACACACTACATGTTCTATTCAAGAAAAAGAGATGCCTAAACGTATGCAATATGGTTCTGTAAAATATATATAGTTGGCCACAACCAGTAACAAAAACATATTGGTTTAGCTTTAGCGCTGTTTTATGACACGAGCCATGAGTTTTACAGCTATGCTTTGAAGTTCTTTGTGTTTCCGTTTTATTTCCAGAATCCTATTCAGAGGAGCACCAAAAGGGGCAAACTAATGAAAAATAGATGCTAGATAAGCTAAGGATGGCTACCACTGGACCAGTGGAAGAACAATATAGAAGCCATAGAAAAAGAACCTCACTATTTCTTTCACGGGTCTAAATTGACCCTTGTTTATTGTCACCATTGTACATGCTGTCATGTCCCTGGAAGGAAATTAAAAAGGCAAGCAGAAAGTTTTACCTGCCATTTCAGAAGGTAAATAATTATCCACTGCTACAGAAGCCTTTGGCAAGTGGAAACAAATGTTTCATAAAATAGCAGGGAGGGGAACACCCTGGCTCATAGTGTTTTACCGATTGCCAATATTAAAATAAAATCAAAATGGGGTGGTATTTTGGCCCAAAGACCTGCGCATTACCTACATTTTGCCTTAGCCCTTTTTACAGCCTTGTTTTTTCCATTTAATGGGAAGTGATTATCCGCACAGTAGGGCTCCATAAAGGGGAAACACCAACAGAAATGATTGTGTCCGAAAACGGCTCTTTGTACAAGACAGATAACATATTAACCATAATTAAGTGTCCGTTGAAGGGCTCATTGTGTGTCATTTTATTTGCGAAGGAAGTCACTTTAACTCTGTGAATGCATGTACTCTTGACCTGTGTCAATCTGGTGTTCCTTACATTGTGAATAAAAGCAAAAGCACAGCTCCGGGCCATTCTGGACAGCATTCGTAAAAAGCACAACGGCACTTTCACACCACTTTATTTGGAGGAGCCTAGTCAAACAAAGCCCCAATGTGACTACGGTCACATTCTGAATGTGGGTTCAGTTCAGTAAGAATTATTTTTTTTTGCCAGTGTGCACAAAGGGGTCACAGTATAAATACAACTCCAAAATCAATAGTGCATTGCCTCAATACAGTCATAACAGATTAGGCTATCTAGTATGGTTGTGTAGCTTCAAAACTGTAGGAGACGCAAAATAATCTACATGATCCCATTGAAGTGGAGGAGATGCTCTAGCATGCCACTCAATCATACCTGAGCAGACTTCTCTTGGCATTTAGTGTTATCTATTCACAAATATTAAATATAAACATTAATAGTGGTTCTTGATTTTTCTGGCCTATACAATATGATATTTTACAGTATGTGCTACTTCTCCTCAAATACACGGTCTCTATAAGGTTAAAATTAACACTTTACTATTTTTGCTTGATCACAATAATGTAGGCTACAGCTGCAATCAAGAATAGAGAGCTAATGATAATACGTACCAGTTTGGTCCCCTAAATCCATAGAGAACTACACTGAGTCTATTGATCTGTGAGTGGAAATGAACAGAGAGGCAGAGGAGCAACCCGGGCTCTGGTACATCAACAGCTGCAGTTCTTTGAAACAGGACGCACTCCCTCTGACACAAGACTGGGTCGAAAAAGCGACTGTTGGTTTGAATTAAACAATACCGCGCTTATAAAGGCATATTGGCTCAGGAAAGTGTGATTGCATAGAGCTAAAAGACATTAAATAGACCAACACATGAGAACCCACTGAGAAGCCTATAAATGGCCTAAGCTATACATGGGTGTATGATTCACAACAGCTTGAAATGTATCTAATGGTACTCTTTTCAACAAGCTTCTGACAGTTAACCAGATACTCTCTCTGTTCATAAAATGTACATGCCTATACCTATTCTGCAGATGTATTACATTCATAATCCTCAACTAATACACATTAGTATATAAAAAATTTAGAATATCAAAACAACCAGTATTGCAGTTGAGTGGAAATAAAACTGGAAAGACATTATTACATGTTCCCGTGAAAATATCATTCAACTGGCAAACAAAAAGGCAGGGAGATTGTGTTTTCACATAGAAACACAATAAAAGGGGTAGAGACGGGCTACAAGTTCACCTCCCATTTTACTAACTCACACTCCCCCTACCCTTTCGGCATCAGCTAACCCTATTGGTTACAAGGCTAGAGTTCTCTCCATTGAGCAAGAGTTGTGACCTCTGTCATTTGCTAAACTATTCCTTCAAACATTTTGTGCAGAAACATGTGAAATGGCATCCCCTTTATCAAAGGCAATGAGTAGCAATGTGCCTCAACAAATCTAAGAGTGCAGACTCTGTTCAAACAACTTCACAGTTGAGTTAGAATATTAGTTGCATCATTTGACCTAACCTGTTTGCAGCCAAAATTAAAGTTACATTTTACCCTATGGGACTGATGAGATAGATGGACTAGAGTCTATTTGCAAGGGACTAAAGTATTATTCCATGTATATATTATTCCATTTATAAACTAAGACAATAAAATACAGTTAGCCATTCTAGATTATCAGCTATAGCCTATAGCTTCATTTGAGGTAGGTTTATTCATATTTGTATAAATTAATATATATTGAGACGTTGAATTACTGACATATTTTTATGAATATAAACTTTTTTATCTTGTGAGTAAGCCTACTTATTATGCTAATGACTAACCTTTATTCTGTCATTGCCATATCTAACGCTGGCTGATCGCACGCAGAAACAAGTGTATATAATTGATCAAACCCAGTCAGGAACTTTCATTAGCCTTTCACATCAGGCGTAACGTCTAACAAAATATGACAGAATCGAGAATCGTGCTGGTAGTTTAGTGGCGGAAAAGGGAATGCTGGACTGGAGTAAAATGTATGCTGTACAATGAATGATCGATATTTGTTTTTTCTCCTCTGTTCCACTGCTTCACACACAGCCGTTAGGACGCTGAGTTGGCCGGGGTAATATATGAGCTCCGCTCCGCATATTAGCTTTTTCTCCGGTCGTTAACACATGCAGGTTGACAAGATGGTTTTGTTATTGGTAAAAAATGCATATGCAGTAAAATTATCTAATTTACTGCCACTGTGCGCAACTGTGTGTTTCAAATGGGACAGAGATAGATGATATCTCGTCGTTTCCTTGTAATTTTTATTTTTAACCAATTATTTCACATTTTCAACATCAAGTTTCTGCCTGTCGTATTAGGCTACCTATTGTTCTTCAGTTCAATGCATTGCAGTTTAATTAACTCGTTTTACACGTAATATTATCTGTCTACCATGATGCAAAGACAGGCTATTCTAGAGTTTTCCCTTCTCAAAATATAGCAGTCAAGGCCCTGGCTAGACTGAAAGAGCCTCATTGCTCTCCAGAATCACAGCCACATTGATCTTAGATCACTACTAACATACAGCCCTATTCAAGCAAGGAACCCATTGATAGGCTACATGAAAAAAAACAGCAAGGAGCACAACTCTATCTACAACTTTAAAGGCATAAATTAAATTCCAATTAAATGGTGCTTTACATGTTCTGGTTCATATAAACGTGTCCCCCCTCATTTTAATAGTTTCCATTCACTCAAACTGAGAGGGAGGCAGCTGAGCAAATCAATCCACATCTGGTTGTTTTTATTAACCATTTTTCAATTAACCATGGTATCCCTTGGATAATTTTAATTTGTCTACTTCAAACAGTTCTGTTCTTTAAAAGTTGACCTGATTCAATGGCAAACCTGCACTTTGGTTTTTCATAACTCAAGATTTCAAGCAGCCTACAGATGGTTTGTTTGTGGTCTGGGAAAGTAAAATATACAACTGTAGTGTGTGATTAATGACTTGATATCCTCACATATGTGAGTTGGAAAGTGTATCTCTGAACTTGACAAACAATTCCCCTAATAAAGTGACACAAGAAAGTTACAGACAGAGACTTTTCAAGAGATTAAACCACTCTTGGATATGGTTGGTAAAGTGATAGTAGGCCTAAGTAATAGGGAAATTCAGTTCTCTTAAAGGCAATCCTTACCTTTCTGAGAAAACAGTCACGATAAATGCGATGAAGTCAGAGGCAGAAAAAAAATCTGTTGGACAATAGCTGTGTGTAGAAAGCAGGCAGTATTGTAACAGGAACTCCTCTGCAGATCAGAACACAGCAGCGTTGAGAGAATCTCTGCAGTTCTGATGCATGCTCCACTTATCTGGGACAGATAGGGCTTTATCAGGCAGCTGGTTCGTCTTTCAACCCATACATTCCCCCAGACCGGACATACTCTTCCATGGCAAGGTGCTGCTCAGTCTTAACTCATCAACAGTTCTGTTTGAGCATTTAATCTCTGCTCCCCTGTTCGCCTGGAGTCAAAGCAACAATCCACAGAGTAGAAACCCGAAGAGACAACAGAGGGGAGAAGAGCGAACAGGCAGTGAAACCTGTTCTCTGCAGAAATAAAAGGAGACTGCAGTTGATGTCAATCCACGCCGAGTTCCCCTGGATGAGAGAATGAGGTTCAATGGTACTGCAAAGTTAAAGCGGCTCGCGTTTGGGAAAAGATACCGCTCACAGCATTGAGATACTTGCTTGATTCACCGGAGCAGGCTTCCAGTAAACAGAGCCAGTGCCCAGTGCCGTGAGTCGCAGCAGGGCAGGCTGCCTTCTGCAAGAGTCGTCTGTGAATGGACTGCTGTCAAAACCTGACACGGAGTCCCAATCCACACGGACTCGGAGTCGACACACACACATCCAATAGGAACGAATCATATAAACATATTATCATGTCCAGCAAGAAGACTAATGCTCGGCCGTTTAGCCCTGACTGTCGCAAAGAAGATTACAGTGAACAGAGTACAAATGTGAAGTAGATTATCTATAAATATATGCCACTATTTTACTTCTCCATTTTATTTTTGTGTAGGAGAGGCTCAATCCCCTCACAATAGGCAGTCCAGCCTATTCAACCAATGACTGAGGACTTATTCTTACTTGAACACTACCTAGCATCAAAAAGGAAGGAGCAGAAAAGTGCAGAGAGACTTTTTTTCTCCAACTGGCCTCAATAAAAGACAGAACGACCATTGCAACAGTCCAAGGGGGAAGGTGATCTTCTACTGTAGAGAGAGGTGGGCAAAGCTGACCAATGACTAAACAATGTATCTTGTGTGATTGTGAATGTTGCATAATGGTGACAAATTGAATAGTATGACTGGAAATCTAAAATTATGTTTTATTTTTGAGCTACCATGGAATAAAGGGCTAATTGTTAAAATATGTTTTTGTTTTTTTCAGAATCCTATACATCAACGAATGCAATACCTGGCTATTTCATAATTTTTCAAACGTTATCTTAGTATTAATTTGCTTATTTTGGATTTAACTTCAGTGAAGATCAGTATTCTCAGGCAAAACTGCTAAGTGGCAACCATCAGACGGAGGTGATGCTGTGGAAAATGTTAGGATCTGCTTGAGGAATGCAGTCTGGGAACATTATCAGGCACCAAGAGACTGGTATACACCTGGCTTCAATAAAAACGTCCTTTCAACTGTTGTGGGGAAATGTGAAATTGAGTCATATTCACCAGGTGAAGGTGAACGGATGAGACTGGAATATTCGTGTTTTCATAGGCATTTTACACAATTATACAACCGTTTTTAAGGGACAAAAAGAGAAAGCAGATGTTATAAAGGTCATCCAAAGGCAGACATTCATATTTGAAGGAATACTGTTTCTGTATAACTAGAGAGAGTAGATCATGACAGTCTAAAATGGCTAAAAAAGCCATTTTGTATGCATGTACTTTTGCATTTCACTTTCTTGGATATATGAGACATATAGGCCTACATACATTCTACCATGTTACATTGTAGCTATACTTGTTTAGTTACATCTGAATTGTTACACATATATTAACACATTGTATTAATTAACTACTTTGTTATTGATAAGGGTGAACACTGTTAATTACAATGTTACAATGATGATACCATCACACATTGAAGTGAGATCACCAACTTTCAGTATGTGGTCCCTGTTTATTGTTCAGTGCATTGAGCCATTAAGATTGTACAGAAATGGTATTTGTGTTTATGATGAACGTATTTGTATTTTTTAATTGACCTTTTATTTAACAAGGCAAGTCAGACTGCTTTGATACCAGTGATATCTCGCATGTGGTATGCTGGTTGCAAGTAATCACTTGCCAGACAGAAATGTTTTAAATGGTGCGTGCTTGGGGCACCTCGGGTTAAAGTATAACTTTTTCCAGACCTGATTGCTTGGCCCACCTAGCTTGCAGACAGGGAAATGAGGGAGGGAAACAGAGAAATCAGAGTTGCAAGATACTTTGTTTCTGAATTAAAGCACCAATGTTGAATCAAGCCTTAATGAAGGCTACCAAAAGGAGGCTACCAGGTAACCTAGTGGTTAAGGGAATTGGGCCAGTAACCGAAAGGTAAGGTTGCTGGTTCTGAGCCGACTAGTTGAAAACTCTGTCAATGTTTCCTTGAGCAAGGCACTTAACCCTAATTGTTCCTGTAAACCACTCTGGATTAGAACATCTAGTAAATGAAAAATGTTTTGTTAGTGATAATGTCAATAAAGTGTATCTATCTGTTTTTATATTGGTTATATGTGTTGGGGCACACTTTGGAGGAAATTTAGTCAACCATGAGGAGAATAAATATGGCTCCCTTGTTCCGAACCGTCAATTGTTCTTTGAACAATTTTTATAGTTTTTCCCAAAAAATATTTGCACACAAAAAGTCTGTGTCTCTCCATGGACTACTTGATAATGATGGCTAATGATTTGTAGAGGTTGTGTGCCCCATAGATAGTTCACACCTTAGTTAACAGATACTTGTGTATAATTCTGATTCTTTTTAACAAGTTTATAAGTTATCTGACTACATTGCCCTCTTGTTTCTTTGTTGTTGGCTTCCAATTCATATTGCAGCTAGCATATCTTAGCAGAGTTTTAAAAAAATACTTTAATATATTTTTTATTTAATAATTAAATTACATTTATATTGATTTATATTGATTTCCTTTATTAACCTTTATTAACCTCCCCTTTATTCCTAACCTCACCACCCTTCCCCTAATTGGAGTAAACTAATGGACAACAACACTTAGGCTTCTACTTCCAGCGTATACATACTATATACATTTTAATCTCTGAACACCATCCAGTTTTGATTTCTATTTGTCATATATTTGTCAACTGTGCACTGATGTTTCAAAAAAGTTCTGAAGTTTCTACAGACTGTAAATAACTGTAGAGTTTTTTGCTAAGAGTATTATTATATTTTTGATCAATAGACTATGACTTTTTAAATCACACAGCAGTGCTATTTGCAGAGTTAGCTCCAGGTAAATATTGCAATTATTCAGTCTTTTCTGAACCTGTGACCAAAAACAAGCTACATATGGACAGTATCAAAACAAATGATCTAATGATTGTCTCTTTGCCGCAAAATCTGCAGAGCTGGTATGGTTGTACCCCCATATATATAACATTCTATTGGTTGCAAGAATGTATAATAATTTAAATGGAAAACTCAAAGTTTTGAATCCAGCGTTGTTTTGTGTATCAGTTCATAGACCATGTGCCATGGAATCAGAACATTGAAAATCTCTTTCCAACTATTTTGCAATCTATATGGCACAACTGTCAATTGTTTGGTCCTTAAATGAAACGGAAGAGGTATTACATATGATAACTATTGATGCAGTTAACAATTGTTTTTGACATTGTGAAAAGTTCTGAGTCTGGAAAGCCCATGAAATAAACTTGAAAAACTCTCAATTCAATAGAGTTGTCATTCTATCTGTAAACTAAATGGTTTGAAAGTTTAATCTATGAAGGACCCTTTGAGGATAGAATTTCACCGAGTAAAAGTAAAATACCTCGGGCAAACCTCCAAATATGTGTTCCACCGTGGAACAGGAACAAACTATCTAGCCTACAAGTATGCTATTTCTCTCTTCAACATATTTGCATAGAACTAACTACTGGCTTTTTTTGACCCGTTAACCAAATGCAACACCTCTCTATATTAATTTGTTTCCATCAAACCAAGTTTTGTCAGATGCCTGCTGTACTCTCAGTGGATAGCGAAACCTCAGAGGAGATTCACAATCAAAGAAGCCCTCTCCAAACAGTGGAGGCTCAGTTAATATTTATGTAGCCATGGGCAACCCAGCAGCTTAGAGCTTTGACCTCCCTTCTTGTGCACCTTGTGGAGCTGCCCTCACACTGCAGAGAGTGAACTATGCACAGCGCTCATTTCAGAGTGGCAACAGTGCATAATGTTGTCTCCCTTGGTAAATCCTTTCCCATTACGGCAGGGTTAATCCGGCATTTTTACCCATCAGTTTCACTGAATGTGCCTGTCACAATCCTCGCTAAACATGTGTTTTCAGTCCATTGGTGAGTGAGGCAGGTTGACTCCAACTTCCTGGCTGACGCCCACGAGAGGAGTTACTACCAATGAAACTAAATGTTAAACAAACTCACTAGACTTTGTACTCCATATTTGTCCTTCATAGTTTTCCTTCGCGTGGTTGTCGTTACAATGGAATAAAGAGAGCTTGGGAGAGCTTAGCGTTGAGAGCTCCTTTTCTTTTCACCAGTGTGCAGTATGTCTCATGCATTGTTGAGTGTGCTGTATAAGGCTCAGTCTCACCAGGTCATTTCTAAGAAAGTTAGCCTTTATGTGTTATCCCTGCGGTATTCTTTAACAGTTTTAAATTGTCTTATTCATTGCTTCACGCATCTATCTTCACCTCAAAGTATTACCTGTAAATTTGATGGAATACTTGCAGATTAAGACATTGAAACGTTATTAATCACTTATCACTTAACTTATCTCAGCAATAAGGCAGAAAGAGAAACGTGAAGATTTTGTCCAAATAATGAAAAAAAAAATATTACCATGGTAGTTATTTTGAGATATGTTTCCAGAAATAAATAACTAATACAATCTTGATAAATAACTCCTAACACCCCATTTGCATTGCAATTGCCACTAACATAATGCTGATAGTCTTTTTTTTTTAAAGTTAACCAACATATCACACACAGTTCACCTGACCCAAAATCAATAATAGATAATAAAGTCAGACTGACTTAAGCTTTTCTCAATCAATACAGAGTTGTTTTTTTCTTCCATCTTTCATTATACCGGCCAAACAAAAGCAGCTTAGGTGCCCAACCAGCATCTAAACTGGAATCGACATGTGTATACTAAGAGCTGACAAAAACCAAGTAAAATATGATCAAATCAAGACCCAACTAATGAGCTCATCATTTGGTTTGAATTTCAGTTATTTACACATTTTTCCATTTAAAATGTTGTTAATGCATTTTTTCCCAAAGAATCCTGTACTTATAATTGGTTCGGCAGACAGGAAACAATTAAAAAGAAGTCAAACACAGGGAAGGCTTTGAGATCAAATTTGAAAAGCCACAGTCCAGCATGGACACGTTAGGCTCTGGCTTGCACAACTGTCAAATAAATTAACTGTTAAATGTCCAAAACGCAATATAAGCAAATAATTCCCCAAAATATATCATGGCATAAACACACAGAAGAATCCCAGAGTTTATTTGGCTGTTTTTGACATTGAATTTGTCATATAACACAAAACCACCTTTTTCTTTCATAAAACAACCTAGACTAAATGGTTTATATGTGTCGAATGAAGGGTACAATGAAGGGTAAAATCCCTATTCAAATGTTGTGTGGAAATAGATGTGGTTCACTTGTGACCAGTGTTGGAGTCATTACTCCAAAAAACTAATATATTACCTATTACTCATTAATTATTAACAGTAAAAAAATGTGTTTACTTATTACTCCCTGGGCAAAGTAATTAGTTACACTAATCATTGCATTACTTTTGCATTATACCACAAAACGTTGCATGTCCTCACTCAATGTAAACAATTTCAATGTTACCTATGCACATACACATTCATCAGTATTTTTGAGGGGGATTCTACCGTGGATAAGGGCAGCATTTACTCTACTACATAACCAGTTACAAGCTTGTTCAGCTCTCCCTGGGTTACAGCCTGTCCTCCTGACTGATTCAAATCAAGCCTTGGTAGAAAGAATGAGGTAGGCCAACAGTCATCTTTAGCAGCAGTGGTCATGCTTTTGGTCTTTCGCTACGAGTTTTGTCTTGGCATGTTGCTTTTGCAGGCAATCCAAGATATTGGAGTTTGTGTTCCTAGCAGTGGAGAGGTGTTTCTCTCTTGGGCACAGTTTACATTTTTCAGTTATATTCTTGTCATTTTGTCCTCCTACCAAATCAAAATAACGGGACTACTTCCACCCTGAGAAACTCAATGTTTTAGACACTTCTGGCATTTTTCATCTCCCTCACAAATGCGGTTAGTAGCAGTGCGTGCATAAACTGCAACTTGGTGAGAGGATGACACTCTGGACAAAAACAATTACAATCTGGGGCGGGAGGATTTTTAAAATATTGCACCAACAGAGAAGGAATAATAATAATCACAAATATGTATTTAAATCAAGAACTGTAATAGGAAGTGAATTATAACAAAAGTAACAAAAGTAAGAAAGTAACGGCGACCTATCTGTGATCGGTAACTCAAATAGTATTACTCAAATTGGAACAGTACTCCGTTATATTACTTGTTACCGCAAATAAATATTATTGTAACGTGTTACTTTGTAACTCAAAACCTCCAACACTGCTTGTGACCCATCAAAAAATGATATACGGTGGCCAGTAATGGTTCAGCAGAGACCAACAGCTCTAATTTGCTTCACTTTGCATCAACCTGCTCTGGTTTGTATGAATGTGGACATATTTTTAAACAAAAGAAGTGGTATACCTATGCTAACTGAAGTTTCAGTATGCGTTGTAATGCATGGAATGAAAATAAATATGTATTTGCTCAATGTCAGGATTTTATGAATATGAATTTGTAAACAAAGCTTTTTGTAAAGAATTGTGTACACTCTGTCTCAGACTTTGGGCCATTCACCGCTTCGGAAGAAGTATGATTGGTTTGTTTTCTAACGACAGTGATCACCTATCATCCCAAACAACAGCCTAGTGGTTTTGTAACTACCCATCTCTCAAATACATACTTGTCTAGAATGAAAAATATTGTTTGTTCAATGTTATGAGGCATTTTATGGTGTTATCTAGGAATCTGGTTGTGGTTTCTTTCAATAAGAAAGTCTCTCAGATTGATTTATCTCAAGATTGCAGGCTTCATTGACAGACACAAATTCTTTGTAAGAGCATAATACTGATAACATGCACATGCCATGCACGAGTGGCAAACGGTTGGAAAAGTATGGGAATAACAAATAATACAAAAGAAGACGATTCTTTTGTGCAAAATGAACATGTTTGAATTGATGAGGAAATGTGCATCATACTGTAAATGCTAGTATCTATTAGCACTATATTTCTGTGTGTAAGTGGTCTCCCTTTATTGCTTTCAACACATAAGGTGAGTGGGTGGATCAATATTTTATAAATTTCCAGTGACTTAGTGAATATAACCCATACTATTTACTCTATGAGCTGTATGAGACTTTGTCCTTGTCCATTCCAAAGAGCCTCATCTGAAATATTGTCACCCTTTGAGTTATCACCGTTTGTAAGGACATGCATATTTGATCCTTGAAAGAAGGACCCCCCCCCCAAAAAAAATAACTGCTCGGTCAAAGTTGTCAAAATACCAAGAAACTCAAAAGGTCATATCTGACAATGATGAAGAATAGGTCTCTAGGATGAGGACAGTGGTTTCTAACCTCCCCCACCAGAACAATAATAAAAATCTAATGTATTAGTGCACTAATCTGTCCAAGTTAATACACTCTTGTACTAATTAAGATGAATACTCTACCAAGGACAGAGATGAGCAAATGTGTGACATCACAAGTCCCCTTAGAGGTCAATAATCTTTTAGAATAATTGCCTGCAGTTTTAATTGAGGGAAAAAATAATTATTTCTTACATATTCATCATTGTAAATGCACATTCCTCCCTCCAATTGTGTATTCTTATTCATTTGACTAATTTAAAAGTAACTTCTTTGTGCTGGTATAAAGGATTGCAATTATAAAAGTTTTAAATACATATAACTGATTTCCATAAAACATTATTGTTCTAAATACATTTGAGTGGACTGCTCAGCAATGCATAAAAAGTGGCCAAAATGAATGCTTAGTAGTACCGCAGAAGTGCAGGAGGGGAAAATGTTTGTGAACATTTATTTCATGAATGTCTCTGGCTGCTACAGAATACCATCGTAAGTACCATTTGTATGTCTCTGTGTCCAGTATGAAGGAAATGCGAGGTAGTTTCACGAGCCAATGCCAACAAGCATTAGCGCTATGACTGAAAGTCTACAGGAACAGTTAGCATGCTAGCCGTTCTTGTTCATCCGTCTCTGGGGAAGTAGATAGCCTAAAACGCTTCATTGCCAAAATCTCTAACTATCCCTTTAATATGGAGGAAATTACAGTCATTGGAGCTAATTACAGGGTTTTTGGTGTATAGAAAATTCTTAGTCGAAGTGGTAATTTTCGGGGTGGAAAACATGCAGAAAAGATATTGAACTATATCTGTTGTTAAATAATACCATCTTCGAGAACTAACAATCCAATTAAATCTAGACATTCAGGGAGAATTGAAAATGTATGGCATATATCCATTGATTTTGTTATAATGTTTGAGCAAAGGAACACAGCATTAGCCATGACAAAATGCATAGAATTGCAGTAAATTAACGTTAAAATTGCAAAATTGTCTCTACACTACATGCTAAACTGTATAGAATTGCAGAAAATTTGCTTAACAACAGGAGCATTTTCTCTACAAGATACCTTTCTATCTTATAGACTATGCGAACAATAAACTGCGGGGAGGTCAGAATAATGAAACTGTCAAACTTCCAAATCTCCTCATTTTAAAATGTTGATTACAGGTTTTACTTCTACTTGCCATTGTCATTCACCCGATGATAAGACAAGATGTGACTTTTTTGTGATAACATATAATGGGGCCGCTGGGTCGCCAGTTTTCCTGGGCGGGGGTCCCTGGGCAAGAAACATTTGGAAACCCCTGGCCTAGGCTATTCTGTATGTACCAGGGTTGGTGGCACTATCGCCTGGACCACATTGTTAAGGTTAGTGAACAGAGCCCTACAGTAGGTCCCTGGAAACATCAGCTGAGGAAGCTTTATTTGTGAAAAGCATGTATAGTATGTACATTTTTTCAATATACAGTTGAAGTCGGAAGTTTACATACACCTTACATTTAAACTCAGATTTTCACAATTCCTGACATTTAATCCCCGTAAAAATTCCCTGTTTTAGGTCACTTACGATCACCACTTTAATTTTAAGAATGTGTAATGTCAGAATAATAACAAAGAGAATGATTTACTTCAGCTTTTATTTCTTTAATCACATTCCCAGTGGGTCAGACGTTTACATACACTCAATTAGTACTTGGTAGCATTGCCTTTAAATTGTTTAACTTGGGTCAAACTTTTCAGGTAGCCTTCCACAAGCTTCCCACAATTAGTTGGATGAATTTTGGCCCATTCCTCCTGATATAGCTGGTGTAACTGAGTCAGGTTTGTAGGCCTCCTTGCTCGCACATGCTTTTTCAGTTCTGACCACCAATGTTCTATAGGATTGAGGTCAGGCGTTTGTGATGGCTACTCCAATACCTTGACTTTGTTGTCCTTAAGCCATTTTGTCATAACTTTGGAAGTATGCTTGGGTTCATTGGCCATTTGGAAGACCCATTTGCGATCAAGCTTTGACTTCCTGACTGATGTCTTGAGATGTTGCTTCAATATATCCACATAATTTTCCTCCCTCAATATTCCATATATTTTGTGAAGTGCACTAGTCCCACCTGCAGCAAAGCACCCCCACAACATGATGCTGCCACCCCCGTGCTTCACGGTTGGGATGGTGTTCTTCGGGTTGCAAGCCTCCCCCTTTTTCCTCCAAATATAATGATGGTCATTATGGCTGAATAGTTATATTTTTGTTTCTTCAGACCAGAGTACATTTATCATCTTTGACCCCATGTGCAGTTGCAAACCGTAGTCTGGCTTTTTTTATGGTGAATTTGGAGCAGTAGCTTCTTCCTTGCTGAGCGCCGTTTCATGTTACGTCGATATAGGACTCGTTTCAGTGTGGATATAGATACTTTTGTACCTGTTTCCTACAGCATCTTTACAAGGTCCTTTGCTATTGTTCTGGGATTGATTTGCACCAAAGTACTTTCTGAGCGGTATGACAGCTGCGTAGTCACATGGTGTTCATACTTGCATACTATTGTTTGTACAGATGAACGTGGTACCTTCAGGCGTTTGGAAATTGCCCCCAACGATGAACCAGCCTTGTGGAGGTCTACAATTTATTTTCTGAGGTCTTTCTATTGATTTTCCCACAATGTCAGGCAAAGAGGCACTGAATTTGAAGGTAGGCCTTGAAATACATCCAAAGGTACACCTCCAATTGACTCAAATTATGTCAATTAGCCTATCAGAATCTTCTAAAGCCATGACATCATTTTCTGGAATTTTCCAAGCTGTTTAAAGGCACAGTCAATTTAGTGTATGTTAACTTCTGACCCACTGGAATTGAAAAATGACTTGTGCCATGCACCAAATAGATGTCAAAACTGTAGTTTGTTTACAAAAAACGTGTGTGGTGGTTGAAAAACAAGTTTTAATGACTCCTACCTAAGTGTATGTCAACGTCTGACTTCAACTGTTATTAAAAAAAAAATTCTGGAGTACCAGAATGGCATACATCCCAAATCTATTACTCAACATTTTATCACGCCAATTTAGCCTGAAATAAATCTTTCCAATATCCAATCAAAAGTTTTGGTTGATTATAAACTGAGTTTACCAATCATTAGGAAAACCTCCCTCATATTGAGTCATTTGTGTAGTGGACCATTCTTGGTACACATGGGAAACTGTTGAGCGTGAAAAATCCTGCAGCTTTGCAGTTCTTGACACAAACTGGTGTGCCTTGCACCTACTGACATACCCTGTTCACATGCATTGAAATATGTTGTTTTACCCATTCACCCTCTGAATGGCACACATACACAATCCATGTTTACGTTGTCTTTTTTGAAATGTATTTATCTGTTAATTTACCAGGTAAGTTGACTGAGTACAGGTTCTCATTTACGGCAACGACCTGGGGAATAGTTACAGGGGAGAGGAGGGGGGTGAATGAGCCAATCATAAACTGGAGATTATTAGGTGACCGTGATGGTTTGAGGGCCAGATTGGGAATTTAGCCAGGACACCGGGGTTAACACCCCTACTCTTACGGTAAGTGCCATGGGTTCTTTAATGACCTCATAGAGTCAGGACACCGTTTAACGTCCTATCCGAAAGACGGCACCCTCCACAGGGCAGTGTCCCCAATCAATGTCCTGGGGCATTGGGATATTTTTTTAGACCAGAGGAAAGAGTGCCTCCTACTGGCCCTCCAACATCACTTCCAGCAGCATTTGGTCTCCCATCCAGGGACTGACCAGGACCTACCCTGCTTATCTTCAGAAGCAAGCCAGCAGTGATATGCAGGCTTTATGCTTAAAATCCTTCTTTAATCTATCTCCTCACCTTCATCTACACTTATTGAAGTGAAATCAATAAGGAATCATAGTTTTCACCTGGATTCACCTGGTCAGTCTATGTCGTGGAATGAGCAGGTGTGCTTAATGTTTGGTATTTATAGACCAGATACCATATATGTGATGGAAAAAAACATGGAAAAATAACTTTAATTTGCGAAGAAAATGAATGGAATGGTTCGGTCCCAGTTTCTGAAGAGATACTTTGTAATCGTACTTAATTACTCAAGCATGTGAAAGTTGGTATAAAGTGCTTACACAGGTGTGCAAAATGGGATAATATTTTAAAAACTGGTCCCAGGGACTCCCACACTGTAAAAATGGAAAGACTCAAAACATCATGATTGTGTAATGAAACCATGACAAAGTAGAACATCTAAGCTGAGATCTGGTGTTAAGAGGGAGTTTGATGTAAGTGTTATGACATAGGAAGTGTTTAAAAACAGAATTGAAGCACCCTGAAACACCCAAAGTGGTTATTCAATATCAATATTGAATGGGATTTTATTTGATTTTCTAAGAGTGCTGTGAAAACACTTTTGGGGGAGTTCAGTGAATTTCAGTGAAGGCAGCATCAAAACACCATATTTATTTTTTGCAGATTGTGTCTCTCAAACAATCAATCGAATCATTAAGAAATGCAAATGGTTTATAGCCAAAATATTCCTCTCGGTGATGCATTTTCTTCTCTAATGAACCTTATGTCTAAACTTTGTCATGTATTGTATTGTCATGTCTTGTCCCTGTGCTTTCTCTTCTCTTCGTTTCCCCCTGCTGGTCTTATTAGGTTTCTTTCTCTCTCTCTATTCCTCTCTCTCTCTATCGTTCCGTTCCTGCTCCCAGCTGTTCCTCATTCTCCTAACGACCTCGTTTACTCTTTCACACCTGTCCCCTATTTTGCCCTCTGATTAAGTCTCTATTTCTATCTCTGTTTCTGCTTCTGTCCTTGTCGGATTCTTGTTTGCTGTTTGCCGTACCCTTGTTCCGTTCTGTTGTATTCTGCCTCGTCTTCAGATACTGCGTGTGAGCAGGTGTCTCTATCCTCTACGGCCCGCGTCTACCCGAAGGGACCTGCAGTCTGTTGCCGCAAGCCCTGCAACTCTCCCCAACTAAGAGGATTTATGTTTTCCCTGTTTGGACATTTCCTGTTAAGGATTGAGGATTATGTTTTCTCTGTTTGGACTTTAATAAACTCAGTTTCTGTTAAGTCTCTTTTGGGTCCTCACTCACCTGCATAACAAACTTCTTCACAGTGAAATGATCTTGACTGGTGATCTCAACTGGTGTTGATTAAAACCTCTTGCTCCTACCTGGCACGCAGGCGTCCCATCTAGAGCTCTGGAAATGCAAATGCGCTACGCTAAATGCTAATAGTATTAGTTAAAACTCAAATGTTCATTAAAATACACATGCAGGGGATTGAATTAAAGCTACACTCGTTGTGAATCCAGGCAACAAGTCAGAGTTTTAAAATGCTTTTCGGCGAAAGCATGAGAAGCTATTATCTGATAGCATGTAACACCCCAAAAGACCCGCATGGGACGTAAACAAAAATAATTAGCATAGTCGGCGCTACACAAACCGCACAAATAAAATATAAAACATTCATTACCTTTGACCATCTTCTTTGTTGGCACTCCTAGATGTCCCATAATCACTATTGGGTCTTTTTTGAGATTAAATCGGTCCATATATAGCCTAGATATCGATCTATGAAGACTGTGTGATAAACGGAAAAAAATAGCGTTTCATAACGTAACGTCATATTTTAAAATTCAAAAAGTTGACGATAAACTTTCACAAAACACTTCGAAATACTTTTGTAATGCAACTTTAGGTATTAGTAAACGTTAATAAGCGATCAAATTAATCACGAGACTAAGTGTTTTCTATAGGGGTCCGTCTTGAAATACTGTCCGTGTATTTCTCAACCAAAATATCCGGTCGGAGACCTGAAGAAAAAGCCTGTCGCTTGTTCGTTTGACCAAGAAACAAAGAATTGGCAAATGACAAGACTGTTGACATCGTGTGGAAGCTGTAGGTACTGCAACCTCAGCCCTATTTAATGTCTTTCGCCCATAACAATGGGTTGAAGCGGCGGATGGATATATTTTTCCACTTTCAGTGATCAGATTTTTTTCTGCACTTTTCAATGAAACGCACGTTCTGTTAAAGTCACAGCCGTGATTCAACCAGTTTTATAAACGTCTGAGTGTTTTCTATCCACACATACTAATCATATGCATATACTATATTCCTTGCATGAGTAGCAGGGTGCTGAAATGTTGCACGATTTTTAACAGAATGTTCAAAAAAGTAGAGGGTCGACTGAAGAGGTTAAATGATATCACTGAAGCCCTTGACAAAAACCAGCACTGTGTCTCACTTTTTATTGATCTCTCTAACGCTTTTGATAAAGTTGATCATGCTATACTAAGGCAGAGATTGTCGAGTGTAGGTCTTTCGGAGCATGCAGTTGCATGGTTTGCTAACTATCTGTCTGATAGAACTCAGTGCACTCAATTTGATGGGTTCATGTCTGTTAAATTGTCTGTCTGTAATGGTGTGCCCCAAGGCTCTGCACTTGGTCCTCTCTAATTCACTATTTATATAAATCATTTAGACAGAAATGTCCAAAATAAGCAACTTCATTTTTATGCTGATGATACTGTTATTTACTGTTGTGCCTCATCTCTTACAAAAGCTTTCCAGAACTTGCAAAATGCTTTTTATACTGTTCAACATACTTTGTGTCAATTGAAGCTTATCCTCAATACTGACTAAACTAAACTAATGGTGTTTTCTAAAGCAAGAAATAGACCTCTGAACTTTTCACCTATTATTACCTGTCAGGGCATTGAGATTGAGACTGTAACCTCATATAAATATCTTGGGATTTTAATTGATGACGGCCTCTATTTTAAATTGCATATTCAACAACTTACAAAAAAAATTGAAGTTGAAATTTGGATTTTATTTTAGGAAAAAGGCCTGTTTTTCTTTTGAAGCCAGAAGGAGGCTCGTATCAGCTACATTTATGCCTTTACTAGACTATGGGGATATTTTATATATGAATGCTTCCGCTCAGTGTTTGAGATCAATTGACATCCTTTACCATGGCACTTTGAATTTTATTTTAAACTGCAAAACACTTACGCACCACTGCACTTTGTATATCAGGGTTTGCTGGCCTTTTCTTGTCACTCGTATGCTTAGTCACTGGTATACTTTTATTTACAAAGCCATTTTGGGTTTACTACCTTTTATTTGGGCATTTTTATTGTTCAGAAATATGCTGGGTACTCTCATCTTTCGCTGGACTTTATCCTGCTAACTGTTCCAAATGTTGGAACTGAATTTGGTAAAAGGACTTTTATGTACTCTGCGTCATCGTCTTGGAACGACTTACAAAATACTTTTACACTGGAAGAAGTTGTCTCGATTGGTATTTTTAAGTCACTGATGAATGATATTGAGACTGATTCCCTGACCTGTCAATATTTTTAATTAGCTGTTTTTGATCTTGATCTATTTTTGTAAATACTTGGTGCTGCCTATCTTGGCCAGGACGCTCTTGAAAAATAGATTTAATAAATCTCAATGAGCCCTTTCTGGTTAAATAAAGGTTTAATAATAATAATAATA
Organism: Oncorhynchus gorbuscha; assembly: GCF_021184085.1. NCBI lineage: Eukaryota > Metazoa > Chordata > Actinopteri > Salmoniformes > Salmonidae > Oncorhynchus > Oncorhynchus gorbuscha. The sequence continues at coordinate 45,153,355 of NC_060186.1, forward strand.
ATAATAATAATAATAGTATTGATTGATGGGCCTATGGAGAATACTTTGGGGGGGAATTCCACCTACATGTTTTGATTGCTTTATTTAGACAGATTAGAAACAGGAGACAGAGAATGAGTGAAAGTGGGACAGACGGAAGCAGGAATTGGACCCCCAAAGTATTCTCCATAGGTGGCAGGGAAGTCCGGCGCAGGAGAATCGAACTGAGTGTAATGGAGTTATTTAATAACAATAAACGAAACATACTCCAAACACTAAAAAAAAGGGTACGAAGACCCGACGCACACCAATACAAAAAGAAATACAACACTGAAATACATCTCTGACAAAGACATGAGGGGAAACGGAGGGTTAAATACACAACAGGTAATGAATGGGATTGAAACCAGGTGTGTAGGAAGACAAGCCAAAACCAATGGAAAATGAAAAATGGATCAATGATGGCTAGAAGACCGGTGATGTCGTCCGCCGAGCACCGCCCGAACAAGGAGGCTTCGACTTCGGTAGAAGTCGTGACAATTTCATTGGAATTTCAATGGACTTTTACATACTCAAACACACAGCCACACTGTAAAAAATTATTCTGGATTGAATTGAAATCGACTCAAAAAAAGTCATTATAATGATTTGTTAATTTAATTTAACCAAAACATTTAATAATAAATCAAACGTAATGTTTCTCGAAATGTAAGTGTATTTTATATGAGCATAACCAAAAATGGAACTAATTAGAAGTCTGGTTTTAATCTCCTTGCATATGGCTCTGTTGTTATAGGATTGTGTTTTTTATTTTATACAATGTTGTATGCACGTTGGAAGAAATAAAAATATACTTCTATATTAGTATTAAGCAGCTTGTTGTGCCATGAGATGTAATGAATCATGATGAACGTATATAAAAACCATCAGGCAAAATTACATTCACTGAGACAATCCATTCCCACATTTCCAACTTTTAACGGAATAGGAAAATATAGTATCCTGCAATGCCGGCTGCATCCTCCAGTTACTGCTGTTGGAGAGCAGAGGTGCTACTCAACATACAGTAGACTGCCAAAATGGGTTAAACTGGAAACTGATCAGATACATTAATAAATACAGAAGAAGTGATCTAATTCTGCACTAGACAGGATGTTAAACTCCACAGTAGTGTTTAGAAGATATAGAGAGACTAAATGACAACAAAGGAGAAGGTATCTAATTCTGCACTAAACAGAACTTGAAACACCAAAATACTGTTTTCAACTTATTCCGGTAGTGCTCCCAGTGTTTGGCAAGGGGTTGCACAACACTTCATTAAGTGGTGTTACATCACACTGTCATGTCTCAAAACTTCTCAGGGTGATGTGTTTCAATACTCCAGGGAAGTTAAGGTTTTGTCTCCTTTGCGCTGGTGGCAGCTCGGTTGCCACTCGTTTTGGTGTTACAAAGCACTTCATTTTAACAGTGCATGGTGAAAAAGCAGAAATTCACTACTTTCATTCATCTGCTTGCTCTGCCCTCATATTCATCCTCACATTGAAGTGTTCTACCATTTTCTTTTCAGGACAACCAGGGCTAGAATCCAACCATTTTGACATAAACAGTTGCTTTCATGAGTTTTATTGACAAATGTCAATAAAAGAATAAGGTCCTCCAAGCAAAAACCTGAATAAAAAGTTATGAGAATACTGTAAGTACAGAAATTGTATGCTCAGTCAGAAATTAATATCCAACTAATAGTGACAACTTTGTTGTAGTTTGTGACAGAAACTATGTTAGCTTATTACATTATTAAAGATACTCCTGGTATTTCTTATTATCTGTGTAGAAAAAAACCTTACCTTCTAATGACTATTGTGTGGCTTGTGAGCATGTTCATGAGAGACTGCTTTTCATAAGCAAAGTAAGTAACTATCCTTGCATGAGCCTTGGCTTGTACGGGCCATACTGGGTTACCTTTTCATAGTGGGGTCATAATAGTTTGTTGCTCAAAATGTTCCAACTTTACAGACGTTTTTGTGAGAAGAATTGTTTTTGGGATCTGACCTTGTCTCAGAAACAACGCTCTCGCTCAGCCACCGTTAATTGCACAGCCTAATGGTTAGTATCAGCGTGTGCAGAATAAATAGACGAATCCAATGCAACAACCCCAGAAGTCTGTAGCTTAAACACATCATGTTTAAAAGGGGTTAGAAAAGCTCTAAATCAGATGTAATTGTGGGAAGCAAAGTGTTTAATCAAAAAGGATCCATGATCTTAGCAGTACCCCTTCATCCAACCTCATTAAACCCTACAATATATTATCATTTCTATAGACATGATTCTTAGCTTTGGTCCACTAATTCATTCCAATCAATGCATTTATAAAGCCCCTTTCACATAAGCAGTTGCCACAAAGTGCTTTTACAGTGCACTGTCAGTGGACAGTCACAAAGTGTTTTTACATTCCGCTAGGTTTTAGTCACTCTCGATGTAGTCAGCACTTTAGTGTAGCTTGGTTTTTCCCTACTAGTTGAACCTTTTGTCGTAAATAACTTCCTGAAACCAAGCAGAAGATGATATTTGGTGCAGAATGCAGGAATTCCATATTGTTAGCAATATATTGGCCTTTGGTTCAACTCTACTCAAAACAGAGGTCTTAAACATGGCCTAAGTACGTATGTTGATTGAATTGAAGATCTCTCAATGCACTTGAACATGTTCTCATAACCTAGCAAGCTTTGTGACAGAAGTTTAACCAGGACAATCACCTTTCCTATTGCAAATTTCATTTGATTATCTTTAGAAAAAGTTTCAGAACCCAAGCTCTGCTGTCAAGCTAAATAAAAAGGGTGCATGGAAGGAACATATAATGTATTTTCAATTTGATTAGCTTTTGCTTTCTTTCCTCTCACATTTTGCAATGTTTTAATCTCATAGTTCTTCTCAGAAGTTTTCAGAATTAAACCCACAACCTTGGAGATGCTAGCACCACCACACTCTTATCAACTGAGTCACACAGGACCAGTTTATTGGTTGTAAAAATTAAGTAAAAAATGCTCAGATCAAATGAATTGCAATACGTCTTTTACAAGAAAAGCACATGAAATAATTGTGATATGTGCTGGATATCATGCATATCAGATACCGGATAGGCTTGTCACGTAATGGTTGAGCTAATACTTGGATGGTTGATTAACACTATAATAATTCTGCACATGCTCATGCACAGGCTTTGATTAAATTCTGACCATTCTTGCAATGTTCATTACGTGTACTTGAAGAATAATTGACTGATTGCAGGCATAGAAAACAAGTATAAGCTCTTCAATCTGATGAGGAAGATCTTGAATATCATGTCATGCATTTTGCATGGCACTTCTTCTCAGAGAGGCGGGAGACTCAGCGCTACAGCCTGACCCATGAGGGGAAAGGTTATCACAAAATTAGCACATGTGGTTTTCAACAGGCCTTATCACACAGGGTTAATATCTTGGGTCAAACACAATGACTTGTCCGACTCTGCTCTGAATCTTGAGTGAGGACTATGCATAGAGGAAACATGACTGGATTTCAAGATGCAGTTGTCTGTATTCAAACAATAATACAGCAACTATCTCTATACAGAATGCAAATTGAGTTTCACTGAATCGATCCTATTAATACTTTTTTTCAAACTAGTAATATTTTTGAGACATGAAAAGTGGCAAGGATACATTTATGATTGCAACAACAAAATGTATAGTCTTGAGATAATGTTATAATGTATAGTCTTGAGATAATGTGATAAAAGGTATCTTTTAGTTGCAGCCCATTGTACATCAGAATTTATAAAAATACAGAAATACCTTGTTTACATACTGTAAGTATTCAGACCCTTTGCTATGAGACTCTAAATTGAGCTCAGGTGCATCCTGTTTCCGTTGATCATCCTTGAGATGTATCTACAACTTGATTGGAG